>NC_044397.1:24340410-24965410 GCF_006542625.1 Nomascus leucogenys | reverse complement strand
CACACACACACACACCTCTCTCTCTCTCTCTCTCTCTCTCTCTCTCTCTCTCTCACAGATTACATCCAAACATGCATATTTATGATGGAAACAATGTTTCCCATTTCTTACTTATAGAATACTTAGCACTGTGGCTAGCCTAATGGGTTTTCTGAAAACTTACCAGTGTCAGCTCAGAGGTTCCTGGACATGCAAAGCTGCTATTAATACCTTCATACAAAGCACAAAAAAAGAAAGAGTTCTGAGAAGATACAATGTTGTTTACAGGTAATTTAGCCTCTTTTTCTTTTAAAAAATTTCTGCTATGAGATTTACTTGTTTGGACCTTGTGATTTATTCAGATCTTTTCTCAATTTAGTGACAAGAGAACAGTCATAATATGTCAGATAATCAATTTATCTTTAAAGTCATCACCTATATTATTTGACTTTAATTGAAAAAATGTACTTTCCTTTCTCTATTTAGCTTAGTACCCACTAACTAGATATTTAAAATCTAATCGTCTCCTTGAATGGAGAAAATTATTTTTTATATCTGAGAGGATTCATTAATAGGGATTTAAGTCTCTTACTCCTAGGTAATACTGAACCTGGACTTAAACCTAAACAGAACCTGGCAGAAATCTGTACTGAATGTGTAAGCGCATCCCTTGAGATTTCAGTACTCCAGCATTTTTAGTGGCTGAAATAATGAAAATTCTCATTAGGCCCTTGCCTGCTTGCGCATGTTAACTGCTCACTTTGCCAAACATCCCTTGTTCCCACAATACAATTATAAATTGACAGTGTACTGTTTCTTTGTCAAGCAGGAAGAGATAACTTCAGGGTCACAGACAATTTTGGGAGGAGGATTGTATGCCTTTAAAGACGTTGCAACCAGTTGCTGACACCCAGAAGTCTGGTTGTATAAGGTGTTATCTGAGACTGAGGAAACACAGACTTTTCCTCTTAGTTCCCTGAAACTTCTCCCCCTTTTCTCTAGCTGTATAAAAACTCTCTGTTTCATCTTTCTGTTAAGACAAATTTGAGGCCAGGTATGGTGCCTCACGCCTGTAATCACAGCACTTTGGGAGGCCAAGGCAGGTGGATCACCTGAGGTTGGGAGTTCGAGACCAGCCTGACCAACATGGAGAAACCCCGTCTTTACTAAAAAAAAATACAAAAATTAGCTGGGCGTGGTGGCACATGCCTGTTATCCCAGCTACTTGGGAGGATGAGGCAGGAGAACTGCTTGACCACAGGAGGCCGAGATTGCAATGAGCCGAGATGGCGCCACTGCACTCCAGCCTGGGTAACAAGTGCAAAACTCCATCTCACAAAAAAAAAAAAAAAAAAAAAAAAAAAAACCAGACAAATTTGAGAGATCTTGCTCTCCTACCTTCTTGCTTTGGCCAACTTGAACACACCTCTGCATCTCCAAGCACCAATATCTCAGTGTTCGCTCCAGCTATGCACTGGGTACACAGTCATGAATTTGGGGTTGTACAACATTTGCATACTGTACTCATTCAGTGGTCACTAGTAATTTGCCTCCCAGCTCAGTGTAGCTAACTAGATACGGAAAATGACTAACTGCAGTGTAACAGCATGATTTCTGTAGCATTACTAATGGTTGGAATACATTGGAAAGCCAATGTTTAGTTGCTGTAATTATTGTTATCAATTTTCTATGGTCTATTTGAAGAGTCCTGATCCAGGCTCAGAGTTGTGTTAGCTATAAAGTCATTAGAGTGCCTCTGGGGGCTACGACCTGGAGACGAACACTGTGAATAAAAACAAATGTGTTTCTATGAAGTGTGGGAATGGAGAAGGAGGATAAATAGCAGCAGAACAAAGATATCTTATTTCACTGTGGTGGAAAGAAAACTTTGCTAAGAGCCCCCCAAGGCAGGATCCTTGCGGCATGTCAGGCCTCAGCTCAGGAATTTGTGCTACATTGAACCATTCTTCAGCCCTGCCCACATATAGATCTGCAGGAGAGTGTGGATGCCCTGAGAGGTTCAAGTTGCTCCTGAGTTGGCTGCTAATTATATGTCATAACCATTCAGAGGCACCTCTAAGATTTGGGGAAGAGGGAAGCTGAGGAAAGTTGAAGTTTTAGTTGATATTACATATTGGATTCTGGGAACTTAGCTGGTGTTACAGGTTGGTTTTTCCCACAGCAACGCTGAGATGGGATTTGGTGTGCAGGATACTTAACAAGGATTAACACCTGTGGAAGAAAAGCAGTAGGAAGCAGGATTGGGCGGAGAAAGAAGTTGAAATGTGACACAGGCACCAGTAGCTATAGTCAACACCAGGGGGAGCTCCTGAGTACATTCTGTTGATCAGAGTAAATTGCGATGCGCCTGTATCAATAACGTCTCAATCAGCAACTGGTTGTTGGCTGTCTTTACAGGGTGTGTCCTCAGTAAGGTGACTCTGAAGCTGAGGAAAACCCTGAATGCTGACAGCTGGGGCAACAGGTCACCCCTAGAAGAGAGTCTGGGTGACACATTTCAAGGTCTGGCACAACTAGTAAGTGACAGAGCTGAAATTGAGCTTGGGTTCTACTCATTCCAAAGCTGATGATATTCCTTCTTTTCTTCAGTTAGCAAATATCTTTGAAGGCTTTCTTAGTGCCAGGCATTGTTTTAGGTGTTAAAGATTCAGTATTGAGTGGAAAAAAAAAACCGGGAAAAAAATCCCTGTCCTTAGGGAATTACATTGTAGCAGTGTTGGGGGAGATAACACATAAATAAAGAAGTAAAATACACAGATATTGGATGGTGGTAAGTTCTATGGGGAAAATAAGGACTGTGCGAGGTAGGAGGGAGGACAGGATAGAGGCTATTGTTATTGAAAACAGAATAGTCACAGCCTGAGCAGCATAGTGAGACCCAGTCTCTACAAAAAGTGAAAAAATTAGCTGAGCATGATGGCTTCTGCCTGTAGTCCCAGCTACTTGAGAGGCTGAGGTGGGAGGATCACTTGAGCCTGGAGGTTAAGGCTGCAGTGATCAGTGATCATACCAGTGCACTCCAGCCTGGGCAACAGAGTGAGACCCTGTCTCAAAACAAACAAAACAAAACAAAACAAAAACAACCAGAATAGTCAGATAAATACTCACAAAGGAAAGTGAGAGGTGACAGTGTGCTGGCAGTCCTCACAGCCCTCGCTTGCTCTCGGCACCTCCTCTGCCTGGGCTCCCACTTTGGCGGCACTTGAGGAGCCCTTCAGCCCACTGCTGCACTGTGGGAGCCCCTTTCTGGGCCGGCCAAGGGGGGAGCCGGCTCCCTCAGCTTGCAGGGAGGTGTGGAGGGAGAGGCGCGAGCGGGAACCCGGCTGCGCACGGCGCTTGTGGGCCAGCTGGAGTTCTGGGTGGGCGTGGGCTTGGCAGGCCCCTCACTCAGAGCAGCCAGCCGGCCCTGCCGGCCCCAGGCAATGAGGGGCTTAGCACCCAGGCCAGTGGCTGCGGAGGGTGTACTGGGTCCCCCAGCAGTGCCAGCCCACTGGCGCTGCACTCAATTTCTCACCGGGCCTTAGCTGCCTTCCCATGGGGCAGGGCTCAGGACCTGCATCCCGCCATGCCTGAGCCTCCCACCCTCTCCATGGGCTCCTGTGTGGCCCGAGCCTCCCCGACAAGTGCCACCCCCTGCTCCACAGGGCCCAGTCCCATCGACCACCCAAGGGCTGAGGCGTGCGAGCACATGGCGCGGGACTGGCAGGCAGCTCCACCTGCAGCCCTGGTGCAGGATCCACTGGGTGAAGCCAGCTGGGCTCCGGAGCCTGGTGGAGATGTGGAGGACCTTTATGTCTAGCTCAAGGTTTGTAAACACACCAATCAGCACCCTGTGTCTAGCTTGAGGTTTGTGAGTACACCAATCGACACTCTGTGTCTGGCTGCTCTAGTGGGGCCTTGGAGAACCTTTGTGTCCATACTCTGTATCTAACTGATCTGTTGGGGACGTGGAGGACTTTTATGTCTAGCTCAGGGATGGTAAACGCACCAATCAGCGCCCTGTCAAAACAGACCACTGGGCTCTACCAATCAGCAGGACGTGGGTGGGGCCAGATAAGAGAATAAAAGCAGGCTGCCCGAGCCAGCAGTGGCAACCCGCTCGGGTCCCCTTCCACACTGTGGAAGCTTTGTTCTTTCGCTCTTTGCAATAAATCTTGCTACTGCTCACTCTTTGGGTCCACACTGCTTTTATGAGCTGTAACACTCACGGCGAAGGTCTGCAGCTTCACTGCTGAGCCAGCGAGACCACGAACCCACCAGAAGGAAGAAACTCCCAACACATCCGAACATCAGAAGGAACAAACTCCAGACGTGCCACCTTAAGAGCTGTAACACTCACCGCGAGGGTCCGCGGCTTCATTCTTGAAGTCAGTGAGACCAAGAACCCACCAATTCCGGACACAAAAGGACATTTGAGCTAAGAGCCAAAGAGGAGAGGGAGCATATCTTATGCATGTGGAGGAATCATTCCAAGCTGAGAAAACAGCCAGTACAAAAGCCTGAGGTTGGAGAACACCTAGTGTATGCTTGTCATAGCATTCCTGTACAAGATTTTGTGCATAGCACATCTAGCCTTGCGGAGAATACAGTATTTCCAAACTTCACTCATTTATGTACCATTGTGATAACTTTTGTAATATTCATGTACCATCCATACTATTATGTAATTAGATTTTAAGTAAAATGCCCTTTTCATATTTAAGTACATTTATTTTAGGAGACTTTGTGAAAATAAACAAAGACCACTCAAATGAGAAAACACAAAGGCTATTTATTCAGAGCTTATTGTAGTAAAGGAGTCAGCCACTACCACTTGTGTTTGGCTCCAAGGCAGGCAGAGAAGTGGGAAAGCTTTATAGTAGAAAAAAGGGAAGACTTGGGTATGCCCTGATTGAAGTCTGTTGGAGTAGGGAAGCTGAAGGTAGGTTAACTAGAAGTGGAGCATCCTATATGATTGGTTAGGGGCGCATATTTGGTTTTCTCTGGTTAGTCCTAAGTTGGAAGTGGAGACAAAAAATAGAGAAGTTAGTAACCAAGACTTGATTAATCTGTTATTAATCAAATCTTGGCTATTTAGGGGACATTGTTTACAACAGTTATTTCTTTATTATTTTTTGTGTAGTGCTTTCCTTTAGTTTTTTTAAATTTGCACACAACTCTTACACATGCTCAATTATTATTTGATTAAAAAATTTTTTTTTTCTGTTAGCTTAGCATGGTGGTGGATGCCTGTAATCCCAACTACTTGAGGCTGAGGCTGGAGAATTGCCTGAGCCTGGGAGGCGGAGATTTCAGTCACATGAGATCATGCCACTGCACTCCAGCCTGGGCAACAGAGTGAGCCTCTGTCTCAAAAAAAATTTTTTTTTCTAATAGAGATGAGGTCTCACTGTGTTGACCAGGGTAGTCTCGAACTCCTGGCCTCAAGCAATCTTGGCCTCCCAAAGTGCTAGGATTACAGGCCTCCCAAAGTGCTAAGATTGTAGGTGTGAACCACCACACCTGGTCATATGCTCAATTATTTTATCTATACAGAGACCTTGGGAGAAAAGGAGAGAAAATATCAAAAATCAACTTTTTAAACTTTAAGCTCCAGGGTACATGTGCGGGTTTGTTACATAGGTGAACTTGTGTCATGTGGGTTTGTCATACAGATTATTTCATCACCCAGGTATTAAGCCTAGCACCCATTAGATATTTTTCCTGATCCTCTCCCTCTTCCCAACTTCCATGCTCTGATAGGCCCCAGTGTGTGTTGTTCCCCTCTATGTGTCCATGTGATCTCATCGTTTAGCTCCCACTTATAAATGAGAGCATGTCACATTTGGTTTTCTGTTTCTGCATTAGTTTGCTGAGGATAATGGCCTCCCACTCCATCCATGTCCCTGCAAAGGACATGATACTGTTCCTTTTAATGGCTGGATAGTATTCCATTATGTATATATATCACATTTTCTTTATCCAGCCTATCATTGATGGGCATTTAAGTTGATTCCACATCTCTGCTATTGTGAATAGTGTTTACAGCAGTTGTTGTTTGACTTCCTGGACTGGTTGATAGAGATAGTGGTCTGACTTCCTACAAGTCTGATTTATAGATAGTAGTTTAACCTCTTGGGCTGGTTCCTGTAGATAATGAGTTGGCTTCTGGGCTGGTTGCTGCAATTTGTGGGTCAGAGTTGTATTTTTATATGTGTCTATTTGTATATTCAGTTTTTCAATTTTATTACCCTTAAATGCAAATCTAGTATCATTTGGTATACCACTTTTATTTTCAACATAATTACACGTAAGTAACTACAGAAGCATACACACACGCACACACACACCCCACACACAAAGAGACACACAACTATTAAAAATGTTTTATAAGTGAAACCTGAAATAATTTTATGCAACATCAAGTGTACATCAAGAGAGATGTGTATCACGGTTTTGATAAAACTAAATTGTTGGTACTCAAGATTTATGTTAAACTCTCAGATTATGGGGTAAACAATATTTCCTAAATCAAATCTTGAGTATATTTCCATTGATTTTAAAAAATACTTCTGTCTTGGTGCTTCCTCATTTCCTGGGAGGATTAGCGTGCCACATAACTAACTTATTTTTCGGTGAGAATCGTTATAAGAAGATTTGTTTTAACTGATTGATGTTAGTTTCCCTAAGATCTTGGAGGTTTCAACGCAATGGTGAAATGGGTTGGATTAATGCTTTGGGAAGCCAGAGAGATGGCCTCAGGGCATTGAGTGTTGGAGGAGAGGAACAAAAGGGGGACCACGAAGATGAATGGGTGTCAAAGACACATTTTTTACAGGCTGTGGGCACTCAAAGTCACATTTTTGGGCCGTATTCTCCAAACTAGTAAAGAAATTATCACTTTTACCAGCCCTGTTTTGCCTGACATTCACAAACACCCTTTTTGTATATGTACATATAATGTGCTTATTCATTTAGTTTAATGCCATTTTGTGCTTATCTTTCACGGTTGACTGTGAAATCCTTGAGGGTAGCTATAATTAGTCTTATACATGCTTGAACTCCCACCTATAAGGTCTGAGTTTGCCAAATAGCAGATGCTCAAAAAATGTCAACTAAAAAAATTAGCAAACAAATCTTCAGGGCCTTTGCATATTTACCCAAAATATTGTGGTTGCAGTTCTTGAGCCTGGTGAAAGTAATGGCTAGCAGTGCCTGTGTCATTCACCCCAGGGAATTTCCCACTCCAGTAGGCCCCTATTACATGTTTGGTGATCAGATGAAAAGAAAGTGAGGAGCGTCAGCTGTTTGACTCCACAGCGTCGAAGCTCGTGATTTAACATTATGCTTTGTAGACATCTGGCCAAAATGTAACACATTCTGTGCTCTCTGCCTGATGAATAGCCCTACTCCGCAGTTGTGAAGTTTGCTTTTGTAAAGAGAAGAAACGAGGCATTTGATGGAGGATTTAGGGGAAGATTGCCAGTACCCACAGTAGTATAGCTTGGCCCTTTTTCATCCATCTCACTTTCACTCTTCAGAACAAAAAGGATGCTCCCATACTTCTTTCCTTTTCTCTAGATATTCCTATTTCTGATGGTCAGGGTTGTCACATTAACTGTATGTTCTGAGTATCCTAAATATGTATATTTCTCTAAGAATGTGAGATGAATCTAATTTAACAGATAATTTTAAGTGGTTTATATATGCCCACATGAAAATTATTATTTTAAGGGATTCTCTCAAAAAGCACAAATTTAAATGTTCACAAACTTAATAATATAAGAAAAATTCCACCGAAATGACCATCTGAATTGTTCAGGGAGACATTTGTCTTATCCTTGCTTATCTTAGCCTATCAAGGTTCAGAAGCAGTAATTAAAAAAATAAATTAGACATAGATATAGGCTTAACCAAATGTGCCAACTTGCTGGTTAGTAATGTGTTTTACAACCTGAAAAATACCAAAAGCAGCATTATAAATTACAGAAAACCTGTTTTTTTTTCTTTGAAAGATATTTGGTTATAATACTTGTTATGATGTCTGCAATTTACTCCAAAATACTTTAGCATAGTAGTGTGATTTTGGGTTTAGGTTAGTTTAGGCTATGTTCTAAGGGCGGGGAAAGTGAGTTAACATTTAATAGAAATGACCACTCCATAAATGGCTACTGGAAGCACTGCAACTACCTTTGGTCAACAATAGACATTTTCCTAACAAGTGTTATGAATGCTAGAAATCAGTTTTCATAGGGGGAATTAATATCTAGTTAATTGACATAATGTGTTGACCAATTAGTCCCTCATTAGAGAAATTAGTGGTACTTAGGATTGTGTGACTTGGCTAAAATATTTTAGAGACAATGGCCACTATTGCATGAAGAAGGTATAAGAAAACTGCCAAGCCTTATAGCCCTGGGCACGGTACTTGAGGCTGATCTTTACACAGTTTGTGTCCAGCCATTGGGTCAGAGAGTTCTGTAGCCTGATACTGATGATAGGGCTAACCAAATCCTGCCACTGGAATCATGTCTGCCTTGAGTGAACTTTCATGCAAGATCATGATGAAGCACCTAAAAAGACAGAACTGAACTTCATTATGTTCACAGCACCGACTGTGTAAAAAGTTTTGCCCCTATTTTGCTCATCAATGTTGTTTATTCAAAGCTTATAATGTGGTAAAATTTGGTCTGAGGTTTACTTTCATCAAATCTAGATTAGTGAGGTGGTTGTGATATAACTATACTTTGCCTACCTAGAGTTTCTGTAGACGACTCTCACCTGTCACGAAGAACCTAAAAGTTGTTCATGACGAAATAAGTGACCCCTTCAAAACAATTTTTTTCTTTTATACTCAGTTTTGCTGTGCTCTAATCCCCAAATCCCTTGTATCATCAGGGTTCAATAGGAGAAAGAGACCCACAGTAGATATATATTAAAAGATTTATTGCAAGGAATTGGCTTGAGTGATTTTGGGGTCTGGCTAGGCAAGTCTGAAATCTGTAGGTCAGGTGGTCAGGAATTTGCAGGCTGAAACTTTCTAGCAAGGGGCGAAGCTGCTGTTCACAGGTGCAATTTCTTCTTTTTCAGAGAAGCCTCAGTTCTGCTGTTAGGCCTTTCAAGTGATTGAATCAGGCCCACTCAGGTATCAAGGATAATCTTTCTTGCTTAAAGTCAACTAGTTATGGACTTTAATCATATCCACAAAACACCTTCACAGCAACATCTAGATTGCTGTTGGACCAAAAAACTGGGGACTGTAGCAAAGCAAAGTGACATATCAAAAGAGCATCATATTCTTTCTTAGTTTTAAAGATAGCAAAGGCAAGCTTGGTGCCAATCATTCCTGTCCAAGCAAGATCTAATTACAAAGAGTCATTGATTGTGCTTAGTTTCAAGGGCACCTTTTTAGTCTCTTTCATCATTCTTTTGTTCATATTCATGAAAATAAAAAAAAATAGTGTTTATAAAGCAATTATGTCACATAGCTTGTCTTAACTTTAGTGCTTTTTTCCTCCTTGAAAAGCTGTTTGGACTTGCAAAATGGGCTTCTGCAACCCAATTCTCTGAGGCAAAAGGGCCTTTGTCTCCAAACACATTTTCCTGAGCAGGTGCCACACTCTTCTATGTTCTATTCAGAGCAGTGGCAGCATTGCAGAGTGAATAGCAATGGGACAGGCATGGGATTTAGAGTCAGAGACACTGAGCTCCAAGTCTTTCCTTATGAGCTCTGGCACCATGGGCAAATTACTTATTCTGCTTGAACCTTGATTTCCGCATCTATAGCATAGAGCTGTGATGGTACTTCCCTTCAGGAATTGTGATGATGATCAGAACAATTCCCTTTAAGAACTGTCATGGTGATAGTATTGGGAAAGTGACTGGTACATGGTAGACTCTTAACACACACAATAATCATCTAACCAAAAACGGTACCCTCTATTCTACTAAGTGCTCTAATCAATATTCCCTTCCCACCAAAAAAAAAAAAAAAAAAAAAAAAAAAAAAAAAAAAAAAAAAAAAAAAAAATTCCCAAAGACCAAAGCACTAAGAGGAAAAAAGCCTTGTGTTAATACCTTCAATATAAATATTATCCAAATAAATGTCCATGTTAAAATATTGATAAAGACCAAAGGATATTTATTATCCAATTAGTGGTAATAAATCCTTCATGACATCACATATTCTTTCTCCCTTCTTTGGAATTGAGGAATTTGCATTTATTACATCTTCTAGTTTTTATTATTGGTCTTAAAAATGTCAGTCATAAAAAATGTCTCAGAGCCTGGATTTTACCACAGCAAGCCCCTTTTACCACTGTTACAAGTTGTCTTTCATTCACTCAGTATAACCAGATTTCTGCTAATGTTATGCACATACTATACCTTATTTTAATATTAAACATTATAAATGGGAGATAATAAAATAAGCCAGGTCTTTTATAATTGGCAAAATATAATTCCTCTTCCCCTAGAAACAGAGAGTGTCAGTATTTTTAATCTCTGACTTTATTTAGATCTAATATTTTGTGCTTCAGGCTGTTAAGAAATATGTACTTGAGTTCTTTGATTAGTGGCATGAAGACTGACCAGTTGACAACACATTAGTGCACTCTGTGTAACAGGAATAATTTTATATCTCAAAACTTTTGAACTTGTACAAAACAAATAAATTTAATGATTTCAGAAGAGTTACCATAGTCCTGGGTTTGGGAATGATTCTTTCAGACAGGGATAGCTTGGGGCAAAGTTGCGTATATAAATTAGTTTTGCTGCCTCTACTCTTCCCTAATTTTCTACCTTCCTAATTGTTGTTGTTATTACATAGTCCTCAAGTTAGTTATGTCTGGAAATGTCCCAGGCCTCATGTGCAAGCTTGGCTGCGGAAGCTTGGTTAGAGGTGGTTAAGAGTAGAGGTGAAAAGACCATTTTAGAGGTCTTGGCAGTAATTCAGGTGCAGGATAGAGGAAAGAGATGGGCATTAATTAACAAACTCATTCATCCTTCAACAAATCCTTACTGAGTATTTACAATGTGCCATGTATGGGGGATACTGAAGTGAATGTGGATTGTCCCTTCACTCGTATTTCTTATAGGCCAGCGGAAAATTAGACAGAACGGGTTCTTTTCATACTGTGTTTCCAAGTTTCTCCTTTGGGGATACAATGAAGTGTGGATGAAAGTATCTTTCTTTGGATCAGCCCTACCAGTGTTCAAATACTGCCGCTGCCACTTTCTGCTTGAGGGGCCTTAGGCAAGTTACTTGCTCTTATTTGTAATATGACTATAATATTAGACCACTATTTATATCTTAGGGGTTTTGTAAAAATGAGAGGATATAGAATATGCAGAAGACAAAGAATAATGCTGGTTCATGCTAGTGTAGTATCTCAGTTCCCAGTCTAGAACTAAAGGAAGAGTGAGAAATCAGGCAGGGGCCGAGCAGATGCCTGGATATGGGTCCACCACATGGTATATGTAGGATTTATAACTTGCTAGGGAGGTCAACCCCCAAAACAGTGTTGCATTAAGAAAGATGTTGCCCTTTCTGCCTTGTTTCTTTCTGAGTCCTGAAATAGTAGCAATCTTGAAGGAGGGGTCAGGTATGTCCAATGTAGAAGCTGCTATAATTTCTCAGCCAGGAAATGAATTGTTCTCTCTTCTTGGTTTCTTCATTTCCAAAATTGGTGACCTTTGACTTTGGCTGTATCCAGTTCCCCTGCTGTATACAACTGCTAGACACAGGAGCCAATGAATGACTATACTTCAATTCGGGTCAGAAAGTTGAGTTCATGGAGACAGGGGTCTAGTATTAGGAAAATATAAAGTGGAAAAAATAATGCAGAAAAGATCAATGGCTAGAGAAGAGGAAATGATGAGAGAATAACATCCATTTGGGGAGAAGGGCCTTGGACTGGCCACTATTTCTCAGCATTTTACATATCAAAGGCTCAACAATTGATGATTGTCAATTCACAATTTTGAGGCAGTAGAATGATCTCAGCATTAGCAGAATGAGAAGCGACTGGGCACAAAATGGTCTGCAGGTGAATAGTGCCCATCTGACAAATGCCTGTGGCCTAGGGACTAGCCATAATTGTTGTCCTTCAAATGTGGGTCTCACATTAAAAAAAAATTCTATATAAAACAATATCATGCCTTCCACCTGAGAATGGATAATATCTCAAAGACAGTTCTTTTTGGAGATTGCAGTGCAGGAAGTCACAAATGTCAATTCCATAGTTGCCATGGCAACATCTGCCTCTTACGACATGAAGGAAGATAGAGGTCATGTTGGTGGGCTGTTTAAATGTTGCTCTGATCATATCTTTTATTTCCATGGGGAAAAAGAGAAGAGGGCAATAGGCAGGAAGAAAAAAATAGGAAGAGAAAATACAATAAAAGAGGTAAAGGGATTTCCGTGAGTGATTTTCCAAATAGATTTTGTTACTGAAGAATTCATATTAATTTAATTGGATTTAAAGTCTAATAAGAGAATCCAAAATGAAATCTCTGACGCTTGGAGGTATAATGAGTGTTCAAGTACAAGATGACTCAATGGTCTATTTTCTGTGTGGAGAGGGACTTAAAACTGGATTGTGAGGGTGAGAGAAGGAGGCCACAAAAGCAGTCACTTAAGATTTAGACCAAGTATAAGAACAGGTTTTCTTTAAATTAATACAGCTTCTTTTGATGATTTCCACCTGCTTTTTGAACCCACACTTTAGAATTACATAAGACCTCTGTTAAAGTAGAGAATGGGATGGTATCAGTCAGGTCCAGTAAGGAAAATGGAACCAAAGAGGTAACTTAAGAGTTACAAGGGAAATTTTACAAAGGTGCTGGAAAAGCTAAAGAATAAAGGGGATATTATGTTACATATGTTTTAACACACACACACACACATGCTCACACACACTCACATATCCTGTTGTTTCCCTTTCTTCCACTCTCTAATCCTTTGTTTTCCAGTTTTCCACCAGTGCCTCCTATTGACCAAACCTAAGAGGAAGCCAGTTGTCAATGGAGCCTGGGAAATTGTTGCATGGATCAGTTTCCTGTAACGCAGAGTAGAAGAGGGTGGTGAATGGATCTTAGAGACAAATGAAAGAGCATGGGAACATGAGATAAGGCTAGCATTATGGACCAGTGAAAAGTCTCAAGAATTGTAGAATACTTGAAAAGGAATGTGGATTTATTATTTGAAAGTGCATACCATATTAGACATTTTGTTTAGGGTTCTGAGGTTGTCCTAAGAAGAAAGGCCAGGACTTTGGATTTGATGCCCAGAGACTCTAGGTGCTGCTTTCTGTAGTTTATAATCTATGGTATCAAAGATATCATTCAAGTTAGGGCAACCTTTTTTAGTATCAAAATGAGATTTGCCAAGATAATAAATTTGGAGAATAGAATGGATTTCTTCCCTAAATAATTAATTGTACATCTGAAGTATTTCCCCCCAAAATACAAGTTTCAACTCAATTTTAAGAACTGATCAGACCAGCCTGGCCAACATGGTGAAACCCTGTCTCTACTAAAAATGCAAAAATTAGCTGGGTGTGGTGGCATGTGCCTGTGATCCCAGGTACTCGGGAGGCTGAGGCAGGAGAATCACTTGAACCTGGGAGGCAGAGGTTGCAGTGAGCCAAGATTGTGCCACTGCACTCCAGCCTGAGTGACAGAGCAAGACTCCTTCTCAAAACAAAAACAAAAACAAAAAACAAAAACAAAACAAAAAAAACCCCACAACTGATCAGAAAAGTGATCAAAGTTGAACTATAAGGAAAGCTAGCAGAATGTTAATGCCAGCTCTTTGCCAGAATCTCAGAATGTCAGGGTCAGAATATCAACTTGGAGTCTAGAGTAGCATTTTTGGACAACCTATATGATCATCATCTTTATCCAGCCTTTCCTTAAACTGTTCTAGAGGTGATGTCATCCTGAGGCAACCCATACCGTTTTCAAACTGCTCTATAAGCAAAGATTTCACTCTATTGAACCAAAATCTGCCTTCTGGAGTTTTCCTCCATTGGTCTGAGTTCTGCTATGTTGTGTCACACAGCAAGACTAATCCCTTTGCCCTGTGACACTCCTTCAAGTGTTAAAAGATGGAAGTCCCATCGTCCTGACCTTTTTCAGGTCAAATATCCCTAGAGTCTTCACAGATTCCTTCTATATAGAGTTCCATTGATGATTCTGGTTGGTTTTTCTTCTACCTCTACTAGTGAGACACTAGTAGATACTAGCAGATGATACCAACTTAAAGTTCACCTATTCTGTGAGGCTTTATCATGATCCCCAATTAATTAGAGGCCCAGTCCCTGATATCTTGGGGCTGATTTGTAACTCTGTTATTTCAACCAGCCTGGCTGTATATTGTTAGCCTTCTCCACTAGATTGTATGTTTATGATGAGCAGGGATTGTGTCTTGACCATTTATTTTATTTTACCTTCCACAATGCTTAGGACAATGTGTATGAGTATTAATAGCATTGTAGCAGTGTGTTGCATTAGAAGAAACACGAAAAGTAACCTATTGAAGATCCTGAACTGATGCTCTGCCACCAACTCTTGTATCCTTCCACAGCTCTGCATCTTTCCTCATGCTGTTTCCCCTTGCCTAGACTGTTCTGTTGTTTTTATCTTTATGGAGAACTCCTTTCTTTAAGATTCAACTCAAAATCCCAGCACTTTGGGAGGCCAAGGCAGGTGGATTACCTGAGGTCAGGAGTTCAAGACCAGTCTAGCCAACATGGTGAAACCCTGTCTCTACTAAAAATACAAAAATTAGCCAGGCGTGGTAGCGGGTGCCTGTAATCCCAGGTACTCAGGAGGCTGAGGCAGGAGAATCGCTTGAACCTGGGACGCAGAGGTTGCAGTGAGCCAAGATTTCGTTATTGCACTCCAGCCTGAGTGACAGAGTGAGACTGCATCTCCAAAAAAAAAAAAAAAAAAAAATTCAACTCAAATATAACTTATCCTCTCTTTCTCTGGGCTTCCCTACCCTAGAAATTTGTTAAGTAGAAGGGACCTTTGGTTTTGGAGTTAGGTAGATTTATGCTTGAAGCTAATTCAATTATCACTTGCCTTGGCCAATTTACTTAGTGTTTTTATGGCTCAGTTTAAAAACAATATGAAGTTTAGGGTATTTACTTGGCTGACTTCTTGAAGGGTTTAATAAAATAGTAAATGTCAAGAACATTCCTGAAAGGGTGGCATATAGTAGACACTTAATATTTTTATCTCTCTCTCATTATGGCATTTATATCCTTGTATTTAAGTTTTGTGGGTGTCTGCTTGTTAAATTTTAATTGAATCTTACTTTTGTATTCCTGTAATAAAACACTAAACAGATTTATTGAATTTAATTGTAATTGTTTTATATTTGTTATGCAGCTACCTCTGTGATGCTGAGAAATCTATCTGATGCTATCTACATACTGATGCTGTCCTGTATTGTAGCCAATAGTCACATGCAGCTAGTTATGTTTAAATTAATTAAAATTAAATAAAGCTGGTCATGGTGGTGCACACCTGTAGTCCCAGCTAATTGGGAAGCTGAAGCAGGAGGGTTGCTTGAGTCTGGAAGTTCAATACAAGCCTGGACAACATAGTGAGAAACCGTCTCTTAAAAAAAAAAATATAGTTCCTCAGTCAAACAATATTAGCCACAGGCTAGTGGCTAGTTATTGTATTGTACAGTGCAGACGGAACATATCCATCATTGCAGAAAGTTTTTTTCGGACTGAGCTGCTCTAGATTGTAATAGTACTGCTCCAAACTCAACATAATATTACCGGCTTGGTCAGCTACTTCATCTATCATTCTAGATCTTATATTTCTAGCAATTCAACTTGGTTAAATTTTACTTTTTGGCAGTCAAATCATAACATTAATTCATATTGAACTTAAGATCAATTAAAATTCCCAAGATTATTAATTTTTTTCTCTAGGTCCTTTCGTAATACTTGAAAGTATAATATCAAGGGTTGGCAACTTTTTCTGTCAAGGACCAGATACTAAATATTTCAGGCTTTTCATGTCCTCCAGTCACTGTTACAATTACTCAATGTTGCTAAAAAACAGCCATATGCATGAAAGCAGCCATAGGCACTATGTAAAGAAATTGGCATGGCTGTGTTATTTACAAAACCAAGCTGTGGGCAGTATTTTCTGATCTCTGGTGTCTTAGACCCTTTAGACTGCTATAACAAAATATCATAAACTGGGCCACTTATAAACAGCTGAGGCTTATTTGTCACAGATCTGGAGGCCAAGAAGTCCAACATCAAGGTAGATTTGGTGTCTGTTGAGGGCCACTTTTTCCTTGAGTCCTTACATGATGGAAGGGGTAAGGCAGCTCTCTGGGGCCTCTTTTATGAGGGCCCTAATTATTCATGAGAGTCCCACTCTCATGACCTAATCACCTCTCAGAGGCTCCACCTCCAAATACCATTACATTGGTGATTAAGTTTCAGTGTATAAATTTCAGGGGCACACAAACATTCAGACCATAGCACCTGGTCTATGTTCACAGTCTTCACTGCTTCTTGCTGTGGTAACACAATCAGTCACTCCTGCCTCTTCCCTCCTTTTTTAAGATCAAAGTAAATCTATCTCTAAGCACTCTTTTTGTCAGATTGGAGGGAATCTGATTACAGTTGGTAGTGAGGGTCCCTATTCTTAAAGATTTCATAAGAATTCTGAGGCTTACATAGTTCCCAGGAAATAAGGAAATATTAAGAAGTGCTATCACAAAATGCTTATAGTATGCTAGGCATTGTTTAAGACTATTACACTGGATAACTCATTTAAACCTCATACCAACCTCGCTTTACTAATGAGGAAACTGAATTAAGAAGTTTAGCAACCTGGCCAAGGTCACATCACTTGTAAGTGGTGAAGCAGTGAATCAAACCCAGACAATATTCCATTATTAGTCACTACACCATGAGCTTGCTTCAAGGCAGTGCCTGTGTTCTGTCTCCCAACTTCCATTCTCTAAATTCTTTTTTAATCTGAAAACTCTTCCTCTCTTCTCCTATTGCTCCCAAAGACCCCACCTCTCTCCCTTTACCCACACCCACCTCCTAAGCCCAGGATATTAGCATAAATCTTCAATACTTTAAAAGACAGGGAAAGCAGTTGTCTTCTAGCAGCTTCTTCCATGCTGAACAAATCTATTCTTTTTGGCAAACTCACTGGACACAATGTCAGTAGTCTTCTACCTGTCCTCTTGGCAGCATTTGACATAATGGCCACTAATTTCTCCTTGAAACCTTTTTTTCTTCAGATCCCTGTGCCCACATTTGACTTTCCTCCTGCCTCTCAGGCCAATCTTTCTCAAACTCCTTTGAGCTTTCTCTTTTTGACCTTTAAAGACTGGCTCACTTCCAGACTTATTTTTCTTCTTACCCTACATACCTTCTCTGGGTGATCACATCAGGCCAAGGGCTTTCGCTACTCTTTGCACGAAGATTGATCCCACATTCTTATTCTGGAACTTTCTGAACTCCAATCTTACCAACTGCTTAAGCAATTTGTCCACCTGTGTGTCTCATGAGCAAATACAGCTCAGCATTTCTTAAGCAGAAATAATTATTTCCCCCTGAAGCCTGCTGTTTCTCTTATATTCCCTTCCTCTTTGAATAGGTTTCCAAGCCAGAAATCTGCATATCATCCGATTCCTCCTCTGACAGCCCTATCAATTACCAAGTCCTGGAAGTTTTGAAATACATTGGAAATCACTTTCAAATCCACCCACTGCTCATGCTTCTGACTGCCACTTGCCTTCTTGCTTATATTTCTGCAACCATCTCATAATTGGCCTTCCTTCAGTCAGACTGGTTCTCCTTCCAGAGACTATGTCTTGCAATACAGCCCAAGTGGTGTTCCAAGTATACAAATTGAATCATGTTGTTCTGCATAAAATCCTTCAGGGGTTCCTTGCTGCTCTTGGAATTAAGTATGAATTTCTTCAGTTAGCCAACAAGACACTTCATGATCCTGACCACTCAGACCTCTCCAGGCACATCACTGAGTGTTCTTCTCTGCTTTGGGCCCTGGTCATGCTGACTCACCCACTCTGCCTGGCCCTGGAGTCTTTCCACATGCTCTTCCCTTAGCTTGGAACACTTTTTTCTTACCCTTTGTCCTCTTGGCTAACACTTGCCCATTCTACAGGTTTCTGCAGGGATACAGATTTGTGCTCAGCTGATGTTTCCTTTAAAAGCCTTCTGTGACTTCTGGAAACCTCCCACAGTTCCCCAATCCAGGGTTAGGTGCCTGCTGTCTACTCTCATCACATTCTAGTCACAGCAGCATTTATCACACTGTGTTGCAATTGGCAGTAGGCAGCTGGTCTGTCTCAGAGACTCAGTTCTATGAAGGCAGGGAGGGTTGATCTTTTTTTTACCATTATAGCCCCAGTGCCTTGCACAATGCCTGGTATAAACTATAAATATTTGTTGATTAAAAATGATCAAGAACAGAAGGGAACATGGATTTGGGGAGTGAAAAAATACTTTGGTTTTAAATCCTGGCTTTGCAAAGTGGAGGAACCAGGGTGAGCTGGCAGGGAGCATAGCAGCATGGCAGAGCTGAGCAGGGCTGAGATGAAGGCTCCCCATTTGGATCACTGCCAGGACTCCCAAGGACAAGAAGGAAGTTGTGCTCTTTGACCAAACCTTGGTTCAAGGAATACAAAAACAAAATCTCTTGGAGGTTTAAGGCTCAGCCGGATCAGCTGATCCTGATCTTTGCAGACAAGATCCTCAAGGATGGGGACACACTGAACCAGCATGGGATCAAGGACCGGCTTACTGTCCATCTGTTCACCCAGACCCCTCAGAAGGCTCAAGATGTGGCTGCTGCTACTTCTTCCTCCCCCTCAACTCCAGACCTTCCCTCAGCATCCTCCACCATGACTACCCACCATCCTGCAAGCCCTCCACCTCTGGCTGTACCACTTGCTGGTGGTAGAAGCCAGAAGAGCAATGGGGAGGGAGGTGCCTTTTTAGGGGTTGGGGAGGGGCCCTTTAGTTCTACTGCACCATACTCTCTGGGTTTTGGGGCATCCTGGGGCTCAGCAGCATGGACTTGGGGTCTACCAACTTCATAGAGCTACAGCAGATGCAGATATCCAAACAAACTGATGTCCAAACTTGAGATGCTGTTGCAGATCTTAGAGAGCCTTCTGGTCCAGGACATGATGTCTATCCCCGGCCTGATATGCCACAGATCATGGCCAACACCCAGATGCAGCAGTTGATGGGGAAGAACCCCAAGATGAGCTACTATACTCTCCAACTCAAGTTTACGAGGCAGGTGATGGAGCTTGTTCGGAATCCAGCGTGATGCAGGAGATAATGCAGAACCAGACCAGGGCCTGAGCAACTTTGAGAGCACCCCGAGAGGCTGCAATGCTCTCTACTGCATGTATACAGGGGCCCATGTTTAGTGCTGAACAGGAACAATCCCTTCCCTTCCTTGTCTAGGGACTTACCTCCCAGCCTCTGCAAACTGAGAATGGAGAGCCCCTCCCTAACCTGTGGAATCCCTAACCCCATATCTCCCAGGTTCCTGGGTCTGGTGAGGAGGGCACTGGAGGATTGGGGGCCAGCCAGATGCACTTGACAGTGTCAAACCCCTTTGCAATTAATGCAGTTAGTCTGTGGTTGGGGATGTTCAATAGCCCATGAATACAGGCCCTCCTCTAGCAGATCTTTGAGAACTCCCAGATGATGCAGAATGTGATCTCAGCCCCCTACAGGCATAGCATGATGCAGATGCTTACCCAAAACCCTAACTTTGATGCTTAGATGCCACTTTTTTGGGGAACCCCTAGGTGCAGGAGCAGCTTTGCCTGTAGCTCTCAGTCTTCTTGTAACAGATGCAGATGTGGAGTCACTCTCACTTTTTATCAATTCTTGCAGGTGCTGTTGTAGATACAGCAGGGACTGAAGACTTTGTGGACTGAGGCTTCTGGCTGGCATCCAACCTTGACCCCTTTGGGACGTTTCAGACTCTAGCACCCTTGGCAGGCAGCAGCATCAGTTCTGTGCCCAAGTCTCCCACCTCTTTCCCAGCCATGCCAGGCACAACTTCTCTAACAGGGTCTTCTGATGCCCAGCAGTAGTTCATGAAGTAGATGACCCAGCTTTTGGCTGGACATGGAAACTCACAGGTGCAGACACCAGAAGTGAGATTTCAGCAGCAACTGCAACTGGAGCAGGTCAATAACATGAGCTCAGTGGTGGGGCCAACCTGTAGGCCCTGATTGCCATAGGAGAAGACAGCAACTCAGCTATTGAGAGACTCCTGAGCTCCCAGCTCTCTTATTCCCTTTGTCTGTGCCTCCTGCCGCTCCCTCCCTTGATGCTAGCATTTGGTACCTCTGTCAAATCTTATCCTCTGCAGTTTTCTGTCCCTTCTCTCTTCTTTCTCATTCTCTCCAAACAGCTGAAGTGACTTTAGAGGCATAAGCCCCAACTCTGTAGGCCTGAGAATTTTGGTTTTACTGTGTGCCTCTAACAGAATCTTCTCTCCTTGTCCTCCCTGAGCAGAGCTATTTAAAAATTTTTCACAATTTTGATTGGTCCTGCTTCCTTGTCCCACACCACCTTTTGCAATCTTCAAACTTCTCAGTGGCAGGCACAATCAAAGAAGGAACCAACTATCTAGCTTTCTGAAACAGGGCCTTCCATCTGTACCACTAGGTAGGGTTTTGTTCATCTCATGTTTACTTTTGGTAACTCTCTTCTTCCTCTGTCCGTATCTCCTCTCACCGCCCACCCACCCGTCAGCCTAATTAGTGGTAGAATTCACACTCTGAAGGAAGGGCAAGTGAAACAGGCTCCTCAGCCCCTATTCTGATCACTTCATCCAGCACTCTTTCGTGGGCTCTGTTAGGACTCCCAGGGTAAAGAGGAAGATACCTGTGTCCCTTTCTGAAGGAGATAAGACACAGCTCTCTGGGCAGAAATTGAGAAGCTCTGGACCAGCCCAGTGGAGATTGATGCAGAAGAAGAGAGAATGAGATTTTTCTGGAGGAAGCAAATGGGGAAAGACAGCCTGAGTATAAGGCTGGGAAGTTGGAATTGACAGTCAGGGAGTGAAAGCGTAATAGCTCTTTCAGGCAGCTGAATCTGACCTGGGTCTGGTAGAGGAGACTTGGAGATGCTAATGGAACTGGAAGAAAGGGGCGCAATGAAGCTAAGTGTATGGCCCACAGTTGGTCATACTGGCTCCACTTCCTCGTGCATGTGCATACACGTGTGTACACACACACATACACACACAATTCCATGAACCCAGGACCTGCCTGTGTTTCCACATCTTTAAAATGGGAAAACAGCAGAATATACTTTAAGGTTGAGAGGGTTGAGTGAATGTGTATGAAGTGCTTAGAGGGCCATGGGAACAGTAACCATTATTATTGCCTTGCATAACAAGGACATTGTCCCTCCCTAAAGGGGAGAATAATGCTTAATTTTCATTCTTATTTTCTTTTTGGAAGGGTAAAAAAGAGAACAGGAGTTGAAAGTGTTATTCCAGATAAAAAAAATGAAACACTGCCACTCTTCTATAGCTGAGAATACTATATTAAATACTTGAAATTTGCCGAGAGAGTAGATCTTAAATGTTCTTACCACAAAAAAGGAAGACAATTATATGAGTTGAGGTGATGAATATGTTAATTACCTTGATAGTGGTAATCACTTTATAATAAATATGTACATCAAAACATCACATTGAACACTATAAATATATACAATTTTTATTTATGAGTCCTACCACGATAAAGCTGGTAAAAAAGAAAACAACAGCAACCAACAGCCACTGTCATTCTTTCAGACATTGGGCCCCTTCAGTGCTTAGGAGAAGATGATCATAAAAATCTAGACTTCTTCTCAAGACAGATTAAATATGGATTTGTGACTCACTTCAGGGATATTCTGAATATCATGCACACAGAAAAATACTGCTGTGCCTTGTGAAGTTATGGGCTCATATGAGAACAATTATTTACAAAGTTGCTGTGGAATCATTTTT
This sequence comes from Nomascus leucogenys, assembly GCF_006542625.1. NCBI lineage: Eukaryota > Metazoa > Chordata > Mammalia > Primates > Hylobatidae > Nomascus > Nomascus leucogenys. The sequence goes on along the minus strand of NC_044397.1, from coordinate 24,943,378 downwards.
AATGTTGTATATGATCAGAGAAGATGCTGGTGGGTTGCTTTTAATATGTGATTTTTCAGATTTATAATAAAGTTTTCTTTTTCTGAATTTTCACTATTCCTCATTTTACACTGCATGAAGAAACATACAATAACTCAATTCTAATCCTTCAACTCTCAGAGAAACAATGTTCATGTCAGTTTTGGAAGTTTCCAAGAAATGGTGTTTCTTCTGAGAGGCTAAGAGCACAGCTTGGGGCAATTTAATACACAAATGAACAGATAACGGTAGGGAGTCATGACAATGCTGTAATTCTGTAAGTAGCAAATAACTTTTCTACTATTAGAAGCTGCATGATTTATGATGACAGTCACCGAGAAAATAGGGAGACTGAAAAACCCTGGGTCCCACAGGGGAGGATGAGTGTGGTAGCCACGGAGGGTAAAATTCCCTAAAGAGCTGGGTAATCCCTGTGTTAGGACACTATGTGTTGCTGTTTAATACCTGAGGCTGGGCAATTTATAAAGAAAAGAAGTTTATTCAGCTTATGATTGTGCAGGTTGTACAAGCATGGCACCAGCATCTGCTTGGCTTCTGGTGAGGCCTCAGGAAGCTTTTAGTCATGGTGGAAGGAAAGGGGAGCAGGCACATCACAAGATAAGACAGGCAGCATGTAGGGGGAAGATGTCACACTCTTTTAAACAATCACATCTCATGTGAACTCATTACCACTCATTACTGGGGGGAGGCCACCTAGCTATTCATGAGGAGTTTGTCCTCATGACCCAACACCTCCCACTAGGCCCAACCTACAACACTGGGGGTCACATTTCAACATGAGATTTGGAGGGGACAAACATCCAAACACTATCAAGCTCCAAGCTCTAGCATGCTAGCCTAGAGAAATAACAATCCCTAGAAGGGATTGTCATTTAAGCAAGATTAAATTTGTACAAATATGGTAATGCTATTTTAATCTCCTTGCATTAATGGAAAGCTTTTTTCCTCTGATAATATTTCTTTTCCACCTTTTTCTAATGGGAGAAGATTGGAAAGTAGAGACCCATGGAGAGTTATCTCCTGACATCATAAGAGATAATCTTGGAAGATTGTCTGTTTGTCAGGAGATAACTCTCCATGGGTCTCTTGCATTTCTGTGTATCTTGTGAGTAGAGGCACTGGCTGCCTTTGTTTCAGATTTTTTGTTCAAGGATGTTTGTATAGCAAACAGCCTTGAAAGACAGCAGTAAAGACAGTATCTCCCTGCAAGGAAAAGAGCAGATATGCTTACAGTTTAGGAAGGTAGAGATGGATTTTTACTTCATAGAAAAGGCAGGCATTTTACTGCGTTGATGATTTATTGCACATTATAAAATATTTGGCTTCCTGAAGCTCAGGATCTCTCTCCTATAATTCAACTCACTGCATGCACAGGTGTTCCCTGGCCCTTTTCATATCCCCCTGGGGAAGGTGGGTCACCCAAACTGACACAAGAAAATAAATGATAACATTCTGGCTACTGTTATCACTGTGAGTAATAAAGTCCATTGTCTCTGACCTAGGAGGCTATGTCTTCTGCCAGTATCCATGAATCTGTGCTAGGCCAATTTCCTATTTGCAAATAGGGTAAAATCTCAGACCCTTCGAGATTCTTCTTTTTCTCACAAAAGTTACATTATATTTCTTATCAACTGCCTGATACACCTCTAAAATATGTCTTTTCCTACACATGAGGGCAGTTGAAAAAGTCTCTGGAAAAATGGAATTAAGAGCTGCAAATAAATGTTGTGAACTTTATGTTTCAACATAAGCTCCATCAAGGTCAAGACACTTCTGTAAGTGATGATACCAGCCATTTAGTCCATTTTTTTTTCATTTAGTCCATCTATAAGGAACTGAGGGTCCTGAGAATTTAACCATGTCAATGCAGTCTTTTTACATTATTAACTGAAGAAAAATGGATACCCCTTTAAGATTAGGAAACAAAAACCAGTCAGAAGGAACCAAATCAGGACTGTAAGATGAGCGCCTAATGATTTGCTATCAAAACTTTTGCAATATTTGCTATGTTTGATAAGAGAAATGAGCAGAAGCATTGTCATGGTGGAGGACTCTGATAAAGTTTTCCTGGGTGTTTTTCTGCTAACGCGATGGCTATCTCAAACCACTCTCCTAATAGCCAGATATTATCATCCTTTGGTCCTTTAGAGAGTCCACAACAAAAACATGTTGACATCTCAAAACATGGTTGCCATGAATTTCCTCTTGATCAATTTGCTTTTGCTTTGATTGGACCACTTCCACTTTTTCGTACCCATTGCTTTGATTCTGCTTTGTCTTCAGGATTGTATTGGCAAAGCCGTGCTTTATCTTCTGTCACAATACTTTGAAGAAATTCTTCAGGATCTTGATCCCACTTATTTAAAAATTCCATTGAAAGCTCTGCTCTTGTCTGTAGATCTGGGTGCAATGGTTTTGGCACCCGCTGAGTGGAAAGTTTGCTCAACTTAATTTTTTCAGTCAGAATTACATGAGCTTAACCAACTGAGATGTCTATGGTGTTGGCTATTGTTTGTGTTGTTAACCATCGGTCCTCTTCAATCAGGGCATGAACAATATGAATTTTTTCCTTGAAAATTGATGTGGATGGTTGCTGTTTTGGGCTTCATTTTCAACATTGTCCTGTCCCTTCTTAAAATAAGTTATCCACTTGTAAACTTCTGGTTTCTTTCAGGCATGGTTATCCTAAACTTTTCATAAATCAAAAACTTTTCACCATTCTTCCACCCAAGCTTGACTATGAATTAGATTTTTGTTCTTGCTTCAATTTTAGCAGCATTCATGTTGCTCTGATAGGGACACCTTTCAAACTGATAGCTTATCCTTGGTGCCACAGCTAGATCCTGTGCAGAGAGGTTATAACAAGTAATGGTATGTTTATTTTGATGCAAAAAATTTAAATCCATGCATGGTGTTTTCATAATATGCATTTTCTGCAAATGTTTTGAAGACCCCTCATAATTTTGGTGAAAAATGTTTGATTATTTTTTCTTTTGATTAAGATTTTATAATATTACTTTCTGTAGGAAGAAAAGAAAATTTCACTTGGTTGTGAAAATTTCTAGCATGGTTGATGGAAATTAATTTTTTCAGTGTTAATAATTGGGATGTATAAGCTCTGACTCACACACAGATTACTCCTAGTTTGTAAGCCTGCTGTAGTTTTGTGTTTTAAGAGCAGATGAATTCCGAAAATTCTGTTTCACAATATTCCCATCAGAAATACATATGAAATATAATATCTAAATATATATGCATGAGAGTTATAATTGTACATGCTGTTTATAGTTAGTATATTTCTAACAAGATAGGAATGAAAGTTAAGTCCTCTACTTACAGTTTTACACATCTGATGATTGGAAGAATTTTCCACAGACTATTTTTTGGCTCCATCCATTTCAAAATTTATTTCTTCTCCACTACTGCATACATCTAGATGTGCAGGCATCTAGGGCACATTTGTAATGAGATTTGATATGTGATGCCAAGATTTTGTGTGGTGTTGCCAAGACAGCCAGTACAGTGGGCAGGGGGAGAACCCCTGGATATCACTCCCATGCCATCATGGCATGTGGAAATGACTCTGAGCCATGAACACATATCCGCTAAACCCCAACCAAATGGGTCTCTGACTCAATTTCTCCTGAGCTGGATCCCCTGATCACCTTTGTCAAGTGCACCCCAGTCCATGTGAGGATAAGTGTGCAGACAAGCAAACCAGAATGGAAAGAGACAGCCAGTGATCTTAACTAACTGTGGTAAGTACTTTCTTTTGCAAATTTTACAAAACTATGCAACCCTGTGACCACATTTGCTACACACCCCTCTGACAGTCTGGAAAGGGACTGATTGAAGGGCTCTGTCAGTGGACTGTGAGAGCAGGGCAGGATGGGACAGTCAAGCCAGTCTTCATCCAGCCCAGCACCAGGTACAAATAGGATCTGAATTCACACCACTTATTTCTTTTTTTTTTTGATGACACAGCGATGTGAAAGCAGACCGTCAGACTCTAAATAGAACACAATCCTTTCCACCTATAATCTCGCCAGCCTGTCTCTTCTATTTATGGCCCTTTCTAGGTCTTGTCTTTCTTCTTTTTCTTTTACTTCTTTTTAAAGTATAAATAATGTGTGCACATGACTCACGATTCTTGAAAATGCTTTTCCCACAGATTATTCTCAGAGAGTGGAATACATTTTCTTTGCTCTGTATTAACAATGTCTTATTTTGAATTTCCTTTATACCGTTTTTCTCTTATTCCTTGTCTCAGTCACCTATAAACAACACACACACGTTCTCCTACCATTATTAATAATTTCATGCATTGCCTATGAAACTCTCTGTCTTCTTCACTATCCATCCTGAGACACCTCCCTTGGGAATATCTTTCTATTTCTTTCCCGGATTCCCAGATGCCTCAATTCCAGTGGCCTCTAATTTTTAAAATTGCTTGATTACCTGGTTTGAACTTACACTTTATCAGTCAAAATTGTTTGGCCTGCAAGACCTCAAATTCCAAAGTTTCTTTCACTTTAACTCTCCTATTTTTTTTTTTTATTTTTTAAATTGATGCATAATAGATGTACATATTTTGGGAGTAAACGTGATAAACTTAATATATTTATATTTATAATTTGTGAAGATCAAATCAGTATAATTGGGCTATTCATCATCTTAAATATTTGTGTTTTTAAAAATATTTGTGTTGTCTTAAATATTTGTGATTTATTTATGCTAGAGACATTCAAATTATTCTCTTCAAGCTATATTGAAATATATAACAGATTATTGTAACCTATGGTTACCTTACTGATTTATCAAACACCCTCCTGATTTATGAAACACTACTAGGTCTTATCTCTTCTATCAAACTTTATGTTTGTACCCGTTCCCTTTTTTTTTTGAGACGGAGTCTCGCTCTTTCGCCCAGGCCATACTGCGGTGGCGCGATCTCGGCTCACTGCAAGCTCCGCCTCCCGGGTTCACGCCATTCTCCTGCCTCAGCCTCCCTAGTAGCTGGGACTACAGACACCTGCCACTGCGCCTGGCTAATATTTTGTATTTTTAGTAGAGACGGGGTTTTACCGTGTTAGCCAGGATGGTCTCAATCTCCTGACCTCGTGATCCAAAGTGCTGGGATTACAGGCGTGAGCCACCGCGCCCGGCCTTTGTATACATTCTTAAGTAGCTTTTTGCTCTCACCTTTTCTTTCAGTCCTTTGATACACTTTTCTCAGTTGTCTTATTACTTAATATAATAAATATTAAGTAATATAAATATATTGTGAACTTGGAATGTGCTAAATACTGTGCTGTGTAAAAATTTATTTCTCAAAGCACACTATGGGAATAGGTGCTGTTACTATCTTGATTAAAAATTTGAAGCTTAGAGATGACATAAAATTCCCAAGCCTACAGAGGTAGCAGGTGCAGAACCAGAGCTTGCTGTAAGGCGGGAAAAACTTCAGTTCTCTATCTGATCTCTGGCTCCACTACCCATTTTGTAGTGATGAACTTTTTAACTCCTCTAGGCTACTCCTAGAAAACTGGACTATTGCATATTGCCAAATAAAGCTCAAAATACAGATAAATGTATCTGTAAAATCCATGCAATTTTTTAGATCCATTCTGCTGCTCAACAAGTTTTTGATCACATTTTGTTGATTTTTGATATTTGTCACAATGGCTGTTCTGTACAATCTCAAACCCCCAACTCTATGCTATTTACATTTGGTTGAAGCCTCTCAGCAGAATCTCAATTCATTACACTGAGGCACTCTCTCTCTCTCTCTCTCTTCTCTTTTCTTTTCTTTCTTCTCTTTTTCTTTTTTTAAAATAAACTCCTTTCTCTCAGGATGTGGTATCTTTCCAAGACTGGGACTTGCATCTTTGGTCTTGGCTCTACCGCTTCCAGGACATTACTCCATTACCTGTGCTGCCTCTTTTATTCAATAAGAAATAATCCTGTCTTTCATGACACATTAAAAATTATATTTACTCCTATAACTACCAAGGTTTTTGTTGCATTTTAATTTCTTGCATTTGGCATTCGTTTCTTCCACTCACTGAAATGCTGATCTCAAAAAAATCAGTAGATATTTTTTAAACACTGGGTGCAATCCCTTTCTATTAGTTATTACCTTCATTAAATCACTATAGCACTTGACACTCTCCTCCTCCTTACTGGGTAAAAGAAGGTGGTCAGAACTCTGAGCAAGGCCTCTGAATTTAGAACTGGCTTTGAACTTGGGCTCTTCAACTAAACTAGCTGTGAGATTTTAAATTAACCTCTCAGAGCCTCAGTTTCCACATCTCCAAAAAGAGAACTTTTATACGTACCTTTAGGCTAACTTGGAGGGTAAAATAATTTCTATAAAATTCTCAATGTGTTTCTGATTTATAACAAATCTTCAATAAATAGCAGTTATCTCTGTTATGTCAACTACTATATATATATATGGTTACTAGCACAATATCTAGTACATAATAATTTGTTTCTGTTTATCTCCCTCCACTAACTTCTCTTTTATTTTATGTATGTTTACATTATTGGATTTTCATTTACCTTTTAAACAAACGTTTTCCTCTTTCCGTGGTCTTAGCTTCTTCTCATTCTCTAAGAATATGTTGCCAGGTTTAATCCTTAGACCATCTATTTCACATCTTTATGTTTGTGTTTTTGTCCAACTATATCCTTTCCTGCATCTGCTACTATCACCTTTATGCCAATGACATCTCCCTGTATGTTTCCAGGGTCAAATATTTAAAATCGAAGCTTTTAAAATTACATACCTGAAAAACATGATCATTATAAAAATTCAAACAATATAAATATATACGAAGTAAAATTTAAAAATTCTTCTCCTCCCTAATGTCTAGTTTACAGTATCTGCTATTTCTCTGGAGCAGGGGTGGAAAGCATGCGTTGTACAGCTTTTCCTATGCGTTTGTATCCAACAACAAAAACAACAGCACAGCATACAGGATTTGACTTTTTTAAATAATCTAATCCTAAACTGCAAATCAGTATTTTCTTTTTTTTTTTCTGTTATAAAACTTCATTTGGGTGTCCCAATAGAAGGTTAAAGTGCGACTTTACAAGAGTACACTCATATTCCTTCCCAAACTAGCATATCCTCCTGACTTCTTCTGCCTGCCATAGACGCTGTCGATAGCCCAGTTCTTGAGGATCAAATGCTTGGTCTCTTGACCTCTTCTTCTCCTTCATCCCTCACCACATCCAATTGTCTGCCAAATTGTATAAATTCCATCTCTGCAGTGTCTCTTTTGTCCTTTCCTTAAAATTCTCTGCCTGAGGATTTTTGGCTCACACTAATAGTGTGATTCAGACCACCAATTTATTTAAGAATTGCTTTGTAGTTTTTTTTTTTTTTTTTTTTTTTTTTTTTTAGGGAAGATTTTTGTTTTTTCTTTCCTAGACCAGTGCCAAGTTTGAGATTCTTGTTCTTTCTTTCATGCTGTATTTCCCCTATCATATTTTACTTTAATTCTTTGCCACGTTTTCTGCTTTTGTTACTGCAAGAGAAGCTCCTCAAGGGCAGAGACCACATTGCCCACTTTCAGTCTCCTAATACATTCTCTATCTTGGGCATCTAGTTTTCTTTTTCAATTTGAAATCAAACAATGGTGCTTCACAGCACTGACTTTCGAAATTGATTTGGCGAAGTCTGGAAACTTTCCCACTTCTAGTGTCTTAATCCTTTCTACACACCCGCTGGGGAGGGAGGATCTTCCTAAAACTCAGTGCAATCATGTCACTCTTACTCAGACTATATGCTGGCCCTCCATTGACTACTGAATATGAGTACAGTTTTTCCCTTGGTATCAAGGCCCTCCGTGATAGGACTCCAAAATATATTTCTGGTTTATCTATGCCATTGTTGAAGCTCTAGACGAGCTAAACCACTGATAGTCCTCACGCTCCTTGCCATGCACATGTTCACAGTATTCATTTAATGTCTTCACTGTCTTCCTCAGACTGTGTTTACTTTCAGCACCACGGCCTCCCTCTCCATTTATTGACAGTCTAATCATTTTCAATTTCATGTCAAATGACACTTTCCCATAACCCTGGTGGATTTCATAATATTTTCTTCTTTTCTTCAGTTAATTTGGACTTTATCTCATTGTTTACTGAACTATAAGCTCCTTTCAGGGACTCTATCTTTGTATCTCTGTACCTCTTGCAGTGTCTTGCGTAGGGCATGGATATTTGGAAAATTAAACATTAGAAGTTGCTCTTGGAGGGAAACAAGTGACTTTTGGGGAAGGTTACCTGCTTTTGGAGGAAAAAAAGAGAATAATAGCAATTGTTATAAACATTCATTAATGAATTTTGTATTCGTCCAATACATACTTATTGGATAGGTACTCTGTGTCCGGCATTGTGCTAGGCACTAAAATGTGATGGAAATGGAGAACATTACCTTTGTCCTCAAGGAATTTAAAATGTAGCAGCAAAGCAGACAGTGTAAAAAAAAAAGCGATTAAAATAGAGAGTCACGAGGAGGACAGGATGCAGTGGGGACACGTAGCCAGGGAGTCTGACCTGTCTGCTGGACACAGAGTGGGTGGCAATCTGAAGAACGTGTAGGATCTAGTCAGGAGGCTGGGGTGGGTGTGGCAGTGTTTTCTACAGGGGAAACTGAGTGTAATAGTCTTGTGGGGAGAGTGCACATGGCACATGAGACAAGTTTGATTTAGCTGGTGTATAGGCTAAAAAGAGCGGCCAGTGACATGCTGAAGGGGCCCAAATCACAGAAGGTCTTGTAAGCCATGGTAAGGAGTTTGAACTTTTCCCCTGAAGACAATAAGAAACCATTGCAAATTTTTAAAACAGGAGTTATTTGATCAGATTTGTGTTTTGGGAGTTTCCCTTTGGTGTGGAAAATGGAGACAATAAATTTAAGGAGATACATTAAAAGTCTGTTTTAGGAATCCAGGCAAGGTGGAGAAAATGAGAGAAAGAATGATGGGGATGATGATGATGATGATGATGATGGATTAATCTAGGGAAAAGGCTGTGTAATTTTTATTTTTTTATTTTTTTATTTTATTTTATTTTTTATTATACTTTAAGTTTTAGGGTACATGTGCACAATGTGCAGGTTTGTTACATATGTATACATGTGCCATGCTGGTTGCTTCACCCAGTAACTCATCATTTAACATTAGGTATATCTCCTAACGCTGTCCCTCCCCCCTCCCCCCACCCCACAACAGGCCCTGGTGTGTGATGTTCCCCTTCGTGTGTCCACGTGTTCTCATTGTTCAATTCCCAGCTATGAGTGAGAACATGCAGTGTTTGGTTTTCTGTCCTTGCGATAGTTTGCTCAGAATGATGGTTTCCAGCTTCATCCATGTCCCTACAAAGGACATGAACTCATCATTTTTTATGGCTGCATAGTATTCCACGGTGTATATGTGCCACATTTTCTTAATCCAGTCTATCATTGTTGGACATTTGGCTTGGTTCCAAGTCTTTGCTATGGTGAATAGTGCCGCAATAAACATACGTGTGCATGTGTCTTTATAGCAGCATGATTTATAGTCCTTTGGGTATATACCCAGTAATGGGATGGCTGGGTCAAATGGTATTTCCAGTTCCAGATCCCTGAGGAATCGCCACACTGACTTCCACAATGGTTGAACTAGTTTACAGTCCCACCAGCAGTGTAAAAATGTTCCTATTTCTCCATATCCTCTCCAAGGCTGTGTAATTTTGAAAAATGTTTAGCAGGCCATACCACTGCGTGGTATAATAGTTAAAAATTCTGGCTCTCTAAATCCTGGTTTTGTATTTTCTAGCTGAATAACCTGACAATTACTTAACATCTTGAAACCTTAGTTTCCTCATCTGTAAAACAGAAATAATAATAATCCTTACCTTCAAGGTTGTTAGGATTAAATTAGGTAATGCATGTATGAGCTCTTTGCACAGTGCTTGTTATGCAGTGAGCACTCAATAAATAATTACTTGTTGTTTTTAGATTCACACAATTTAGTATGTGAGTGACTGGTTGGGATGAAAGTGAGGGAGAACACAATGAGGTTATCCAAATTCTGGCTTATTTACTGAGTGGATAATGGTGCGGCTCATTGAAATTTGGAAGCAGGTGTTGAGAAGGAAAGGGAAGATAAGGAGTTTGAGTGAAGATGTAGGAATTTGAATTTGTGGGTCTGGAATTCAGGAGAAAGATTTTAATGTTACCTGCATAAGAGTACTCTTGAAAAGATGGACAAGATTCTATATTCCCACATCTCTGTTACCCCTCAGTCCATTCAGATGTTGCATCTACTCCCAACACTCTGCAGAAAGTGGAGTGTTCTAGTCGCTAATTGAATTCATGTGAGTGGATGAGCATGTTAGGGGAGGGGAGGAGGTGTAGTGTGAGTAGAGCAGATTTCTAAGGTGCAGGTGGAGGACCATGAGGTTGTAAAGGAGAAGAGTGTGCTACCAGAAGGAAAACCAGACTATGGTGGTACCATGAAGCCAAGTAGACCAAGTGCTTCATGAGGGAGGGAGTGGTCAAGCAGGGTAAGGTCTAAAATTGTTAATTGATTTAGCAACCAGGATGTTATTGGTAAACACTTCCTGTTTCATAGTGTGGTGGGGACAGAAACAAGATCTGAGTAGATGGAAGGCTGATTAGGATGTACGAAACTACAATCCTGGCAGTCCTTTCAAGATATTGGGCTGTTGAATGGTGAGACAGAATAGAGGTGGAAGAGGGGGATAAAGTTAGAGAATTTGTTTTGTTAAAAAAAGAGGCATTTGCATTAGCATATTTAAGTGAAGACAGACAGGAGCGTGTAGAAAGGAGGAAATTAGAGAGAAGCAGGTGAAGATGGAACCTGAACTCTGGATTAAAGAGCAGGGCAGCCCATGAGAACACCCTGGAGTTGAAAGATGAAAAATTAGGGATTCTAGCATGAGGAGCCCAAAATAAGCCCACTATGGCATTCTGGTACACAATCTTTCAGAAGATAAAAGGGCTTTGGGATAAAGGAAAGCAATTTCTGTGACCGCATTTTACAGTAGATGCTTTCATGAAGTTCAGAGGCTGAAACTCACTATGAGAGAAGATGGACAGAGGAAGCTCTTAGGGAGGCTGTGTTTGTAGTTACAGAAGCAGAGCATTTCTTCAGAAGTAGCAGTAGACAAAGAAGAGACATCAAACATCTGGGGAACCACCTTGCATGATCATCTAGGGGAATGGTCTTGCACACAATTTTAGTGTGAAAAAAATGTTGCATATGAAAGAATGTTCAGATGTGAGCCCACTTGGACCTTGAGTAAGCAAGGTCATAAAGAAACTTCTCATGAAGAGTAATAGGTAGTTGAAGTTGAATAGCATGAATATACATAGCTTTTATTTTTAAAAATTTTATTCACTTATTTAATCTTCATATATAACATATATCAGGAAAAAGGAAATTATTCTGTAAGAATTTTAGAGAAATACAGTGTGTTTACTTTTAAATTAATATGAGAAGACATGGACATTTCTATGTTAATTTCAGGGAACGTTTTATTTTTTAACTGTCACTTCCTCAAAATCTTCTGTCTCCCCACCACGTACTTTCCATATTTTTGACAAATAGGCCTTCTGTGCACAAGCCTCATAATCAAATTGGTTCAAGAATAAATTGCTGCAAGTGAAACTTTCTTATATTCACCCTTGTGACAGCTAATGAAGACGAATGGGGGAAAAACTGGGACTGTGCTTTGCGGAAGGAGCTCTCATTCCCCACTGTGTTGGCTGAAGGCAAATTTGTTTCGAAGGAAAAAAAATAGAATCATCTAATTGCTTAATTCCTGCTGAAAGCCATTGGCAGCCAGCCTGCTCAAATACGTAGACTTTTATTTAGAGAACAAGTGTAAAACTCTTTCATACACATCCGACAGAAACCTTATTTTTTTCCTCATTGAACGGTTGCCATTATCAGAAAACGTTTATATTTGATCTGCAGAAAAATAGAATATTTGCCTTTCGTCAATATTCAAATTAACTATCTGAACAGACATTTCAGATTGCTTTAATTCTGAGAAATATAATAAATAGGGAATGACTAGAAATTTAGAGGTTACAGGTAATTATTTTTCTTTTATTTTTTTGAGACAGGGTCTCCCTCTGTCACTAGGCTGGAGTGCAATGGAACTGTCATAGCTCACTGCAACCTAGACCTCCTGGGCTCAATTGATCTTCCCACCTCAGCATCCCAAGTATCTGGGACTACAGGCATGTGACACCATATCTGGCTAGTTTTTTTACTTTTTGTAGAGACGGGAGTCTCACTTTCTTGTCCAGTCTGGTTTTGAACTTCTGGGCTCAAATGATCCTCCTGCCTTGGCCTCCTAATATGTTGGGATTACAGGTATGAGCCACTACTCCAGCTGACAGATAAATTTGAGAATGTTTTTTGCCTTCAGCTAATTTAAAAATTAAGACACCAGTCAAATATGTGACACAATTGGAACCCTCATACATTGCTGGTGAGAGTCAAATTGGTACAAACAATCTGAAAATCTGTTTGGCAATCTATTAAAGGCAAATATGTACCAGCACTGTGGTCCAGCAATTTCACTGCTGGGCATTACCTAAGATAAATGATTTGGAATGTTTATATTGGCATTAGTCAGAGTAGCCCCAAACTAGAAACAACTTAAGAATCCTTATACAGAATGGAATACTGGTATAACAGTAAAAAAGAATAAAGTATTGATCCAAGCAACAACATAGTTGAATCTTAAAAACAATGTCAAGTAAAGGAAGTTAGGTATGAAAGAATACATACTGTATCTGTATGGTTCTTTTTTTTAAAAGTTCAAAGAAATGCAAAATTGATCCATTAGGATAAAAGTTAGAATACTGGTTATTCTTGATGGGGATTGACCTGGAAGGGAGGCAGCGGAAACTTCTGTGGTGCTGGAGATGTCCTAGACTCCAGTGTGATTGTAAAGGATGGTCACTATAAGAGGATTACACATATGTAAAAATTTATTGAGGTGTATATTTCAGATTGGTACATAATAATATAAGTTGTACTTGGATTTAAAAAATTGACCATCTTCGGCGGGCGCAGTGGCTGATGCCAGTAATCCCAGCACTTTGAGAGGCTGAGGTGGGCAGATCACGAGGTCAGGAGATTGAGGCCATCTTGGCTAACACGGTGAAACCCCATCTCTACTAAAAATACAAAAAATGAGCCTGGCATAGTGGCACATGCCTGTAGTTCCAGCTACTTGGGAGGCTGAGGCAGGAGAATCGCTTGAACCTGGGAGGCAGAGGTTGCAGTGAGCTGAGATCGCGCAACTGTACTCTAGCTTGGGCAACAGAGCGAGACTCTATCTCAAAAAAAAAAAAGCATCTCTCTGATTTCTTAAAAACCTTTTTTTACTTACAGAGAAGGAGAAAGCAGGCAATAATCAGAGCTTGCCTCCTTGACCATGATTTTCTGGGCTTTGCATATTTCAAGTAAATCAGACTAAGTGACACACCCTCACTACACCGAGTAATTGATTTTTCAGTTAGGAGATAACAACTGTAATAACTGAATATTTATTGGATTTAAAGTAGTTATTAAAGATAAATTTGATTTACAGAGCCACAGAGGCTTTGAGAGCATTCTGTAAATAATCTTTCTGAATTTGCTGTATAGACCTTTGAACTTGACAATTTTTATGTCCCTTGATTTGCTCTTTCGGGACCCATGGCCTTATCTAGTCCCACTATAGGCTTTGCTAGACATCCTTTCATAGGCTTTTTTAGTGGCCAGATTTCACCTTCCTTACAGTTTGACTCATGAACTTTGGAAATACACAAGGAGATAAGACTGTACTTTAGAAAGCACAAGAAATTTAAAATGTCTGGAATTTTAGAAAATGTTAGGGGAAGACCTAATTTTCACAACAGCAGTCCATTATTTCAATGGATGATGAAGTTTGCATGAGGAACGCTCTCTGTTTCCAATGTGGTTGAAGAAATTGAACTTGGTTGTAGCAAAACACACAAGAATGATGAGGAAGAATTTGAGAATAGGAAATGACTTTAGAGATCATCTCACCCTTATGTTTCCAAGAGCATGAACAACATATAATTTAAGTAAGGTTACTGTCTTTAGATCTCTTCATTTATTATGCCTATTGATATTTAACTGATGGAAGAATAGAAGGCGTATGCCCTGGCATCACTAGAAGGACATCAATACTTTTCACCTCTACTGGATTTTTTTTTTTTTTTTTTTTGAGATGGAATTCTGCTATTTTTGCCCACGCTGCAGTGCAATGGCGCAATCTTGGCTCACTGCAACCTCCACCTCCTGGGTTCAAGTGATTCTCCTGCCTCAGCCTCCTGAGTAGCTGAGATTACAGGGGCCCACCACCATGCCTAGCTAATTTCTGTATTTTAGTAGAGATGGGGTTTCACCATGTTGGTCAGGCTGGTCTCCAACTCCTGACCTCAGATGATTCACCCGCTTTGGCCTCCCAAAGTGCTGGGATTACAGGCGTGAGCCACTGCACCTGGCCTCTACTGGATTTTAGTGTTTATTTGGGCTATGAAATTGTAACAGTGTACAAGATAGACTCTGGAGTTGGAGTAGAGGGTTCAGGGTCTTCTGTTTACTAGTTCTATGATCACTGACAAATTACTTAACTTCTCTAAGCTCCAGCTTCTTTATATCTAAAGTGGAGTTTATGCTAGTGTCTGACTCATTAGAATGTTAGGATTAAATGAGATGACACGCACAGCACTTATCACTTAGCAGAACAAAGCCTGACACATCTTAGGAGCTCAATAACTGTTGCCTAACATCACCATCAAACAATAATACTAATAAAATACTGCTACTAATAATAAATATCTATTTATTAGCTTATATTTGTGCAGTTAATCTGGTGAAAATTTCTCCATGTGCAACTGCCAGTGTGTTTAAATGACCAGCACTTCCTCTCCTTTTTTTTTTTTTTTTATCCCCGAGCCTGCTAACAGTGTTTATCCTCCATGCAGAATTGAGCCAATTTATATAATAGTTTTAGAAGTGAGGTAAATAGGATGAGATTCATTAGTGTTGGACTGATTTGTGCCTAGAAACCCCATGGGACATTTCTTGACAGCTAAGCCACCTAGCCCCCATGGCGCCAGTTAATAGAAAAGCTTCATCTGTAGTGAATTCATTTGTTATTGCAGTGAGAACATTACATTTCCTCCTCTTTTTTATTTGCAGCTACATTAGACTCAGAGTTTCCGAATATTTTTGTTTTAAAGGTATTGTTTAGATTTGAAATTAGTATTCGGAGAAGCAAAGGCTCTTCCTAAAGTCCCCATTAGAATGTGACAGTGATGCAGCAGTGGGAGCTGGTGGGGCATAAGCCCCTGTTGAGTTGAACAAAGTACCATGTACCTGAACTTTTGTATATTAAATAGATGTAAGTATCTATCTGTATTAAATTGAGCATTATAATCATCACCTATTGTTCAGTGATATTAGATGAATGAACAAAAGAACCAACTATAACCAATGCCTGAACCTAGCACTGTGGTTGCAGCTACATGACACCGACCTAAGTAATATATTTAGCAAAAATATTAAAAAATATATATTCATCTCAGATTGTTCCTTGTAGACCAAAATACCTATTTGTTTGATTAAAATTTTTATGTCTTTTATATTTTTTTAGATGGGGTTTCACTCTGTCACACAGGTTAGAGTGCAGTGGCATTATCTCTGCAACTTCCACCTCCCAGGCTCAAGCGATCCTTCCACCTCAGCCTCCCTAGCAGCTGGGACTACACAGGTGGTCACCAACACACCGGCTAATTTTGTTTAATTTTAGTAAAGACAGGGTTTTGCCTTTTTTCCCAGGTTGGTCTGGAACTGCTGAGCTCAGGAGGTCCACCCTCTTTGGCCTCCCAAAGTGCTGGGATTACAGGCGTAAGCCACCACACCCAGGATTTTATATCTTAAATAGTAATTTTGTTATGGAAAAACAATTTCAATATGATTTCCAGCTAAAGTTATACGTTCAATTTTACAGTTCTAATGCAGAGATAATTCTGTTTTTGGAGAATCATTCTTTGAAATTGAAGAATGGGTTAGGAAAAATATGAATTACATGGAATATTTAAAGGAATATTCCTAGTGACTTTCACTTATTTTACTTTCATTTATTTTGTGCCAACAAAAGACATAAGGCTCTGTGGACATGAGACACCTCTGATCATGGATATTAAGATTCTTCAATCTGTGACCTGTTACCTATTCTGTAGCCACTGTTTCCCCTAAGACATACTGTATTGTTTGAGTCACTAAGGCATCCATTGACTCAACTCTACTTGTTTTTATACCATACAGATTTTTTAAAAACATCAGAGCTGGAGTGGAGAAAGATGGCCGAGTAGGAAGAGCTCTGGTCTGCAGCTCCCAGCAAGATCAACGCAGAAGGTGGGTGATTTCTGTATTTCCAACTGGGGTACCCAGCTCATCTCATTGGGACTGGTTAGACAGTGGGTGCAGCCCACGAAAGGGGAGGCAAAGCAGGGTGGGGCATTGCCCCACCCAGGAAGCACAAGAGGTTGGGGAACTCCCTCACCTAGCCAAAGGAAGCAGTGAAGGACTGTGCCATAGGGAATGGTGCATTCCAGCCCAGATACCATGCTTTTCTTATGGTCTTTGCAACCCACAGACCAGGAGATCCCTTGGGTGCCTATATCACCAGGGCCCTGGGTTTCAAGCACAAAGCTGGGCAGCCATTTGGGCAGACACCAAACTAGCTGCAGGAGTTTTTTTCATACCCCACTGGCACCTGCAACACCAGTGAGGCAGAACTGTTTACTCCTCTGGAAAGGGGGCTGAAGTCGGGGAGCCAGGTGGTCTAGCTCAGTGGATCCCACCCTCATGAAGCTGAGCAAGCTAAGATCCACTGGTTTGACATTATCACTGCCAGCACAGCAGTCTGAAGTCGACCTGGGATGCTTGAGCTTGGTGGGGGGAGGGGCGTCTGCCATTACTGAGGCTTGAGTAGGTGGTTTTCCCCTCACAATGTAAACAAAGCCATTGGTAAGTTCAAACTGGGTGGAGCCCACTGCAGCTCTGCAAAGCCCCTGTAGCCAGACTGCATCTCTAGATTCCTCCTCTCTGGTCAGTGCAACTCTGAATGAAAGGCAGCAGTCCCAGTCAAGGGATTATAGATAAAACTCCCATCTCCCTGGGACAGAGCACTTTGGGGAAGGGGCGGCTATGGGCACACCTTCAGCAGACTTAAATGTTCCTGCCTGAGCAGACCTGCAGCAGAGGGGCTGACTGTTAGAAGGAAAACTAACAAACAGAAAGGAATAGAATCAACATCAACAAAAAGGATGTCCACACAAAAACCCCATCCGAAGGTCACCAACATCAAAGACCAAAGGTAGATAAATCCACGATGATGAGGAAAAACCAGCTCAAAAAGGGTGAAAATCCTAAAAACCAGAACGCCTTTTCTCCTCCAAAGGATCACAACTCCTCACCAGCAAGGAAACAGAATTGGACAGAGAATGAGTTTGATGAGTTGACGGAAGTAGGCTTCAGAAGCTGGGTAATAACAAACTCCTCCGAGCTAAAGGAGCATGTTCTAACCCAATGCAAGGAAGCTAAGAACCTTCAGAAAAGGCTAGAGGAACTGCTAACTAGAATAACCAGTTTAGAGAAGAATGTAAGTGACCTGATGGAGCCGAAAAACACAACTTGAGAACTTCATGAAGCATACACAAGTATCAATAGCTGAATCGGTCAAACAGAAGAAAGGATATCAGAGATTGAAGATCAACTTAATGAAATAAAGCATGAAGACAGATTAGAGAAAAAAGAATGAAAAGAAATGAACAAAGCCTCCAAAAAATATGGGACTATGTGAAAAGCCCAAGCCTACATTTGATTGGTGTACCTGAAAGTGATGGGGAGAATGGAACCAAGTTGGAAAACACTCTTTAGGATATTATCCAGGAGAACTTCCCCAATCTAGCAAGACAGGCCAACATTCAAATTTAGGAAAAACAGAGGACAACACAAATACTCCTCTAGAAGAGCAACCCCAAGACACATAATTGTCAGATTCACCAAGGTTGAAATGAAGGAAAAAATGTTAAGGGCAGCCAGAGAGAAGGGTTGGGTTACCCACAAAGGGAAGCCCATCAGACTAACAGCGAATCTCTCTGCAGAAACCCTACAAGCCAGAAGAGAGTGGGGACCAATATTCAACATTCTTAAAGAAAAGAATTTTCAACCCAGAATTTCATATCCAGTCAAACTAAGCTTCATAAGTGAAGGAGAATTAAAATCCTTTGCAAACAAGCAAGTGCTGAGAGATTTTGTCACCGCCAGGCCTGCCTTACAAGAGCTCCTGAAGGAAGCACTAAATATGGAAAGGAAAAACCAATACCAGTCACAGCAAAAACATATCAAAATGTAAAGACCATAGACACTATGAAGAAACTGCATCAAATAATGGGCAAAATAACCAACTAGCATCATAATGACAGGATCAAATTCACACATAACAATATTAACCTTAAATGTAAATGGGCTAAATGCCCCAAATAAAAGACACAGACTGACAAATTGTATAGAGTCAAGACCCATCAGTGTGCTGTATTCAGGAGACCCATCTCACGTGCAAAGACATACATAGGCTCAAAATAAAGGGATGGAGGATTACTTACCAAGCAAATGGAAAGCAAAAAAAAAAAGCAGGACATGCAGTCCTAGCCTCTGATAAAACAGACTTTAAACCAACAAAGATCAAAAAAGACAAAGAAGGGCATTACATGAAGGTAAAGGGATCAATGCAACAAGAAGAGCTAACTATCCTAAATATATATGCACCCAATACAGGAGCACCCAGATTCACAAAGCATGTTCTTAGAGACCTACAAAGAGACTTAGACTCCCACATAATAATAGTGGGAGACTTTAACACCCCACTGTCAATGTTAGATCAATGAGACAGAAAATTAACAAGGATATTCAGGACTTGAACTCAGCTCTGAACCAAGCAGACCTAATAGACATCTACAGAACTCTCCACCCCATATCAACAGAATATACATTCTTCTCAGCACCACATCGCACTCATTCTAAAATTGACCACATAATTGGAAGTAAAACACTCCTCAGCAAATGCAAAAGAACAGAAATCATAGCAAACAGTGTCTCAGACCACAGTGCTGTCAAATTAGATCTCGGGATTAAGAAACTCACTCAAAACTGCACAACTACATGGAAACTGAACAACCTGCTCCTGAATGACTGCTGGGTAAATAACGAAATGAAGGCAGAAAAAAAGATGATCTTTGAAACCAATGAGAACAAAGGCACAGCATACCAGAATCTCTGGGACATAGCTAAAGCATTGTTTAAACAGAAATTTGTAGCACTAAATGCCCACAGAAGAAAGTGGGAAAGATCTAAAATCGACACTCTAACATCACAATTAAAAGAACTAGAGAAGCAAGAGCAAACAAATTCAAAAGCGAGCAGAAGACAAGAAAAAACTAAGATCAGAACAGAACTGCAGGAGATAAAGATAAAAAAAAAAAAACAACACTTCAAAAAATCAATGAATCCAGGAGTCGGTCTTTTGAAAAGATTAAGAAAATAGATAGACCACTAGCCAGACTAATAAAGAACAAAAGAGAGAAGGATCAAATAGACACAATAAAAAATGATAAAGGAGAGATATCAGCACTGATCCCACATAAATACAAACTACCATCAGAGAATACTATAAACACCTCTACACAAATAAACTAGAAAATCTAGAAGAAATAAATAAATTCCTGGACATATACACCCTCCTAAGACTAAAGAAGGAAGAAGTCGAATCCCTGAATAGACCAGTAACAAGTTCTGAAATTGAGGTAGTAATTAATAGTCTACTAACCAAAAAAAGCACAGGTCCAGGTGGATTCACAGTCAAATTCTACCAGAGGTAAAAAGAGAAGCTGGTACCATTCTTTCTGAAACTATTCCAAACAATAGAAAAAAAGGGACTCCTCCCTAACTCATTTTATGAGGCCAGCATGGTCCTGATACCAAAACCTGGCAGAGACACAACAGAAACAGAAAATTTCAGGCCAATATCCCTGATGAACATCAATGCTAAAATCCTCAATAAAATACTGGGAAACTGAATCCAACAACACATCAAAAAGCTTATCTATCATGATCAAGTTGGCTTCATCCCTGGGATGCAAGGCTGGTTCAACATATGCAAATCAATAAATGTAATCCTTCACATAAACAGAACCAATGACAAAAACCACATGATTATCTCAATAGATACAGAAAAGGCCCTTGATAAAATTCTACACCCCTTCATGCTAAAAACTCTCAATAAACTAGGTATTGATGGAACGTATCTCAAAATAATCAGAGCTCTTTATGACAAACCCACAGCCAACATCTTACTGAATAGGCAAAAGCTGGCAGCTTTCCCTTTGAAAAGCAACACAAAGCAAGGATGCCCTCTTTTACCACTCCTATTCAACATAGTATTGGAAGTTCTGGCCAGGGCAATCAAGCAAGAGAAAGAAATAAAGCATATTCAAATAGGAAGGGAGGAAGTCAAATTGTCTCTGTTTGCAGATGATATGATTTTATATTTAGAAAACCCCATCATCTCAGCCCCAAATCTCCTTAAGCTGATAAGCAACTTCAGCAAAGTCTCAGGATACAAAACCAATGTGCAAAAATCACAAGCATTCCTATACACCAATAACAGACAAACAGAGATCCAGATCACGAGTGAACTCCCATTCACAATTGCTACAAAGAGAATAAAATACCTAGGAATCCAACTTACAAGGGATGTGAAGGACCTCTTCAAGGACAACTACAAACCCCTGCTCAAGGTAATAAGAGAGGACACAAACAAATGGAAAACATTCCATGCTCATGGATAGGAAGAATCAATATTGTGAAAATGGTCATACTTCCCAAAGTAATTTATAGATTCAATGCTATCCTCATCAAGCTACCATTGACTTTCTTCACTGAATTAGAAAAAACTACTTTAAATTTCATATGGAACCAAAAAAGAGCCTGTATAGCAAGACAATGCTAAGCAAAAAGAACAAAGCTGGAGACATCATGCTACCTGACTTCAAACTATACTACAAGGCTACAGTAACCAAAACAGCATGGTACTTGTACCAAAACAGATATATAGACCAATGGAACAGAACAGAGTCCTCAGAAATAACACGACATATCTACCACCATCTGATCTTTGGCAAACCTGACAAAAACAAGCAATGGGGAAAGGATTCCCTATTTAATAGGTGGTGTTGGGAAAACTGGCTAGCCATATGCAGAAAACTGAAACTGGACCCCTTCCTTACACCTTATACAAAAATTAACTGAAGATGGATTAAAGACTTAAACATAAGACCTAAAACCATAAAAACCCTAGAAGAAAACCTAGGTAATACCATTCAGGACATAAGCACGGGCAAAGACTTCATGACTAAAACACCAAAAGCAATGGCAACAAAAGCCAAAATTGACATATGGGATCTAATTAAACTAAAGAGCTTCTGCACAGCAAAAGAAAAAGAAACTATCATCAGAGTGAAGAGGCAACCTACAGAACATGAGAACATTTTTGCAATCTATCCATCTGACAAAGGGCTAATATCCAAAATCTACAAAGAACTTAAACAAATTTACAAGAAAAAAAAACCCATTGAAAAGTGGGCAAAGGATATGAACAGACACTTCTCAAAAGAAGACATTTATGTGGCCAACAAACATGAAAAAAAGCTCATTATCACTGGTCATTAGAGAAATGCAAATCAAAACCACAATGAGATACCATCTTACACCAGTTAGAATGGCAATCATTACAAAGTCAGGAAACAACAGATGCTGACGAGGCTGTGGACAAATAGGAATGCTTTTACATTGTTGGTGGGAGTGTAAATTAGCTCAACCACTGTGGAGGTTCAACCAGTGTGGCGGTTTCTCAAGGATCTGGAACCAGAAATATAATTTGACCCAGCATTCCCATTACTGGGTGTATACCCAAAGGATTATAATTCATTCTACTATAAAGACACATGCACACATATGTTTATTGCAGCACTGTTCACAATAGCAAAGACTTGCAACCAACCCAAATGCCCATCAATGATAGACTGGATAAAGAAAATGTGGTACATATACACCATGGAATACTATGTAGCCCTAGAAAAAGATGAGTTCATGTCCTTTGCAGGCACATGGATGAAGCTGGAAACCATCATTCTCAGCAAACTAACACAGGAACAGAAAACCAAACACCGCATGTTCTCACTCATAAATAGGAGTTGAGCAATGAGAACACACGGACACAGGGAGGGGAACATCATATACTGGGGCCTGTCGGGGAGTGGGGGGCTAGGCGAGGGATAATATTAGGAGAAATACCTAATGTAGCTTATGGGTTGATGGGTGCAGCAAACCAGCATGGCCCATGTGTACCTATGTAACAAACCTGCATGTTCTACACATGTATCCCAGAACTTAAAGTATGTATATAAAAAAAAAATCAAAGCCAACGGGGAATACAGCTGAAGAATGTGCTGTAAGAAGACAGAAAACAAATGAACTTGGAACTCTGGGAGCTTTGTTCATCTGTATGTACTGGGAGCCAATTAAATAGTGAGAACAAAAGCACCTGAGAGAACAAAAGTTGAAAGATTCAACTATAAAGTGTTGTTTTAGGTGATCAGGGAAGTAATCCATTTATTTTTAAATTAGTATTTTTTCTTTTATTGTCATACTTTGGAGAAATGTTTTTGTAGCGGCTCCTAAAAGCAAGGTCCTTTTATAGACATTGGAATGTATCTGTGATCTAGCAGGGGTATGGTGTGGCCTGAGATCAAGCTAGGAGACTGCTTGTTTCTTCTAGATTTTCAGTCATTGTTAGGACTGTGATGAGAAGCTGTTAGGGAAAGCAGCATTAAATAAAAGGCAGGAGACACAGGCTAGGCTGTGAACTACAGGTGGTGGGCTCTTTTCCCTGTGTCCCTTCTTCTGGCTATGAGCACCCTGGTCTCTGGTTTTGTCTCTCTAGTTAACAACATAAGTGTAGTCCAGGTTTTTATGGGGCTGACAAGTTGTAAACAAAAATTACGAAGTGTTAAGTGTCAGTAAAGAAATGAAAGAGAGGTGTTTGATAGGACATAAGTTTGGGAGAGTACAGTCTTAGGTAAGACGGTCAAGAAAGATTGACCTGGAGTAGGTGACGTTTGGTCCGAGACTTGAATGGCAAGACAATCTGCAAAGGCTCTCAGGTAGGAATGAACTTGAAATTTTCTAGAAGTAGGAAAAAAGGACAAGTAAGAGCAAATGGAAAGGTGAGGAAGAGATTAAAGTCATTCAAACAACAGCATAGCTAATTGACTAACTCCTAACTCCTTGCCTTTCTCCAATATCCTTGGGGTTAGAGAAACAACAGCCTGCATCAACAAAACATAGTACTCATTCATTCTTTCAAGGGAATAATTTATAACTGCAGCAACTTTTGGTAGAACATGAAATTTATGTTCCTGGAAAATTTCCTGTTTTAGAAAATTATATGCTAAACGTAACAGAGTTGTGAGAATATAGAATTAGGGCAGACCACTTCAAACCAATGTAATTTTGTAACAAGAGCATTAACAAAAATAATGGTATCTGAAGGCATAACAGCTGGGGGCTGCCTCATGGAATATTAAAAATGTATAAGCAAGAGAGAACAGCAGTGAGAGGTTGAGCCCAGAGAGGAAGAACAAAGAACAAAGAGAGACAATCAGTAACAGCCTACAACATGGATCATGAGAAAGCCTATTGAGGAAGACATTCAGCTCTGGTAAAGGAACTGAACATCTGAAACAATCCATAAGACTATAAAGAGGCTGACTGATCATGGAATCTGAAGAAAGAGGTCATTTATTAAATGTGTCAAAAGTAAAATAGTATTTTCTCAAGTCCAGCTACTCTAGAGAGAGTAAAATCACAGGTGTACATTCTATCAACATGCTCTACTTTCAGCTTTCTAATGAGTAAGGAAGGAGTGAACAGAAAAGGAAAAGGTTCAGGCCTCAAAGTGTCTAGGAATTTCTGCTTTTACTCATCTGGAGCTCTCAGCTGCTGTGTAAGGAGTGTAGCTGCCCTGCCGAAGAAACCAGTTATAGAGAGCAGCCCAGGCAGGACCACTGTGTTCTGGCTTTCCCAACCATGAGTAACTTTGGATTATCCAGCCCCAGTTGAGCCTGCAGATGACTGCAGCTGCCTGAGTAACCTGAAGATGAGTAGAACCACCCAGCTGAGACCATTCCAGAGTGAAGAACTGATAGAAAGATCAAAATGAAGGCATGTGATTAAAAATGAAAACAAAATGAACTGGTGTAATAAGATCAGTGAAGCTAAAATTACATATGCATGAGGATTACAGCAAGGTACTCCTCAGGTTAAAGGTAAGGAGAAATGAAATTAGGTAGATTCAAAATGTAATGGATGAGTTCAGCTACATGTACAAATGTACAACAAAAGAAATTATCTTCAAATATTAACTGACAAATTTGAAAATTTTCCAAAATCTAATCAGTGTGGCTTGTATTTACTTCAGGGAGGCGTGTTAGATGTTGCAACTAGGAAAATGTTAGGCAGGGGTCAGAAATTCAAATGCCTAAAGAGATCATGCAGATAATATAAATGCAAATAATATGAATATGATCATGCAGATAATATGAAGCTGAGCCTTATAAAAATGATAACAACCAATGGAATGGGGGGAATATTTGCAAATCATATATCTGATAAGGGTCTAATATCTAGCATATATAAATAACTTCTATAGCTCAACAACAAAAACCAAGTAACCCAATTGAAAAACAGGCAAAGGACTTGACAGACATTTCTTTAAAGAAGATATACAAATGGTCAATACATACACAAAAAGATACTCAACCTCACTTATTATCAGGGAAATGCAAATCAAACCCACATTTAGATGCTACTTCACACCCATGAAGATTGCTATTATCTTAAAAAAATACACAGAATAAGTGTTAGCGAGGATGTGTGGAGAAATTGAAACCCTTGTGCCCTGTTGGTGAGAATATAAAATGGCATAGCTGCTATGGGAAAACAGTATAGGGGTACCTCAAAAAATTAAAAATACAACTAACTTGTATCAACCAGGCACAATAGCTCATGCCTATAATCCCAGTGCTTTGAAAGGCCAAGTTGAGAGGATGGCTTGAGGCCAGGAATTCAAGACCAGCCTGGGCAACATAAGAATAACCCATCTCTACAAAAAATAAAAAAAATTTAGCCAGGCATGTTGTTGCACACCTGTTGTCCCAGTTACTTGTGAGGCTGAGGTAGGAGGATCGCTTGAGCCCATGAGTTCAAGGTTACAGTGAGCTGTGATCATGCCACTGCACTCCAGCCTGGGTGACAGAGTGAGACCCCATTTCTTTAAAAGAAAAAAAGAACACTGTATGATCCAGAAATTCCACTTCTAGATATATGGCACAAAGAATTAAAGAAGAGACTTGAATGTATTTGTAGATCTGCTCAGGCTGCTATAACAAAATACCTTGGACTGGGTAATTTATAAACAACAAAAAGTTATTGCTCACAGTTATTGAGACTGGGAAGTCCAAAATCAAGATGTAGGCAGATTCAGTGTCTGGTGAGGGCCCATGTCCTCACAGTTGGTGCCCTCTATGTGGCCTCACATGACTAAAGGGGCTAACAAGCTCCCGTGGGTCCTTTTTAAATGGCACTAATCCCAATCATGAGGATGGAACTCTCATGATCTGATCACCTCCTAAAGGCCCTACCTCTTAATACTATCTCATTGTGGAATAGATTTCAACATACAGATTTTGAGGGGACACACACATTCAGATCATAGCAGGTAGGAAGAATTATTTTGATATTGAATTCTTTCAAGAAGACCACATCAATTACCATTTTTCAGAATGAACTGCATGTAAGTTAACTAATCGAAACAAACTGTAAGTTTATTAGTTCATTGGGAATGTCTAAGGGAAAACTTTAAAAGATTATAATCCTATGGTGAGTGCCCATGAAAACTAAATAATAATTACATTATCTGTTTTGTTCAGTGGGAATATCTGCTTAAATCAGAAATACACTTTTCAGGAAAGCTCTATGGTTTTCTCTGGTGAAGTATTTTCTATATGTATTCTGAAAAATAGTCACTTTCAGTGGTTGCTAATAAGCATTAAGTAGAGTCCATAAACAAGTAAGTCTGGGAAGTACTGATTAAGCAGAGTCAAACACATAACTTTACTATTACGCCTCTAAGAATTTTAATAATTTAACGTGATTTGTGAATTTCCCAGAAAAGGATATGGTGTGCATCATTTACCAAAGTCATTTGTCCAGAATTCTAGGTGAGACTGGCATTCTAAAAAAATATTTTGTGAAATTCCAATCTATTTTGCATGACTTGGAAGGAAGTAAACCATCCCGTCTCCCTCGTTTCTTCCCTCTCTCTCTTCTTCCCTTCCTTCCTTCCTTTCCTTCCCTCCTTCTCTACCTCCCTTGACCATGAGAACAAGTGGAAACAAGCCTATATGTTGACATCCTAACTTCAACATGTCGTTATCTAAATATTCATAAAACTCACCATGTTTATAGGAAATATTATGATATGCAAATCAAGTAGTATGAACAAACTGCAGTTTTTAAAAAATTACGGACGTAACTAAGGCTGAGGCGTCCAGTACAGAGATTAAGAGTGAATTATGCCAGAGCATAGGTGAAATTTAGCAGTTTTGTATTCAATATCATAGTGTTTGGAAAATGGTTACTTGAATGTAATATTGTACTTTCGATTTCCATCAATGGTCAGTTAACATTTGTGTTCATGCCAAAATCCCATTTTGCCTACTTATTTACTAGTTTCAGTTTTGTGTGTAAAGGTTTTTACCAGTGGCACACGCAATGATGACAGCATTTTTGACAACATGTCACATTATTTTATGCATTTTTGCCAGTCAGATTGTATGAGAAAATTGAATCCCAAACTAAGCATGAAATCACCTATCTTAAAAGATCTAAGAATGAGCTTATTTTAAATATGAAATATTTATTTGATTTCATTAGATTTTTCTCTACTGTTGCTTCTTCTGGGAATACACTCCAAACGAAGTTAGCAGTTGGCTAATGGGAAAGCATGTGAGATCAGCAAATTTGTGTGGTCTAAAGAACCTTAAAATATTCTGTAGCTTGCCTTAAAATATACATAATTTATGTCTCTCGCCCTGTATACTAATTCTTATTTTTGCCAAAGATTGAGAACCACTGAACTATGTTAAAGGAAAAAAAAAATAGTAGGACAGTCTACAATGCAGATATCTAGGCATTCAAATGAATTGCCTTTAAACTAACTCTTCAGTCCCTAGCAGGTGAATAGAAGCTAGGTGGATAATTCTAAAGCACTAATTTATCTTTAGTTTCTTTCTTCTCATATCACTGTTAAGCTTCTGTAAATTTTATACAAATTAACACATTCATATGTTATAGTAGTACCTCATCTTTAGAGATGGTAGTTTCTATAGCTCAATAGATAAATTAAACGCTAAAACTCCTACTTCAGTGTCCCATAGTACTTTGTACATATCTTTATTATAGCACTTCTCACAATATATTACAATTATGTAATTATATCCTCACCCCGTAGGTAAGATAATTTACTTTGTACTATCAGTAGGTGTAATTTACTTTGTACTACCAGTACCTTGGACAGTGCCTCCAATGTGGTTGATTCTCTTTTTGTTGTTGTTGTTGAATTAACAGATCTGTATTTCAAACTTCGTGGATGATGCATGCTTGCCCAATAGATTTTAATTGTTTTTGCATTATTGTTCTTATTTTAACATTAATAAACTATTTTTAGAGCAGTTTTAGTTTCACAGCAATAGTGAACAGAAGCAAAGAGTTCCCTTAAACATTCTTCCTTTCCCCAAAAACTCCCCCACTAACTTCCCTCACCACAGCGGTTCATTTATTATAACTGATGAACCTTATATTGACACAATGTTATCACCTAGAGTCCATCATTTACATTAGGGTTCACTCATGGTTTTTCACATTGTATGGATTTGGATAAATGATGACATGTGTTCATCACTGTAATATCGTGAAGAATAATTTCACTGATCTAAATATCCCCTGTGCTTTGCCTATTCATCTCTTCCTCTATGCTAACTCCTGGCAGACACCAATATTTTTACTATCTTCATAGTTTTGTCATTTCCAGAATGTATAAAAATTGGATTATACAGTATGTAGCATTTTTTTTCAGGTTGGCTTCTTTCACTTAGCAATATGCATTTAAATTTCCTTCATGGCTTTCCATGGCTTTATAGTTCTTTTATTTTAATAGCGCTGAATAATATTCCATTGTCTGGATGTATGGCAGTTTATCCATTCATCTACTGAAGAACATCTTGGTTGCTTCCAAGTTTGGCAATTTATCAATAAGGATGCTATAAACATTCATGTGCAGGTTTTTGTGTAGGCATAATTTTTCAATTTATTTGAGTAAATGTTAAGGACTTCAATTGCTGAATTGAATGGAAAGATTGTGTTTAGTTTTATAAGAATTGGCCAAACTGTCTTCCAAAATGGTTATAGCATTTTGCATTCTCACCAGCAGTGAATGAGAGTTTGCTCTGTATTCTCATCAGCATTTGGTGTTAGTGTTTTGAATTGCAGACATTCTAATAGGTGTGTAGTAGCATTTTATTGTTATTTTAAATTGCCATTTCTTTTTCTTTCTTCTTTTTTTTTTTTAGGTGGAGTTTCACTCTTGTTTCCCAGGCTGGAGTACAATGGCACAACCTCAGCTTACTGCAACATCCACCACC
Source organism: Nomascus leucogenys (assembly GCF_006542625.1). NCBI lineage: Eukaryota > Metazoa > Chordata > Mammalia > Primates > Hylobatidae > Nomascus > Nomascus leucogenys. Next base: position 24,914,406 of record NC_044397.1, on the reverse strand, counting down.
TGGGTTCAAGGGATTCTCCTGCCTCACCCTCTCGAGTAGTTGGGATTATAGGTATGTGCCACCACATTCAGCTAATTTTTTTCTATTTTTACTAGAGGTGGGGTTTCACCATATTGGCCAGGCTGGTCTCGAACTCCTGACCTCAGGTGATCTGCCCATCTTGCCTTCCCTTAAATTGCAATTTCTTATCAACATATGTATATTTTCATATACTAAATCCTCATCTGTATATCTTCTTTGGTAAGGTTTCTGTTAAGGTCTTTTGACAATTTTTAAATTGGGTCATTTATTTTCTTATTGTTGAGTTTTGAGAGTTGCTTTGTGTATTTTGGATAACTGTCTTTTATTACCTGTGCCTCTAGCAACTATTTTTTCCCTGTCTCCAGCTTGTTTTCTCACTCTCTTGGCATTACCTTTTATAGATCAGAAGACATAAACATAAGCTAGGATGCAATCTAGCTTATCAATCATTTTTTTCATAGATTATGACTTTTGTGCTATATTTTAAAAGTCTTTGCCATACCCAAGGTCATCTGGATTTTCTTCTATGTTATCTTCTAGGAGTGTTACAGTCTTGCATTTTACATTTATTCTGTTATCTATTTTGAGCTGATTTTTTTTGAATGATGTAAAGTCTGTATCTACATTCAAATTTTTTGCATGTGTACATCCAGATGTTCCAGTACCATTCATTGAAATGATTATCTTTTCTCCTCTGTATTGCCTTTGATCCTTTGGCAAAGATCAGTTGACTATATTTATGTGTATCTACTCTCAATTCTCCATTCTGTTCTATTGATTAATTTATTCTTTCACCAATATCACACTATCTTGATTACTGTAACTATACCAAGTCTTGGGGTTGGATAGTTTCAGTCTTCTGCTTTGTTCTTCCCCTTCAGTATTATATTGGCTATTCTGGCTCTTTTCCCTCTCCACATGATATAGTTTGAATATTTGTTCCCACTAAAATCTCATGTTGAATTTTAATCTACAGTGTTGGAGGTGGGCCTGGTGAGAGGTGTTTAGATCACGAGGGCAGATCCCACATGACTTGGTGCTGCCATCATGATAGTGAATTCTTGTGAGATCTGGTCACTAAAATGTGTGTGGCCCTTCTCCCTCCACTCTTTGGCTTGCTCCTGCTTTCACCATGTGATGTGCTTGCTCCCGCTTTGCCTTCTGCCATGATTATAAGCTTCCTGAGGCCTCCCTAGAAGCTGAGAAAGCGCCAGCACCATGCTTCCTGTAAAGCCTGCAGTACCATAAGCTAATTAAACCTGTTTTATTTATAAATTACCCAATCTCAGATATTTCTTCGTAGCAATGAGAGAATGGCCTAACACACCACATAAACCTTAGAATCAATTTGTCTATATCCGCAAAGTAACTTGCTGGAACGTTGATTGGTACTTCATCGAATTTATAGATCAAATTGGGAAGACCTGATACCTTGACCATATTGTGTCTTTTTATTCATCATAATGGAATATCTCTTGATTTATTGAACTCTTGATTTCATTCATTGGAATTTTGTAGTTTTCCTTGTATAGATCTTATATACATTTTGTTACACTTATAGTTAAGTATTTAGTTTTTAAGTGCTAATGTAATTTTAGTATGTTTTAAATTTTAAATTCCACTTGTTTATTGCTAGTATACAGGAAAGCAATGTATTTTTTTATATTAATCTTGTATCCTGAAATTTTCCTATGATAGCTTATTGTTATAAGAGTTTTTGTCTTGATTCTTTTGAATTTCCTACATAGGCAATTGTCATTGGTAAACAAAAAGAGTTTAATTTATTCCTTCTAATCTGTATACCTTTTATTTCTTTCTTTTTTTTTTCTTCCCCAGTTTCATATGCTGGGACTTTCAGTATGATGTTAAGCAGTGGTTAGAGAGGACATCTTTGCCTTGTTCCTGATCTTAGGGGAAAGCTTCCAGTTTCTTACTATTAAATATGATGTTGGCTGTAGGCTCTTATAGGTGTTCTTTATGAAGTAGAGGAAGATTCCCTCTATGCCTAATATGCTGAAAGTTTTAAATCAGTAATGGATGTTAGAGTTTGTTAAATGCTTTTTTCTGCATCTATTGATATAATTATGTGATTTTTCTTCTTCAGCCTGTTGATGGACTACATTAATTGATTTTCAAATGTTGAACCAGTCTTCTTGCATACCTGAGATAAATCCCACTTGATAGTGATGTGCATTTTTTTTTACTTTTTTGATTCAATTTGCTAATATTTTGTTGAATATTTTGTTTTTATATTTGCAGAATATATTGGTTTCTAGTTTTCTTTTCTTGTATAATATTTGTCTGGTTTTGGTATTGGGTTAATGCTAAACTTATAGAATGAGTTAGGGAGTATTCCCTCTATTTCTATCTTATGGAAGAGATTGTAGAAAATTGGTATAATTTCTTTTTTAAGTGTTTGGCAGAATTCATAAGTGAACCCACCTGGGCCTAGTGCCTTCCATTTTAGTAGGTTATTTATTATTTATTTAATTTATTTAATAGATATAAATCTATTCAGATTGTTTATTTCTCCTTATGTAAGGATTACATACAGATTGTGTTTTTCAAGGAATTAATCCATTTTGTCTAGTTTATCAAATTTGTGAGCATAGAGTTATTCATAATATTCTTTTTTGTTTTTTTAATATCAATGGGATATGTAGTAGTGTTCCTTTTTATCATTTCTAATACTAGTCATTTGTGTCATTTCTCTCTTAAAGTAGCCTGGCTAGAGGCTTATCAATTTTCTTTCCTTTTTAAAAAAATACCTTGAATTTGCTGACATAGAGTCTTTTCAATTTTGTTGATCTTTTTCACAATAGCCACAAAAAGAATAAAATAGCTAGGAACACAGCTAACCAGGGAGGTGAAAAATCTTTACAACAAGAATTACAAAACACTGCTCAATGAAATTAGAGATGATACAAACAAATGAAAAAACGTTCCATGTTCATGGATAGAAAGAATCAAAATTGTTAAAATGGACATACTGCCCAAAGAATTTTAAATATTCAATGCTATTCCTGTCAAACTACCAATGACATTCTTCACAGAATTAGAAAAAAAACTATTTTAAAATTCACATGTAACAAAAAAAGAGTTCAAATAGCCAAAGCAATTCTAAGCAAAAAAAAAAAAATAATAATAATAAAATAAAGCCAGAGACATCAGATTGCCTGACTTCAAAGTATACTACAAGGCTGCAGTAACCAAAACAGTACCATATGGTACTGCTCAAAAAACAGACATATAGACCAATGAAACAGAATAGAGAGCCCAGACATAAGGCCACACACCTACAACCATCTAATCTTCAACAAAGTCAACAAAAACAAACAATGGGGAAAGGACTATCCATTCAATAAATGCTGCTGGGATAACTGGCTAGCCATATGTAAAAGTCTGAAATGGGACCCCTTCCTTACATCGTATACAAAAATCAACTCAAGATGGATTAAAGACCTAAATTTAAAACCTAAAACTATACAAACCCTGGAAGTTAACCTAGGAAATACCATTCTGGACATAGGATCTGGTGAGGATTTCATGACAGAGATGCCAAAAGCAATTGCAACAATAGCTTTTTTTTTTTTTTTTTTTTTGAGATGAAGTCTCACATTGTCACCGGGGCTGGAGTGCAATGGCATGATCTTGGCTCACTGCAACCTCCGCCTTCCAGGTTCACACGATTCTCCTGCCTCAGCCTCTGGAGTAGCTGGGATTACAGGCACGTACCACCACACCTGCTATTTTTTTGTATTTTTAGTAGAGACGGGGTTTCACTGTGTTGGCCAGACTGGTCTTGAACTCCTGACCTCATGACCCACCCGCCTCAGCCTCCCAAAGTGCTGGGATTACAGGCATGAGACACTGTGCCCAGCCGCAACAATAGCAAATATTGACAAACGGGATCTAAGTAAACTAAAGAGCCTCTGCACAGCAAAAGAAAGTATCAACAAAGTAAACAGACAACCTACAGAATGGGAGAAAATATTTGCATCCTATGCAGCTGACCAAGGTCTAATATCTAGCATCTATAAGGAATTTAAATTAATAAGCAAAAAAAGCAACCCCATTAAAAAGTGGGCAAAGGACATGAACAGACATTTTTCAAAAGACATATGTAGCCAATAAGTATGTAAAAAAATGCTCAACATCACTAATTATTAGAGAAATGCAAATTGAAACCACAATAAGATACCATCTTATATCAGTCAGAATGGCTATCATAATAAAGTCAAAATATAGCAGATGCTTGTGAGGTTGCACAGAAAAGGGTATGCTTATACACTGCTGATGGGAATGTAAATTAGTTCAGCCATTATGGAAAGCAGTTTGGTGATTTCACAAAGAACTCAAAGCAGAATTACCATTTGGCTCAGCAATCCCATTATTGGATTTATACCCAAAGAAAAATAAATTGTGCTACCATAAAGACACATGCATGCATATGTTCCTTACAGCACTATTCACAATAGCAAAGACATGGAATCAACCTAAATGCCCATCAATGATAGACTGGATAAAGAAAATGTGGTACATATACACCATGGAATACTACGCAGCCATAAAAAAAACAAGATCATGTCCTTTGCAGCAACATGTATGGAGCTATAGGCCATTATCCTAAGTGAACTAACTTAGGTATGGAAAACCAATACTGCATGTGGGAGGATGCAGTATTTTTTTTCTTTGTGTCCATATGTACTGAATGTTTAGCTTCCACTTTTGGGAGGTAAAGGAACAACATACACTGGGGCCTACTAGAGGGTAGAGGGAGGGAGGAAGCCGAAGATAAAAAAAACTAACTATTGGGTACTGTGCTTATTACTTGGATGGTGAAATAATCTGTACACCAACCTCACACGACATGTAATTTACCTATATAACAAACCTGAGCCTAAAATAAAGTTTTTTTTTAAAAAAGAACCAGGTTTTGGTCTCAGTGTTTTTCTCTATTGATTTGTTTTCGGTTTTTTTTTTTTTTTTTGCTCTAATTTTTGTTATTTCTTTTCTTCAGCTTACTTCGGATTTAATTTTCTTTTCTTGCTTTTAGATTTCTAAAGTAGGAGGTTAGATTATTGATCTTAGGTCTTTCTTCTTTTCAAATACACGCCTTCGATACTATGAATTTCCTTCTAAGCACTGTATTCACTGCATCTCCCAAATTTTAAGTTTTATTTTTACTTTTACTTAATTCAAAATATTTTTAAATTTGTCTTGATATTTCTTTTTTCATACATTTGTGATTTAGAAGTGTATTGCTTAATCTCTAAGCATTTTAGGATTTTCCAGCCATCTTTCTGTTATTAATTTCTAGTTTAATTCCATTGTAGTCTGAGAACAGAAATTCTATAAAGTCTACTCTTTAAGCTTGTTAAGATGTGTCTTATGACTTAGAATGTCATCTGTATTGGTGAATGTTCCAAATGAGTTTGAGAAGAGTGTGAATTCTGCTGTTATTAGATGTAATCTATAGATGTTCATTATATACAGTTAATTGATAGTGTTGTTGAATTCAACTGTGTCGTTACTGATATTCTGCCTACTGGATCGGTCTATTTCTAATAGAGGAATATTGAAGTCTCCAACTATAATAGTGGATTACTCTATTTCTCCTTAAAGTTCTAACCAGGTATTTGGATGCTCTTTTGTTAGGCAAATACATGATAATGATTACTACATCTTCTTGGAAAATTGACCCCTTTATTATTATGTAATGTATCTCTTGATTCCTGATAGTTTATTTGCTTTGAAGTCTTCTCTGTCCCAAATTAATATAGCAATCCCAGTTTATTTTGATTGTTGTTCACATGATATATCGTACTCCATTTATTTACCTTTGATGTATATGTGTCTTTATAGTAAATTTCTTGTAGACAACATATAATTGGGCCTCGCTTTTTGATCACTCTGACGATCTCTGTGTCAAACTTTTGGCCTCAAATGATCCTCTTGCCTCAGCCTCCCAATGTGCTATAATTACAGGCCACTGCTCCCAGATATTTGTCTTTGAATTGATGCATTTAGACCATTCATATTCAAAGTGATTACTGATATAATTGGATTAATATCTACCATTTTTTTTTACTGTTTTCTATCTGTTGTCCTTGTTCTTGGCCCTATTTTTGTCCTCTACTCTTTTTCTGCCTTTTGTGGTTTTAATTGAGCATTAATATACTTTTCTCTCCTTTGTTAACATATCAATTATATTTCTTGTTTTATTTTCTTTATGGGTTGCCCTAGAGTTTGCAATATACCTTTAAAACTAATTTAAGCTAACTTTTAAATAACTCTATACAACTTCACAGGTAGTGAAAGTGCTTTGTAATAACAAGATAATCTTAATTCCTTCTTCCTGTCCCTTGCACTATTGCTGTCACTCATTTTACTTATATATATAGATTTGAATAAGTTGTTGATATTATTTTGAACAAAATGTTATCTGTTAGATCAATGAGAATAAGAAATATAAAAGTTTTTATTTTACCTTTACTTTTCCTTCTCTGATGCTCTTCCCTTCTTTTCATAGACCTGAGTTTCTGACCAACGTTATTTTACTTTTCTCTAAATAACTTCTCTTAACATTTCTTACAAGGCATGTCCACAGGCAATAAAGTCCGTCAATATTTGTTCGCCTGAAAAAGACTATTTTTTCTTTATTTTTGAAGGGTAATTTTTTGGGCACAGAATTCAAAGTGGTAGTTTTTTTTCTCAACATTTAAGTCACTTAAATATTTCACTCCACTCTCTTCTTGCTTGCATGGTTTCTGAGGAGAAGTTGGATGTAATTCTTATCTTTGCCCTTCTATAGATGAGGTATTTTTTTCCTCTCTAGCTTCCTTCAGGATGTTTTTTTTCCTTATTTTGATTTTTTGTATTTTGAAAATGTTATGCCTAGGTGTAGTTTTTCTGGCTTTTAGCTTGCTTGGTGTTCTCTGAACTTCCTGGATCTGTGTTTTGGTATCTCATATTAATTTGGGTAAATTCTCAGTCATAATTGCTTCAAATATTACCTCTATTCCTTTCTCTCTTTCTGTCATTCCGATTACACATATGTTACATCTTTTTTAGCTGTCCCACAGTTCATATATATATATATATATATATATATGAACTGTGGGACAGCTAAAAAAGATGTAACATATGTGTAATCGGAAAATATATATATATACACACACACACACACATACATTTTTAAATCTGTTTTTTCTCTTTGTTTTTTTTTTTTTTTTTTTTTTTAGTTTTGGAGGTTTCTACTGAGATATTCACAAGCTTGGAGATTCTTTCCTCAGCTGTGTCCAGCCTACTGAAAGCCCTTCAAAGGCATTTTTCATTCTGTTGCAGTGCTTTTGATCTCTAGCGTTTCTTTTTGTTTCCTTTTTAGAATTTTTATCTCTCTCCTTACATTGTCCATCAGTTCTCACATGTTGTCTACTCTATCCATTAGAACACTTAGCATATTAATCATGGTTGTTTGAAATTACTGGTCTGATAAATCCAACATCCATACCATGTGCAGGTCTGGTTCTGATGCTTCCTCTGTCTCTTCAAAGTGTGTGTGCTTTTTATTTTAGTATGTATTGTAATTTTTTCTTAATAGCTAGACACGATTTATTGAGTAAAAGGAAGTGTAAATAAGCCTTTAGTAAGATGGTTATAAGGTGTAGGGGAGGGAAAGAATTCTATAGTCCTATGATTCGGTCTTTATTAATTCTGTACATCTGGACTGTGAACTTCACACACGGTTCTCAGTATTTCCCCTCCTTCCCAACTTAGGTGGGACAGGATCGAGTGGACTGGTGTTGAGTATTCCCTTCCTCTATGTGGAGGGCGAGAGTCAGCTAGAGTTCCTTATTTTCTTTTCCCCAGCTCAGTTAGGCTCAGATAAAATCCCAGCAAGTTAGGCTTTGGTTAAAAATTTATCCTGAGGGGCAGACCTTGTAAAGAACGGAATGCTCTGACGTATTCAAAATGGTTCTTTTCCTCTCCCCCTACTGGAGGAATGAGGGAATTTTAATCTGATATTCACTGTGAGGACCTGGTAGAACTCCTTGAGGTAAATCTCAGAGAAGTGTGGGGGTCCCACTATGACTAGGTCACCCCTTCCTCCCCTACCCCAGAGTTTTTAACTCTCAGATTGTCTACTCCAAGTCTCCAGCAATATACCAATTATAGTTAAGGCTTTCCTAACCCTGCACTGGTTCCTGCCAAGCTCTGGTATGGTAAGTCGTGATTCTCTGTATCCACCTGTCTGTCTCTTCAATTTTGAGGGCGCTGGTTTGCCCCGTGACCTCACTTCTCTGATGCATCTAAGAAGAATTGTTCATTTTTCAGTTAGTTCAGTTTTTTGATTCTTGTGAGGATGAAGTGGTGACTTCTAAGCTCCTTACAGGCTAGGCTGGCGCTCTTTTATTTCTTATTGTTTATTTTTAAAGGCATGTGTAATCCCCAGTTTCGATTCCTTCTGAGCTCCTAATTATTGCCTTGGAATAATTGTTGAGGAGTTGTGAATGACTTTGCTATGGTCTGAAATTCACATGCTGGAACTTAATTCCCAATGTGATCTATTAAGAAGCGCTGCCTTTGGGAAGTGATTAAGTCATGGAGGCAGAGCCCTCACGAATGGGATTAATGCTCTTATAAAAAGGGTTGAGGGAACTTGCTGGCCTTTGGTGCCATGTGAGGACACCGTGTTCCTCCTTTTTGTCATGTGACTGTGCAGCAACAAGGTGCCATTTTGGAAGCAGAGACTGGACTCTTACCAGACACCAAATCTGCCAGCTCTTTGATCTTGGACCTTCCAGCCACTATTACTGTAAGCAATAAATTTCTATTACTTATGAGTTACCCTGTATTGGGTATTTTTTTTGTTATAGCAGCCTGAATGGACTGAGACAGAAATTGATACATAGAAGTGGGGTGCTGATGTAACAAATACCATGAAGTCTTTTCTAATGAGAGCTCAGAAGAAGAGGAGAGCTATAGAGAAAGCTTCAATCTCCCTAGAGATTACCAAAGTGTTTGTGACCAGAACGTTGGTAGAAATAGGAATATTAGTGGCCATTCTGATGAGGTTTCAGATGGAAGAGTAGAATATGTAATTAGATAACGGAGGAAAGGCCATTCTTGTCATAAAGTGGCAAAGAACTGGGCTCAAATTGTGTTCATTTCCTAGTGCTTTGTAAAAAGTAGAATTTGCAAGTGATGCAATAGGATATTTGGTCAAATAAATTTCTAAGCAAATTGTTGGCAGTGTGGCATGGCTTCTCTTGGCTGCTTAAAGTGCAAGAAGAGACATGTAAATTAATTTAATTTATAAAAATTAATATAATAATTTAATTAATAAATATTTATGATCAAAAGAGAAGAATTTAAAGATTTGGAAAATTTTCAGCCTACCCATGTTGTAAAGATAAAAAAAGCATGTTTGGGAGAAAGCAATAAGGGTTTGGCCAAGCAAACATTTGATGAGATTAGTATAGATATAAGGAAGACAGATGCTATTAATCAAGACAATAGAAGAATGACCCCAAAGGCATTTTGGAGAATGTTGGGGCTGCCATTCCCATCATAGGCCCAGAGTTCCAGGGCCTTGAGGGCAGAACAGTTTCAAAGCAGATGCCCAGGGGACATCATGACTCACTGTTCAGTGCCATCTCAAGTCTCTGCTCTCTCTATCCAGATGCAGTGCTCTCTGGCTGCCCCACATGTGGCTCCAGTGGGCCCAGATGCAGTGTGGGCTATAGTAGTCTTCCTTCTGGAGGCCACAAGTGGCAAACCGCAGAAGCATTCACATGGTGGTGCACTGTCTGCAGGTGCACAGAATGTAAGGTCTGTGGGTGGATGTAGACCTCCACCAAAATGTCAAAGGATACCATAGAGAGCCCCAAAGCCCAGACAGAGAGCTGAAACATGGGTGAGGGCACCAAGAGATCTCTCACCTGGGCAATGCCTAGTGGAGCCATGGGGTTGAGGCCACAGCAGTGAGTCCCAATTAGGGCAATGCTCAATGGAGTTGTCAGGGGAAGGTTGCTTCTGAGACTCCAGCCTGGTAAGGCCATTAGCGTGCAACTTCAGCCTGGGAGAGCTGCAGGTATTTGACTCCAGTGCATGAGAGCTGAAGCATGGGCTGTGCCCAGCAAAGCCATGGGGGCAGGGCTGTTTGAGTCCTTGGGGGCCCAATCTCCCTCCTCATTGTATCTGGAAAATAGGACACAGAGTCAAGGAAGGTTATTCTCAAACCTTAGGATTTAATGTTTGCCCTTTTGGGCTTTGGACTTACTTGGGACCAGTTACACCTTTCTTTCTATTTCTCACTTTTGGAATGGAAATGTCTATCCTATCCCTGCCCATCATTGTATTTTGGAAGCACATAATTTGTTTGATTTCACAAGTTCACAGGTGGAGAGAAGTTTGCCTACAGATAAATTGTACCTTGAATGTCACCCATATCCGATTTAGATGATATTTAGATGAGATGCTGGACTTCAGATTTTAAGTTATGACATTTGGAGCTATTCAGATGGAATAAATATATTTTGCATGTGAAAAGAACTTGCAATTTGGGGGGCCAGGGCAGAATGCTATAGTCTGAATGTTTGTTTTCCCCCACCCCAAATTTATATGTTTGAAATTAATCCCCAACATGATGTATTAAGAAGTGGGGCCTTTGAAAGGTGATTAGGTCATGAGGGTTGAGCCCCCATGAATGACATTAGTGCCCTTATTAAAGGATTTGAGAAGCTTGCTTCCCCCTTCTGCCCCTTTTGCCATGTGAGGACACAGCTACAAGGTGTCATCCAGGAAGCAGAGACTGGGTGCCCTGCAGAATTGTGAGCCAAAAATTTCTATTGTTTCTAAATTACCCAGTCTAAGGTGTTTTTTTTTTCTTCCACATCAACAAAGCAAAGGCAAATAGTCTAAGGTATTTTTGTTATAGCAGCCCAAATGAATGGAGACAAAGTTTATACATATATCTTATCACACATTGCTTTTCACTGTTTATTTCCGTATTTTCACAATGTTAAGCTTAACCTATAAAATTTTAGATGATTTGGACTTCATTTATATTAGTATCTGCCCATGATAAAGACAGCAGATGGCTGACAAACTTCAAATCTGACCTTTTAAAGCCAAAATCAGAAAATGAACTGACCAGAATGTTTTGCACTGCTACTTTTATTTTCCGAAGTCTGAAACTCACATTTCTTCTTAATGTCTTTGTTTTTCAGAAACTAAAAAAAAAATTACCTTTTTCTTTAAATTTGAAAAGTAGTTGGATTGCCTATAATAAAATCAATCCTTTGACAAAGTGCGTTCCTTTTCTCCTTACAACAGAGTAACCTTTTAAAGAAATGAGTGTGTAGGAGCTAGAGGTGGTCAGTTCCTATAAGCACATTATAATAGTTCTTGTCTTAGCTTGTACTAGAAAGTTGAGCATAAAATTCTCACAAACGTTCTTTAGGAAAAGGGCTTTACAATAACTGCTTTATAGCCATATCCTCATGGAATACTGAGACATTTCTGTTTTCCTGGGTTCTGTGATTACATATCCAAGCTTTCCAGAACAATTCTGTTTTTGTATAGTTTTGTTCTTTCTCAATAAAAGCAGTGCATTAAGAGTTAACAAAAGTGCTCTAAAACTATACCTTTGCATATTGTAAATAAAAATGAATTCAAACATCAGGATAACATATATTGATATCTGGTTTTTCCTTAGGAAGTAAAAGTGGTAAAGTCGTTTACTATGCAATATGAGGAATATTGTGTTTCTTGTATTCCCTCCCCTCCCTTCTGCTCCCTCTCTTCCTTTCTTCCTCTCTCTCTCCTTCCTGCTTTTGTTATTCCTATCAATAGCTATTTATATTTAAATATATACGACAGGTGCCTACAAAATGTGGGTCTTGTTTGTTTATTTTTCAAATTCACTTTTGTATTATATTAAGGAAATATGCGGGAGGATTAAGAAGCAGAGGCAGTGAAGAACAAAGCAGGCGATAAATTCAGGTGAGGAGACCATGTCTCGTTGTTTCTCTCCAAGCCTTTCTAAGGAGTGAACTATGAACTCTAACTCCAGCACACACTTCCACCCCATACAGATCCTTCTGATGCTCCCTGGGAGGGCTTTGAATCTCTGGTCATTGGAGTGTCTCAGTTAATCTCTACCAAGTTAAAGATCTGGATTCTGCAACTTCCCCTATCAAATTATCTGATCTAGCTCTGGTTTGGGTTCCTATTCTTGAATTTTTCTTTTCATGGACTCTCCATTTCTAATTGCAATAATAAATGGTGTTTCCCCCTCCCCAGATATCTGCTGTATGAGTCTTGCTTGTAAAGTCTCCCAGGTGAATTCTGACAATAAATAACTCGGTAGCATTACATTTCCCCAGAACGCTTTCAGGTTGAGAAGGAGAGCTCTGGGAAGCTGTTTCTGGTTTGCTTCAGCTGGCTTTGCTTGGATAGAAAAGAAAGTAAGTGGGTCTCTAATTTCTGCTCCTTATCTGCCACTTTTTCTCAAAAGGACAATGTGCCTTTTAGCTGAAGGCTTCTCTAATTTGTTTTTTGGAGACTTTAATGTGCTCAGAGCAGGAGTGGTGCCTCTGTGTTCTGCAGCGTCTGGCTGCCAAGGTGATGCTGAAGCTTCTTTCACCACTGCTCCTTATTTAGTGCTGTGCCGCTAGCTTTTCCTCTCATCCCATATGACTCATGGGTGAGCCATAGCACCATGCCTGCCACGGTGTACTAGCCTTTGCTTTGATTCATTCTGTGCAGGTTACATAGGGTGTTCTAAGCTCTCCTTGTCCTTTGAGTCTGAACCTTATTTTTCCTTGCCTGATGAACATTTGGACTGTAACACTCACACTGAGGAAATTGGCCACATTAAGCTAAGTTACTGTCTTTGTTTGTTTGGGCTGCTAGAACAAAATGTCATAGACTGGGTGGCTTATAAACAACAGAAATTGGAAGTCCAAGATCAGGGTGCTGGCAAGACTTGCTATCTGGTGAGGGCCTACTTCCTGGTTTACAGACAGCTGTCTTTTCCCTGCAACCTCACATGGTAGAAGGGGCAAGGGATCTCTCTCGAGCCTCTTTTGTAAGGATACTAATCCCATTCATGAGGGCACCACTGTCATGATCTGATCACCGACCAAAGCCTCCACCTCCTAATACCATCACATTGGGGATTAGGTTTCAACACAATTTTGTGGGAACACAAACATCATACCATAGCAGTTGGAGAAGGAGAGTAAGATATAGAGATACAGAAATAAGGGTGATAATCTGGACTGGGGCTGTGGACCTAAATAGAATAAAAATGTACTCGACTAAAATTAACAAAAAGGGCAAAATAATAATAATAATAACAACAACAAAAAGCCTTATCATGGCAAAATGCAATCTGGCATTTCTTATGATCAATCAAGGATGCCTCATATAGTTAAGGTAAGAATACTTTAGAAAGCAGTCAGAACCATTAGTGTTTTATGGTGAGACAAGGGAAGAAACCTGAGAAGGCCTTCTATCAAAATATTACAACTGCAAAGACATCTTTCATGTACAGATAGGGAGTCCTTTCGCTATCAGTCAGTGCTTAGTAGAGTTCCTGGCTAGGTCCAAGCTGCGGTTCATGTGTCTGGGAATGTTTAGTCACCTGGTAAGAGAATGGAGGGTGGGTGTGCTTGAATGAACTGACTTCAAGGGTTTTGCTTGATGAAGAAAGGAGAAAATTTTCCTTAAGGGATTAGGGTAGGAGTGGAGGACAGTATAATATTTGCCTCAGCTGTGGTCCTCATACTGGTTTGAAGGACTTGAGTTTGAACCCTGTGGAGAGATGGGCTATAGGCAGAAGCAGAAAGATTATTTCCAGGGACATCCTGGCTGTTTGCTACAGATTTGGGGAATTCAAGAGGCAGTTTCTTTGACCCTGCCATTTGTAATATAACAGCCAGTATCCACAGGCTGCTGAGATCTGGGAAGCTTCACTTAAACTGTATGCCATTGTTGGTGCATAGAGAGAAGTCATGGCATGCAAAAGAAGCATAGGCCACTCAGTGACATCACCATGAAAACAGAAACATCCCAGAAATTCACAGAAATCTTAGAACAGGTATTGGGATTTTTACAATTTGAGGCATGGAGCTTACAGTCTATTTTATTTAGATCTAAAGATGATGCTTGGATTCCTTCCTTCCTCCTTCCCTCCCTGTGTCGCTCCTTTCCTCCATCTCTCCTCTCATTCCATCCTCCCTTCATCCCTTTCTTCTTTCCATGATATTAAAAATAGACTATAGTTATTTTTTCTTTACCTCATCTTCAATTTATTTTTTGCTACATTTTTTGTGTTATTGAGTGGGCCTCAGGGATTGACTAGACAGTGCCTGAGAACTCTGTTGGCTGCATCCTTAAATCAGCCATCCAAGAACTTGGCATATGTTGATTTTTTTTTGCTTGTATTGACCTTCCCTTCCCCTTCCCCTTCCCCTCCCTGCCCCTGCCCCTGCCGCTTCCCTTCCCCTTCCCCTTCCCCTATCCCTTCTTTTCCCCTTCCCTTCCCCTTCCCCTCCTTTCCCTTCCTGTCCTTTCCCTTCCCGTCCATTCTTCTGTCCATCTTTCCATCTTTTCTTTTCTCTCCCTCTCCTTCCTTCCTTCCTTCCTTCCTTCCTTCCTTCCTTCCTTCCTTCCTTCCTTCCTTCCTTCCTTCTTTCCCTCCCTCCCTCCCTTCCTCCCTCGCTTTCTCCCTCCCTCCCTCGCTTTCTCTCTCCCTCCCTCGCTTTCTCTCTCCCTTCCCTTCCCTTCCCATTCCATTCCTTTCCATTCCTCTCCTTCCTCTCTACAGGGTCTTTTTTTGTTACCCAAGCTGGAGTGCAGTGGTGTGATCATGGCTCACTGCAGCATCTGCCTCTCGGGCTCAAGTGATTCTTCCACCTCAGCCTCCAGAGTAGCTGGAACTACAGGTGTGTGCCATCATACCTGGCAATTTTTTTTTTTTTTTTTTTAGTGGAGATGGGGTCTCAGCATGTTGCTCAGGCTGGTCCTGAACTCTTGGGCTCAAGAAATACTCCCTCCTCAACCTTCCAAAGTGCTGGGATTACAGGCATGAGCCACCGTGCCTGGCCCATTCCCTGGGTTTTCTTTGTGCAGCTACCCTGTCATCACTCTAAGTCCAAGTCATGGGGGTGAGGCTGGCCCTGACGGTGGCTCCCAGGATTCTCATATGGCACAGGATTTGGCCACGAGAAACTTATTGCCTTGTACAAAAGTACAAGGTGAGAAAAGGTATGCTCTCTTCTGCTGGGACTCCTAACTGGGCAGAATGGAGCTGGAGCTGCTAGTAGCTAATTTTGCCACCACACTGGAAGAAACTGCCTGAAAAGGAAGCCAAGCAGAGGAGAGCAGATCTGAGAGGTGAAGAGCCAGATTCCTGACTACAGTGTTGGACTTTTGGACCCAGCTCTGCCAGATGCACTTCAGATTTATAAGTCCACATGGACCTTTTCTTCATAACGAGTTTGAACTAAGTTTCTGCTGCTTGAAGTTTCCTGCCAAACATAGCACCTAAGTCATAGCTCTGGTGGTGTATTGGGAAGATGATTAGTTGAAGAGCTAATGCCAAGGGATTAATGTCTATAAAATAGGCATCCTAAAATAAACGTAAGAACTAAGTCGGTCTGGCCTTATTAAATTTGGGGTTGGTGCCAGGAAGTACCAGGGTGCCTCTGGTCATTAACATCCCTCCCCTCATGCATCAAGTCCTCTCTCTCTGTCTCTTTCTTTTAAGTTTACATATTGGTTCAGGACAGAAATTGGGGGGTTTAACACTTTGAGCTTGTGAGAGGGCCACTTTGAGATGTTTTAGCATACCATGAGTGCCTGGTTGCTCATTGGCAGGTCCTATGCTAATAAGCACACCTGCCTGAAGTGTGCTTATACCTTGGCTCAGCCAGATTGTCTTATAATTTAGATGATGGCTAAAAAGTAGGAGGGGGTGGAACAGTAGCTCCCATGATAGGAAAATGAAAGCCTTTCTACATTTTACTGTCTCTTCCAAGAGACCTATTTTTAGGAAGTGTGAAATTGGCAGGTATGTGCCGTCTTCCATTCTTTATACCTGACAGCTTCAAGGATACAGGCTTTATGAAAAGGATATATATGGTATGTAATATTTTTACTTTTTAACTTAATGCTACAATTTATATTGTTTATTGCTTTATTTGTTTTTGAATTGCTGTGTAATGTTCCATTGGGTTAATAGCCTAAAGTATATAATTTGAAGTAAATTAGGAAAAGCAAACTCTAGGCTTCATATGATTTCACTAGCAAGTCATGGAAACCAAGTAAATTAGGGAAAGCAAATGCTGGGTTTTGTGTGATTTGAATACCAAAAGTTGATACTGAAAAGCCGTCCTACTGGTCTTTTTGATATAGTTGATGAACATACACTCTGGACTCATAGATCAAGCAGTGAGTGAAGAAAGAGTACACATCTCACTAAACATTTACATTTCCTAATGGGGTTTTTGCCTTTATACAATTTAACTTTTTATTTAATTAAAAACTAATCCAAGTGTGGAAAGAGAGTCAACACAGAAGGAAGATTAGATGGACCAGATAATCAGATGCCTCACTTTTTAAAGTTGTCTCTATGAATCAATGTCATCCTTAAAAGAAAAGTCATTTTCACTGAGGTTTGATGGCACATCATTTTCTGTGGGTTAGATGGGTAAAAGGAGTTCATAAACTATAAAGCACTGGAAGTTACTAATAATTACAATTAATGGTAGTTACTAGTCATTAAAATTAACAGTAATTGCAAAAACAGTTAACAAAAGAACTGAAAGACGGTCATTCTCAGAGCAATTTTAAAGCCTTCCCAGTTTGTCTGAAGGCACTTCTGTGGCATAGCTTCCTGGCCCAGTACCAGCCAGTGAATTCCAGTGTTCTGAGAGAGAACTTGCGAAGAGATACTGAGCAAATAGTGAATAATAAAAACAACAGAAGCTAACATTTATTGAGTACCTATTGGGAACCTGGACCTGCTAAATAATTTATATGTATCATTTCATTTTATCCACATAAAAAGGTAGGTACTATCATTGTCTCCATTTTTACAGAGAGGATATCAAAATCAAGAGAGTGTAAGCCACTTGTTCAAAGTCATGCAGCTATTAAATGGTGAAGCTGGAATGTAAACCTAGGTCTATTGTTCTCTGGAGGCTGAGTTCCTAATCTCATAATTCTTAACAAACTTCGGCCAAGCACAAGCTCTGTATTTTTGTTGTATTTGATACATATTTTCTGTAGTCATGTCAACTTCAAATTGTCTTTCTCAAATACTAGAGAGGCAGGGAGTAGGGCTTATATAGACAGAACCACAAAATGCAAAGCTGTCTGAATTTTAAGCTTATTTCTATATTCAGTCATTTATTCATTCACTCAATTATTCATTCAACATTTAATGATGTGCCAGAAACTGTGCAGCTCCAAAAGAAAAAAGATTTGTTCCTTTCAGGTGCCCTTAAGGATCAAAGTTGAGCCATACCTTTTCTTACTCTTAGGATACCTTTCCTCATTTGACTATGTCTTTACTTTTGATTTATTTTGGGTTAATGGAGAGACACTTAATAGTTTTATGAAGGAAAATAGCACAATCAATGTTATATTTTTACTTTTTTAGAGATTGTTTCTCTAGCAACTGTCTAGAGGATGGGTAAAAGAATCATGAACTTAAGACAAGGGACCCTTAAAGAGCTACTGAAATTGAAGGGGTCCAGTAAAAGATGATGAGGGGTCACCTTAAGATGGAGCAATGAGGACAGCTCAGAGACAGTCTTATGCGGTGGTAGAGAGAAGGGGGTCAAGGATGACTCTCAGGCTCTTGATGTGGATAAGTAAACAATAGCAACAATGAGTCAATTACTGAGATAGGGAATATACAGCAAAATAGATTATAGGGGGAGAAAGAAGTTAATGAGCAGTTTGGAATGTGTTGAGTTTGAGATACCTAAGTCCATCTAGATATATGTGTCCAGGAGACAACTGGTTATGTTATGTGATACATTTATATATTATACATAATACATATGATGTATGATATATATAATTACATATGATATGTATAATATATATTATAGATTACATATACATACACAATAATATATAATATATTAATATAATATATATTATATATTATATAATATATTACATATATTACATATTATATATTACATAATATATATAGAACTTTAATGACTTTTGAAGAAGAAGTGATTGATGAGAAGAGCATGTAAAATGAGAAGGCCAGGAGTCCAAGGAAGAAACATTGGGGAGAACCAAGATTTAAGAATGAATTACTGAGCAGTGGTTCAATAACAAATTCTTTAACTGGATTCAGCCTAAAGTTTATCTTGTTATCTGAATTCTTTCCTTGGTATATTATATATATAATTAAATGCTAGAAATTATATATATATAATATATCAATGAATGCTAGATATATAAATGAATGCTAGATATATAATATATATAAATAAATGCTAGAAATATATATGTAATTTCTAGCATTTATAATTGACTTTTTAACATACCAACCTGTTTTGCTTCAAATGTACCTATATTTGTTGCATAATCTCCTGTTTTGATAAATAAGAAATTTTCCTTCTTTGATCAGCTTGAGGATATTAAAATGCTTATTTTATTTTATTTTTTTTTTTTAGTAGAGACGGGGTTTCACCGTGGTCTCGATCTCCTGACCTCGTGATCCGCCCGCAAAATGCTTATTTTAAAAACCTTTCACGTTTCTTTATCGTTTGCATCTCCTTAGAAATCAACTCTTCTTTTTGTTGAGTTTCATTTAATGGATTAGCTGTCTTTGTAAGACTTTAAATTTTGACTGGCAAGCTCATCTTGAGGGAGAGATTTTCTTCTCTCTCCTGAGGTAATCCTTGGTGATTTGGCAGTTGCTTTGCTTTGGATTCTCAGAGTTCCCAGTTCAGAATGATGTCTTATATTGGCTTGGGGATATTGCACATCCAATGTTGGAAGCCTTTGTTCTTTCTTGTTATCCAAGCCCAATAGCCTTTTATTTTAGCCCCTGTTCACAGAGAGAGATAGGTTTGTTCCAGCTCATATTTTTCAACGTTGAACCTGAATGTAGACTCCTACGTGCTTGGGGTGCTTTTGTCCGTACTCTCTTGCAGCAGCTGACTTTCCAGTGACCAACACTTGTTTTTTGTCTTGGAGCACAGGATGCTTAGAGCTACAACCCACTTTTTATTATTATGTATTCTCTTCCATATCTGGACCACAAAGATATTTGTACTTTTTTTATTACAGCTGTGTCTTATAAAGACATTTTAAAAATTTAAGCTATTATTGTAAAGTGTGCAGAGTGAAGAAGAGATGGGGATTTCCAAGTGAATCCACTCTATTTACTTGACTGTTTTTCTTTTTTCCTTTCGTTTTTCAGGATAGGATAGGAGATATGAGCATAATCATAGGCACACACATACTGCGGCCAATGATAGGTGAGTGTGTAAGAGTATAGACACATTTGTCTCCACGATGTGAAGATAAGGTCATGTTGTAAGAGAAAAGAATATAAACTCTTTGTGCATGTACTTGTTCTCTAACCAGTTTTCTAAAAAACCGCTTGATGAATATGGTCTTGGTAAGAAGGGCCATTTTGAGGCCAGGTGTGGTGGCTCACACCTGTAATCCCAGCACTTTGGGAGGCCGAGGCGGGTGGATCACAAGGTCAGGAGTTCAAGACCAGCCTGGCCAAGATGGTGAAACCCTGTCTCTACTAGAAATACAAAAATTAGCCAGGCATGGTGGTGGGCACCTGTAATCCTAGCTACTCGGGAGACTGAGGCAGAGAATTGCTTGAACCCAGGACGTGGAGGTTGCAGTGAGCCGAGATTGCACCATTGCACTCCAGCCTGAACGACAGAGCAAGACATCTCAAAAAAAAGGACCATTTTGAGAAGTGTGACCAAAAAAATCCTGTGCTTATTTAACACTTTTGTTTTTCAACTTCTCAAAGGGTGGTTGTTTTGGGGAAAAGGAGGCAATATGCTTATGTACTTGTTGGGAGTTGGTAGGACCAGAGAGAAAACAGAAAAAAGGAGGATTGTTCATGGTTATAAATCCATGCTTTTCTTATCTGCAGTAAATTCATTTCTTCCGTTGACATGATTTTCTCCCAATAGAAAAATTACTTTGATAATTTTATTTCCGTTATCAAAAATGTATTTCCTTTGAACGTTAAAAAAAAAAAACAACAACTTTGTCTGCACTCCGTTTTGTGCTATTGTGATGTCCTAATCTAAATGCAATCTTTTTGTGTACTGCCATTAATCTTTACAGAGGCACACTCTTCCCCTTGATTATAACATAATACTTTTTCTATGTAGCCAAAAACGGTGGTGCTCTTTTTGTGAATATTAAATTGCATTGTAGGCCTGTTTTTCCTGTCCCTCCATAATAGGAGTCTATCTTTCTTTAATGTCAGACTTCAGGGGGACACATTTATCCTTTTTTTTTTTAACTGTATCTTTGAATGCAACACACATATAGAAAAGTACATAAGTCCTAAGCTTGGTAATTTTTCATGGAGTGAATACACTGTGTAACTGTAACCCAGATCAAGAAAAGAAAATTACCAGCTCCTCAGAGACCCTTCTCTTGTTCTCTCCTAGTCACTGATTATCTTTCTCAGTGGTAACAATATCATGACTTCTATCACTGTCTATAAGTTTTATCAATTCTTAACTTATGTAAATGGAATTATACAATATGGACACCCTTTTGGCTGGCTTCTTTCACTTAACAGTATGTTCATAAAACTCTCCCATGTTGTTGTTGTGGCAGTAATTTATTCATTTCCATTGCTGTTTAATATTCCATTGTATGAATATAACATGATTAATCCATCTAATTTATTACGGATATTTGTGTTTCCAATTTTTGGCTATTATGAAGACTGCTGCTATGAACATTCATGGATGTTCACATAAGGCATTCTCGTATGTCTTTTGTTGAATATCTATGTGCATGTAACTAAAGGTGGAATTGCTAGGCCATAAGGAATACATATGTTCAATTTTTGTAGATTATCACTGAATGGTTTTTCAAAATTGTTTTACCAATTTACTTCCTCATCAGCAGCATATGTGTGTTCTGGTTGCTTCTCATTCTTGCCAACACTTGTCATTTATCATTAGCTATAATAAAATGTCACTGGTTTTAACTTACATTTTCCTGAAGACTACTCTCAGTTACATTTCCTTGGACTAACTTACATTTCCCTGAAGGCAAATGAAGTTGAGAAAATTTCCATGTGTTTATTAGCCATTTGCAGAACCTTTTTTTGTCAGAGTCAACTGTTCTAATAGGTTGTTGTAGTAGGCTGTTATTAATTTGTAGAAATTCTTTTAAATTCTGGACTTGAGTTGTCTGATAGATACACAATTGCAAATTTCTCACCACATTTTGTTGCTTGATTTTTTTTACTCTTGTAATGGAGTAGAGAATTTTACTATTTTAGTGTAGTCTAATTTATCTTTTAATTTATGATTAGTGCTTTTTACGTCTTATTTAAGAAATCTTTATCACAGGTTCACAAGGATTTTAAAAATTTTGTTTTCTATAAGTTTTATTCTTTGATGTTTTAAATTTAGGTCTATGGTCTATCCAGAATGGATATTTGTGTATGAAGTGAGATGGAATCAAGAATTATTTAATTACTAGATAGATATCTAATTAACAGAGCACCGTTATTTAAGAAAACACTTCTTTCTATACCACAGTGTCTCCTTAGAAAAAAATGGCCCTACTTGGGCACAGTGGCTCCCACGTGATAGCTCAGCTACTTGAGAGGCCAAGGCAGGAGGATCGCTTGAGGCAAGGTGTTCAAGATCAGCCTGGGCAGCATAGCGAGATCATGTTTCTCCAAAAAGTAAAAAAAATTAGCCAGGTGAGGTGGTGTGCATCTGTAGTCCCAGCTAGTCAGGAGACTGAGACAGGAGGATCACTTGAGTCCAGGGATTCAGGGCTACAGTGAACTATGACTGCACCACTGTACTCCAGCATGCGCGATGGAGTGAGACCCCATCTCAAACCAAAACCAAAACCAAACCAAAAAAAAAACAAAACAAAATCAATCCAGAAGTGGCTGAATATGTGTGGATATTTTTTTTGGACTCTTTTCTGTTCTCTTGGCCTATGTTCCAAATACTGGATCTTAATTCCTGGAAGTTTCTATCTGTAGTCTTAATAATGATATTGTTAGTTCTCCAGCTCTGTTTTTCTTCAATATTCTTGAAGAAAGGACTTTAGTTGTTTGTTTCCATTTCTATATAAATTTTAAAAATCAGCTTGTTTCTTGCTTCCTCCTTAAAGCATTCTGGAATTTTGATTGACCCAGCATTTAGTCTAAGTATCAATTTTGAGAGAAAGCAACAATTTAGCAGCATTGAGTCTTCAAATCTATGAACATGGTATTTTTCTTTACTTATATAGATCTTTAATTTATCCTCATAATGGTTTTGTGTTTAGGATTTGCATATATATTGTTGAATTTATTCCTATGTTTTAGGTGCTTTAAAAATGGTATTTTAAAAAATTTTTCATAGTTTATTGTTAGCATGTAGAGGTAGATTTATTTTTACATATTGATTTTATACAGATTCATTGCTGTATAAATAAATAAAATAAAATAAAAAATAAATATACAGATTTATTTTTACATATTGATTTTATACAGATTTGTTGCCAAATCTCCTTATTAATTCTGATAGATATCTGAACATTCTGTTGGATTTTCTATGTATGCAGTTATATCATCTATATCATTTATTCAAATGAAAAATTTATTTTTCTTTTTCAGTATTTGTAACATATTAAAATTATAAATATATGTGTGTATATGTGCACACATGTATGTTCTAATTTTTTTCAATTGCAAGATTTATAATATTGAATGAAAATAATAATAGCATCTATTCTTGTCTTATTCCTAATCTCTGGGGTGGAGGTGGGAAGGAAATCTTTCAAATTTCAACATTAAATATTATGTTCTCAATAGATTCTTATAAATATCTTTTATTTGATTAGATGTTTCTATCTATTCCTAGTTTGCCAAGAGCTTATCAAAAAATCATAAGTGGATGTTGAACTTTATTAAATGCCTTTACCTGTATGTATGTATGTATGTATGTGATTTTATGATTTTTCTCCTTTACTTCGTTGAAGTGGTAAATTATACTGATTAATTTGGGATTGTATTCTTTGAATAAATCTCAATTGGTCATGATGTTTTTTCTTTTATATACTACTGGATCTTATTTCCTAATATTTTGTTTAGAATTATTTTTGCCTATTTTCATGAGGGAAATTGGCCTATACATTTTCTTCCTGAATTGCATTTGTCAGGTTTCAGTAATGCTGGCTTTATAAAATGAATTGAGAAGTGTTCTTTTTTTTCCTGTTATCTAGAAGAATTTATGTAGAATTCATATTATATCTTTTTAAGTGTTTGGAGGAATTCACTGGTAAAGCCATCTAGGTCTGGAGATTTTTTTTTGTGGTAAACTTTTGATTACAGATTCCATTTCTTTTCTAGTATAGCAATATTCAAATTTTCTATTTCTTTTGTGTTACTTTTGTAAGTTGTAGTTATCTAGAAATTTATTAATTTTATATGCATTTTCAAATTTACTGGCAAACATTTATAGTATTTTCTAATTTTTCTTTTTAATGTCCATAATGTCTATAGTGATATCCTCCTTTGTTTGCCTGACTTTGGTCATTTGTGCCTTTTTTTTTTTTTTTGGCTTTTCTTGTTAGGGGTTATAATTTTATTAGTTTTCTTAAGAATTAAATTTTGGATTTGTTAATTTTCTCTATGGTGCATATTTTTTACTTCATCTGTTTCTACTCTTATCTTTATAACTTTTCCCATCTACTTTTCTTTGAATTTAATTTGCTGTTGTTTTCTAACTCCTTGAGATAGACATTCAGATAATTGCTTTTCAGTCTGTATTTTTGTTTAAAATATTCATTTTAGGCTAAAATGCCTCCTATAATTATAGTTTTAGCTGAACTCCATAAGATTGATTATATTTTAGTTATAATTAAATTTAAAATGTTTTCTAATTTCCACTGTAGTTATTTCTTTGACTCCTAAGTTGTTTAGTTTCCAAGTACTTGGGGAGTTTAAAATTATCTTTTTTGTTACCAATCTGTAGGTTAATTTATCTCAATGATTCCAATTTTTTGATGTTAGTTGAGATTTGCTTTATGGCCCATCATATAGTAAATTTTGGTAAGTATTTCTGTGCATGTGAAAAATATTTATTCTGTTGTTTTGGCTAAAGTATTCAAGAAAATAAGGTAAATCAGTTATTTGTATCATTAAGATTTGTACTGCATATTCTATCTACTCCTGAGATAGCTGTCTTAAATTTTCCCACCATGATTATGGATGCATCCATTTCTCTCTTTAGTTCTGTTAAATATTACTTTATATATTTCAAAGCTGTACTACTAGGAAGATAAAAGTGTAAAATTGTTGTATCTCTGTTTTCACCATTATGAAATTCATTTTTTACCTCTTATTATGTATCCTCTTTTACCATTATGGGAATCCTTCTTTACTTGTTGACATCTTGTATCTTGCCTTAAAGTATATTGTTATGATAGTATGACTATAACAGGTTTTTTAAAGATTAGTTTTTGCATATTATATAATTTTTCCATCATTTTATTTATGTGTTTTTATATTAAGTTGTGGTTCTTATAAGCAGAATATACATTTTGATTTTTTATTTCTAATTTTTGTGGGTACATAGTAGTGTATATACCTACGGGGTACATGGGATGTTTTGATACAGGCATGTAATGTGAAAGAAGCACATCATGGAGAATGGGGTATCCATCCTCTCAAGCATTTAATTCTTTGAGTTATAAACCGATTACACTCTTTAAGTTATGTTAAATGTACAATTATTACTGACTATAGTTACTCTGTTGTGCTATCAAATAGTAGGTCTTATTCATCCTTTCTATTTTTTGGTACCCATTAATCATCTCCACTGCCCCCCTACCCCCAACCCTCCCACTACCCTTCCAAGCCTCTGGTAACTATGTCCATAAGTTCAATTGTTTTCAATTTTAGATCCCATAAACAAGTGGGAATATGCAATCTTTGTCTGTCTGTGCCTGGCTTGTTTCACTTAACCTAATGATCTCCAGTTCTATCCATATTGTTGCAGATGAATGGATCTCATTCTTTTTTATGGCTGAATAGTACTCCATTGTGTATATGTACCACATTTTCTTTATCAGCTTATCTGTTGATGAACACTTATGTTGCTTCCAAATCTTAGCTATTGTGAACAGTGCTGCAACAAACATAGGAGTGTGGATATTTCTTTGATAAACTGATTTCCTTTCTTTTGGGCATATACCTAAATGTAGGATTGCTGGATCATATGACAGCTCAATTTTTAGCTTTTTTAGAAACCTCCAAAGCATTTTCCATAGTGGTTGTATTGATTTAAATTCCAACCAACAGGGTACAAGGGTTTTCTTTTCCCCACATCCTCTCTAGCATTTGCTATTGCCTGTCTTTTGGATATAAGCCCCATTTCAACTGTGGTGAGATGATATTTCATTGTAGTTTTGAATTACATTTTGCTGATAACCACTGATGTTGAGCACCTTTTCATATGCCTGTTTTCCATTTGCAGATCTTCTTTTGAGAAATGTCCATTCATATCTTTTGCCCAGTTTTGATTGGATTATTAGATTTTTTTTCCTATGGAGTTGAAGACATTGTTGCCCAGATCTATGTCCTGGAGATTTTCCATAATGCTTTATTGTAGTAGTTTTATACTTTGAGGTCTTAGATTTAGATCTAATCCATTTTGATTTGATTTTTTGTATATGGTTCTAGTTTTATTCTTCTGCATATGAATATTCAGTTTTCCCAGCACCATTTATAGAAAAGATCATCTTTTCCCCAGTATATGTTCTTGGCACCTTTGTCATAAATGAGTTCACTATAGGTGTGTGGATTTGTTTCTGGGTTCCCTATTTCATTAAATTTGTCTGTATGTTTTTATGCCAGTGTCATGCTGTTTTGGTGACTATAGCTCTGCAGTATAATTTGGAGTTTGGTCATGTAATTCCTCCAGTTTTTTTCTTTTTGACTAGGATTCTGGTTTTTTTTGTGGTTATACATTTTAGGATTTTTTTCTGTTTCTGTGAAGAATGTCATTGGTATTTTGATGAGGATTGGATTGAATCTGTAGATTCCTCTGAGTAGTATGAACATTTTAACAATATTGATTCTTGTAATCCACAAACATGGAATATTTTTCCATTTTTTTGGTGTCATCTTTAATTTCTTTCATCAGTGTTTTATAGTTTTCATAGTAGAGATCTTTTACTTCTTTGGTTAATTACTTAGGTATATAATTTTTTTGTGTGGCTATTGTAAATAGGATTACTTTTTGTTTTTCCTGTTGTTCACTGTTGGCATATAGGAATGCTACTGATTTTTGTCTGTTAATTTTGTATTCTGCAACTTTACTGAATTTGTTTATCCATTCTAGTAGTTTTCTTGTGCAGTCTTTAGGTTTTTCCAAATATAAGATCATATCATCTGCAAACAAGGATAATTTGACTTCTTCCTTTCAATTTGGATGCTGTCTATTTCTTTCTCTTGTCTGATTGCTCTAAGCTAAGATTTCCAGTGTTATGTTGAATAACCATCATGACAGTGGGCATCGGATATGGTTTGGCTGTGTCCCCACCCAAATCTCATCTTGAATTGTAGCTCCCATAATCCCCACATGTTGTGGGAGGGACCTGGTGGGAGGTAATTGAATAATGGGAGCGGCTTTTTCCCGTGTTGTTCTCATGATAGTGAATAAGTCTCACAAGATATGATGGTTTTATAAAGGGCAGTTTCCCTGCACACGTGCTCTTGCCTGCCATCATGTAAGACATGACTTTGGCCCTCCTTCACCCTCTGCCATGACTGTGAAGTCTCCCCAGCCATGTGAACTGTGAGTCCATCAAGCTTCTTTTTCTTTAAAAATTATCCAGTCTCAGGTATTTCTTCATAGCAGTATGAAAATGGACTAATACAACATCCTTGTTGTGTTCCAGATCTTAGAGGAAATGCTTTCAGTTTTTCCCCATTCAGTATGATACTAGCTGTGATCTGTCATATATAGCTTTTATTATGTTTCTTCTATCTTTGACTTTTAGTTTGATATGAAAAGTACATGGTATTTAATTCATACATACTCACTGTAGTAACATAGTAATACGTTTAAACCTACTATTTTACTATTTGGTTTTCACTTGTTTTACCTGTTCTGTGCTCCCTTTTCTCTCCGTTTTTTCTTTTTTCTTTCTTTTTTTTTTTTTTTTTGAGATGGGGTCTCACTCTATCAGCCAGGTTGGAGTGCAATGGCATGATCTCGGCTCACTGCAACCTGTTGGACCCCTTCCTTACACCATACACAAAAATCAACTCAAGATGGATTAAAGACTTAAATGTAAAACCCAAAACTTTACAAACCCCTGAAAGACAACCTAGGCAATACCATCCTGGATATAGGACTGGGAAAAGATTTTATGACAAAGACATTAAAAGCAATCTCAACAAAAGCCAAAATTGACAAGTGGAATCTAATTAAACTTTAGAGGTTCTGCACAGCAGAAGAAACTATCAACAGTGTAAACAGAGAGCCTACAGAATGGGAGAAAATATTTACAACCTATGCATTTGACAAAGGTCTAATATCCAGCATCTACAAAGAACTTAAATTTACAAGAAAAAAACAACCCCGTTAAAAAGTGGGCAAAGGACGTGAACACGTTTTTTTTTGTTTTTGTTTTTGTTTTTGCGAGAAGACATACATGCAGCCAACAAGCATATGAAAATATGCTCAATATAACAAGTCATTAGAGAAATGCAAATCAAAACCACAATGAGATGCCATCTCATACCAGTCAGAATGGCTATTACTAAAAAGTCAAAAACCAACAGATGCTGGTGAGATTGCGGAGGAAAGGGAATGCTTGTACACTTTTGGTGGAGTGTAAATTAGTTCAACCATTGTGGAAAGCAGTATTACAATTCTTCAAATAGCTAAAAGTGGAACTACCATTAGACCTAGTGATCCCACTACTGAATATATATGCAGAGGAATATAAAGCATTCTACCATAAAGACACATGCACATGAATGTTCACTGCAGCACTATTCACAATAGCAGAGATAAGGAATCAACCTAAATGCCCATCAAAGACAGAATGGATAATGAAAATGTGGTTCATATACACTATGGAATATTATGCAGCCATAAAAAAGAATGAGATCATGTTTTTTGCAGGAACATGGATAGAGTTGGAGGCTGTCATCCCTAGCAGACTAATGCAGGGAGAGAAAACCAAATACCATACATTTTCACTTATAAGTTGGGAGCTAAATGGTGAGTACTTCTGAACACAAAGAAGGAAACAACAGACACTGTGCTCTACTTGAGGAGAGAGAGTGGAAGGAGGGAGAGGAACAGAAAAGACAACAGTTGGGTACTGGGTCTAATACTGGGTGATGAAATAATATATACAACAAACCCCCATGACATGTGTTTACCTATGTAACAAGCCTTCACAGGTACCCCCAAACCTAAAATAACAGTTAAAAGAAAACCCAAAAACCCTTTTGGTTTTGAAATAATTTCAGACTAACGGAAAAGTTGCGATAATAATATAAGAAGTTTCTGTATATCCTTTAGTAAGATTTTCTAAATATTAACATTTCACCAATTTTAACTTATATTCATCCTCTCTGATGCATAGATAAATGCATTTGTTTTTCTTTTAAACTGTTTTACAGGAAATTGTAATTAAAATTCTCTTAAACTTTTACTTCATTGCCATTTGCTAAAATTTAGGTATTGTATCTTTGTCTTGGAATGTTATTTTCTCTGGATGTATAATTCTAGGGTGGATTAAAAAGAAACCTTTCAGCAGTTATTCTATTGTTTTCTAGCTTGTAACACTTCTGTGAAGAACTTAGTGTTGGCAGCTCCTTTGAAGCTAATGTAATCGTCTCCTTTAGATGATTTTTAATATTTTTTCCTTTATCATTATCCTTTTTCCAGGAGTTTTGGCCGTAATATGCTCAGATGTGCCTTTTTTTTTTTGTTTAATCTCTTTTGGCTTCTTAGAACTTTATAAATCTGTAGATTAATTTTTTATACAGGTCTTAAAACATTTTCAACCATACTTCTTCAAATGTTGCTTTGGCCTGATTCTCTTGTCTCCTTTGTCCCAGATAGCCACTTTTATGAATGTATGACTTTTTCCTTATGTCCATGTCTCTTCAACTCTTTTTGTATTTCTTTCTTTCCTTCCTTCCTTCCTTCCTTCCTTCCTTCCTTCCTTCCTTCCTTCCTTCCTTCCTTCCTTCCCTCCCTCCTTCCCTCCTTCCCTCCCTTCCTCCCTCCCTTCCTCCCTTCCTTCCTTTGTCTTGCTCTGTCGCCCAGGCTGGAGTGCAGTGGCGCTATCTCGGCTCACTGCAAGCTCCACCTCCTGGGTTCATGCCATTCTCCTGCCTCAGCCTCCCGAGTAGCTGCGACTACAGGTGCCTGCGACCATGCCTGGCTAATTTTTGGTATTTTTAGTAGAGACGGGGTTTCACCGTGTTAGCCAGGATGGTCTTGATCACCTGACCTCGTGATCCACCCGCCTTGGCCTCCCAAAGTGCTGGGATTACAGGCGTGAGCCACTGCGCCTGGCCCTCGTTTTGTATTTTCTGTCATTTTTCTTCCTGTGCTTGGGTTTAAGTATTTTATAATAACTTATTTTCCTGTTCACTATTCCTCTACCTGCATTCATTTTGTATTGAAATAATAATTGCCTTCTTAATGTCGATTTTTGTACTTCTCAGCCCTACAGTGGAAATTTGATTGTTTTTATAGACTTTAATTCTCAGGCAAAATTCTCCAACTTGTCATGTATTATCTTAAACATAATTTATACATAATTTATACAGGTGATAACTGGGTCATCTATGAATGTGTTTTTCTTTCTGCCTTTCTCCTGGTTCTGTTTCTTTGTATGCCTAGAAATTCTTTTTAATTGAATGCTGACATTGTATATGAAAAATTGTACAGGCTCTGTAGGATGTTATCTTCCTCCAGAGAGGATCCACCTTATCGTCTGTCAGGCACCTAGGAGAGGGGCAGGCTCCTTAATCTAGGTAGGATCAAGGTGATTCTAGGCTATGTTTGTGACTTTTGAAGTCCAGATCTCAGGTTTTATCCCATCTCAGAAGACAGCACTGAAAAGGACCCTCAGGAGAACCTGGGATAGTTACCAGGGCCTTCAGGACTTGGCAGGTCCCGAACTCTAATTTTAGCATTCCAGTCATTAGCCTGAACCCTAATCATCAGCACCATGAGACAGTGGAAAACCTCTACTGAGATTTCCTGCAGCTTTTTGCTCAGCTTCTTATCCTTGTGTAATTTAAGAATTGGTCAGTGCCATGAGAGGAAAACTCATGAGTTTGGGCTTACTTCTCTGCGCTTTTTCTCTGTCTGCGGTCTTGGCAAACCTAGATCTTCTGGCTGCCTTAGCAGGCCCAAAGTATAATATTTTTCTTCTTATCTCTGTGAGAAAGCTCAGTTGGCTCCTTTGATTCTTAGAATTTGCATTCTGCAAAAGTTTTTAGCCTCTGCCTTCAACCTCTCCCTTCTTACTTAAGACTCAGCAAATGCACCAACGGGAAAAACTGTCTGCAGAATATTGGACTCACCACAAAGAATTTCCCTCCTCTCAGAGATATTGGCACCTCCATTCCCGAATGTCCCCAGAACTCTACAGGCAAACCTTAAAGACTATTTTATACAGTTTTGTAGTTACTTTTGGGGAGAGTGTTGGTCTATTAAAACTATTCTACTGCTATAAGCAGGATTTCCATATTCATTTTTGATA
Source organism: Nomascus leucogenys (assembly GCF_006542625.1). Lineage (NCBI taxonomy): Eukaryota > Metazoa > Chordata > Mammalia > Primates > Hylobatidae > Nomascus > Nomascus leucogenys. The sequence goes on along the minus strand of NC_044397.1, from coordinate 24,883,365 downwards.
TATGAATTCTTTTGAAAACAAAATTTTAAAACTACTAAGTGTATGGAAGTCTTAATAATTCACGTAATTGAGGGCTATTTGAAAAAAATATTTACTGATTCCTTAATAATTTTTTTTCATGATCGACCCCTGCCTTTCTTACAATGTATGCACTCTAATAAACACTTGGCATCTCCATCAGCTAAAATAGACAAAAGTTGTTTGTAGAAGGAGACTTTCTCTTAGACATTTGCTTGATTGAAGTTTTCATGTTGAATATTGTTTTCTACCTATAAATGGGACACTCAAGAATAACACCTTCTCCCTGAGCAAGTGCCGCGGATGAAGCAGACTGTCAGGAACATTAATGATAACTGACAGCTCTAGAGAAAGGAAGCAGGTCTATAAATTCACTGGTGCCCTTGTAGAGTAAATTCAGTCAGCAGGCACTTGGTGAAGATGTTATCTCAGCCTTAAAGTGAAAGATAGGCTTGGCCACCAAGTAAAGGGTTTTATATTTTGAAAATTGCCATAATTTTTCTTCTCTTTGTCATCTCAACTAAGTAACATGTAAGTAGCTTAGAAATGATCCTGCCCGTCTGAAGCCAGTGTAATAGATAGGTTGTCCTTTCAAGGTCTCTTTCAATTCAGTTTCCATGTTATTATTAAAACAAAAGTTAATATGGTCTCATGCAGAATTAGGCAATAGTGTATATTTTCAGATAAATTAAATGCTGTTCTTGAAAATTTTCATTTCCATTTCCCTGGTCATGTTTTTACCCAGAATGGACTCGGTTCTCCTCTTCACAGTTTACTTTGAGATGTACCTTGAATTCATCATCTTGAGGAAGCCATCCCTGGTTTTCACATCCAGTCTGTTTATGCCTTCACTCATATTTATTAATATTTGTCATGTGCCAAGTATTGGAGACAAATGGCCAAACTGAATGATCACATTTAATAATAAAAATACACAATGAGGCCGGGCGCAGTGGCTCACGCTTGTAATCCCAGCACTTTGGGAGGCCGAGGCGGGCGGATCACGAGGTCAGGAGATCGAGACCACGGTGAAACCCTGTCTCTACTAAAAAAATACAAAAAATTAGCCGGGCGTGGTGGCGGGCGCCTGTAGTCCCAGCTACTCGGAGAGGCTGAGGCAGGAGAAAGACGTGAACCCGGGAGGCGGAGCTTGCAGTGAGCCGAGATTGCGCCTCTGCACTCCAGCCTGGGCGACAGAGCGAGACTCCGTCTCAAAAAAAAAAACAAACAAAAAAAACACAATGAAAGAGGCCACCGTTTTTAAAGTGCAGACTGTAAGTTCAGAGAAGCTAAGAAATTTACTCAGTCACACAGTTAGTGAATAACATTGCTTTTTTGGAAAACTCTGTTACATTTCCAATTGGTAGTATATAGATATTAAATTCTGTTTGTTTTTCTCACCTGTGTTTTTTAAATACAGCCTTATACAACCCATTATTCTTCCTTCCTGTGCTTATAGAAGACTATGGAAATAAGGGCTTATGGACGTCTCTTGAATTAACTATTTGAAATATAAAAGAATCATCATTGTGCTAGAAGGATCATCAAGAGCTCTGCTTTGTTTCACATCCTGATAAGCAGAGAGACCAAGATCTATTGCCACATAGATAACAATCGAGATACAGTATTTTAAAACATGATCCAAACCTGAACACTGCAGGGTGGAGGGTCAGATTAAAATTAAGTAGACTGACAATCACGAAGAATACTTCTGGACACCTAAACAATTAGTATAGGTTCATTCCAGTGAGCTTGCATCTGAGGGTGATGTCAACCAACTCCTGCTTTTATAACTAACACGAGCATGTTTCTTTATCCAACATGAGTTACCTTCTAAGAATGATGTAGTTACAGATTGCCTCTGTAACTAACACAATGTCCCTGCTCTCCAATCCTCCTTTATTAAAATTCTATGTAATATCAGCAGTTTGCTTAGTTCTGTGAGACTTTGCCCAATCAGTAATGCTGTCCATTCCTAAGGAGAACAATAAATTAAACTTTGCAGCTTTTATTTTTGTTTCAGAGTTTGAGTGGTGGTCTCACCACTTGATAGATAACAGTATATGTCAACACCTTTTTTTTTTTAGTGAAAGTAACAAATTTGTTCAACTTCTCAAATCAATTATTTATTGAGAATAAATTCACATACCAAAGTGTGGGTTTATTACATAACTAAACCCTTCTTACCAAAAATAAGTTTCACTGGATTGTCACATTAATAAACATTGAGAAATTTAAACCCTTATTCTCTTTGTAACAGCCTGGAATGTGTTTCATTGATGTATAACATCCACTTTATATAGTTTACATGTGACATCAGCCTCTTGAAGTAGAACACTAACAAATCTGACATGTTTGAAGTGTGAAGAGCTAGGGACTTAAAAATAAAACTTCCTGGGACATCTCTAGGAGTAAGCTAAGAGTTGATGGAGATGGATAGTGAATAGCAAATAGGTATGTTGGATGTTCTCCAATATGAGACTACACTGGGCCATTTCTATACTTTTCTCTGTACATCCTAATAAGCCTAGCAACAGAAAGTAGATTGGAAGGGTATGTCTATAAGAGAAACTAATTTGGTGATGAGTTCTCCAATAAGCCACAGAGTGAAGCTTTTGATGGTGGTGATGGAGCTGGCAGGGAAGTGGCTTGATACCAGCCAGGACTGCGTTGGGATTATATTGCCAGTGGAGATGGGATCATGATAGACTGGAAGAAATGTAAAAGACTTGGTGATTACAGGTCTTTATCCAGGTTGGGTGCAGTGGCTCATGCCTGTAATCCCAGCACTTTGGGAGGTCGAGGTAGGTGTGTCACTTGAGGTCAGGAGCTTGAGACCAGCCTGGCCAACATAGTGAAACCATATCTCTGCTGAAAATATAATAGTTAGCCGGGTGTGGTGGTGCGTGCCTATAATCCCTGCTACTCAGGAGGCTGAGGCACGAGAATCACTTGAACCCAGGAAGCAGAGGTTGCAGTGAGCCGAGATCATGCCACTGCACTCCATCCTGGGTGACAAAGTGAGACTCTGTCTCCAAAAAAAGAAAAAGATGAAGAAAAATGTTTTTATAAGAATGAAGTGCCGATGTGATTGGAGGGGAGAAGAAAGACAAATGGCCAGATTGTGATCAGGGAAGAGAGAATGCTAAGGTAAGGATCTCAGATATATTACCTTCAAGTCAAAAATATTTTTTGAAACTTAGTAGTGTATTATGTGATGGTCATTTTGCCAGATGCTGTGGGCGGTACAAAAATGAGTAAGATGTAGCTTCTGCTCTCATGGAACTTACAGTCTCATGGGCCTTTATAGGCTTTATGATGGGCTTTATGATGAGGATGTTCAGAGGTGTTTGTGGCTGGTTTGGGAAGGAGGCCATCAAAGCCAAGAGGAAATACATATTGTGAGGTCCATAAACCAGATGGGCATTAACATAAATGCTAAAGGCTGAAGAAAGGCAGGGAATGGGAACCAAAGAGAAATGGAAATGCCATACATCACCAAAATGTAGAACACAGTTATGACTTGCTTCTTTCTTTTATTTTCTTTCTTTAGGATTATTTAGTAGGGGACAGGAAGTGGGGAACCATATGGGAACCCACAGCAGATGACAGAAAATTTTTAGAGAAATCAGATATACTTTTGATATAGTTTGGATATTTGTTCCCTGCAAATCTTGTGTTGAAATGTGATCCCAGTGTTGGAGGTGGGGCCTGGTGGGAGGTATTTGGGTCATGGAGGAGGATCCTTTATGAATGGCTTGGTGCCCTCCTTGGATTAATGAGTGAGTTATTGCTTTATTAATTCAGGTGAGAGCTGGTTGTTTAAAAAAGCCTGTTACACCTTCCCTTCCTCACTCCCTCTCTCGCCATGTGATGGCCTGCTCCCCCTTCACCTTCTGCTGTGATTGGAAGCTTCCTGAGGCCCTCCCAGAAGCAGATGCCAGTGCTACACTCCTTGTACAGCCTGCAGAACCCAAGTATACCTCTTTTCCTTGTAAATTACCTAGCCACAGGTATTCCTTTATAGCAACCCAAAATGGATTCAGACAAAATTTATGAGGACAGGTGGGTCTGGCTAATTATTATATAATTACATTGTTACTCAAGATATTAAAGGCCACATAAATTGCCTGAAAATGTGAATTCATACTTGAAAATTTGAGGCTTTCTTTTAGAGGGAATGCATACATATCAAAAAATTGTTAGCAGCTGCCCAATATCTTCTGATCATTTTTCAGTATCTCATGCCAAGCCTAAGCACAAAATGTCTGGAGAATAATACAGTATTAAATGATGATTATTTGGTGTATAGATCACCTCTAGGAAAAAATATAATTTTGGAGAGGTTAGATGATAACATTAAAGATGCATCAGTAAAATCAAGACCAAAAGCCTGACCTTGGACTGAATTTGGGGGTAAAGTTGTAAAATTCAAGATTTCTTGTTGTGCTTAATCCTCTCGAGCCAAACGATTACACTTTGTAACCAGAATCATCAGTAATTTATCCACAGTATCCTCATGGCTCTAATTTATGCTGCAGACCTCATCTGCACTGCTTGGTTTGGTTTTAACAAAATGCCTTTTTTTCCAATGTACATAGTTAGGTTTTATATGATTATTATAGGGAAGCTTGTTAGCAGCAAGGGCGTGCAGAGATGAAAGCATGTGTTCTCAGATGGGCTGTCTTTCTGAATGCTGTTTGCTGGAAGGTAGCAGTTATCAAAGGAAACGATGGCTGCTGCTAAATAGTCTGAAGTGGTCTGAGGGCTTTTCAGAGCACATGCTGATGGGCATGGAGTGAATAGTTGTTGTTGGGTTTAATCCTAATTTGTCACCAACTCAGAGCCTGGATAGCTCGCAATAGGAGATGACAGGTGTGTTAAAGCATGAGGCAAGTGTGTAACTTGGCTTTGTACAGAGGCCACAAAGTGCTGGTTAACTTGGATATTGCTATGCCCTTCCTTTTACCTTAACTCCTGCTTTCCTTCATAAGATAACCAACCTCATGGGGTTTCAGTCCTTGGTGAAATTTTTTTAAGGGGCATTTTTACATCATTCCTTTGTACTTAACTTGGGTCATGTGTGGTGGCATCTGTTGGATGCATTTGTGATGGGGCCGAGTGGGAGACAATATACCCACAGTTTTCTCATTTAATTATAAAGGAAAAAGCAGATTATCCTTGTATCACATGTTTTGGTATCAGGGCATTTCTAGCATCCAGCACTGTGTGTGATGCAGTTAGGTTCATATGGGTACATAGCAGGAGGAAGATGCCCAAAGCAGATAGAAATTGAAAACAAGATTACAGGCAGAGCCAAGCCAGTGGCACATCATTTTTGGAAACACTGAAATATTAAACAGAGATTTCACTTGGGCAGCAGGTTGACTGTGCATGGTCTTTTCTGATGGTTTATGTAGCAATTAAAAAAAGAAGAAAAAGTAGAAAACATATTGAGTAAGTGACATAAATAAAGGATAAGAATTAGCTAAGAAAGGAGGTGACATTACATCTATTTGCTTACCTGTCCAAGGGTGTTTGGAAGCACATCTTGACTTTAATTGGGATACCAATACCATCATTTAAAGCTTAGATTGCCTGTGCCAAATCCTAGGACTGCATAGGCATTCTTCTGCTTTCACTGTGATTAGGTTTATAAGATATGTTGACTGCACCTAGAGGAGGTATAAAACTAAATGAAGATAAATAACTTGATTAGATACAAAAAAGTGTATGTTGCATGCTGTTGGAAAAGCACACAATTCCATTTCAAGAGGGACATCATGGAAGGGAGAGGGGTTTGAAAAGTAATTTGGGGTTTGAGTAATTTGCTTTATTTTACACAGTACTCCTCAAAGCCCACCTGGGCCAAAAATAAAGACATGCTTTTTCTTTTAATTTCCTCTAAAGTATTGATGACATGAGGGTGCAGGCTTTCAGCAACATAACCTGTTTCCTAATTTTTACCCATTGCTTTTCACTGGAGAAACATCAATAGAAAAAGAAACAATTTTGTATTTTCTCCTTAGAATATTCTATGAGAACTAAGACCATTCCAGTTTTCTTCCCTCCGACATCTCTTATTTTGTACATGGTCTAGCTAATCCACTATTAATTTTAACAAGGAAACAGCATTAAGATATTTATTTATTTATTCTGAAGAATAGAGTGAGATATCACACATTTGCTTTTCAAACTACAAAAGGATTAAAAAATGGGTAAATCTTCTTGGAATTAGGTCTTTCAGTAAAGTAAGAGCTTTCATTAAATACTGACATATACTGAAGTGCAGCGGCTCCCAACCTTTTTGGCACCAGGGACTGGTTTTGTGGAAGACAATTTTTCCACAGACTGGCTGGTGGGGGATGGTTTCAGGATGAAACTGTTCCACCTCAGATCATCAGGCATTAGTTAGATTCTCATAAGGAGCGTTCAACCTGGATCCCTCGCATGCACAGTTCACAATAGGGTTTGTATTCCTATGAGAATCTAATGCCACTGCTGATTTGACAGGAGGCAGATGGAGCTCAGGCAGTAATGTTCACTCCCCTGCAGCTCACCTCCTGCTGTGCAGCCTGGCTCCTTACAGGCCACAGACCAGTACCAGTCCATGACCTGGAGGTTGGGGACCCCTGCTATAGTGTGTGCTCTCTTGAATGTTCCAGGGAGTTTGCAGAATTAGGCTTGTGAAGCTTGTATTCATCTGTCCTCTTGTGCCACAATGAGTTCTTTTTTTTTAAATTCATGACACTTACTGTATCTTTTAGTCAAAGAGAAACTGGGATGTACAGTGATTTTTCTATCTCTGAATGACAAATCAGACATAAAATTAGTAATTTTAAAAGATGATGTTCAGATGCAATAATATTTATTCTTCCTTTTAAACAATTTTCTCTCCCACATAAATTCATTTGTTGTATAGTCTAATAGTCTACAGTTAAAAAGTCTATATAGGGCCGGGCGCAGTGGCTCACGCTTGTAATCCCAGCATTTTGGGAGGCTGAGGCGGGTGGATCACGAGGTCAGGAGATCGAGACCACGGTGAAACCCTGTCTCTACTAAAAAATACAAAAAATTAGCCGGTCGTGGTGGCGGGTGCCTGTAGTCCCAGCTACCCAGAGAGGCTGAGGCAGGAGAATGGCGTGAACCCGGGAGGCGGAGCTTGCAGTGAGCTGAGATTGCGCCACTGCACTCCAACCTGGGCAACAGAGCAAGACTCCGTCTCAAAAAAAAAAAAAAAGTCTATATAGTCTAATGTACCTATTTTGGCAGTCTTCTAAGTCAGACATGAAGAAATTAGGGGGAAAAGAAGAGAGGGGAAGGGAACTTATATTTTTTGAGCACTGTGTTAATCAGGACTCTGGGCTGCCGATGCCAGAATCCAAGTCAAAATACACACACACACACACACACACACACACACTTTGTATGTGTACACAGTATATACATTCGTCCTTCAGTATCCATGGGGGATTGATTCTAGGACTCCACACAGGTACTGAAATTCGTGGATGCTCAAGTCCCTCATATAAAATGGTGTAGTGTTTCCATATAACCCATGCAAATCTTCCTTTATATTTTAAATAGTTTCTAGGTTACTTATAATGCCTAATACAATGCAAATGCTATGTAAATAGTTGTATTGGTTAGGGAATAATGACAGGAAAAAAAGTCTGTACATGTTCAGTACAGATGCAACCATTCTTTTCTTTTTTCAACTATTTTTGATCCATAGTTGGTGGAACCCAAGGATGCAAAACCCATGGATATAGAGTACTCACTATACATGTAAACTAGTTAATCAAGATTTAGTTAACCAAGAAATTCAAGAGGAGAATCTGGCATCAAGCATGCCGTATATAGAAGTATAATGAACATCATGAAGGATCTGAGTCTTTTGTTCCGTCTCCTGACTCTGCTTTTCTTTGAGCCAGCTTCATTCATAGGTAGGGTCTTCCAGTGTAGAGATGAGGCTGGCCACCAGCATCTCTAAACATACATTATTCTTAAAGCTATCATCTCTTTCCTTGTAGCTCAGCCAAGGCCTTGCCAATGACCTTAATTGGACTGACTTGGGTTACATGGTCATTCCTGACTCAATTCCTGTGGCCAGGCCTGAATTATATGCCCATACCTAGGGGTATCAGGACCAAGGACAGCAGCGTTGCTTTTTCCAAAGAGATTCCGATTCTAGCCAAACATAAACCCCTGTCCACTAAAGTTCCTATATATATCATGCCTGTAACAGTAGCTTGCAACTTTCCAGAAACTGTAGGTGGAACATAAAACAAGTTTGTTTTTTGGTCCTACATGTAGATTGAATCATGGGTCTAATGTTTTAAAAATACAGTGTAATGATTTCAGCAAATCTTTACAGGGCTGATGCTTTATTTAGCTATTCATTTAGAAATCTAATGTTTCTCAAAGGATTTTAACCTCCAAAAATTAGATTAGATGAGGAAACAAAGAGAAGACACAGGCAAATTTATTACTTTTTTTCTGGGCTCCCCCAACCCCCTTCCACTTGAAGTGCTGCTTCAAATAGGTATCTGTGTGGCCATCTATAAAACAGCAACCTTTCAGATTGGCAATAGACATGACAAAGTATCATAAACGACTCATCTGCCAACTATTGATTGATAGATATCTGCTTATTTGTATAATTTAGTTATATAAATGTATTCAAAGTTATGATTTGACATTCTGCAATTCTAATCTATGGGTTCTGTATAGGGATTCTACTCTTATTCGTCACCAATTCTAGTACATCTGAGTATAAATTGAATTATATTTGCTACTTTCTGGGCTTTGTTTATACTTCTAATGTTATAGTTACTCTATAATAATTTTAATTTGGTGACTCAGGTTCTTTTGGAGACAAAATAAAGGCTAAATGTACCAACTGTTATTATTTGTTTATGAGTTTGTCCAACCACTAAACTTGAGCTTCAGGAGAGAATATCCTGGGACTTTCTCATCTTTTTTAACCCCATGCTCATTAGAATAGTTGGCACAAGGTAGGAAATCAACACTTGCTGGCTGAATCACTGATTTCAAAGCCCTTAGAGAATTTGCTACTGAAAGAAACATTGGAAAAATGTTTCAGTGAGTCTTTGAATAATCATTCTCTAAGTAATCTGTTTTTTAAAGCTTGAGTATTTATTAACTGGATTCCTTTAAAGTAAGGTTTATACCCCACCACACAGCTAAAATTCTGTTAGAGCCTTTTTATTAATTGTTTACATGCAAAGTTGGATGAATTCTAACAAATGTTCAGAAATTACTGTATATATATGAAGATGAGTTAAGAAAACCCCAAATGTATGAAATTTCATTGAGTGGACAAGATCAGATATTGTAATAAAAATTGCATGTATTAACTGCTCATTTGGAGTCCCCCTTTATGTACTGAAACAAAAAAAAAAAAGAGAAAAGAAAAAAGTATCCCACTCACCTGATGGAAAAATCCAGGTTCTGAAAGCAATAAATAGACTGCAGGATATCAGCTTTCTCAAGAAACAGAGACATACTTTGGTGAAATTTAAAACAAGGATCAGATGTGTTACTTCAGTAGTGTAGGAAACTGATATGCTCAAGATTTTAGATGTCTTTAAAACAAAAACCTTACCATGCCAATAGAGGCATTATATACGATAGTAGGTAACTTTCAATTTCCAAACTGAGATGGCTTAATTTCCTGTGCATAAAATATACGTAATTATGCTCAAATAGCCACAACTACCTTTTCTTTTATGAGACAGAGGTTCGCTCTTGTTGTCCAGGCTGGAGTGCCATGGTGCAATCTCAGCTCACCACAACCTCTGCCTCCCAGGGTTCGAGTGATTCTCCTGCCTCAGCCTCCTGAGTAACTGGGATTACAGGGGCCCACCACCATGCCCAGCTAACTTTTTGTATTTTTAGTAGAGATAGGGTTTCACCATGTTGGCCAGGCTGGTCTCGAACTCCTGACCTCAAGCAACCCACCTGCCTCAGTATCTGAAATTGCTGGGATTACAGGTGTGAGCCACCAGGCTGGCCTACCTCTTGAATTAAATTATGGACATTTAGAAATGAGGCTCCATGTGCATTTTATGTACTAATGCGATGATTCTTAAAACTCAAATTTACTGTATTTATGTAGCTCATTGGACGTTGAAAGGTTGACATGGTGAAACAGTTCTGATGGTCTCCAAGAAGCATATAAAATCTAAAAAAACATAGGGAAGATTTCACTTAAATGTGGATCACAGTGGCCTCAGACCCACTCCTCACACAGGCTACATCTGCACAGCCTGTAATAAAGTATAGTAATAATCGTACTTTATATCATAGTTAATAAGGAAATGGCAAACATGTATCATAACATTAAGTGGGAGATGAAAGAATAGTTAAAAAGTTAAGAATACATTTTTAGTTGATTCCAATTCTAAAGTGATGTTTTCATTGTTATCAACAAACAGATCCCCCAGATTTTGTCAGCCCCATACTGTGTTTTGCTCAGTCTTGTCTGAGCTTTACGGAAGCTTCTTTTGTCTTTATCTTGGACAACAAACAGAGGTGGTTATAGCTTCATGTTATAACTTTTTAAATGAGCAGAAAGTATATTTTTCCCTTTGTTTATCTGGATTGTAATCAGAAAGCAGCCTATAGGTTTACTTCTACGTGATGATAGATTATCATTGGTTTCATTGACCAGCGTGGAGTGTATCTGCATTTTCATATCAAAAGTGTTGGTTTGCTTAGACAGTGTGACTTCTGTGAACGAACCAGACCGAGGCATTTAGCAGCTTTGTATCCTCAGATTTTTTTTAATACGCCCTGGGATTTGTACTTTGACAGATATTAAACTCCATAACTTCGATCAGTAATCCTTCAGAAGTATTGTTATATTTTTTATAATAAAAAAGGTAAAATAAATTGCCATGCTTTATGATCCAGAGCCAATAAGACCCTTTGAAATTAAAGGCATTTCCTCTTTATTTATCATTTTCCTAGGAAAGCTTGAAGAAAGGTACCAATTATTTCTGACAGGCAGCAAGGGAATTTTGAACAGCATTCTATTAACATGTTTTTGGTCATTTGTCAGCTTAACTGTATGGTCTGCTAATGCTCAGTACTAATTAACAAAATTCTGAAGAAGGTGAAAAAAAGAATCACCTAAGCTCAATCAAACTAGAATAAAACTGAGAAAGACCTTGCTCTCCCAGAGACAAATCCCTGCAAAAAAGCCCCAGAGATTTGAGTTGTAGGCAGAATTATAAACATGTTTGGGTTTTTTCCTTAATCCTTATGTGTTCTGGCCTGTTAGAGTATGCTATAGATTGAAAAGTAGAATGAATCTGGGATACAGTTGATGAATGCATTTAATATGTTTATTTTTCTGTCTAAACTATGGTACTCACCACATTCGGTATTTAATCTTATCATCACATATTGAGTTTTTTATTAACCTGTGTATTAGTCCATTCTCATGCTACTATGAAGAAATACCTGAGACTGTGTAATTTATAAAGAAAAGAGGTTTAATTGACTCACAGTTCCACAAGGCTGGGGAGGCCTCAGGAAATCATCATGAAAGGCATCTCTTCACAGGGTGGCAGGAGAGAGAAGTGCAGAGTGAAAGGGGGAAAAGACCCTTATAAAACTGTCAGATCTTGGGAGAACTTACTATCACGAGAATAGCATGGGGGAACCGTCCTCATGATTTAATCTCCTCCCTCCCCCAACATGGGGATTGCAATTCAGATTACAATTCAAGATAAGATTTGGGTGGGGACACAGAGCTAGACCCGACTTGCTTTCCCATAGTTTTTTCTTTCGTTAATTTTTACCAACTTCTTTAGTACATGTTAAAGGCACTTGTCTGGGAGTTGGCAAGTGTAAATTTTGTTGTAAATTTTTACAGAGCAACCTTGACATGAAGAATGCTCTCACATTCTCCATTACCTCCCTAAAACATACTTTGCAGTGTATGTGTGTGGGGGGGGTGGGGGGGAACATGCACATACAAGTGTGAGAGGGAGCATTATTTACCTTTAAGTATTGTATAAATAGCCAAATAAAATTTACTAATGTACAATCTCTTTGGGTTAAGCACTTGGCTAAGATATATCATACTGAAAGGGAATTTTTGTCACTATTGTTACAAATGGCAGAATTCCAGGAGGTTATAATGAGGCTGTCTACTCAACCTGAGTTACCTTATTATGACTCCAATGCTAGAATCCTTCTCTTAGTTGGGGTTTGTTTTTATCTGAGCAAACTCTGCTGCTGTGTTTAATTGGGCTCCATTCTAGATCATAGCAGTGGTTCATTTTTAGTGCTGTGGTGTAGCGTCTGATATTTACAAAGGATAATTTAAAGGAGTAATAAATGACACAGGTTGAACCTTGGTGACACTCTGCTTTCACATCCGTTAAGGGATAAAATATTGATACATTAGAAGAAATCAATTTAGAAAGCCAGTGGACTTTTGGTATTCACCTCTTTCATGTGTGGCTCATAGGTGGTCAGCCTGGATCACTGGATAGAAGAACACATAGAGCTCTGGGGCCTCAGCCCCAGTGATGAGTGAAGGGTTCATTTCCCTTCTCAGTCCAGAAGATATGCATTGGAAATCTGCAGGACAATAGGTAAATGGTCGATGGTGATGGATTTGGGACCCATATCAGATCTATATCAGAGACTTGGTGAACACATGCATCCTCTGAGTCTAGGTGAATCTAATTTTTGGTGGTATGAGAAATACTTTTTTAAGATTAAGAGAACGGGGGCCAGGTGCAGTGGCTTATGCCTATAATCCCAGGGCTTTGGGAGCCCAAGGTGGGTGGGTCACTTGAGGTCAGGAGTTCGAGACCAGCCTGGCCAACATGATGAAACCCAATCTCTACTAAAAAAAAAAAAAAAAAAAAAAATTAGCTGAGTGTGGTGGTGCATGCCTGTAATCCTAGCTACTGAGGAGGTTGAGGCACAAGAATTGCTTGAACTCCAGGAGGCAGAAGTTGCAGTGAGCCGAGATGACACCACTGCACTCCAGCCTGGGTGACAGAGTTAAGACTCTGACTCAAAAAGAGAGAGAACTGGAATGTTTCTAGCCACTAGCCCCTATGTACTTTCTACATTTTTTGGCCTGTTTCTGGATTTGAATCCCCATATTTTGATGCCTTCCTTATGAACTTTTTTGTAGAATAGAATAGCTTGTTATAAATTTTGATTTGGAGGGTAGTATGTGATATGTATTGCAAAACTTTTTACTGTGCTTCCTGTAATAATGTTATTGAGAACATTGTCTTCCATCCGTGGTCTCCAGGAATACTTGAGCTTCTTCTGAGAAGCTGTTATAATTTCTTTTTATGCCTACCGTGAGTAATATAACAAATTGTGCTTTCCTTTTTGAACCGACCTCTATAAAACTGAATTTGTGGCCCATATATAAGAAAAGGAAATTTCAGGGATGTGTTTCATGAGTATATGAGCTCAATCCAGTTTAATCTTTTTTTTTCCTACTTACATTTAATCTGTTGCCCTAAAACTTCACCTGCTTGTTTTAATAATGTTAGTTGGAATATGTCTCTGAAAACTTCCTTAAATTATTTTTGGAAAAAGGTGATTATAAAAAAGCCAATTTTAAAAGCTATGTTATTCCTTAATTCTCATGAGTAGTTGTCTCTTGTTTTCTAAAGTTTCATCTGTTTAGAGGATAACAGAGAGCAGCTACAGTAACAGGGCCAACCTTGTGAATAGATAAGGAGGAGAAAGATGTGGCAATGCATGGAAATTCCTAATATCTCTTCCCTTTGCTGTCTTGTAAAAGTCCCAGGAAAGGCAATTGCATTCATTCCTGTGGAAGGACAGAAGTTCTGAGAGTGTGGAGAAGGAGAGTGAGAACACTGGAGAAGGAAGATGAGTAATAATTAAAAAGGGGCATCAGAAAGCAGAATGTGAAGGATGTTAAGGACCAAGACTGTTAGTATCCTTCTTGCTGCTCTTAGAACACGTCCAGATGCTCCTTTGACCCCTGCTCTTGGCACAATTGGACAGTGATTAATGGGTGATAAATTAATATCCCCAAATATCTTCTATTTTCTTCATTATTCACATGATTGCTGAAATCAAACAAGCAAACCAACAAGAAAACTTCTTCAAACCCCAATTTTGTTGCTTAATGATACCATTTTCTTTATTCTAAATTTCAAAAAGATACAGAAGTATTACATTTATTTCTAAATGAAAGTATATTTTCATTTTTTGGAATAATTCATAACGATAGCTTTGGAAGCGGTTTTTGTACTTTCATTGTTATCATCTGTGTAGTATTTGCCATAGCTGGAGTAGGGAAGACTTAGAAGGCACGCCTTTCTTCAAGTCAATTTGTTTTAGGCTGTAAACCTTCATTTTTGATTTCCATAATCACTGCTAGGTATTGTTGTCTTTCAGGCTTGTGTCCCAATGGGACACGTGTGAAAGCCATCAGAAATATATTTCACACACTCTGAAATTGTGTTTTCACAAAAACGTAACTATAAAGATAAAATTTGTGAAGATGAACACCATCCATGTTGATATGTAACGTTAAGATCAGTTTATAGCCAGCTTAAAAAATAAATATCAGAACTTGGAAGAGAAGAATTATTTTAAGTTTTTAAATCAATATTTAATTTAAGTGCCATAGGGTATCCTTCTTGCCTAGCAAGTACTTAAAATGAAGCCTCCACCATGCTTCTGTGTTTGTGTAACCACTGAAAACAGCTTGGCAGGTTCTCCTCGGCCCTACCTATGTGAGGCTATGGATGTTAGAACTTACCACGAAGCTAGTTACTGCAGGCTCACAAAGTTGTGATAACTCATTATGTGAAATTGCTCTCAGTTGCTCTCATTTCCTGCTCAAGGAATGTTCTTCCTTGTTCAAAACCTTGAGTTTCTCTCAGTTGCACCGGCAAAAAATTCCTGCCATATCAAGCAGATTTTAAGCTGAGCTAAAGCTTGCAGGAAAACACAGCCAACCACTGTGCAGTAGAGTGAGAACATGGACTCTTAGCCTACTGTCTGCGTTCAAATACTGTCCCACAGTATTTGCCTCTCCAAGGTGTTTTGTATGCCTCATTTTCCTTATCTGTAGATGGGAATATACTGCTACCAACCTCGAAGAATTTTTATGTGGAATAAGTGAGTTTTAACACATGTAAACTGCTAGGACAGTGCCTAGATCTGGTGTTATACATGTATTTTTCATATGAATTAGCAAAAGATGTTTAGGTGCTGTTCATCCATTCTCTCCCTTCTTAAAACTTGCAAGCTGTTTTTTATCTGACATCCCTGCCACAGCCTTTCAAAAGATTAATAGAGAGTCATTATTCAAAAAAACCTCCCAATCTCAAATGAACTATTTTATTATATTTTCTGTTTCAGTAGTGAGACTTTGGAAAGAATACTTTGACTATAATCAAACATTTATTCCAGGATCCTAATCTCTCATAGTTTAGAGCACTATCGGCACACTATGGCCTGTGGGCCCAATGCAGCAGCCACCACCAATTTTTTTTTTTTTTTTTTTTTTTTTTGAAACAGTCTCACTCTGTTGCCTAGGCTGGAGTGCAGTGGTGCAATCTCGGCTCACTGCAACCTCTGTCTCTTGGGTTCAAGCGATTCTCCTGCCTCGGCCTCCTGAGTAGCTGGGATTATAGGCATGCACCACCACGCCCGGCTAATTTTTATATTTTCAGTAGAGATGGGATTTCACTGTGTTGGTCAGGCTGGTCTTGAACCCCTAACCTCAGGTGATCTGCTGCCCTAGGCCTCCCAAAGTGCTAGGATTACAGGCGTGAGCCACTGTGCCCAGCTCATCATCCATTTTTATAAATAAAGCTTCTATTGGAACATAGCCATGTTCATCTACATGTTGTCTATTGCTGAGTTGAGTCATTGGGACAGAGACTATACGTTCTGCAAACCTAAAACATCAACTATCCGTCTAACAGAAAAAAGTTTGCTGACGTCTGGTTAGGAGTATCAGTACAGTATTAGAGTCTTTCCCCAACTAAATCTTTTAGTATATTTCTTGATTTTTGCCACGTCTGCTTACTGCCCATTTCATATTTTCTTTAAATAGAGCCTTCTTTTTTTGGTTAAGAATATTTTATAAAAGAAGCTTTACATTATCCTAAAAGAAAAATTAGTAACATGACAGGAATAGAAAATATTTAAGAAAGCAAATTGCTTAAAACAAATCAACTTGTTATTAAATTTTAGTGGAATACTACTCCCTATAGTCTGAGACCTGCTCTCTTAGGTAATGAAAGAGATTTTCAATTGTCAGGAAGATGATAAAGACATCTGTGGCATCAAATTGAAACTTTAATCTTGCCGTAATAGAATGCTAAATGAAAATTCAAAAAGGAAGGTATAATTTTCTCATTATATGCGATTTGTGCCGTTTAATGACACCTACAGGTATACCCTACAATAACTTTGAATATCACCGCTAATCTTGCATATCTGCAGTGATACACTTTCTACACTTTCAGAAACACTGGAAACACAGTGACAATGATAATGCCAGCTAATGCCAGTTCATATGTATTTAGACATTCTTTGCCAGGTGCTATTCTAGGAACTTTGCATGTGCGAACTTAGCTCTCACAACAACCTCTGAAATAGGTTCTACTCTGTTCCCTTTGTACAGATGTGACAGCTAAGACAGACAGAAGCTGGTAACTTGCTCAAGGTCCAGAGCTAATAAACAGCAGTGCTGGCAATGAGGCAGTGATTGAGGGTAAGCAGTACAGGATTAGCCACCAATTGTGTGTAGAAAACTTGAGATCATTTGTGACTTCTCATCTGTGTTCTCTGTATTGTAGATATTTTCATGGGAAATTGGGAGAAGTTTTATTAGAAACTACTAGCTTATTAAGGAACTACTTTCTTATTTTATCTTTCTGAAATGGTAGTTTCTCTTTTCTTCTTTGACAGTGTTGAGAATGGATATTAATGAATAAAAAATCGGCCAGGCATGGTGGCTCATGCCTGTAATCCCAGCACTCTAGGAGGCCAAGGAGGGTGGATTGCTCGATTCTGGGAGTTTGAGACCAGCCTGGCCAACGTGGCGAAACCCCGTATCTACTGAAAATACAAAAAATTAGCTGGGCATAGTGGCATAGGCCTGTAATCCCAGCTGCTTGGGAGGCTGAGGTGGGAGAATCACTTGAGCCCAGGAGGTCGAGGCTGCAGTGAGCTAAGATCACACCACTACACTCCAGCCTGGATAACCAGAGTGAAACCCTGTCTCAAACAAACAAAACAAAACAAAACAACAAAAAAAGAAAGAATGATAACTAGATGCCTTTATTTTCTGCTAAAATGGTGAAGTTTTTAAAAAACTGCAAAATGTTGAATTTTGTAAAGATACAATAAAATTCTTGAGATTATATATTACATTCATAAGCTTATGGTGGCAATGTAATTTGATAGGACTTCTTTTGTTAAATAATTTTAAAATGTGTTTTAAAGAGCACAAAAACCAGGAAATAAGGAGTTTATTTCCTTAAACTCCAAATTCAACTTTGGGGACTTTATCGTGAGGATGTAATGCTAATGATGCTCAAAATGAAGATATTTTGGAAACAAACAGAAATCAATACAAGCTTTGAAATTGAATAGACTCTGGAATGTGAGTCTGTTGCCTGATTCAAGTGAAACATCAACAGGTTGAAGGCATAGCATCTGAACCAAAGGGTAGAGGAATTGGTGTTTTTACTTAGTGGAAGGTAATTATGTGGATCAGTGAGCATTCCCACCTCAGTTTAGGCTTTCGAGTTTTCAGTGGTGGCACCTTTGGTAAGAACTGTAGCAGTATATGACAGAGCCAGGCTACATTTGACTCCTAGCTCTGCTTCTGAATGGTTTTAAGAGCCTCAGTTTCTAATCATTAAGCAGAGATAAAAATGCCTTTCTTTTTAGGAGTATTAAAATAAGACAATGTAGGCTGGACTCAGTGGCTCACATCTGTAATCCCAGCACTTTGGGAGGCCGAAGCAGGTGGATCACTTGAGGTCAGGAGTTTGAGACCAGCCTGGCCAACATGGTGAAACCCTATCTCTACTAAAAATACAAAAATTAGCTGGGCGTGGTGGTGCACACCTATAATCCCAGTTACTCTGGAGGCTGAGGCACAAGGATCGCTTGAACCTGGGAGGTGGAGGTTGCAGTGAGCTGAGATTGTGCCATTGCACTCCAGCCTGGGTGACAGAGTGAGAATTGGCCACAAAAAAAAAACAAAACAAAAAAACAAAAAAACAAGAGACAATCTGTATAAAGGGTCTCAAGAACATGGTTCTTTCCAGAAATGTTAGTTATTATTCATCTCTCGTTTGGCTTTCTTTGACATCTAATGGGGTAAGGAAGACCAAAGTATTTGGGGCTGAGTAACACAGGTGGGAGTGTTTGTCTTGCCTTTGGTGTGACAGTTCTCTTTGTGACGTGGAAAAAGTATTTTTGACTTTTTGCCACCAAAATTAAATTTGATTTAAATTTCAAGTGCAGTGACAAATAATCCTCAGTTATATGCAAACAACAAATAATTTGAGATTCTGTTTGGTCCTTAGGAGCAAAACTAATTGAAACCAGGTTCTGACGTTTACTTGCCTTGAGACTTTGAGTAAGTTAAACTTTCTATACTTCAGTTTCCTCATCCTTAAAATGGGGATAATAAGAGTATATCAGAGAGGTAGGAAAATTTAATTATTAATTTTATAGATTTATAACACTGTCTGAAACATATAAGCACTCTACATGTATTGATTGTTTCATAAAATACTTTCATGTATCTGAAAAATGTGAATGAGGCAATAATTTTTACACTTCTTGAAGCTGTTGGTAAATGTTTTATCATCATGCCACAAATTTTCCATATTTGAGTTCTTAAATGGAGAGAAGGGCTAGATTAGACTCTCCTGCCTTTAGTTCTTGGTCTTCATGAAGTACATAATATGTTATCTTGTTGTCAAGGTAACAGGATTCAAGATGGTTTTATAAAATGAGAATGGGCTCATTTAAAAAAATGTCAGGAAATGCTTTAGAAAAGGAAGTGTCTTAATAACAGGCTTTATTGAAGCAAAAGTGTCTAAATCTCATTGAAGGCAGAGAATCGATGGCAGTTTCATTGCCTTATTGAAAGCAGCCTGTATTTTCAAACAAGAACTTGGCATTTAATATCCCCACAATAATGGGGCAGAACTTTTGAGAGTGTGAAATGTGAAAAGCTGGTGAAGATTTTTTTTCCTGGAAAAAGACATAAAATAGCAGTAGATTTCAGTGACTCATGATGGCAGGGGGAGTGATTCGTGAAGGGATTTGACGGAATGAGTCTTAGCAGTATGAAGAGTGTGTCCATACAGCCATTTTCACCTAGCTTCATTATGTGAATTCTGGAACCAACTACTCGTGTTCTAAGCCAAAGATTAATGATAATAAAACAAATTTCAGGAAATCTAACTTGGAAACATATAACCTTATTTACATGTCACCCAATTTAAATTGGTCAGAAGAAGGATCTCTGCTATTTTGGCTTTGTACCAGGCATCCATTAGTTATAAGAAAAATTATATGTATTCTCTTTTTATGATCCCAAGAAAAGAGAAGTGTATGAGAAAAGAGGTAAGATATATGAGGGTTTTATAGCTTTATTGTTTGTATTTTTAATCTTCGTTTAGTACATACACTCTTTAGTTAATCTGATAACTGTACACTAAAACCAAAAAACATTGGCTTGTCCTAATTGTGAGTGGAACAGTTAGAATTTTGATTGTAAGAAATATAAATTAAAATTAAGAAATTTTAATTAATTAATTTTTGTTTTTTTTGAGACAGAGTCTTGCTGTCACATCTAGGCTGGAATGCAGTGGTGCAATCTTGGCTCACTGTAACCTTCGCCTCCCGGGATCAAGTGATTTTCCTGCCTCAGTAGCTGGGACTACAGGTGTGTGCCACCATGCCCAGCTAATTTTTTTTTTTTTTTTTTTAGTAGAGACAGGATGTCACCATGTTGGCCAGGCTGGTCTTGAACTCCTGACCTCAGGTGATCTGCCCACCTAGGCCTCCCAAAGTGTTGGTATTGCAGAAGTGAGCCACTGTGCCTGGCCTAATTTTTAATTAATTAAACACTAAAAAGAAGTCAGCCCTGCTGGAGACCAGCACTGGACTTTGTGCTGATGACGGATGCCACCTCAAATGATTCTAGCCATTCTCTTTTTTGTATTATTTGCTCCAGAGGTGGGAGGCAACCAATCAGAGGCTGAAGTGAAGTTACACAGTTACACCCTATGCAAATGAAGACTTGGCCTGTGACCAGTCTGATTGGTTGTGGGAGGGGACCAGTCAGATATACTTGACATTTTTCATCTGTGACACAGTGGAAAGGGGATTGTTGCAAAGGGTGTAGCCTCTGATCCTTTTGTGAGTTGGGTGTGGAGAAGTGTGGTTTTTCTTTTGATTCAGTTCTGGGAAGTCAGCATGAATCAGCCTTAGGTTCCTTGCCTCCAGACCCTATTCTCCTGCCTCATTTCCCTGTGAGAGATGTGATCCCCATAAATCTTTATGGGAGGCAGAGGGACCGATGTTTTTCTTCTGTAACTGCTTCATGCTGACTTGAAGTGCAGTTCCTACCTACTGGGGATCATGGAATTCTTTCCCTGTTCTGTCTAGTGGAGACAGGGTAGCTTCTTGACGGCTGTGATGGTGCCTTCACCAGGAACTGGCTGGAAACCTTGTCACATGATCATCTGAAGCTTGATGGTCTCTAAGCGAGAGAAAATAAATTTGATTAAAAGATTTAACAAACATGGTCCAAAGACCAAGGCATGTATAATTATTAATAATTGGCTGGCCAGAGGAAGGAGCTATGAACCCAACTTAGCATTTTTGATCAGGAGCCCATGACTCAGACAGCTGTTGTATCTTAGAGTCCCAATCGGCTAGTTTTCAGGCAGCATCTCTACTAATCCTAACTGGTTGACCTAAAAACAGCATTCTTATTCTACAAAAAGACGTAAGTACCCCTTTTCAGCAGCCAGGAGATCTGGTTCACTTCTATTTTGCAAAATGACTGCTGCTAAGGAGTCTATTTTATTTTGTATGGTGACAATACTTTGGGCCGTGTCATTCAAGCTTTCCATAAAATCCTTGAACAAATGTTGGCAATAGGATAAGGAAGTTGCAAGTCTGCTAACTCTAGTTCCTCCTCCCACTGTTATTCCTAGCCCTACCAAATGGAGTATGAGTTGGATGGCACATTTGTGTCTGGTAGTTGAGATTAAAGGCATAATGAGGGCTTGGTTGTTGGGAGCTATATTAATTTTGGAGGCTAAATAAACAAGTGTACAGGTTCCAGGTTAATTGGCTGGTAAGCATTAGTAGGAACTGATCCTGCACAGGAAAAAGACTCCTTGTTTTTCAGACAAAAATTGTTTCTTATGGTGAACATATGGGATAGCTTGTTTTCACTTTCCCAAGTGGTTAAGGTCCCTGCTAAGGTAGCCCTGGTTAAAGACTGGAAAGGACTTTGGGAAGTATCCTGAGTTGCCCTAGCAGTTCTGTTTTCCCAATAGAAGTCATTACACTTAGAGTCCACTAACAACCACCCAGAGGTATTTTCATACTGGGGAACCAAAAGGCAACTGATATCTCAGAATTAGTGCAGTCTTCCCAAGGCAAAATGTGAATGTAGCTAGTGGGCTTACTTTGACAGTACTTATACTGTATATCCTTTAAAGTGCCCTTATCCAGGAATGGTTTCCATGAAAACCATACAGGTTTTCTAAATGATGGAGTTTGGGTAACTGCATAGCTTACATGATTATGTGAGGGATTAATCTCTAGGGTGCAGTTACATTGATAACTTTTCAAGTTTCTCAGGGCCTGACCAGGAATGTGGCTTCTCTTAATACAAAGTGGTGCTTGGAATTTTAGCTCTGTGTGCATTGATATTGGGCCCCAAATGGGTTTCTGTGGGGATGCATTCCCAGAAAGGTTGCTCTGATAGGACTGGAGAAGGTGCTCGTCCTGTCATTGTAGCCCTTGTCATTTCCATAATTTTGAAGTCATATAAGTCAGACAGGCCTATTAACTTGAAGAGAGTTCCTCCCTTGTAGTTAGGGTGATAGCTTATTTTTTCAAGGGCCCAAGATTGGGCTGGGATTGGGATGGCAGTGCATTTGGATGATTATGGAGATAAAGAAAGCCGAGAGTCCTTTTTCAGAGCTGAGCCAGTGGTATTGAATAGTCTTTGTGTTGAATTTAAAGTTCTTAATAAATACCCAGAATCCATTAACAGCCGGAGGGGTAAAGTGAAGCTCTGTTGTAAAATAAGGCTGATTCCCAGTATGCATGTTCTCAGTATACACAGGCTGTGGGTGACCATGATAGAACAAAAAAATACTTATATGTTATTTTGTTCTATAGAATGGGAACTTCGGGGGGTGGATAACTATGCTGTCAGGAATTCTTGTTACAAAAATGAATTAAAACTCTCTGCTTAATTATTACAAAGGAAGTGATTCCATCCATTTGGAAGAAGGCAATTAAATTGCAAAAATATAAAAATGGCTATTATTATCCAGCCTGCAGTAACTATGCAACAGAGACACCAAGGAAGTTGGTAGGTATTTACTTATTTTTCTGGCTGTCTTTTAAAGAGGCACTTGAGGTCTTTCACAGGTTCACAGGTGTAGTGGCTGATGGGAGCTTCAGATTCCAGGTCCAAGGCTTCAGGTATCGCAGGCTTGACTCTGGAAAGATGTATCCAACTATCTAATCTTAGTACTTTGACCACAGAAGCTATGGCCAGTACCACTGAAAACGGTCCCTTCCATTACAACCCTTGCATGGGTTGTAATTGTTGAGCAGGTGAACCCCCTTCCATGTTTAATAAGTACCTTATCCCCTGGCCTCATTTGGGATTGCTGGTTAGTTCCCAGTATGGGGAGCCTTGAGTTCCAAACTTTTATAAAGCTTGCTGAAATTGTCCCAGGTTAACTAGGTATTTTACTAAACTGGCAGTATCTGGATCAATAATTATATCGTTTGTTAAAAATGGCCTCCCATATAACATTTAATATGGGCTCATATTAATTTTTACTTTAAGGGAATTATGGATCCTTAAAGAGGGCTATAAGCAGCAAGTTGACCTAAGTTTCTGAGGTTTCCTTACATAGCTTAGCTAACGCCCATTTTAGAGTTTGATTAGGGCTTTCTACTTTCCCAGAAGATGGAGGACTCCATGCTGAATGTAAATAGAATTTGATCCCTAAAGCCTTAGAAACCGCATGAGTTATCTGGGAGATAAAGGACAGGCCATTATCACTTTGGAGGCTCTGAGGTAACCCAAACCAGGGGATTATTTCTTTTAAGGGGAACTTCACAACTTCATTCGCCTTTTCTGGTAGGGTAAGCTGCGTCCCAACCAGTAAAGGCATCTATTAGTACTAATAAAAACTTGTTAGTACTGGCATATGGGTAAAGTCCAATTGCCAGTCTTCCCCTGGGCAAGTTCCTTTCCTCTGGACTGGTTCTATTAGAGGAGACATTTTGTTTCCTGGGTTGTTAATTGCACACAGTGAGCAGGTTTGACAGACTTGCTTAACCACCAAAGCTAAGTTAGGCCCAAAGAAGAGCCTGTTAATCATGGCCAGGGAGGCATCGCTCCCCATATGGAAAGAGTCATGGAGGGTTTTTATAATTCTTCATTGGGCTGTTTGAGGGAGAGATACTTTTAGTCCCATATGCCACCAAGATCCTTGTTTTTGCCCCTCTTGCTCCTTTATTAACTGTTTTTCCTGTGGTATATATTCAGGTTCTATTGGGGAACCATAGAAAGGAATCATTGGTAGGATCTGTTGAACTTACACCATGAGGGCTGCAGCTTTGGCCTCTCTATCAGCCTTTCTGTTACCTTGTGTTATGGGGGTTAAGTCCCTTTGATTCCCCCTATAATGGATAATAGCTATAGCCTTTGGCAGGTATATTTCTTCCAATAGCTGAAGAATTTCAGGCCCATGTTTTATCGGGGAATGTTTTTAGCAGGTGCATTGTTTCCAGTAGCTGAAGCAGCTCAGGACCATGCTTTATTTAAGTAGTGCCCTTTCTTTCCAGATTGCAGCATGATCATGAAGCAGGAGAAATGCATATTTAGAATCTGTATAGATGTTAAGTTTTTTTCATTGTCCCAACATTAATGCTCAGGTAAAAGCAATGATTTCAGCCTGTTGTGCTGATGTGGCAGCAGGCAGTGGCTGGGCTTCAATAATGATGTTGTGACCTACTACTGCATATCTAGCTCAGTGTTCCCTATTTGACACAAAACTACTTCCATCTGTGAACCAGTCACCTCTGGAATCTGGGAGAGGCTGATCTTTTACATCAGGCTGGCTGACATATGTGTGTGCAATAACCTGCTGGCAGGAATGATCAGTTAGTGGGCCTGTGGGTAGCAGTGAAGCTGGACTCAAGGTGTTACTAGTTTTAAGGGTTGCATCTGGATTGTCTAGGAGCATGGCCTGGTATTTGGTTAACCTTTCCCCCATCATGCAGATGTGTCCTTTTATTTCTAAGACTGACTTCACCTGATGTGGGGTTTGAACTTCCAATAGTTGAGCCAGGGCGATTTTAGTGGCTTCCTTTACTAAAATAGCAGTGGCTGCAAATGCTTGCAGGCAACTCGGCCATTCTGAGTCTACTCCGCCCAACTTCTTTGAAAAGTAGGCAGTTGGTCTGGGTTCTGATCCTATTTTCTAGGTTAGCACTCTCACAGCTATGCCCTTCCTCTCTGCTACATACAAGGAGAAGGGCTTGGTGAGGTCTGGGATGCCAAGAGCGGGAGCCTGGGTGAGAGCCCGTTTTAGCTTGACGAAGGCTTCTCTCATTTCCGGGTTCCATTTCATTAGCTCACTTTCAGGCCCTCTTGTTGCTTTGGTACCAATATTCTGCAAAATCCAGCCATTTCCAGAAAAGAATGAAGCTTTTGCTTGATGTGGTGGAGTCACAAACTGCATATGACTTGCACTCATTCTAGGGATATTTGCTGGCTCTGGGTGTTAAGACATACCCTAATTTTTGGACCTACTGAGCCTTCTTTTTGGACACTTCGTATCCAGTCTTTGAGGAAATTCAAAGGTTTTATAGTATTTTGGTCAGAAACCTTCTGGGTCAGGCTGCATATAAGAAGGCCATCCACATACTGAAGTGTACTCTCATTCTCCAATTGCAGATCCCTCAGACCCCTCTCTAAGGCTTAGGCAAAGAAATGGGGGCTATCCCGAAACCCCAGAGGGTGCACTGTCCAAGTATATTGTTTTTTTTTCTGGTATTAGGATTTTCCCATTCAAAGGCAAAAAGTTATTGAGACCCTAGGGCTAGAGGAATGGAGAAGAAAGCATCTTTCAGGTCTAGGACTGAGAACCATTTTGCATCCCCTGGCACCTGAGCCGGGAAGGTATATGGACTCACCACCAATGAATGGATAGGGTAACAGCCTCATTAATTATTCTGACGTCCTGTACTAGCTGGTATTCCCCCGAAGGTTTCGGAACAGGTAAGATGGAAATATTGCAGGGAGAACTGTACGGTTTTAAAAGTCTATGGGTAAGTAATTCCTCAACTATGGGTAATAGGCCTTTTCTTGCTTTCAGCTCAATATGGTGTTGTTTTTGATTGGAAAAATAGCTGGGATTTTTAAGCTGTCTTTTGACTAGCACTGCTGTTTTAGCCTTCCCCAGTTTCTCAGCATACCATGCTAGTATGTTAACCTGTTTATTAATGTAGTCTGGGACATTGTCTGCATTATTGACAATTAGCAATTTCAATTGGTGGTGGTGCTTAAATTGCAGCAGTGCGTCTATTTTAACCATAATATCCCTTCCCCAAAGAGGGACTGGGCAACTTGGTACTACTAGAAATCCTTGTTGCAAGATTTGTTTGTCAAATTGACAAGTCAAAGGAGAAGCAAAGAATCTTGTTTGTGGCTTTCCTTCCATTTGCATAATGCTCATAGACCAGGAGGAAAGCTTTCCTGCATAGGGAGTAAGAACAGAGTAATTTGTCCCTATACCAAAAAGAAACCGAATTTGGGTGCCCATGACGTCAAGAGTTACCTGTGGCTCCTTGGTAGTAATGATGATGTTCCTGGACAGGGGTGCTGAGGAAGGCCCCTGGCCCCTTCAGTCTTCATCTAATTCCTCCTTTTGCACTGCTGGAGTTTTGACTGATTGAGCCCCTCTATGGGAGTAGGGGCAGTCAATTCTCCAGTGCCAAGGGTGATGACTGGTGCCTTCACGTTGACAGCAGGGGCCTGGCAGGGGTTTAGTATAGTCCCTTGCCCAATGCCCATTTTTCTTGCACTTGAAGCAAGAGTCTTTGCTGGCATTTTCCTTATGACCATTTGGATTTCCCCTGGACTCTCTTTGGGCATACAAGGCATCACCAATGATGGCTGTCATCATTTTGGCTTGCTGTTTTTCTTTACTCTCTTCCCCTTTCCTTCCTCCAGGTCACAATTGTTATATACCATGAAGGCAGTATCAAGAAACTGATTTTGATTAGTTTGTGGCCCCATCTCTAGCTTTTGGTGCTTATGTGTAATGTCTGGGTGGATTGGCTAATGAAATGCTGTGCCATTATTATTTTACCTTCAGGAGAGGAAGGATCTAGACTGGTATATTTCTTAAAGGCCTCCTCCATCCTGCCATAAAACATGGCTGGATTTTCCTCCTTTCCTTGTGCAACCTCGCTTACTTTATTATAATTTACTGCCTTAGTTATTTCCTTTTTCATTCCTCCAAGGAGAGCCTCAAGAAATTTAGCCCAGTTGTTCATCCTTACAGGGGTGTTATAGTCCCAATTAGGATCAGTGGTGGGGACTATGTCTGGTCCCAAGTGATTACCCTGAGGGTTTTGGGCAAATAAATTGTCCACTTCCCAGTGGGCAGTCTCAAAGATTCATTCTTTTTCCAAGGGGGTCCAACAGGTTGCTAGCATGAATTGGACATCTCTCCATGAGAGATCAAAGGCTAAGATCAAAGTTTAGAGCCCATCTACAAATTTTCTAGCTTGCTAGCTTTTATTTACATTGTTGTATGTTAGTTATAAAGAACGGGGCCTGAACTCAGACTGGATCCCTGGCTCCTGCTACTTCCTTAAAGGGTAGCAGTGCTGGAGGGGGAGTTGAATAGGGTGTTCCCCTCTGAGTGTGAGTGGTACTTAGCAAGGTTCCCACTGTTTGCTGTTGGGCTTGAGCCTCAGGAGCACTTAGCAAGGGGTTATATGGGGGTGGTTGTTATTCCCCCTGACAGACAGGTGGCCCTTGTAAAAGGGGGTCATCTACAATATCTAGTTCTGCCTTAGGACTTGCCTTTTGGGGGGCAGGTTATGGCAGTTTTGCAGATTATTGGGTTTTGGTATAGGTCATAAAGGCCTGTACATATGGGATTTCTGATCATTTATGCTTCCTTTTGCAAAATAGGTCTAATTGCGGGATGGTGTCAAAATTAAGGCTACCACTGACCACCCATTGTTCTTGGCTTTCCAGCTGGTAATGTGGCCAGACAGTATTACAATAAAAAATCAGGCGTTTTCTCCTTAGATTCTTAGGGTCAAATTGATTCCAGTGGTTGAGGATCCAGCCAAGCAGGGAATCAGGTGGAATAGATGGGAAGTTGCCTATAATGGTACAGAAAAGAGAAGAGGACTTTGAAAAGTGGAGGGCTTATTAGGTGACCCAAATTTTATCTGGGGTATCCCCCTGGAAAAACCCTGGGCCCTGACTGGGGTCCCCCTTTAGGGCCCCATCTTAGTCTGTCAGACATCTCTGACCTTAGATGGGTACCAGCATTGCTTTGGAATGATTTCCTCCACCACTGACGACCCATTTTGAACTCTCCTTCTTGTTACTGGATGAAGGCCTCAACTTTTAGCATCCTTATAATTTGATAGAGCCAAGCTTTCCCTTCTGACTTTAGCCAATGTGTTCACACACAGAATCTCTTTTACAATTAATTTTCATAAACTGCAACTTGTTCAAACCTTTGGATTTCTCCTATCTCACTAAAAACAATCCTTTAACCCTCTAATCTTAGGCACGAGGTCAGGAGATCAAGACCATCCTGGCTAATATGGTGAAACCCTGTCTCTACTAAAAAATACAAAAAATTAGCCAGGCATGGGTGGTGGGCGACTGTAGTCCCAGCTACTTGGGAGGCTGAGGCAGGAGAATGGTGTGAACCTGGGAGGCAGAGCTTGCAGTGAGCCGAGATTGCGCCACTGCACTCCAGCCTGGGTGACAGAGTGAGACTCCATCTTAAAAAAAAGAAACCCACATTAAATTGTACAACATTTCTGGCATACTTTGCTTTCATGAATCTTTGTCACAACTTACACAGACCATCTATTGACATGCTTGGACTCTCTGACTTGTCCTAAACAACTCTCTTTTTAAACAACCAGTCATTTGACTTTAGGACAAGAATTTACCATGCAAGATCCTTTCTGTTTTTTTTTTTTGTTTTTTTTTTTTAAGACAGAGTCTCACCCTGTCGCCAGGTTAGAGTGCAGTGGCAGGATCTCGGCTCACTGCAACGTCTGCCTCCTGGATTCAAGCAATTCTTCTGCCTCAGCCTCCTAAGTAGCTGGGACTACAGGTGCGTGCCACCACTCCTGGCTAATTTTTTGTATTTTTAGTAGAGATGGGGTTTCACCATGTTAGCCAGGATGGTCTTGATTTCCTGACCTCATGATCCACCTGCCTTTGCCTCCCAAAGTGCTGGGATTACAGGCGTGAGCCACTGTACCTAGCTTCAAGATACTTTCTTATATAAACTCTCTTTTCTTTATAACCTTCTTTGCATAGGGGGCTAGGTGGGTTTCTTTTGTCCTTAGCCAGTCGAATACACCAGTTAGGAGAAGGGATGTCAAGACACCTAACAGACATTATCTTTTATGGGCTAACTCTAAAGAAGAATTTAGCATAAAAAAGAGGGTTTAAGTCACCTGAAACGTCTGTGAATTTGTCCTGGATGAGCTGTTGCTGCCAACTGTATCAGACATAAAAATCAGGAACTATAACCAGGAAAGACAGAAAAGAGTCCTTCCCCCTTATGGGCAGGGCAACTATCCCCATTCACTCTTTGGCCTTCCGGTAATAGTGGAGAGTGGCCCCAGTCAGTTGTCCTCAATTACCAAGGAGCTACTAGGAAACGGCCACTGAAAGACTGAAAAAATAGAGCAAAAGGATGCAGGTCTCTCACCCAAACTGGGTAGTGGTGGTCAGGTGTTTCCACATGGAAACCTTTCAGTTTCACTGGAGAGTGGCCTCAGCCAGAAACCTGCAGTTGTCTTTGTCAGGCCTCTGAGCCCAAGCCAAGCCATTGCATCCCCTGTGACTTGCACGTATACATCCAGATGGCCTGAAGTAACTGAAGATCCACAAAAGTAAAAATAGCCTTAACTGATGACATTCCACCATTGTGATTTGCTTCTGTCCCACCCTAACTGATCAATATACTTTGTAATCTCCCCCACCCTTAAGAAGGTTCTTTGTAATTCTCCCCACCCTTGAGAATGTACTTTGTGAGATCCACCCCTGCCCGCAAAACATTGCTCTTAACTTCACCGCCTATCCCAAAACCTATAAGAACTAATGATAATCCACCAACCTTTGCTGACTCTCTTTTCGGACTCAGCCCGCCTGCACCCAGGTGAAATAAACAGCCATGTTGCTCACACAAAGCCTGTTTGGTGGTCTCTTCATATGGACGCGCATGAAAGTCTTTGTGCTTAGGCACTGTCCACTGAGAGTAGTAAGTTAGAAAGGGAAAGAGAGAGAGAGAAAAAAGCGTTCCCCTGTATGGAGCAGAGAGGAAAAGGGGAAAAGAGAAAAATAAATCCCAAACTTGGAGCTTGCCTCCTGGCCGACTCACCAAAATATGTTACCGGTGGAGGGTCTTGACTACAAGTTGTCCAGGTGAATTCGACAAAATGCACACACAAAGCAATGAAAGAATGAAGCAATGAAAGCACAGATATATTGAAACAAAAGCGCACTCCACAGAGTAGGAATGGGCTTGAGCAAGTAGCTCAAGAGCCCTGGTTACAGAATTTTCTGGGGTTTAAATATTCTGTAGAGGTTTCCATTGGTTACTTGGTTACACCCTATGTAAATGAAGGATTGGCTCATGGTCAGTCTAATTGGTTGCTGGAGGGGACTAATTAGAGGTACTTTCCATTTTTCATCTGTGAGGCAGTGGGAAGGGGAGTGGTTGCAAAGGGAGTAGCCTCTGATCCTTTTGTTACTTGGGCTTGGAGAGGTGGGGTTTTCTTTTTGATTCAGTTCTAGGAAGTCAGCACAAATCGGCCTTAGGTTCCCTGCCTCCAGACCCTATTCTCCTGCCTTACAGGGGTAAGGAGCAGAACTATGTGCTCCCTCTTTGATGCTATAGTGGGTGCATGGGAACTTGCTTTCTATAAAGTCTCACACAATGGGGGCTCCTTCTAGTTAGGAAGAAAGTTTAGATCCTGGATAGACAAATGAAAGCAAATATCCTAAAGTGTAATAAAACCAACTGGAAAAAATAAAGGAGTGGAATCAATAAGTTTTATATATGTGCCATATATACGTGGGCTCTACTTGTATGAAAACTCAAGGACTTGCACTGCAATATCTATTACAAGTGAGCCCCCCTGGATGTCCTAGAAGGGCATCTCCATCCCACTCAAGGTGATTAAAAACCTTTTCATAGTCAGAGTATCTCTCTTTCTTTACTCAAGGGGAAAGAAGTAGCTTTTCTTCCTGAACACCAGATTCCCCTAAAGGCAATGGCTTCTCTCCAGTCTGGTTCTTACACTGACAAGGTGGTGGCAGTAGAGCTGATCCTGCTAATTGGTCCTCTCAAGGAGCTCCACAGGGAGATGTCTTGTTGGCTGCTGGTTATTGGAACTTAAGATGTAGGATGTGCATCTTAAGGATGTTCATCTACAACTTAAGATGTAGGATGTGCACCCTGAATTTCAAAGTTCCAGAAAGAATTCTTAGGGTGAAAGAAAAAAAAAGTTAACACATTTAGACATCAGAAATAGTGGCTTTCAATAACAAAGTGTCATGGAACAGCGTCATATATCTGAGAGGAAAACATGTGACTAAATGATTTTTTAATTCTATGAAAGATAAAGGTTACAATCAGAGATTGATAAATATGCAAAAGGAAATAAAGCACAAATTAGCCCTTGAAAACAACATGTGATGAAAATCAGGCAGTCAGAAAGTGAATTATGGTACAGATCTCAGAAGTAAGGGAGCTGGTATTAGCAGACTGGTAGTTAATATGTTTATTAGAATTTGGGCTCAACAGTTATGGGAATTGTGGTTACTGGGAAAAATCCAAGTGTTATAAATATAGACAATATAAAAATAATAGAGTGCTAAATAATGGGGATGTGGAGAAAAAATATGAGGTAGAAGGAAATGTAAGTGTGCTTTTCTAAAATCAAGGAATCAGATAATATATTCTAAAGTAGATACTTTAAGGAATATAGTTTAAATGTATAATTTAAACTTCTTAAAAGAGGGCATACACAACCTTGCAAAAATGGGAAAAAAGCAAGTGCTAAAATCAGAAAACATAAATGTCAGAAATAAGAACAAATAATATCTGTTTTAAAAAATGAAGGTAAATGGAAGAAATTACTTGTAACAAGAGAAAGATTCTTAGATTAGTTTCTGTGAGAACAGAGATTTTTTGTTTGTTTGTTTTGTTCATGGCAATGCCTAGAACACAGAAAAAGTCAAACTGGCTTGAAAATGAAGGGAGCATTTAGCTCATGTAACCAAAAAGTTCAGTGGAACAGTGGGTACCATGGGGTCTTTGGCCTATTTTTCTGTGAAGGTTCCTGGTCGGCACCCTGCCTTGTATGGCTTATTCTCAGACTTGCTTCCTCATGGTCACAAGAGGACTTCCCATAACAACTGTGGGAATGTGACTCTTCATTCAATGCCATCACTTTTCTCCCTACCTCAACCCCAACAAATCCTAAACCAATCCCATTGGAAAACCAGATAGGGATTGTCAGCTGTTTAAGTTAGATGAGAATTCTCAAAGGGTGAACTGCAGATCTCCAGGAGTTCCCAAGACTCTTTCGAGAGGTCCACAAGTGCACAACTATTTTTATAGTAATACTAAGAGGTTATTTTCCCTTTTTCCTATGTTGACATTGGCCATGATGATACAAAAGCTGATGGGATAAGGCTGTTGGTACCTCAGTGTGATTCAAGGCAATGGCACCAAACTGCACCAGGGATCATGGCATTTACTGTCAGTTACTTGCAGCCAAAAAAAAAAAAAAAAAAAAAAAATGCCATTTTCACCTAAGAATGTCCCTAATAAAGCAGTAAAAACTATTAATTTTATTAAATCTTGACCCTTGAATACATGTCTTTTTAATATTTTGTGTGATGAAACGAGAAGTAAGCATGCAGCATGAATACAGCATCTGGGAGTATTGTGGTCATTGCAAAGAAAGCACTTTGAGGTAGTGTGAGATATGACTGAACTATCCGCTTTTTTCGTGTAAAAGCATTTTATTCCAGAGAACCACTGACAAACAAATGATTGTTATTCAGACTTGGGTACTTGACAGACATTTTCTTGAAAACAAATGAAGTGAATCTGTCACTTCAAGGAAACTACTGACAATATGTTTTGCCAAAGATGAAATTCAAGCTTTCAGGTAAAAATTCAAATTTTGGAAAACTTATGTCTATCACCTTGAGCTCAACAGCTTCCCAATATTGAGAAGCTTTTGCAGTTATATTAATGCAAATATTAGCAAATGTGGATTTTTTGGATATATAATAAAATGTGTCAGAATTTAGAAGAGTAACATTTTGAGAATCAATATTTTTCAGATGATCAATGTGTGATGCTACAAAATCATGCCTGGTAAAAGATCCAATCGAACTACAAAATAGGCCAATAAATTTTAATGTAACAATATTTAAAGGGTATAAAATATTCATTGACATGGTTTCAGATTCCATATTCCAACTAACATTTAAGATACCAGTTATTTCTGTAGTATAGTATCAAAAAAGAATATCTATAATTATCTGAAAATTATTAAAATGCTCTTCCCTTTTCAAACTACCCATCTGTATATGGCTGGATTTTCTCTATATAGTTTATTTTAACAACATATCACAACAAATGAAATCAAAAGCAGATATAAGAATCTATCTTCTATTAAGCCAGATACTAAAGAAATTTGTGAAAATGTAAAACAGTGCTTCTCTCCTCACTACAGTTTAGTATAATTATAGATTTTTAAGTAAAAATGCTAGTTGTAATATATATGATTATTATGTTATTTTTAAATAAATGTTTAAAAATTTAAAATTTTAATTTCTGATATAGCAAACACTGATAGATATAACTCAAATAAACAAAATACTTTTGGAGTTTTTGATAATTTTTAATAGTATAAAGGGGACCTGATGCCATAAATTCTGAGAATCACTGATTTAGATTAATCAGGTATCATCCATGGAGATGGATCGTGACTCAATACTCAATTCCACCTAAATTATGTAGCATCTATATATAGCTTCTATGTAATTGGAGAAAGAATGAATGATGTTAGGGAAGCAACTGTAATTTTCAGTTTAATGATAAAGGGTAAATTCCACAACAAATATATAATTATTACAGAACTTTATGTACCAAAAAAACATACTGTATAGTAATAATAATTGGCAATTCAACATTAGTAAAAAATTTTGTCTCATCTTTCAGCCCCTGACATATCAAGTAGATGAAAAGTAAGTAATGCTGTAAAAATCAGAATAATAAAATTAATATAGATATTCTCATAGTTACATATTAGACTTTTTACCATAAAGACAAGTTTTTATAAAATCAACCATTATATCAGGCCTAAAGAAATCCTTACTATATTAAACATTAGAAACACTAGAGGCTACATTTACTGACTGCAATGCACTCAAGCTAGTAATTAATAGCAAAACCCAGAACTTTTACACCCAAGAAGCTAAGAATTGAAACACACCTCTCAGGGCCACCATGTTTTGCAGCTCTGTGGGCACCATTCACACTGGGCCCAAGTTCTGTTCGTAGAGTGACATTCAAATAGAGTACAATTTAAACAGTGGTATCTCCTTGGGCAATGTGATGATCTTTGACTTCATTCTTAAGTAACTCTTATGAAAGATGAAATTTAAAATAAAATTTCAGAATGTCTAGAAATCAAATAGTACCCCTGCATGAGTTAAAGTGGTATTAAGAGGAATGCTTACGGTTGAAACTATTATAGCATTAAACAAAAATAAATAAATATATTAAAAATTTAAGATTTCCTAACCTAAGAAGTTAGGAAAAATTAACAAAATACATCTAAGAAGACCAAATAAAGGAATTAAACCTGAGAGTACAAATTAATAAACTGGAAGAAAACAAGCTATAAGTGATAAATAAATCACATGTTCTTTATTTGGGAAAACAGCTAGCTAGCCTAAGCAGGCAAAAGGAACAGGAAATGACGAGTAATCAAGATTAAAAATGAAAATACAAATGGGGGAAAAATAATAGGCAAAGAGAAAAGTAATTCTTTTTTTTTTTTTGAAATGGAGTATCACTCTTATCACCAGGCTGGAGTGCAATGGAGTGATCTCAGCTCACTGCAACCTCTGCCTCCTGGGTTCAAGTGATTCTCCTGTCTCAGCCTCCTGAGTAGCTGGGATTACAGGCACCCACCACCATGCTCGGCTAAGTTTTGTATTTTTAGTAGAGATGGGATTTCACCATGTTAGCTAGGCTGTTCTCAAACTCCTGACTTCGGGTAATCCACCCACCTTGGCCTCCCAAAGTGCTGGGATTACAGGTGTAAGCCACCGCGCCTGGCCGAAAATGGAAAAGTGTACGTGTAGACAGGTAACACAAAAATAAATATAGGTGGCCAATAAATAAATAAAAAAGAAAAAGGTGTTCAATTGCTCATCCAGACATGAAAATCAACAAAGATTAAATGCTACAGTATTCACCTACCAGATTGGCAAAGATTCAAAATTTGGATGAGGATAAATAAATTGTGCTTGATATAATTTTAGTAGGAGTGAAAATTTGTTCAACTACTACTATTTATTAATATGTTAAAATTTAAAATGTGCGACAAATTATTAAATAGGACATTTTTCTGGTCTGGGTTAATGTCCTAAAACTAATAACAATAGGTGATAATTTTTCTTTATTCCAAAGAGAGGTTTTAGATCACTTATGAAAGAACTGCAAAAGTGGATGCAAACTGCTTCTGAAATCTTTACCGTATCATCCAAATGGCAAGAATTATCAGGAAAAGAGACTGAAACCAAGATGAATTGTCTCCCCTTCCCTTACTGCAAGCCCAGTAAAGAAACCTCAAGAGAACTGCCTAAATCTCAGATTGTCAGTAGGAAGAGATGAATACTGGAAGAATAGTCCTTGTTTCTCTTCTCCTCTGGAGAATCTTGAAATGAGATCAGGTCTGAGTTGGGAGAAAGAGAGAAGATTTAAATTGGAAGACAGTCTGACCAGCCCAGATTTTTTAATATTGGAAAGTAAGAATGACTGGAAAGTTGCACAATCTGCTGGAAGGGTAAGGAGGGAAGACCATCATGAGACAGAAGGAAGGTGGTGTGCTCATACTTCACTGAATTCAGCTCACTTAATCGGCAGTTACATGCCCTTTGACTCAGCAACTCTACTTCTAGGAATTCATCTTACAAATACACAGAGGTGCCAGATTGATGTTCATAGAAGCGTTTCTTACAGTAGAAAGCTGAAAACAACTGATACGTTACAAAATTTTATAGTCAAGTAAGTTATTGTATAATATCACATACTTTGCTGTTATTAAGAATAGTGGGGTATACCCATATGTACATGGGCATAAGAAGACAGAATAAGTGAAAAAAAATCAGATTTCAAAAGAAATGATAAATGTTTGTGGTTATAGATATCCTAAATACCCTGGTTTAATAATTACGTATTGTATGCATGTATCAAAATATATGTACCACACAATTATTATGTATCAATAACATGTTAAAAATAAATGAAAACATAAGTTTCAGAACAAAAGGATCACAGTTTTGTTAGAAAAGGAAGTAAAATTTCATAGCTATCTTCATGATAGAGATGAGGATCATGTATTTTTCAGGATAAAGACATCTAATTTCTTCTTTAAAAATTAAAAGAGTGACAAATACTGGTATACAATATTTTGTCTGTATAAAAGGATAAAAAGTTTAAAGAAAGACAACAACAACAACAACCTATTTCTATTTCTGTCCCAGCTCTATGGATACGATTATACAATACCTGTGCATGATTTCTTCTAAAAAAATAATGCATTAGTTTTATAGTTAAATATGCAAAGAGAGAAGTGAAAGAAAAAGGATTAAATATCTTTCTTTTATTTTAAATCTTACCTAATTAGAGGAAATCTCCTCTATAATTTTATGTGCTATTGTTTTCTTTTGACTCATGTTTGTTTTTTGATTTGTGTGTTTCCAAATGCTAGCCTCTTTCACTTTTCGCCAAAAATGAAGTCATCTGAAACAGGAACAGTTGTAACGAGTCAGAGATTGTGTTTGGTGAAGGCCCTGTTACAGTGTCATGGGAAAAGTTTGCATATCAGAAGCCCCGGTGGGTTTCCTATCCACAAATCTGAGGCCATGCAACACTGGAAAGTATCTCTCTTACAACTATCCCCAAGCTTGCTATCTGGTTTCCTACACAGTAAAAATCAATAGAATGTATATTCATCACTTCTGTTTCTACATTTAAATGAATATATACCAGTAGCCTTCCTATTTTCTACCCTTTAAGCCTTTTTTCCCCACTAGAAGTACCAGATCATATTATCCAACCTAATTAGAACACTAATTCCATAAGATGCACCTTGAGAAAGTTTCTGTAGATAAATTATTTTGGACCATGTAGTATGGAGTATCTCTGCTTTGGATAGTCAATGAGAGGAACATATTGCAGGATTATTTCCTTTAAATAACCTGAACACAGTTTCTAGTCAGCACTTCTCTAAATAACCTGAACATGGGACTCTCCCCTATTAATATCTGGAAAGGCTTCCATTCATCTAAGCTCCCAGGAAGGAGACTGGAAGAGGGAAAGGAGCCTAATTCCTTCATGGAGGACTTAGGTTGTCGAGGCTGCATTCCATAGCAGGTTCTGTAACTAGATAGATCTGAGTTTAATTTTAACCCTCTCTCTCCTGTATTGAAACTGTAAATCTGGATAAATTTTCAACATTTCAGTCTTTAATTTGAAAACAAGTTTCTTGAGTTGTAGTGAATTAAATAAGAAGAGATAGTTAATGTAGGTGCCCAATAAATATAATATTAATTTTCTTTCTATTCTTTTTTAGAGAAGCTTTCAATTTACCATATTTTCCTTTCCCATCATTCTATTTTATTAACTGTAAGAGAAACACTCTTCTCCAATCCTGGAAAATTTTTTTCTTCTTTTTGCCCTGGAACTTTACATTTGTATTTTAGGCCTTAGTGTCTCTTGTTTGGTATGGCCAACCAAGAAGGTATGCTCAAATCAAATGAAAAAATGGATAAAACAGTACTAGAAGAGTGAAGAAAATAACCTACTTTAATTTAGCATTTGGCTGCAGCCAAAAATTTGCCTTAATTTTTTTTTATTTCTATTTTCAAATAATCGTAGCAGTCCTAACAGCTCATAGAGTCACAGAATCTCTTTTGGGGGACTTAGTTTTCCCTTCCTTTCATTTGCATTTCATATGTATCCCAATCATTTTGCCGTCCCTACCTCTTACTAGAGTAGCTTCCTAACTGCCTTCCTGCTTCTAGTGTCTCTCTAATATCCAAGTGATTGTCAACACACCTGTCAGCTCACCTTCCTAAAAATTCCACGTGGATTATCTTACTTAGTCATTAATTTCAATAACTTTCCTCATCCATAGAATTGTGTCTAACAAGACTTCCATGATAAAGTCCTTCGTTTTGGGCAATCTTTTGTCCTTCTCTTTCTTAATAGTTGCCTTCTCTTCACACAAATCAGCATTGGTTCTGTTTTGTGTGTATACTGGGCTCAAGCCAGTGCTGTGAATTTGTGTCCCTCCAATGCTCTTGTGGTTTTTTCTCTTTTCTCTGCTGGTCCTAAGCAGACTGATCTTTCAAGAACCAACTATATCTTTCCTTCTAGATGAAGATTTCTTCCTTTCCTCCAATCAGTGCACATGGTTTCTTTTCTAAATAGCTATTTAACTAAATTTGAACCACTTACTGTGGTGTTTAATCAAATGCTTATCTGAAACAGTAAGACTGTTTTTCTTCTCATCTCAAAGGGACAGAAAGTTCCTGGAAGGTAAAAATTATTTTTCAAAATTCTCTCTTATTGATTATGGGACTTGCATAGTGATGGAGTGATTGATTAACTGAATCAAGTATGATGTGGACTCTAGCTACATCATTGTCATTGTTATCCGAATAGTGGCCACTAGGCCTGTGACTTCATCCCATGTTATCCTGGCTGCTTGAAAACAGTGTTTTCAAGTAGTAGAGTTATGACCAGGGCACTCTGCAATTTTTAATATGTTGCATTCAACTTTGTGTTGTTATAATCAGATGAGAGTTCTTGCAATCAAGCAATTTAACATGTGCATGGAAAAACAAGGACATAAAAATTGAGAAAAGACAGCAAAGTTTCAGTTCAAGAGATTTAAGATGAAATGAGCATAAAATTCCTATGAAAATCACGTAAGATTATGTTTTATTCAGTAGCTTTTTGATGCAATCAGTGATAGAAAGCCCTTCATTTTCCTTAAAATTTTGTATTTCCCTGAGATAATGTAGGGCATGAATAGTAGAATTTTGAAAAAGATAGTTGGAGGAAGAAACATACAATTTACTATTATATTACTTTGAAAGAGAAAAAAAACACAGGGAATGCTTAAACTTTATTTTGTCCCTGGAAATCTGCATCTAGATTTGAAAACCTGGACTATTTACTCCTAGTACACCTTCAATACCCAATCCATTGTCAAGTTGTCAACCTAAAATAAATGAGTCAGAATGTAGTTTAAATAAAGTTTATTCAAGCGCAAAGGTTGAGGACTGCAGCCTGGGACACAATTCCAAGGGGCCTTGGGGAAGAAAGGCTTGTTTTAAAAGAAAAAGGGACAAATCAGGAGAGGGATGATTATGAAAGTTGTTCATCAAGAATTCTCAGTGGTTTGCAGAAATAACATTGATTAGTGATTGGCTATATGTTGTTGAACTGGAGGATGCATGGCATTTTATGTGTACTTGGCATCAGTTAGTCTAGAGCTCACAGAGCAACTGGTTTCAAGAGGTTGTTATTTAGCTTCAGGGGGAGTGAGGAGATGTGACTACCTACGTATTAAATGTCTTTCTGGGCCTGATAATTTAAAGGGGCTTGCATTTGTCAGATAAAAGTTTTTTTATTTCTCAAAGTTCTGTTGGCTTCTACCTCACAGTGCATCATAAATTTATGCTTTGATCTGCAACCATAGGTTAAACTTCATTTGCCCTGGTTAGAAATATTGTAAAGGCCTTCTAACTCCTTTCCCTGCCACAGATGTCTTTCTTCCCAAATGTATTCTCCATGCTGCACCCTGCATCATCAAAAATATACCATGTACTTTTCTGCTCGCAGAAATGCCCAATAAAGTTCAAATTTTCATGTCCTGTCTGATCCTGACCTACTCTTTCTCTAATATGTCTTTCCAATGTACAATTTATAGACTGGCCATACAGGATTTCTTGGCACAGTGCATAATTTTTTGCTTCCATCTTTGTTGTCATCTTATTAGTTCTGCTTAGAATGCCCTATCTTTCATCCTTATCTATTGAAATCATTTTCATCCTTCAAGAACCAGCACCTACATTAAATATTAAAAACTTTTGCCTTCCTGAATGGATGTGAATTGCTCTTGGTTTTTTTTTCAGTAAATTTGTTTTCCACAAACTTTTATTGTTTGTCATAGTACATTCTCTTAAATCAGCAGCAGAAACTTGTCTTATTTATTCTTATAAATCCCATAGTGTCTAGCACAGAGTACTTCTACTTACTTCTATTATTCTTATAAGGATTACCTTCAAGAACGACAAGTCCTACTCTAGCTTATTGTTAAACTTTTCCTTTTGTCTCATTTTAAAGAAGCATTAATCATGTAATCTGTAATGAAAAGAACTCCTACAGTAGATCAAAATTGGTTTTTAGAGTTAGAAAATTTTCTTTCAGCTCTTAATTTGTTATTGTTAAGATCATATAACGTTAATAAATTGTCAAGTTGGAGAAGTATGATCAAATTTCTTCCACATGAGTTGCAACATTTTAGGGTGTTTAAAGATTTTGGGCACTAATCTTAAGACTAATTTTAAATACTTTTTGAATTGATGATACTCATTAGAGCAGGTTTTTCATCAATGTCCTTGTAACAGTGTTTTATTGTTTTATGTTACCTTGGTCAGTGTCAGTATTTCATGTTCAGTCA
Organism: Nomascus leucogenys; assembly: GCF_006542625.1. Taxonomy (NCBI): domain Eukaryota; kingdom Metazoa; phylum Chordata; class Mammalia; order Primates; family Hylobatidae; genus Nomascus; species Nomascus leucogenys. The sequence goes on along the minus strand of NC_044397.1, from coordinate 24,842,760 downwards.
GCAAGAAATGTATTTTTCTAATATATTCATGAGATACATTCTTCTTCATTAATTTATCAATTACTCTTGAATTGTTTTAAATTAATTTAAAGATTATCTCTTCTTTTTAATGAATTACTACTTTTGATAGAACCTGAAATTTTTGGCAATAATGTCCTTCTTAGTGTCCGAATAATTTCTATTGATTTAATCATTCATTTATATCATTTTAAAATTTCATATTCCTTTAATTTTTAGTTTAAATTTTATCTCATTTATTTAATGGATAAATTTAAATATGACAAGGGAAGGCATGCTTCATATCCATTCAGATTAGGAGCAGTATATTCCTAGCCTAATAAATATTCTCTTAGCTAGATTTCAAAGATGCCCACTGTCACTCCAATGCCACCTGACCCAAACATGATGGAGGAAAATCAGAGTGAACAGAGACAGTGGTCCTAATTTAGTTAAAATAAGTTATTTCTAAAAATTTCACAAGGACATCTGATAACATAAACACATTGCTAGGAGTTTTTTCCTGGGTCTTAGAAGTGGCCTGTGAAAATGAGGTTAAAGGGTGTGCTTTCTTAACTTCATGGTAAGTCACCTGGTCTTAGATGAGCCATCCCTACTGTGTGACCTTGATTACAATCAGATGATCTCTCTGGGACTGGTCTCCTCATCTGGGAAATAAAGTAGTTGAACTAAATAGTTTCTATAGTTTACTGAGGAATAAGTTCTAAGATAATAGTTGTGAGGGAGGATGGGTGTTTGTGGCAGTAATGTTGTCATATAAACAAAATGAGGTGTTCAAGGGGCTGGGAGACTTAGTAGGAGTGTCAGATATGTTAAGTATTAGGTTTTGGTTACTGAGGAAATTTTAGTTGTTACATTGTAAAGAACATTAGAGACAAATTAGCAATGGCAGAGAAAGCAAACCCAATTCTCTTCATTGCAGCCTTTTAATATTTTGTGGTGTGCCCACACAGAAGGGGTACTAAGAAGCTATTTCAACATGGAATGAATCTGAAGGGAACTGCTAAATAAACAAAAGTAATGATCAGAACAGTGTGTTCAAAATACCTTTTACCTAAAATGGGAAAATTATGAATGTATGTGTGTGTATGCGTGTGCATGCAGGCGTGCTCACCTGTCTGTTGCTTATGTGAAAAAATGCATACCAACAAATGAAAAAACATGTATATGGGGAGGTTGGAGGGATCTGGCTAAGAGAATACTAGATTGGGGAATACGTTGGTTTTGGTGTGAACGTGTATGAGTGATGCCTTCTTTTGTCATCATTAAATTTATTTATCAAATAAAAAATGTAAATAAAAGTTAAAGGAATATGAAACAAAGGTAATGCAAATGAATGATTATATAAATAGATTTGACTCCAGAATCCTGAAAATGTTTTGTTATAAAATTAAAACAACATTTTAAAAAGTCTGAAAATATAAAGCAAATAAAATAATTGAGTGTAACATGTATTGAGCTGATAATTCAGGCAGCAAAGAGGAGTTACTTCAAATACTTTTAAAACAAAGTAATATGTCTGTACATCTATAGTGATATATATACCAAGAGCAAAGTCACTGTAAATACGTCTTTGCCTGTTTTATCATATTTTTAGTAAAAATATTGCCATTGTAACTTTGTAATTATAAGCTAATGCAAATAAGTAATCTTCTTAGTAGCCAAAATTTTTATTGAAAAGAAGATAAACAAGTAAAAAATAAAGTAAAAATTATATAATTGAGAATTTGGATTGGAAATAACAGTATAAACTCATGATGCATTTTCACTTTAAAAAATTCAGCTTCATGTGGTTCTAGCTACTGAAAAACTTAGAAACAGTGGCAGTGAGTACTCCTTGAGGCCACTGGTAATCTCTAAACACCATTTCTCACTGAAAGAAACTATGGATCTTCAGAGAAATAGCTGGTTCCAGATTGGGAATACAGAATGTATGAGATGAGCCTGAAAAGTCTTATACAAGAATTCAAGGAACTTTTCAACAACTGCGAGGCTTGGGTCAAAAGTATTAGGGTATAACATGATGGACTTTTTATGGGCTAAAGAATTTTATCACCAAAAAGAATAAAAACTTCAATAAATTGAAATATCAAATATGTTAAAATACATGAATATGTATACTAAAAAAGTTGGTCACTTTTGGAGGATGCTGGGGAACCAGTGAATTATTCTGAAAACTGGAAAGTTTTATACCTTTCCTGGACAAACTACCCAAGGGAAAATTCTTTTTTTAATAGAATAATTCTAGCCAATAAATGTAGAAAGAGTGATAGAATTAAAATATTATTATTTTCCCAGTACTGATGAACTAATGGATCTAGGCAATCATTATCAACAGATAATAAAATTATGAGGTGAGAAACTGTTGGGAAACTTTATAATGGATGGATTAGGCTTAGCAATACATGAATTCAGTCAAGAATCTAAATATCACAAAGAGGGACAATCAGCCATTATTTGTTTCCTGATATGATGCTAAGGCAAAACATAAGATAACCTATAAAAAACTCTATTTCTGAAAAAATTCAATCTCAATCTGATCAATCCTCTAATTCTGTCAGTTTATGAGAAATATACAGGATAGAGAAATAGGTTAGATTATAATATGAAGTTACAAGCAGCAAAATATAAAAATTGGGAAAATCTACAGGTCAAGTGATTTCATGTCCTCAACCAATAAATTATAGATTTTAAAATAAAATTAAGCACATCAATGGAATGCATTATATGGAACTTATTTGAACAAAGCAATAATTAATAACAAACAGACAACAACAATAACAAGAGAAAGCCCAAAACGTTTTATGGGGATATTTGACTAGTTTGGATATTTGATAACATTAAGGCAGTCTTAAAGGTTGCCATTTTTATAAGGTATAATGTTACTGTTGTTATAAAAAAGAGACCTTAGGCTTTCAAACTAAAGGAATTACAGAAAAAAAATGACATAATGTGATGTGGACTTAAAAAAAATAAATTGGAGGGACAATTTAGGTGAGTGTGTTCAAAATATCTATAATATGACATTTAAAAATATATAGGTAAGTGAAGGTAAACAATTGGGTCATGAATGAATTCCAAGGAGCTGAGGCTATGTGGATCTGTAAGAAACTGGAGCTGAGGCGGAAATCAGTAAAGCATACACCTATAGAAAAGATCATTTTGTAGCAGAGGTCATTTCAGAGGTGATTTTCTGAAAATGGAAGAGGGGAAATGATGAGGGCTATATAAGCAGGAGATGGCCTTTTTCAATTCTCTTCTTGACCTGGCGATCTCCCTTTTGAACTGTTCATGTTTTTGCACAGCTCTGTCTTATGGTTCTCCTCTCAGTCCCTTTATCCGCTTCTTTCCCTCTTGGATTACTTTCCATTAACTAGGCATATTATACAATAAAAGTGTACTTAATATATTTTGGAAAATTGGTATTTTTTATTGTAGTAGCGGAGTATTTTATGTGTGATCATACACCCAGGTTCATCTGATTCAGACCCAATTTATGACTTTTGTCCCAGAGAAATTATTAACACCACTTTCCCTCTGCTTTAGTCCAGTTGTGCTGCTATTACAAAATACCTGAGACTAGGTAATTGACAAAAAAACAGAAATTGTGTTTTCACATCTTGGGAGGCTGGAAAGTCCAAGGCCAGGTGCTGGCAGGTTCAGTTGTCTGGTGAGGGCTGCTTTCCTGCATCCTCACATGATGGAAGGGCTGAAGAGCAAGCTAGCCAGCTAGCCTAAAATGGTGTGAAGCCTCATTTATAAGGATCTTAATCCCATGAGCAAAGGAGAAGCCCCCATGACCTAATCAGCCATTAAAGGCCCACCTTTTAATACTATCACATTGGCAACATGAATTTTGGAGGCGACACATTCAAACCATAGCACCCTCTAAAAAGTGTCCTGGATTGGATGATAAACTATATCTTTTTCTAAATTTTTGCAACAGTTGACTGTCATTCATATTCTTTAGGAAGTGTTTGTGCTAATACCTCACCTATGAGAGATACGACATTAATGTATTGGCAAGCACATATCCTTCTGAATAGATTCCTTTGGAAGAATTAAAAAATCGTACAGCAGAGAGTACAATCTCTAGAGAGCAGAGGAGAGGCACATTTTGATAGAGAAGGAAGGTTTCAAGTATAGGCAGTTGTAGGGAGGGAAAGCCAGATGTGGGGGCTGGAAATAGGATTTACAAAGCTGAAACACATCAGTGAGAATAGATGGAGTCAAATATAAAAATTGAGATGAGGAAGAGCCAAATACTAAGCAGGGTAACAGCAGTTTTGTTTAGGCAATACCGTTATCTCAGTAATAGTAATAATAATCATAATCATAATGTAGTGAAACACAGATTGGCAAGAAATGTCTGTTTCCCCCTGTAACTAATTCCCATGATTACAACTTAAAATCTTGGTCAATTAATTGTTTTCTTGAATCAGTTTCTCACCTTTCCCAGATTTCTGTTTTAGAGTGTAGATACCAGGATGTGTGTGGAGGGGTGTGGTGGACCTGATTCACAGCATCATCATCTGGCCCTTGGGCATTTTCTTAGGTATGCTTATTCTCATCTGTCCTTTGGTCCTAAAACTTCTTCACCACCTGCTCTTGTATTTATGTATGAAATCCCTCCACCACCTTTGGGCACAGAAAATCATCTGGCTGCCCTCTTGGCTCTGGGAGCTCTGGGGAAAGCTCAGCAAGGCCATCTCAGAGTGTCTTCTGCATACCCCATGTAGCCATCTCCTGGTGCTGTGCCAGCTGCCATTCCAGGAAGCTCTTCAAGACTTGCTGCTTTTTCTGGCACTACCTCCCAGCCCTATGTAAGTGCTGGGAATTATTAAGCTTATAACGCCTTATAATTGTTATTTGCTGAGCCTCATGGAGTTTTTACCTTACAAATGTGCCCTTTAGTATTGAGGAGGACATTCAAGAGTACTCCCTTGTAGATTTTGGGAGTTCTTTTTATTTCTCCTCTCTGGTTTCTGCCTCATACATTTCATCTCTCATAGCATCGCTGAGTTCTGATCTGTTTCCTTAATTCAAATATTTTCACCATTTGCTTGGGTTCCTCCTCACCCCACCGTAGTCTTTAAAGTATATCCGCTGAAACTGAGGTGATTGCAGGGCCTACCACATTTGCCTCGATTCCCCCAGGAACCACAGTCTTCCTTTGCCTACCATCCAATGCCTAAAAATTATTACTTCATATATTCTGCCAAGTTTTCTAGTTGCTGCTGGAGGAAAGTCTGCCACTAGTTACGCCATCATGGCCAGAAGTGAAAGTCTACGGTTGTCCTTTTTAAGGTATATTTTTAGTGATACATTTCTCTGACAGGTAATGCACTCTAGTGCACAGCCTGGCTCTCACTCCTGGTTAGCCTTATTGCAAACTCTACCACTCTACACATGGAGGTGAAAACTTGATTACATGCTGCTTCCTGAGTCTACCTTCCCTTTACCACTTCTCTATTACTGAACATGACTTTCTCTCCACTATTTGGGATTCTCAGAGATCACACAATTTTTATCCTTAGGTATCTGATACCTTCAACCTTACAAAGCATTGTAATATACAGTAAAATAAGGAATGTATGGAGAGAGGCATTGAGCTCAAAGTGTTTTAAGTGGGCCTCAGAAATAAGTAGAACAATCAGGTTTGGCTCTTGGCAGCTAAAAATAATTATTATGTGCCCCAATTAAATGCCACACATTGTTTCAAGAGTAAATCAAGTAATTAAAAATAATCTGTTGAAAACAAGCCTTCCTAATGAATGAATTAAAAAAATGGCATAACCCTGGGCTTGGCAAGTTACAGCCTGTTGGTCACATCTCACCTGCTGCCCGTTTTTGTGCAAACAACCTGAAAGTTAGTAATGGCTTTTACTTTTAAAAATAGTTACATATTAAGAGCCTACATAAATGCCTATATAATATTCTCAATTTTGTCTCTTGACCCACAAAGTCTAAAATGTTTATTCTCTGGCTCTTTAAGAAAAAGTTGGCTGACTCTTGGTCTTTAACATTTTCTCCATCCATTCCTCTACACCATTCATGTAACAATTATTTATTGAATGCTTTATATTGTGCAAGGTACCTTGCTAAGATAAAAAGTTAAATTAGGCAGAGAATCTTTTTGGATTCATAATTTATAAGGGAAGATAAGACATGAACATTGCTATAAAGCAGTAATATAAGTTTGAGTAAAAGAGGATCCATGCGAGAGGAAACAGGTTAAGAACTATCCTATTTCAGAAGAGAATGACTAACTTCAAGCTGGAGAAGTTAGAGGAATCTCACTGGAGGAGGTGGAATTGGAACTGGGCCAGCAGGACAGATAGGTAGGATTCAAATATACATAGCTAAGTACATTCCCGGAGGAAAACATTACTAAAACTCAGTCACAGTTGCAATTTGTAAAATGTGCTACAAGTTCACTCTTGAATTCTGAGTCCTGCCCTTGGAGTGGCAATTAATTGATGTTCCAGGGTTTTGAGAAAAACATTTTCATTCTTTGATACAGATTTTCATCCTGCCTTCCCACCTGTTTTCTCTCCTGTGGCCAATATTTAGGCTGAGTTTCCTTGTAGACATTCTAAGGGATTAGGTAGCAGGTTTTGAGGAGCTGCTTTCTTAGCTGGATTTTCAGATTTGGGATTCCAGTGTGTTTAGTGGGGAGACAGTATTCCATAGCCTCATCCCAGATTAGAGAAGTTTTGGCCAAAGTACCCCATGTACCACCCTCTGTGTGTGTGCTGTGTTCACCAGTGGAAACTCTGCGAAGACATCCTTCTGTAACTGCACTCCTTCTCTCCATGGGGACCTGCAGCCAGCAGCATCTCCCTGGTATCTTTGCCAGCCTACTATCTCTAATGGTGGAGAAGGAAGGAAAATCAGATTCGATATCTGTAATGTTTAGAAATTGCTTTCTCTCATGTAAATAAGCCTCTTAATGCTAGGACCAAAGAAATTGATCTAAGCAAAAGGAGAATCTTTATTTCCCCTGTTTAATAGACACTTGAATACACAATGAGAAACTGAAATAAATACTGTCATTCATCTTAAATGAAATGAGCATAACCTGAAAATAACTTTCATATGGATCAAAGTTTTTAAAGTAGAGTTAGAACGTAAAAAGATTATTCAAAGGAATGAAATTCATGATATTGAGTTTTCTTGTGAAAATAATCTTTTAATACGATTTGGGATGATGGCGTGGTTCCTGATTGATGAGTTATATGTGAAAGAACAGTTTGTGGGCGACTATGAATACGATCATTTCCAGAGAAAGAGCTATTAAATAATATTACCTACTCTTTGAGGTAAACGTATTTTTTGTTATTAAAGAGTAGTCATCATTAAGTTTGTTTGCTGATTAACACAAAGTCTCTGAAATCAAACTCTATTCATGGACATATACAGCAGTACTTATTAGGCACAATAAACGGAATAATTTTCATAATGGATTTAATGTTTTTCCATTTGACAGTCAGATTAGTGTTTCTTAGTGTCACAAATACACTACTTTCATAACACCTTTTTATTTCTTCCATGGGCTTTGTAGTTAAGTTTGAACAAATCTGTGTTGTTTTCCTTTAACTTTTCTTTTAATCTTGTATAATGGTCATACTGACTTATCAATTATAGGACAGTGAGAATTGAATTAAAGATATATCCAAGATTGAAGGAGTCACTGGACTTGAATCAGATCAAATTTAATATTTTGGAGGAAGTTTTTGTATTTATTTGGCAACAATAAATGTTTCTTACATTTCCATAGTATTTAAAAATATTCTTGGGACTGTGCCATATTATTTTGGTCTACCCTTGGTTGCAAGTGGTAGAAACTTAAAAGGTCTTGATACCAAAAAGAGAATGTATTGTCTCACAATGCTGAAATGTCTACAGACATCAGTCTTCAGGAATAACTTGCTACATGTTTTCAACTATATAACTAGGGTTTTGTTTCTGTCCATACCTTGGCTCTGTTTTCCTCTGTGTTGGCTACATTCTCAGTATCTCCCTCAATCAGATGGCAAGATGGCACTGATGACTTGATGCATACATGGTCCTTATTGCTTGAGATACCAAAGGAAGCGGGAGCATCTTTACTCACAGCTTTAGCAATTTTCCCAGAGCACAGTGACTTGGGTCACATACCTTGAGCATAGCTAGGATGTAGAATACTAATTGACCATGCCTATGTGACCTGCATATATCTGAGGCAGGATGTATTACTGTGGTTTCGGGAGCAAGGGCTTCTGGATCAATTCATTAAAGATCAATAAACCAAAAGACTAATGAGTAATTTATTGAATTCATTTTTCTTTTATGATTTATTTTTAAGCCAGGTTTCATTTCTCATGTATAATGACTCTTTAAGGGATATTCACTTTATCTTGGCCTTTATTCTGTACCTGTGTAGCTAAGATGGAGAGTCAGAGAGGTGGGGAATGAGGAGCACAGAGAGGAGAGACATCTGGCCATCCATTCTGCCATTACCTTATTGGTAGTGTCACATCAACAAGGCTACTACTGGACGTATCTAAGATCTAAGCCCTACATAACTTTATTCGTTAGTGCTGGGGCAGTATGTCTATGTAAGCGAAGGCTGATTCATCAGTGGACAAATCCCATTGACAGGTTTTTTGGAACTGATGTGCCTAGTCCCAGGACCACAAAGCACTCACAAGGAACGAGTTGGGACCTGGCCACCAACAAAGTATGAGTGCTTTGTCCATCTGTCGTATATTGTATGCTATATGGACTTTCATGCTATGCCATTAAATAATTTATGTGAAATAACAACAAAGTATTTTTATAAAGAATTTTCTAAAGGTCCTAAAGATAGGGGTCAAAAAAGGAGCTGTAATGATTCCCTGTATCCTCAGCCATGGACTCTGTCCACGTACACTACCGTTCCAGGGTTTCAGGTTTTGAGACAAAAAGAGAATTACAGTTGCAAGAGGAAGATCACATTATCTTTTGTACTCACAGTAAAGAATCTGTGAAGGTGTAATGTGAAGAGCATTTAACTAGGAGTCCAAACATCAGAAATTACATCCTGTTTTTTACCGTGTTCTAGCCTTTTGATTATAGTTAAATAATAACTTTCTAACCTTTGGTTTTCTCAGGGATATAAAAGATTAATAATGATCCTTTAAAAATAGATACCAAAATAGCATTGTGAATATTATAATTGTAGAGAAAGATAAGATGAAGCAATTGATTTACTATTCAGAAGAACCAAGTACAATTTTCTTAATATTTCTAGTGTTCTTGTCAACTGCTTGGAATAAAAGAACTTGCATTTTGCTCTTCTACAAGGACATTTGAAATAAAATACATTTTAGAAAGGTAGACAAAAATTTGTCACTGGTTATTTAGTAGTGACAGTAGAATATGTAGATGACTGTTTCCAAAAGCTATTCCTTTGTATTTTTGGGTACTTTAGATTTGTGTTATACCAGTGCAAGTAACTATCACTCCTCTTGCAGAAATAGCAGTGCGGTGCATGGTCACAGTTTGAAACATCAGTGGCTGTCAGTTAAAACACCTGGAATGTCTTGAAACACTGCTGTGTGGGAGCAATAACCTATTTTGATCATGAAATTACACCTTGAAGAACTATTTTTTATTATAGGCATTTTTAAAAACCAAATTACACCTTGTGGTGCAGACTGGGTTAAAAAAATTCCAAATGTCAATATGATTCTAATATGTGATGCTCTAGGGCTTATTTTTCCTGAGCCTTAAACATTATATTTTCTGTGCTTGACATCCACACTGTGCTCTAGGGCACCATATTATATCTGTGTATTTCACTGATCTTCTTTGTGGAACTACAATGATTAATGAGAACAATAATCAATTAAGAAATCATTTATTACACTTCATTAAACCAGTGATCTATTGACACAAGATATGAACATAAAGTACAATTTAATGATTAAAATAGTAAAGGAAATTAAACATATCATGGAATGTTAATTCATTGGAAGAGTTGATAAAGATGATTACTTTTGTGCAACACAATAGGAGTGTTTTTATATGAACTTCAACTAAAGGAGAAATATGAATTTAAAAAGTGGAATGCTCATTACTTAATAAAGGAAGCTATATTATAGAACCTTTATCTGTTTAGAAAAACAGAGAAACAGGACAGACAAAAACCCTGTGAAAGTATATGTTGACAAAAGACAGTAACGCCATAACACACATACTATGTGCACTTTGCTTAGTGTGAAAGGCCCAAGATGACAAAGACTCTGAAATTAGATTCAAAAAAAAAAATCTCAATTTTCTCTTTTGATCACTGAATAGTGTTCTACATTTATATCATTATAACAAAGCACATTTGTTTGGCTAAATCAGACTCAGTAATATAAACACAAATGTTACATTCTCCCCCTTTCCTAAAAACATCTATTTAATGCCATTGCTGTATGGGAGTTTTTGCTTTGTAAATAGGAGAGCAGAGAGGTTTGGGTTGGGTTTCATGGAAAGAGTCCAGAGGATGGAGAAATGGTGGTGTTGATCAGTGGTTTATGAAAAGATATGCTACCACTCTTAAGGGAGTGTTTAGTAATTCATGAGGGCATTAAAAAAATTGTGAGGCATTTCTAGTTTCTCAGTGATTGTGTGTGTCGTGGGGAATACTACTGGCAGCTATTGAGGTGCTATGTTACCTACAATGCATGAAATATTTCCACATAATGAAGACTTGTTCTGAGACTCCTATGAATTTTGATTTTCTGACCAGACATTGAGGTATATAGAAAAATCTGTATATAAATAACTGAGTCTAAATGCAAAATATTTTTTACATGTCAGTATGTTTTTTTCATGGTGTTATATCTATTGAATTTTCCAGAGATAAACCTGCTGAATAAATCAAGGCAAGTTTACGCTTTGAAGCATCACCTTACCAAGAATTGTTTATTATTTTGGTAAATCACATGATTGAAAGATATGCTAATGTCAGATACCAATATCAGACTTTCTTTGAGGCAGTGTGATTCTCTGCAATTCTGTACATAGAGGCAAGTAACAGCTTATTGCTGGCCCTCCCTACTCATGGGTTCTGCATCCATGGATTCAGTGGAAAATATTTGGAAACAAAAAATGACAATACAACAATTAAAAGTAACACGAATAAAAAACAATGCTGTATAACAACTATTTATGTAGCATTCACATTGTATTATGTATTATAAATAATATAGAGATTATTTAAGGTATATGGGAGGATGTGCATAGTTACATGCAAATACTATTTTGCCATTTTATATAAAGAACTTGAGCATCCTTAGATATTGGTATCTGTGGGAGGGGTGTGTGTGTGTGTGTGTGTGTGTGTGTGTGGTGTGTGGACTGTACTTCATTATATCTTATAATGTAGTTTTGTCCAAAAATTTTTATATTAAGACACATTTTATTATAAGTTGCTTCATTTTTAAAATATAATTAAGACTTTATAAATAGCAATTTGAATTTATAGTTTTGTAATTTTAAATTGCATATATATGTAGGTTATCTTATCTATACTTTTATTTCATATATAAAAAGAGGCATTGAGAACCACTAGATGACAATAGTATGATATCTGTCTCTCTTCTGGAAAAATCTAACTTGAACTCATGCATAGAGAAATAAAAACTGGAATTTATAGAATTGTTTCTATGGGGACATTGTGAGATTCTCTGCTGATGATAATGACTTAATAAAGACTTTGGGCCGCATTCGGTGGCTCACGCCTGTAATCCCAGCACTTTGGGAGGCTGAGACGGGTGGATCACAAGGTTAGGAGTTTGAAGCCAGCCTGGCCAATATGATGAAACCCTGTCTCTACTAAAAATACAAAAATTAGCTGAACGTGGTGGTGGGCACCTGTAGTCCCAGCTACTTGGGAGGCTGAGGCAAAAGAATCCCTTGAACCTGGGAGGCAGAGGTTGCAGCGAGCCGAGATTGTGCCACTACACTCCAGTCTGTGTGACAGAGTGAGATTCCATCTCAAAAAAAAAAAAAAAAAGAAAAAGACTTTGAAAGATTGGGAAACAAGCAGATTTGGCTCAGTGTCCAAATGGCAAATGGCAAAGTTTGACACAAGCTGAGGAGGAGAGTATTCCTTTATGGCATGCTGTACTTTGTTGAACAGTAGCAATGATAACAGGTACTCCTGCCTTTTCCTGGAATTTGAAAGGTATATGTCTAAAGCTTTCTCCAGTATGTGTAATTATTTATCATGTTTAGGGAGCTTTATTATATTCCTAATACTTGCTAGTATGTTTTAAAATAATAAATTACTATTAAAGTTTATTAAGTAATTTTTGGCATTATTAAGAAGACCTTCAGAGCAACTCTTCAGGACTTTTTGGTGCAAATCATGCTGGGTTCTGCAGTCAACCAAGCTACACATTTATGAGGTCAGCCATTTAAGGTTAATGGAGACTGTTCATATAATTTGCTACCCACTTTTGTTCTCAAGTATGCTGGTTTAAATACTCTAATGTTGACATGGTTGTTGTTTTCATCTACTTGGTCTGTCATAACAAAATTTCATAGACTGGGTGGCTTAAACAATAGACATTTATTTTCTCACAATTTTGGAACCTCGACATCCAAGAGCAGGGTGTCAGAACAGTGGATTTCTGGTGAGGCCTCTATTTCCGTGTTGTAGATTTCTGTCATCTCACTGTGTGCTCACATGATCTCTTCTTGGTGAGCATGTGCATGGAGTGTGGTGTGAAAGAGAAGGAGGTGGAGGGACATAGCAAGCTCATTGGTATTTTTTCTTATAAGGACAGGCAATATAATATGATATGATAATTCTATCATAATTGGGTTCCACCCATGTGACTTTATTGTACCTTAGTTACCTGTTTATAGGATCTCCAAATACAGTTACATTGAGAGTTAGGGCTTCAACATAAGAATTTTGGGGTACAAAATTCAGTCTATAGCAGTAGTTTATCTAGGTCACTATAGATCAAATAGAACTAACATGAAAATTTAATTAACCAAGCCCCGAATTAGTAGAGGAAAGAAACAATAAAGATCAGAGCAGAAAGAAATAAAATCAAGACTAAAAAAATACAGAAGATCAACAAAACGAAAAGTTGGTTTTATGACAGTGATAAAATCAGCAAGCTGTTAGCTAGACTAAGAAAAAAAGAGAATACCCAAATAAAAGTAGAAATGAAAAAGGAAACATAACATCTGAGAGCTCAGAAATGCAAAGAATCACCAGAGACTATTGTGAATAACCATACACCAATAAATTAGAAAACCTAGAGGAAATGTATAAATTCCTGGACCCAAACAATCTACCAAGAGTAAACCATGAAGAAACAGAAAAACTAAACAGAACAATAACGAGTAATGTGATTGAAACTGTAACGAAAAGTCTCCCATCAAAGAAGAGCTCTGGACCTAATGGCTTTACTGGTGAATTCTACAAAACATTTAAAGAACTAATACCAATTCTGCTTAAGTAGAAATCCACTGCTCTGGCACCCTCCTCTTGGATTTCGAGTTTTCAGAACTTTGAGAAAATAAGTATCTATTGTTTAAACCACCCAGTATGAAACTTTGTTATGACAGACCAAGCAGATGAAAACAATAACCGTGTCTATTCTACTCAAGAAAATACTTCCAAACTTCTTCTGTGAGGCCAGTATTACTCTGATACCAAAACCAGATGAGATCACAACAAAAGAAAACTACAGGCCAATATCTCTAATGAACATAGATGTGAAAATCTTCAACAGAATACAAGTAAACCTAATTGAATGACACATTAAAAACATCATTCACCATGATCAAGTGGGATTCATCCCAGAGAAGCAAGGATGTTTGAACAGATGCAAATCAATAAAAGATAAACATCACATTACAGCCAGGCTCTTTGCTAAAGAGATAAATGCAAATAAAAACCACAATGAAATATCATCTCAACCCAGTTAGAATGGCTTTATCAAAAAGACAGGGAAGAAGGATACTGGTGAGGATGTGTTTAAGTCTAATTTACTGTGGTTTTATGATTACAAATACTTCATCACATATACTGTTGGTTTTATGATTACAAATACTTCACCTTCATATATTGTTGATAAAAATGTAAATTAGTACAGACACTATACAAAACAGTATGAAGTTTCCTCAAAAAACTAAAAATAGAATCCATCAATGGATACACAGATAAAAAAATATGGTATATACTGCATGTTCTCACTTATAAGTGGGAGCTAAATGATGAGAACACATGGACACATGGGGGAAACAACACACACCAGGGGCTGTCAGTGGTCAGGAGTGGGAGGAGGGAGAGAACCAGGAAGAATAGATAGTGGATGCTGGGCTTAATACCTGGGTGATGGAATGATCTGTGCAGCAAACCACTATGGCACATGTTTACCTATGTAACCAACCTGCACATCCCACACATGTATCCCTGAACTGAAAAGTTGGAGAAAAAATTGGTATATATACAAAATTGAATATTATTCAGCCATATAAAGAATAAAATCTTGTCATTTGCAGCAACATGCATGGAACTGAAGGTCATTACAGTGAGTGAATTAAGCCAAGCACAGAAAAATAAGTATTGCATGTGCTCACTCATATGTGGGAGTTAAATAAGTAAATATCATAGAGAGTAGAGTGGTAGTTATCAGAGGCCAGGAAGGGTAGAGGGGAGGGAGGGATGAAGAGAGGTTGACTAATGGGTACAAATATACAGTTAGATAGAAGAAAGAAGACGTGATGCTTGATAGACCTGTAGGATGACTATAGTTAGCATTAATCTATTATAAATTTAAAAGCAGTGAGAAGAGAGTAATTCAAATGTTCTGAGCATTAAAAAAGATAAATATTTAAGGTGATGGGTAAATCTGATTACCCTAATTTGATTACATGAATGTATAAAAATTATCACATGTACCCTGAAAATATGTACATCTATTATGTACCAATTTAAAAAGACATACAAAAAACTTAAAAATATACCATAAATGGATGAATGAACTGAAAAAAAATTTGAACACGCCTATCAATTTCTTTTTTATGTTTTGCCTGAAAAAGTGACACTTTTAAATAAACTCTTGCTTATGCTTGATTTACATGTAGTAAAGAAAAAGCTGAATGTCAAGAATATAAAGTGTACAGAAGTTTGAGTGACAGGAAAACAACATCATTTTAAAATTCCAACATTCTGTTGCTGTTTAAGTCTAATTTACTGTGGTTTTATAATTATAAATACTTCATCAATTGCTATCATTGCTTAGGACAATGTTGTGAGTTAATAGAGAAAATAACAGAAAATTCTTCTCAAAGCTGTATATTAGAAGATAGGAGGAAAAGGAATTTAATGCAAGATTTCATTTAATGCCAATTAATCGTTTTGTGAGTAATCATAAGGACTGTGAAAACACAAGAAGGGTTTGAAGTTTTATATATAAAGCATGTTAGGTACTACAGACTTAGATAGAAATAATAACCCAAAATGACCATTGTGTGTACCTCAGAAAAAGGAAATTTTTTTCTTTTCACTCAGGGTCATTGACTCTGATATTTGAAGCATAAAAAACAGAAGTTCCTCGTGAACACTAGGTATTAGTTCTTTTTTTTTTTTTTTACTATAAAAATCAAATACGTGATTCTGAACCCAACTATAAATAATTTCCTTGGGGAATTCAGTACCACTTGTGGGGAAATTTGTATTCAATTTCCTTTTTATTATGTTTTCTCTAAGTGCAATTATACTTTAAAAAAATTGAGTTTTTTTTTCTGTTTGGCATTACTATGTTAAACTCATGAGTGGTTCAGATATAATAAATGGAAAATACTTAGCTCAAAAATAAGACCTGAGTGCTTCTCTTTTTAAAATTTATGATTGGCATGGCTAAACGTCTTGTATCAAAAAAAAATAGTGTTGCATTCTTTTGCATTCTTACTCTCTATTGTCTGCTTTCCTTTAAAATAGTCTGCCAAGATAAAAATCTAAATCATGTACCAATGATGAGGTAGGAATGAGAATATTATAAATATTATGCTAACGTCTCAAATTTCTTGCTTACTTTTGTATTTTCCACTTGGTTTAAGTGGGTGGTTTATCTAGAAAAGTAGTGGTAAGCATGAATATTTATTATAAAGGTACATTGGACATCCTGTAAGCAAAATGAGTTTAAATAGGAGGTAACTGTGAAACTGTAATGCAGTTTTCATTAATTTTGCAATGCTTGTTGCTCTTTAAAATGTAGTAAAAATGACAACCACCTCCATTCCTAACTCACTCAGTCTAGCTCAAGTAAAAGGGGGTTATTTTAAAGGATATCTGTAAGAAGGATGGATGCCTAGTGTATGATATACAACGTGGGAAGGTGGGGTCTTGAATGGAGTGGAACTGGTAAGGCTGGTGCAGCAGTTGGGTGGGAAGCTTTGCTCCAGTGCTGGGTAGTGAATGTCACTCAGCCTCTCTGTCTTTACGGATCTTGCAGCTACAACCTGGTTTCTTTACTATGCTTCTTCCCTTTAACATCTTATACCTACTTCTGATTTCCTTTTCATAACCCGATTTAGTCCATCATGTCCTCTTCTTCACTTCATAGCTTCTATTTGAACATCCTTTTGCTTTCAGTTCCCACTGCTGACATCCAATTCTTACTATGTTTCTCAGTATTGACAGTGAGATTTGAATGAACTCAGCTAAGCTTTTCACAAGTCAACTTATGGTCCACTGGAAAGCTGAAAGACGGTCTACCTTGGGTCAGATACCTATCCATTTTCCAATCAGCTGTGGCCCATGGGAGAGATAGGGGAGGTGGGCTCCATGATGCAGAATATAGCTTTCCCTGCAGAAGGAGAATCTGTGGCTAATTTCTTTATCTGGAGCTGTGCACACAGCAGTTTCCTTGGAAGGTGTGGTAGGCACAATGATTGATGTGTCTGGTGCAGCACTAAACCACAGACTCTAATGATTTGTGAGGAGGAGCAGAACCATCACTCTGTATGTTATGGGAGGCAGTAGTCTCATGAGATTCTCATGCAGCAATATAAGCATCTCAAGAGTTTTGCTACTGGAATGTGATGCCCAAAGAAAACAACAGCTTCATGCAACCTGTAACAATGATTAGTGAAGGGATGGTTTTATCATGTCATGAGTTTACCTATTTCGGGAGACTGCATGAGAATATCGATTAGTTTCACCACGAAGGCAAAAGAAGACATGCCTTGCAACATTTTCTGTGCTTTTGGTTACCATATGCTGTGTGATTTTCTTTCTTATCAGTAGGCATTTAAAGACTGATCTATGATAATTAAATGTAGATTAAAATGTGGCAAGATTTAATATAGACATCTATGCTTCCAAGGAAACTACAATTAGTAAAGCTTACATTTCAGACCTTTTTTTTAAAAAAAAGCTATGAACTTATTTTTCTCATCCATTAGCTGTAAGCTTTGGATTTATTTATGGCTTTGGAAATAAAGTTTTTTCAGTTCAGTGGAAATGCTGGCATGTTTATTCATGGAATAAATGCTAAAAATCTTTAAAGAATATCTGCTTCTATCAAAGTTATACTATTACAATGTTAAAATTGCAAATAATTCATTTTCTTTCATAGAGTTGATTTGGAGTTATACAAAATATAGAAATCATTGGATAAATCGGAAACGTCATTTTAATTTGGGATGTTAAAATATTTGGAAGATTTTCAAAATTATTTACATGAAGGTAAGTGATAATAGCAATTTTTGGTTTGCTATCATCATCTTTAAAAATAACATACTTTTTAATGATTCATTTGCTTAAACCAACTTGGTAGTAAGAATTTGGTATGAAATCTTCATAAATCAGTAATAAACTCAAAACCCTCTACTCTTCATGAAACAGAAATTGTATTTACCAAAATAAATCAGTAATAAAATGGAAAACTAGTTTTCTAACTTGTCTATTGACAATGTTATCATAAATTTGTATATAAAGTACGCTATTGAATGTTTCACATTTTTAAACTTTACCTAGACAGTGTTGTAATATACTTAATACTTAATTTGTTTTTTTTTCACTTAACATCAGTTTTTTTGGGATGGACCTAGAGGATATAGGTAGCTATAATTCATTCATGTTTACTGTCTTATAGTATTATATAACATCTCATAATTTATTCATCTAATTTTAAATTGCTTTTAGTCTTCTGCTGCTATAAACATCTTTTGTATATGTTTTCTTGCACATACATAAGAAAGTTTCTCTAGGGAAATGCTTGTGCAGGAAATTGCTGGGTGGTAGGCTAAGCATATTTTAAAATATCCTAGATATTGGCAAATTTTATTCTACAGGGATAGTGCTGATTTGTATTTCCAAACTGAGAATACTGAGAATTCCTGTTTACTCATGTTTGTGAAAAACTTGAATTTTTTAAAATTTGTATATCACCAATTACTAGTTAGAACAGTGAGCATTTCATGTATTCATTGAGCATTCGGATATGTTAGTCTCTAAATTGTTTATATGCTTTGCCATTTTTATATTTTATTGTTTTTGTTTCATTTTTAATTGATCCATAGGAATTCTTTCTGGAATTTGAATAGTAATCCATGGTGATTTATATATATATATTATATAATATATAATGTTTTTTATATATTATATAATATATATTTTATATATATATTATATGTATCTTCTACCAGAATTGCTTGTATTATCACTTAAAAGACAAGTCTTATATTTGACAGAAGTATTTAATTCTAAATTAGTCAAATGTATTCATCTTTTTTTATAGTTTGTGCTTATGCATCTTGTCTAGGAAATTATTCCTCACACTGAATTTATTAAAAAGATTTCCTATATTTATTTCTAAAAGTTTTAAAGTTTTTTTTTGACACTTAGGTCCTTAGTTCACTTGCAAATTTTTTAATGTCATATAAGTAAAAATTGAATTTATTTTTATTCATATCAGGAGCATATTTCCCCAGTACCATTTGCTGAATATTCCATTATTTACCTACTGACTTGAAATGCTGTCCCTGTCGTATACCAAATGACCCAAAGTATAGATGGGCCTGTTTCTGAGTTCTGTCTTCTGTTCATTGGTCTATTTGTCTTTCTCTGCATGAATATCACCCAGTTTTAATTATTATAATTTTATAATAAGTCTTGATAGCTTGTAGAACTAGCCATCCATTTTCACTTTCAAAAATATCTTGGCTATTCTTGGTGTTTTATTTTTTTGTTTAACTTTTAATATCCACTTGTTAAGGTCCACAGAAAACTGTTTGGTATTAGACATGATTTATCTCCCTATTTATTTTAGGTCTGTTTTATGTCTTTGACAAAATTTTGATATTGTCATTAGAGTTCTTGCACATCTTTGCTAAATTTACTACTAGGCACCTTATAGTTTTTATAGCTAATAAAAATGGTAACTTTTGGGGCTGGTGTGGTGGCTCATGCCTGTAATCCCAGCACTTTGGGAGGCTGAGGTGGGGGGATCTCTTTAACCCAGGAGTTTGAGACCAACTTGGGAAACATAGTGAGACCCTGTATCTACAAAAAAATTTAAAAAATGAGCCATATGTGGCCAGGCGTTCTGGCTCACACCTGTAATCCCAGCACTTTGGGAGGCGGAGGCGGAGGCGGGTGGATCACGAGGTCAAGAGATGGAGACCATCCTGGCCAACATGGTGAAACCCCGTTTCTATTAAAAATACAAAAAAATTAGCCAGGTGTGGTGGCTGGTGCCTATAGTCTCAGCCACTCGAGAGGCTAAAGCAGGAGCATCAGTTGAACCTGGGAGGTGGAGGTTGCAGTGAGCCAAGTTTGTGCCATTGCACTCCAACCTGTCAACGGAGCAAGTCTCCGTCTCAAAAAAAAAAAAAAAAAAAAAAAAAAATTAGCCAGTCGTCGTGGTGCACACCTGCAGTCACAGCTACTTGGGAAGCTGAGGTGGAAGGATTGCTTGAGCCCAGGAGGTTGAGGCTGCAATGAGCCAAGATTGTGCCATTGCTCTCCAGCCTGGGTGACAGAGAACCTGTCTCAAAAAAAAAAAAGGGGGGGGGACTTTTGAAAATCATATTTTAAAATATTCTGTTACTCATAAGTAGATATTGATTTTCATTATTAATCTTATTTTTTAAAAGTTTGCTGAACTCTCTTATTAGTTTTAATATTCTGCAGATTTTCTAGAAGAAAAATTATGAAATATTTTTTTTCTTCCTTTTTGTCCTTACACCTTTTTTTCTTTCTCATTATTTTAGCTAGGCATCTGGTACAATGTTGAATATAAGAGAACTGTCTTAATCCTTCATTTAGATGATGTAGCCTAGCTTGTTTTCTTAAGCATCACCACCATTCCTAGGTTGCTGGGACTGTTCAAAGAAGCAAGTAAAACTGGGAATAAGTATTAATGATCCCCTCTCCATCTTTCACTCAGGGCAGTCTCGTGTTAGTAAAGGATAGATGGAATACTAGACACAAGAGACTGCCACAAGTGTTACTATTTCAATTCAGCTTTGCAAAGAGTAAGTGTTCAGGAGCCAGACATGAAACAGTGCTAACAAGCAGAGAAGGTGAGGAAGCCTCGACCTCCTTGGCTCAAGCGATCCTCCACTTCAGCTTCTGGAGTAGCTGGGACTACATGCATGTGCCACCATGCCTGGTTAATTAAGAAAATTTTTATAGAGATGGGGTCACACTGTGTTGCCCAAGCCGGTCTTGAACTCCTGGGGTCAAGTGATACTCCTACCTTGGCCTCCCAAAGTGCTGGGATGACAGGCACAAGCCACTGCACATGGCCATTGTCTTTATATTTCAATGCTTATTTAGATTTACCGAAATATTTTCTCTTTTTTTTTTTTTTGCCAGCTATTGCTTCTTGTACACTTCTCTTCTGTGGTTAGCTTTTTCTTCATGACACATATCCTTTCATAATTTTTTCAATAACAGTCACTGATGGTAAACAATCTCATTCTTGGTTTTTCTGAAAATATATTTATTTTTTGCTTTAGTCCTCTATGCTGTTTTAGCTGGGTTTCTAATTTTGATTGACTGTTTTCCTCCAATACTTTGAATGAGTAATCTATTTGGCCTCTTACTATTTATCAAGAGTTTCTGGTTAGTCTAATTATTATTACTGTGAGGATTTTTTTCTCTTTGGTTTCTTTTAATATTTTCTTTTTGCCTTAGATAATTTTTAATTTTACTTTGATGTGTTTAGGTAGAGATTTATTCTCTCTCTGTGAGTCTTCTGCTTTTTTCAATTGAGTTTCTTTTAGTCATTTACTCTTGCTTCTCCCCAATCTTTATTCTCTTTTACTGGAACTCATATCAATTGTATGTTGAACCTTTGCATTCTAAACTCCTTATCTCTTAATTGCTTTTCTGTGTTTTTCATTTCCTTTTTATTAGTGCTATATTCTGAGTAATTTCCTCATATGTTTCCTTCAGTTTACCATTTCTTCCTCTAGCCGTGTCTAGCCATTGTTTGACTTGTCAACATTTTAACCTCAATATTATATTTTAAAATCTATATTTTTTATTCTGGAGCCTTATTCTCTTATTACATTTTTCGTTCCTTCTCTTAAATGCTTTAACAAATTTTTATCTTTGGATTTATCTAGTATCTCAGGTTCTTTGATTCCTAATTGTCCTGTTTGTTCTGTCTGATTACTCTTTATTATGGTATGTTATTCCTTTGAATAGTTGATAAATTTTGATTATAAGCTCGTTTTCAGTGTATGCATTCATTCTGTGAGCATCCCCTATAGCCTGAATAGAAATAGAGTCTCTGCAGAGTAATTTTGGGTTTGCTTTTGCCAAAGTCTAGATTCATCAGTTTTTATGTTAAATCCTGGGTTTTGGATTTTAACACTATGTGGATGGTATAAATTTGGGCTTCTTACCCAAGTACAGGTGTAACCATGGTGTTTTACCTTCCATGGGATTCTTTTTATTGCCACTGAGTTACAGGCACACAGTAAGTTTTCTTGCTGCTTTCTGGGTTGGTAGGTAAAACGATTCTACTGTCATTTTCATGGAGTGGTGTCAGTTCACAGTTTCCTGCTTTGCAAGAAATTTACTTTCAACTCTTTGCCTTATACAGGACTAAGGCACATTTTTAAACCACATTTGTTATTTGAAGCCCTATTCCTGCATCCTTAAGACTTATATCTAGGAACTGTATCCACTGGACACTTGACCTTTATCCATGGGCTCTTGCATTTAACACTGTATTAGTCCATTTTCATGCTGCTGATAAAGACATACCAGAGACTGGGCAATTTACAAAAGAAAGAGGTTTACTAGACTTACAGTTCCACATGGCTGGGGAGGCCTCACAATCATCATGAAAGGCAAAGAGGAGCAAGTTACATTTTATGTGGATGGCAGCAAGCAAAAAGAGAGAGCTTGTGTAGCGAACTCACTTTTTTTTTTTTTTTTTTTTTTTTTTAATAGATGAAGTCTGGCTCTGTCACCCAGGCTAGAGTGCAGTGGTGTGATCTTGGCTCAATGCAACCTCCACCTCCTGGGTTCAAGTGATTCTCCTGCCTCAGCCTCCCAAGTAGCTGGGATTACAGGTGCCCACCACCGCACCCAGCTAATATTTGTATTTTTAGTAGAGATGGGGTTTCACCGTGTTAGCCAAGATGGTCTCGATCTCTTGACCTCGTGATCCACCCACCTCAGCCTCCCATAGTGCTGGGATTACAGGCATAAGCCACCATGCCCGGCTGAAACTCCCATTTTTAAAACCATCAGATCTCATGAGACTCATTCACTATTATGAGAACAGCATGGGAAAGACCTATCCCCATAATTCAATAATCTCCCACTGGGTCTTTCTCACAACACATGGGAAGTATGGGAGATACAAGATGAGATTTGGATGGGGACACAGAGCCAAAACATACTCCCAAATCTCATATCTTCACATTTAAAAACGAGTCATGCCTTCCCAACAGTCCCCCAAAGTCTCAACTCATTTCAGCATTAACTCAAAGTCCACAATCCAAAGTCTCATCCAAGACAAGGCAAGTCCCTTCCACCTATGAGCCTGTAAAATCAAAAGAAAGTTAGTTGTTTCCTAGATACAATGGTGGTACAGGGATTGGGTAAATATAGTCATTTCAAATTAGAGAAATTGGCCAAAACAAAGGGGCTATAGGCCCCACCCAAATCTGAAATCCAGCAAGGCAGTCAAGTCTTAAAGCTCCAAAATGATCTCCTTTGACTCCATGACTCACATCCAGGTCATGCTGATGCAAGAGGTAGGTTCCCATAGTCTTGGGCAGCTTTGCCCCTGTAGTTTTGCAGGGTACAGCCTTCTTGCTGGCTGCCTTCATGGGCTGGCATTGAGTGTCTCTGACTTTTCCAGGTGCATGGTGCAAGCTGTCATTGGATCTACCATTCTGGGGTCTGGAGGATAGTGGCACTCTTCTTATGGCTCCACTAGGCGGTGCCCCAGTAGGGACTCTGTATGGAACTCCCACCCCACATTTCCCTTCTGCACTGCCCTAGCAGAGGTTCTCCATGAGGACCCTGCTTCTACAGCAAACTTCTGCCTGGACATCCAGGCGTTTCCATACACCTTCTGAAATCTAGGCAGAGGTTCCAAACCTCAAATCTTGACTTCTGTGCACTCGCAGGCTCAACACCACATGGAAGCTGCCAAAGCTTAAGGCTTGCACCCTCTGGTGCCATGGCCTGAGCTCTACATTGGTCCCTTTCAGCCACAGCTGGAGTGGCTGGGATGCAGGGCACCAAGTCCCTAGGCTGCACATAGCACAGGGCCCATGGCCCAGCCTACAAAACCGCTTTTTCCTCCTAGGCCTCTGGTCCTGTGATGGGAGGGCCTGCTGCAAAGATTTCTGATATGCCCTGGAGACCTCTTCCCCATTGTCTTGATGATTAACATTCAGCTCCTTATTACTTGTGCAAATTTCTGCAGTCGGCTTGAATTTCTCCTCAAAAAAATGGGATTTTCTTTTCTAGTGCATTATCAGGCTGCAAATTTGCCAAACTTTTATGCTTTGTTTCACCTTTGAAACTGAATGCCTGTAACAGTACCCAAGTCACCTCTTGAATGCTTTGCTTCTTATAAATTTCTCCCACCAGACACCCTAAATCTTCTCTCTCAAATTCAAAGTTCCACAAATCTCTAGGGCAGGGGTAAAATGCCACCAGTGTCTTTGCTAAAATGTAACAAGAGTCACCTTTGCTCCAGTTCCCAACAAGTTTCTCATCTCCATCTGAGACCATCTCAGTCTGGACCTTATTGTTCTTATCACTATCAGCATTTTTTGAAAGCCGTTCAACAAGTCTCTAGGAAGTTCCAAACTTTCCCACATTTTCCTGTTTTTTTCTAAGTCCTCCAAACTGTTCCACCCTTTTCCTGTTACCCAGTTCCACAGTCACTTCTACAGTTTTGGGTATTTTTTCAGCAATGCCCTACTC
Source organism: Nomascus leucogenys (assembly GCF_006542625.1). Lineage (NCBI taxonomy): Eukaryota > Metazoa > Chordata > Mammalia > Primates > Hylobatidae > Nomascus > Nomascus leucogenys. The sequence continues at coordinate 24,818,288 of NC_044397.1, read as the reverse complement.
TACTGGTATGAATTTACTGTATTAGTCTGTTTTCACACTGCCGATAAACACATACCTGAGACTGGGCATTTTACAAAAGAAAGAGGTTTATTGAACTTACAGTTCCACGTGGCTGGGGAGCCTCACAATCATAGTGGAGGGTGAGAGGCACATGTTACATGATGGTAAACAAGAGGGAGAGCTTGTGCAGGGAGACTCCCATTTTTAAAACCATCAGATCTTGTGAGATTCATTCACTATCATGAGAACAGCATGGGAAAGATCCACCCCCATGATTCAATCATTTTCCACTGGGTCCCTTCTGTAACACATGGGGATAATGGGAGCTACCAGATGAGATTTGGGTGGGGACACAGAGACAAACCATATCAAACACTATGACTATGAGTTTTCTAACCTCTTTTCTTATACCCAGGATTTTAAAAAATCCTTTTCTGTTCATCTTTATATATGAAAAATGAGTTATACTTTATTGATTATATTTTTATCATGAAATGGGGGTTTACATCAGCCTTCTAGGTTGTTTGTAGAGTATTATTTTCCCACTGAACTATTTAGAATATTAAAATGTAAAAAACACAACTTTGTTATTCAATGTTAAGTAGGCTTACAGGTGGCTTTTTTGTTGATCAGTAATGCACTTCAAAAAGAAAAAATAACCAAGTTCCTATTGCTTATCAAATATTTAAATTTCTTTAAAAAGTAGAATATTATAGCTGATATTGGGGGAGTGAGGGAGGTATGAAAGGGGTTCCCAGACATAGCAGTGCAGATAATTTTTTTATAAAGCACATATTACTTAAACATTAAACAGGTTTTTGAAAAAGTGAGTTATTTAAACATTTTGACATAAGTTACTGTTTTCTAAGAAATTTGTCTTCTAAAAGAGATATATTTCTACAACAACAAAATATGACTCCAAGAAGTAATGCAATCATATTGAATAGTGTCCAGAACTAGTCTAATATATGCAGTCTATATATATCTGGTATGTTAGTTGAGGAGAACTCTCCAAAATATATTGCTATTGATAATATCCTCTTCTCCTAACTGACCTATAATAAATACAGATAGGGAAGAATATTTCTAGGAAGCCAGTATGAAAATGAAGTCATTGCCTTTCTTATCTGCGTTCCTCCAGAGAGCAGAGCCTAAGTCAAAAGTCTATGTATAAGTATTTTATTGGATAATAATTCCAGGGAGTAGGAGTGAAGGATAGAGGAATGAAGCAGAATAGAAAAGAGAGCAATATAAGACTATGAGTTGCTTACTGCAATGAGAGGCTGAACATGCAGCTGAGTAGCCATGCAAAATGTATTCCAGACTACATGCTTGTATGGCAGGGGTGAGGAGATGGGGGGAGCATGGGAGAAGCATTGATGTGTTGGATTCTGTTCTCCTTTGGCCAACTTTGTGTCATGAGGAATTACATTCAAGGCTGTGTCTGTGTAAAGTATAAGTGCTTGTATTTCCATAGAGAAACTTAGGCTTGGAGAAAAGAGGCATGTAGAGTGGGATGGAGGTAAGACACTGTGAAGCTGGGAAGAGCTCATGAAGAATTTGTTGCACTGGTGACTTGAATGAGAGACAGGTGAAACCAAGAAGACTTGTAAGAATGTATCAGATATGAAAAAGTCTGAGTTTTGTGCAGTTTAGTTAATTTTCTTATTATTATATCATGATATGTCCGTGATTTTTACCTTGGGCACTTCAGGTAAGATTCTGAATGAAGAATGTACATGGTGGAACATTTTGGCACTGGGAAACATGACAAAGACAAATTATTGTGATAGAGTGAAGGCACAGGTCAGGTACACATATTATGTGTTTGGAGAACATCATCTATTCTAGACGTTTCTATTCTAGAAACATTAGAGAAGGCAAAGTTGGAGGTAAGTATAGGGATCTGCATCCTGTGGGTAAGCAAGGGAGGAGCTCCAAATGCCCATCAATCATATGCAGACTTGTTATATTGGAGTACATAAGTATATAGGGGAAAAATATTCCACCTCCAAGAGTTTAGCCCAACAACAGCTAGAGTGGCTAACACTTCTTCATTTCTTTCCATCAAAGTCTTATCTTTCCAAAAATTTATGTCTTCTAGTAAGTATAGAGCATTCATCTTATAACCCATCCCTTGCCTGTTATTTTGTCCCACCTAGATAAGGGGTTGGGGGGAGCTCCAAGTACAAATGGTCCTGAACTTACAATGGTTTGACTTAAGAATATTTCAACTTTACAATGGTGTGAAAGCAACATGCATTTAGTAGAAATCGTACTTTGAATTTTGAATTTTGGTATTTTCCCATGCTAGCGATATGAGGTAGCAAACTCTCTTAAGATGCCAGGCAGTAGCAGTGAGTTGCAGTTCCTAGTCAGCTATGTGACAACAAGGGTAGACAACTAACACTCTGTAGAGTACTGTTACCAGTGGTTTTGGAATATTGTGTTTTGTGTTATCTCATCACATCATGTCTACAAAACACCCATCTGTGTACAGTACTCAAAATCTTATTATAAAATAGTCCTTGTGTTAGATGATTTTTGTCTAGCTGTAAGCTAATATAACTGTTTTTGGCACGTTTAAGGCAGGGTAGTCTAAGCTATGTTGTTTGGTAGGCTAGGTGTATTAAATGCATTTTTGACTAATGATATTTTCAGCTTACAATGGTTATATAACTCCATTGTAAGTCGAGGAGCATCTGTAGTTTGAATTCTTTCCTGTCCTGTAACAATAGGTATGCCATTTCTGATTGAATACAAATACATGCCAATAGCTTCTACAGATTACAAATTTGTGCATATCATTAGCTTATCAAATATCAACCCTAAACATTTGTGCATATCATTAGCTTATCAGGTATCAACATTTGGCATATCATTTGTGCATATCATTAGCTTATCAAATATCAACGTCAAACATTCATATGCCTGTAAATGAAGCAAGTATTCAAGAATTCCTGAGCTGAACAGTTTAAATTTCCTTAAATCTTCTCTATACTGTGATTTGGGGATAGAGATGTGAGTGGGTAATGAACTGAAAAGGAACAGGGCAGAAAAAGTTAAAATTAACAATTTTGCGTAATGTCTGCCTCACTGGAACACATCTAATGTTTGATTTTATGTATTAAAGATGCTTCAATAATCGACGAAATTTTATGGAGTTTTTGTCTGGAGATTTTGGTAATGATGTACCTTGTACATAGTAGTATCTTAATTAATATTTTTGGATTGAATAAAAGAAGGAATAAATGGATTCAACTTGCACATTGGTTGTTGAGCTGGCAAATAAGGAATTTTTAAAGTTTATTCCTCTGCAGGCATTTAAACTGGGATTGATTATTTACTAATCTTAGGTGACTGTAGTGATGGGAATTGACTAAAGGTAGGAAAATGGCCAGGTGAGTGCCTGTCATTCCTTCTGGTCCCATGATTCCAAACAGAATGGATGAAACTGTAATATTCAGTTATAGTTTAGGAGTTTCATTTGAATGTTTTCCCTAAGGAAATATGACAACTTTTATTCTACCATCTTCCCTAAATGCAATAAATGTGTAATGTGACTTCTTTTTAAAAAAATTCTTTTTATGCTAGTGGATTGTTCAACCTGCTCACACAATGACATTTCTGGGATATTTTCCAATCTTTACTTCCTCTTAAAATAGACTGAGACCTCATGTTCCATCTTGGAAAGCATTACATTTACTTGTTATTTGGTATGTGAACTATGTATTTTGAATGCTACTGAAAAGCAATTCTCTAAAAGACATATAGCTATCCTCCAGGTTTTTCCTGGCTTCAATTCTATATAAGCTTGCAAGTTTGTGTTTGTAATGTTATCATTTACTATGTGTAAAGAAATATGACTTGTTATTGGAACAAAAGAAAGGATAGACAAGATATAGTTAGTAAATATCCTTAGGAGAAAATTCCCAAGGGAATTTCAGGACATCTCTTCTCTTTCACATCAAATTCCTAAAGGTAGGAATTTAAACTGGAAAACTTAGATAATCCTTGGGGCTTCAAAGTAAATGAAGATAGATAGATTTCATAGATAAAGAAAAATGCAAAAGTATTGCTATTGTACTATCAAGTGATAAGTTAAACAGCTGTCAAAGCCTCTAATAAAAAAGATACAAATCATATAGGCCTTCATTATAAAAATATTATACCTGGGAGGCAGAGCTTGCAGTGAGCCGAAATCACGCCACTGCACTCCAGCCTGGGCAACAGAGTGAGACTCCGTCTCAAAAAAAAAATTATAAAATTAACATTTAAAACTCTGTAAAATATATGTATCCATAAAGTGAAACACTCAAAGTGAACAGAAATTCAATGTAAGGAAGAAAAATCAAGTATGTCTGTATACAAACATAAAAAATGAGTTTCTTTAGATTCTCCACATGATAAAAACAAATAATTTTTCCAAAGGGAATAGACATCTTATCAGTCTGCAAGTTTTTCTCAAAATGAAGTTTAAGGATCACCTGTGTTAATGTTACCTGGAATGCTGGTGAAAATGCATATTCCTTGGTTCCACCTCAGACCTAAAGGATCACATGCTCCAGGGTGAAGGTGTCCAAACTTGAATTATTAACATGGCTTTGAGGTGATTCTGATGAACATTAAAGTATAAGAACATGGTGCAACATTGTCTAATTTCAGATCACCCAGAAAACAAGGAAATACAAAATCCCCCTGGAAATCGAAAACCTATTTTCTTCAAATAAAAGCAGTTGTATCAAATTGCTTTCTCAATATCAGTTTACCAATAACATAGTAAAAACATAAAGGTAACATGTTGATAAGAATATTTAAAAGGGTTTTATTTTCATTCTGGAAAGATTGTCTTCTAGGTAGAAATAAATCTGAATGAGATTGGTTTGATAGTTTAGGGCCTAAGACTGACTTGAATGAAAACATCAGGATACAGTGGTTAGTCCACTTATTCAGGAATTATATATACCCTGAACAATTTTCCATGTTCAAAATGCCTGAAATGATTTAGGAAGTGATATTCCTAATGCTAACACCTTACTTAGGAAAACACTCTCAGATGAATATTGACCAAAAATGAAAGACCCTACCACTTTGTAAGGCTTATGTATCATGAAAGCAGAAAAGAAACTAGTATTTTTTGAGAATTTACTATGCATAAAAAAAAAGAATTTATATACATAGTCTTAATTCTTTCTACAGGCTTGTATCAGAGGTGTTACTGTCCCCATTTTACCACCAAGGGAACTCAGATTCAAAGAGGATAAGTGTATTGTAAAAGAATCCTATAGCTGATAAATGGCAGAGGCAAGGCTTAAACATAATACCTGTCTTAAATGGGCCCTTAATTCTTCCCAGGAATTGATGTTATTCAAGAGTATCACTCTCCCACTTGTCACAAATACTATTTTATATCTTTTCTATATAAAACTCTCATTGAAAATCTTGTGTCATAAATCTATGACCCAGTTGTGACAAAGCCTCTCTCAGTCGTCCTGTTTTTACCCCAGTGCCTGTGGCTCTCTTCCCCCTGTCCCGGTAACCAATGTCATCTGACTTAAAACCACAGACTAAGGTGAGCCAGTTCTAGTCACTCCCCTAAGTTTCCTCCGTCTCCCGTGTTCTTCAGATCAAATATGCACTGAAAGGGTCTCAGAAAGGCCATATTATGCTGGAGGACAGAAATCATTTTATATGACTTAGTCATGTTTTGGGGTCACCAAAGGAAGGGCCAGGGACACTCAGACCTTCTAAAAGAAGGTGTCTCAGGTGGACAGTCTCTCTCTTTCTCTCTCCAGCTTCCATCACTCCCCATTTCTCTCAGTTTTGGAGCTCTTTCTTTTAAATCCTACTCAGGTCTACATACTCTGCCCCAGAAAATTCCACTTGTCATCACCAGAGCCACCCCCCTCTTTCTTCCCTCTTGTCTTATACACTAGAACGTTTCAGGCCTTGGCCAGTTGCTAATGAACTTCCTAGTTTGCACAGTTGTTGCTGACTCGGGCCATGGAGGATGTCCTGTGAGTGCAGAGCAGTGTGGCTACTCAAGTTCCAGGTTAGTCTTCCCACCAGCCACAGTGGCTGATTTTCTCATTGTTAAGAAACAAGTGTATGTTACCAACACAAGCTTTTAAACAGCCCAGAGAACATACAGTCTAGTTCATACAAAGAGGGATTTTCCTCCCATCAGCATAGCTTTATTATCGCCCCTGGCAAAAAAGAAACTCTCCACAGTAATCAAAAAAAACCTTTTTTTTTTTGCCAGCCAAGAAAGGTGGTGCCAATGTCTATTAGATTTCATAAAAAATTATTTCAGTGCTTTCTACCTCTGTCATCTATGGCACAACCCCAAAAGGAGATTTCTGTTCACCTGGTGGAAAGACCTTTGCCTTCTTATTAGGGTTCCTGAAAATATTCTTCTTTTTCTACATTTCTCCTTCTGCTGTAATGTAGGAATTCCTCCCGTCAAAGAGTAAGCCCTTCATGTGCATTCTGGATTCCAACCCTCATTTTCAGGTCCTTGCTTCATAATTTACCACCTATCTTTCTCTCCTGTGTTTATGACTTCTCTTTCTCTACTGGACCATTCTTACCGATATTCAAATATTATCTAGTACTGCCATGTTAAAAACAGGCTTCCTTGACCCCACTTCTCTCTATATCTGCTGGTCTACCTTTATTCTCCCCTTTCTTGAAAAAATTGTCCCCACTATCATGCTATTTTGGGTCCCTATATATTTTCTTTGTAGCACTTATTGTCATCTGTAATTACATATTTATTTGTTTATTGTATTTCTCTATTAGACTACAAGCTGCATGCAAGCAATGATTATTTGTATTTATTTAGACACCTAGCACAGGCACACAATACCTTTTTGATAAGTATTTGTTATGTGAATAGAACACTCTAAATCTAGTGTTCTTCCCACTGAAGAGTGATAGGGATGGAGGAACTGTGATGCATACGATTTGTTGACTTATGGTCATCATCTGTTTCATTGGTTTTATTTTAACAAACTTTATATTTTAGAGAAGTTTTAAGTTAAAAATAAATTAAGCAGAAAATACAGAGTTCCCATGTAACCCCTCCCACATACATATAGCCTCCCCATCGTCAACATCTCTCACCAGCGCACCAGAGTGGTATTTGTTAGAATTGATGAACCAACACTGACACATCACTATCTACCCAAATTCATATTTTACATTAGGGTTCACTCTGTGTTGCATATTCTGTAGGTTTTCACAGATGTATAATAACATGTAGCCACCATTATGGTATTATACAGAATAGTTTCACTGCCTTAAATAGCCCCTCTGCTCTATCTATTTATCCCTCCCTCCCCCTAAACCCTTGTCAACCACTGATCTTTCTTCTGTTTCTATGCTTTTGCCTTTTCCAGAATGTAACATCATTGGAATCATACAGAGTTTAGCCTTTTCAGACTGGCCCCTTTCACTTAGCAATATGCATTTAAAGTTCTTCCATTTTTTGAGTGTGGCTTGATAGCTCCTTTATTTTCAGTGCTGAATAATATTCCATTGTCTGAATGTACCACAGTTTATTTACCCATTCACCTTCTGAAGGCTATCTTAGTTGCTTCCAAACTTTGGCAGTTATGAGTAAAACTGCCATAAACATTTGTGTGTAGGTTTTCATGTGGACATAAGTTTTCAACTAACGTGGGTAAATATCAAGGAGTGTGATTGCTGGATCATATGGTATGAGTATGTTTAGTTTTTTAAGAATCTGCCAAACTCTTTTCCAAAGTGGCTGTACCATTTTTGCATTCCCACCGGCAATGAATGAGAGCTCCTTTTGCTCCTGTTTCCAGTATTTAGTGTTGTCAGTGTTTTGGATTTTAGCCATCCTAATAGACATGTAATAGTATCTCATTTTAATTTGCAATTCCCTAATGTCATGTCATGTTGGGAATCTTTCTCTATGATTACTTGACATTTGTATATTTTGTTTGGTGAGGTGTCTATTTATATATTTGCCCATGTTTAAATCAGGTTGTTTGTTTTCTTCTTCTCAAGTTTTAAGAGTTCTGTATATATTTTGAATAACAGTCCTTTATCAGGTATGTCTTTTGCAAATATGTCCTCCCAGTCTGTCTTATTTTCTCATTCTCTTGATCCTTTTACATTTTACCCTGTCTCTGAAACATTTTGGCACCCACTCTTCTTCTGTTATTTCTCTTATTATAGAAGAAAATTGTCTGAGAAATTCACTCTAAGATATAAGTGCCTCGTTTTATTTATTTCTCAAAAGAGGACTGAAGGGAAATGACAGGGCTTAACATTAGGAAATAAACTTCTGATGATAGAATTTAAGTTCTCATGATATTGAAGTGAGGTATTTTTTGGAAGTTGTTTTTTGTAATTATTCTCCCCAAATACTGGTGACTATAATGTATAGATTCAGGGTGTTCAGTCACAGAATTTCAATTTCCTACCACTATTTGCTTGACACTTGAGATACTTTAAAGAAAAATAAAAAGGAAATATGACTTTATCAGCTGGTAGTTATCTTAAAGAACTCATCTCAAAATCCCAAGTTCCTAAATATAAATATATTCAAGAGGGAATCAAGTAACTCCATGGTTGAGTGAATTATATTTGTCAAACTCTTTGCTTGCAATGGAAATGCAAATCGAATTACATTAGGCAAAAAAGGAAGTATGTTGGCTATGTATCTGTGAATGACAAGCAAAGAACTTTTTCTGAATGATGCTATTCAATTACTCAGCCCTGTTTGACTTTATTCACAAACAGGATTTCCCCAAATGGTGGGAAATACAGCTCCTTGTAGACATAAACTTGTGTACTTACAGATCACAATCTAAAAAAATCCCCAAATTCTTTAGTGTTTATATAGTAAATTTCACTGAAAATTATGATTGTCCATCTTGGGTAATGTGGCCAAAGAGATGAAGAACTTTATTCATTTAGGGGTCTTGTGCCTATCTCTATGGTCTGAGATGCAAGAAGTTCAATTTCACTTGTACTACAAGAATTTAATTACCCCAGGTAAGAGGAATTTTGTTAAGAAAATGGTGTGAGAAGCTTAAGACAGCAAAACCAATAGATGTTGGATTTATAAATTCCTTATCTGGAATTCATATTATTTATTCCCTATTTTCAGAGTGCTCATCAAAAACGGGTTCTTGCTTTGAACAACAGAACACTTTGAGTGACTCACTGGTCAGATGCTGTAAGGTATTTATTTATTTATTTTTTTGCTAAAGCTAAAAATACATTAATCAGTTATGTCTGTAGATGTTTTGAAGATCTAACAAAGAATGAAGAAAATATTCATTTGTATATTAAGCAGTTATTATTAGGCCTATATTTATTTTTTTAGAGACAGAGTCTCACTCTGTCACCCAGGCTGGAATGCAGTGGCATGATCCTACCTCACTGCAATCAAGAACTCCTGGGTTCAAATGATCCTCCTGCCTCAGCCTTCCAAGTAGCTAGTACTACCAGCCACACCACCATACCTGGCTAATTTTTTTATTTTAATTTTTTTGTAGAGACAGGTCTTGCTATATTGCCCAGGCTGGTTTTGAACTCTTGGCCTCAAGCCATCTTTCTGCCTTGGCCTCCCAAAATGTTGGGATTGCAGGCATGAGCCACCCTAACCACCTAGGCTTATATTTTTATTTGCTCTATTTTAGAAATAATTATTTTAGAGTAGAACAGGGAAATAAGAAGTGTTCATTATTTTTGGCATAGTTGTGATAATTCTTGTGTAGTTGGTTTTCTCTGCCTGGTGGTAACCAGGCAACAAGAGTTGCCACAAGAATGAACTGTGAAGACTGAATTTTTAAAAATTAAGTCTTTAAAAAAATCACCTTCCCGTAGTTCATATTTTCTATTTCATCCAGATTATTTTTAATTTAAATCTTAAAATATAGTCAAACCTTCAAGACGGAATGCTATATTTTAATCGGGTTTTATTTAGCTGTTATTTAGACATTCTTAGTCAAACTTTAAAAATTTTTAGCTATTCTGTTTTTGCAGTGTTTCTTTGAAGAGCTGGGGAAATAATTTTTGATAATACTGATGCAGTACAGCACTAAGCCAAAAATTCCGTGTTGGATATTCTTTAGCCAATTGCTAGTTCTGTGACCCTAGGCCAGTTTCAATGTAGAAGTGAAATAATAGAACTAACCTCATAAGACTTTTCAGAGAATTCAGTGAGATTATGCACACAAAACACTTGACATATGCCTTGGTACTCAATGAGTGGTTAGTCAATGTTAGTTTATATTAGCTATGTTAATACTTATCTGTTAAGAGATGCAGAAAATTTCTGATTTCAGTAATTATTAGTGTTAACTTCCTGCTTAAGGGGATCACTGCCTGGGGTTGGGAGCTGTCTTTTTAGACATCTGGTTCCAGTGTGAAAGTGAATATTTTATAGTCAACTCTTCTGTGAGAACTACAGGTGGGAAATGCAGAAATAATCTTAATTGGATGCTCCAAAAGCCATTAGTGGATATTATTCAGAATCATTCCTTATTTTGAACAATGATATATATTTAACAGGTAAAATGTACATTTTAGATTAGAATTATGTAAAACTTTTATGTGTTATCCAAGAGTCACTTACAGTTTTATCATTTTCAATAGTTTTATTCTGTTTTTCTTTGTTTATATGTAGGTTAATTTATATTTTATACCAACAATCTTACTTCATTTTCTGCTGCTGAATAACAGGGAACCTCAGGTTGAGTAACGAAAAATTTATGTAGCCCATAGTTTTAGTGGCTGGGAAGTCCAAGAACATGGTGCTGGGATCTGGCAAGAGGCTTTGTGTTGCATCGTAACATATAGTGGAAGGTCGGGTGAACGCACAAGACAGGGAAAGACAAAATGGGATCCAAACTTATCCTTTCATCAGAGCCCACTACTATGGTAACTAACCCACTCTCAGGATAATGGGATTAATCCACTCATAAGGGCAGATCCCTTATGACCTAAGCACCTCTTAAAGGTTCACCACATAACACTGTTACAATGGCAGTTACATTTCAACATGAGTTTTGGAGGGGACATTCAAACAATAGCATCAACTAATCATGAAAATAATTTACCTGTTCCTGTTTTAATTTATAGATTTGATATTTCAAAAAAATAAACTGCCCATTAATTTCTTGGTGCATGTGCAATGCAATGGGAACAAAACATACAAATTTTGGAATTTTAAAAATCTATTTGGAGTTTTCATTTAACTTTGTATTACACTCACCTAAGCAAATTAGAGCCATTAATACTATTTCAATATGTGTACTTATTTTACACAGGAGAATTTTTTTCAAATATTTCAGAACATATATATTTTCTGTAACTGAGCATATAATTAACAAGTATAATTGCATATTGTCTTTATTAACTGCAAACATTTATTAAGTGTCTTCTGTGTGCAATAAATGGGGCAATACTTTGGAATACTAAGGATGAAAAAACAACAAACAAATGAACAAAAAACTCAGTTGATATTAAGTAATTTAATGGCCAATGCCCTCAGTGATATTTTTACATTGACTTCAAAGTCAGGTTATACATTTGTATATTTTAATAATGCAAAAATTATGTTAAGGGATATTTCAATGATAATGACAACATGATTTAAAAGAATTAAACACTTGCATAGACTTTTCTCCAAAGAAGATATATGAATGGCCAATAAGCCTATTAAAAGATGGCCAGGCATGGTGGCTCATGCCTATAATCCCAGCGCTTTGGGAGGTCAAGGTGGGAGGATCGCTTGGAGACAGGAATTTTAGACCAGCATGGGTAATATAGTAAGATTTTGTCTCTACCAAAAAAACCCAAAAAACAAAAAACTAAAAACTAAAAAAACCTAAAAAATTAGCCAGCCAGGCATGATGGTACATGCCTGCTAATCCTAGCTACTTGGAAAGCTGAGACGGGAGGATCACTTGAGTCCAAGAGTTGGAGGTGATAGTAAGCTATGATCACACCACTTTACTTCAGCCTGAGTGACAGAGTAAAACTCTGTCTCAAAAAAAAAAAAGACCCCCCAAAACAAGATTCCACCTCACCACCTCACATCCATTAGTAAAACAAACAAACAAAAACCAAGAAAATAATTGTTAGTGAGGATGTGGAGAATTGGAACCCTTGGTCACTGTTAATTGGCATACAAAATGTTACAATGTTACAGCCACTGTAGAAAATAGTATGTCATTTTTTTAAAAAAACTAAAAATAGATTTACTATATAATCCAGCAATTCTACTTCTACGAGTATACCCCAAATTATTGAAATAGGGTCTCAAAGAGGTATTTGTACACCCATGTTAATAGCAGCATTATTCATAATAGCTAAATTATGAAAGCTACCCAAAAGTGTTACTTTCATCAAGAAATGAATGGATAAGCAAAATGTATACATATACAATGCAATATTGTTTAAACCTTAAAAAGGAAGGACATTCTGTCATGTGCTATAACATGGATGGACCTTGAGACCATTATGCTAAGTGAAATAAGCTAGTCACAAAAAGACTGGGGTGTAAATCATAGAGTCAGAAATCCTAGAAACAGAAAGGTGAATGGTGGTTGCTGGGGCAGTGGGGAGAGGGTAAGGTAAAGAGAAGATATTGTTTTATGGCTATATACTTTCCATTTTGCAAAACGAAGAGTTCTAGAGATAGCCCATGGTGATAGTTATACAATAATATGAATGTAATACCACTGCACTTTGTACTTAAAATGGATAAGGTAAATTTTATTCACATGTATTTTGCCACAATAAAACTATTGGAAAAAAAGGTGATCATCTAGCAGTCTAACTTGGTTCTAAACTTCTTTTAAGCACTTTTTCCACCATATCATTTCTTTTGTTGGGGATTTATTTCCCAGTTGAGCTTTGTTGGAAATGAACTTAATTTATAATCTGACAAGTTCAAGAAAATAGCATTTTATATTTTGAATTTCTTTCAAATTTGAATGCAATGTAAATTTACTCTTCTGATTTTTAGCTGGCTTGCACAATTCGTCTGAATTTGTGAAGTTTTATGATTCAGTTTACATTTTTTTTCAGATAGCTTTGTGGAAGGTAATTATCTTCTGTTTGAAAACATGAGCTATGATATCATGATATATGAAATTTGACATTTATTAGTAACAGCTTTTGACATGGTTTTCATCATTGATTTTCTTTCCTCTCTTCCACTTGTTCTAGTTACACTTTCTTCATTCCAGATGCACAGAAAAGAAATATTTTATTTATCTTTTATGACACATTATGAACAATGGTGCTGGAAGAATTAACTTAGAATACAGGTGGTGAGGGGGCTACAAGACGGCTGACTAGAGGCACTTGGCACTGGGCACTCACCTCCTCCACAAACAAGGACCAAAACGGCAAATAGATAACCACATGTTGAACAGAGCTTCTAAGAGAGAACACTAGCATCCAGCAAGAAAGTGACAGGGAACCCCTGAGGTACAGAAGGAGAGGAAAGCAAGGCAGCCATACTGGCCAGGATTGACTTGGAGCCAGGAGAAATTCTCCATTATGAGGAAAATGTAAGTGAGAGATTCTCAGTGGTCTACATTCCCACCATGCACTCCTGCAATTCTAGCCACTTGATAAGCCCCTTGGCTCTTTTGGGCCCTGAGTTAGTATAGGGAGCTGCCTGGTGTCCAGGTGACAGCATTGATCCAGAGAGGAAGTGTGTACTGGGTCCCATACATCCCCCGAGACTCAAGCAGCTGCAGCACAGTATAATTTTGTACTACTCTGGTGGGACTGGGCTCTCAAAATGATGAGATAGTCCCTATACATCCACATTTTTAAGCCTTGATGATATCCCCGACATCGACCCAGAAGGCTGCAATATTGTGACACCAGCTGGACCCAGCAGTGGGGGCAGGGCCCCAGCATTTTAGCCCACTCAGTGTTCTGCATTTCAGGAAATAAGCAGTGCAGTGTACCAGGGAGGCTGCATCTGGGACAAAGGGAGCTGAAGTGTGTGCTGTTCAGAGCCAGAGAGCTGCCCGCCTGGAGCTGCTGCCACTGACAGAAACCCCACCCCATCTGGCAGCAGGACCACTGTGCATCTGCACACACTTTTAAGGGGTCTGGGAACTAGAACAGTCTTGGGGCCTGAGGACAGGCCCATACTGACTGCCACTGCTGGTGCCCAAATATGTTTTTTGGTGGCCTGAAGACAGGCCCACCCAACCTGCCACTGGTAACTGCATGCATCTCCAAGGGAACCAGGGACTAGTTTGCCCAGCCTTCTGCTGCTGCCACCACTGATACTCACTTGTGTTCACCAACTTGACTGGGGACTAGCCTGCCAGCCAACTGCTGCCTCTGCTGTCAGCCTTAGCATGAGGCTTGGGGCCTGAGGGTTGGCCTGTTGCCACTACTGCCATTGGTGATTCCACACATGCTGAGCAGGGACCCAAGGACCCATTGGCCTGGCCTACCAATGCTATTACTGGCACCCAAATAAGCTGTCTGGAGGCACAAGGACCAGCATGCTCAGATCTGCCACTACTGGCATCCGTATATGGCACCTGGAGGCCCAAAGATCAGCATGCCTGCCATACTGCCAAAAAATTGAAAAGGAGAGAATCTTTCTAATGCATACTAGGAGGCCAACATTACACTGGTAGCAAAACCAGACAATGCCATACATAAAAATAAAACTATAGGCCAATATCTCTGATGAACATAGAAGCAAAAATCTCAACAAATGCAAGCCAAATGCAACAACACATCAGAAAGATAATACACTGCGATCAAGTGAGATTTATCCCAGGAATGCAAGGATGGTACAACAGATGCAAATTAATACACGTGATATATCACATTAACAGAACAAAGGATGAAATACATATGATCGTATCAATAGATACAGAAAAAGGCAGTTGACAAAATTTAACATCTCTTCATGATAAAAACTCTCAATAATGTAGGAATTGAAGGAATATACTACAACATAATAAAGTTGATGTAAAACAAATCCACAGCTAACATGCTGAATGGAGAAAAGCTAAAACTTTTATGAATTAGGATAAGACAAAGATGCCCACTTTTACCACTCTTATTCAACATACTATTGGAAGTGCTAGTTAGAGCAATCAGGCAAAAGCTAGAAGTAAGAGGCATACAAATCAGAAAGAGGAAGTCAAATTGTCTTTGTAGATGATGTGATATTATATTTAGAAAAGCTTAAAGCCTCTACCAAAAAACTCTTTGAACTGGTAAATTCGGCAAAGTTGTGGGATACAATCAGCATACAAAAAATTAGTAGCGTTTAACACGCCAATAATAGCAGAAAAAGAAACCAAGAAAACAACTTCTTTTGCAATAGCTACAAAAAATAATATAAGACCTTGGAATAAATTTAACCAAGGAGGTGAAACACTTCTATAATGTAAACTGCAAAACAATAATGGAAGAAATTAAAGAGGACCCAAACAAATGGAAAGAAATCCCATGCTTATGGATTGGAATAATTAATATTGTTAAAATGACAATACTACCCAGAGCAATTTACAGATTCAGTGCAGTATCCATCAAAATACCAATGATATTTTTCACAGAAGTAGAAAGAACAATCTTAAATTTTGTATGGAACCACAAAATACCCAAATAGCCAAACAACCCTGAGCCAAAAAACAAAACAAAACAAAACAACACAACAACAACAACAACAACAAAAAACCCAAAGCTGAAGTTATCACACTACCTGACTTCAAGATATGCTGCAATGTTATAGTAATCCTAAAGGCATGATAGTCGTATGAAAACAGATACATATAGACCAGTAGAACAGGATAGAAAACCCAGAAATAAATTCACATATATGCAGCCAACTGATTTTTGACAAGGTGCCAAGAATATACATTGGGGAAAAGACAGTCTTTTCACCAAATGGTGCTAGAGAAACTAGGTATCTATATGCAGAAGAATGAAACTAGACCCCTATCTATTACCATATAAAAATCAGATCAAAGTGGATTAAAAACTTACACATAAGACCCAAAACATAAGATTATAGATGGAAACATTAGAGGGAATTCTCCCAGGTCATCTAGGCAAAGATTTTATGTCTAAGACTTCACAAGTATAGTCAGAAAAGACAAATATATCCTAATGGGACTATATTAAACTAAAAAGCTTCTGCACAGCAAAGGAAATAAGCAGCAGACTGAAGACATAATCTGTAAAATGACAGAAAATATTTACAAATTATCCATCTGACAAGCCACTGACATAAGGAACTCAACTCCACAGCAAAAGTCGGCAATGCACATGTACTCCTGAACTTAAAATAAAAGTTACATAAAAAAAAGTCAACAAAGGATATGAATAGATTTTCTTTTAAAAGGATACATACAAATGACCAAGAGTTATATGAAAAAATATGCTCGCTATTACTAATCATCAGTGAAATGCAAATCAAAGCCACAATGAGATATCATCTCACCTCAGTTAGAACAAGTATTATCAAAAAACCGAAAAATAACAAATGTTGGCAAGGGTACAGAGAAAAGGAACTAAACAGTATGGAGGTTTCTCAAAAAACTAAAAATGGGACTACCATACAATCCAGCAACCCCACTCCTGGGTATTTATGCAAAGGAAAGGAAAATAAAATATTATTTTCTCTTTTTCTTCCACATTTTGATTTTCTACCAAATCAAAGAAATTACCTTTATCTCGTATGTTCTGTATCTTCCTGCTTTTCTGCTATTCTTTGTACTATTCCCTCAACCTGGAGTGCCTTTTCCCTCCTTTCTGTATAAACTCTATCTTTCCAAATCTGACTCAAAAGGCAACTTCCTTATGGCATTTTTCCTGATCTACTCCTGCTTTCCCACTTGCCAAAAGGAATTAATTTGTCCTTCCCTTATGCCTCCTCTGCTCTGTGCTATTAGTGCCAAGCAGGTTTGCTAATAGCAAAGGTCATTATTAAGTCTACCGCCAGAAAGGCGTATCCATGTACTTATGCCCACTGCATCCTGGGCTACTGTTTAAGTCCACCGGTCATTGATTACCAGTTTGTCTGAGTCCAGTGAGACAGAAGATACTCACACACAGGTTATGTAAAGCAAGTTAATTACTTACAGGTCAGCAGCAAGAGACAAAAAAAAACAAAAAACCCTCAGACCCATTGTGAGCCAGTCTCCCAAGACTCAAGAAAGCTGCCATGGTGGATGGCATCTCGACTGCATATGCTGGACTTCGCACCACAGCTGAGGCATCCTGAAAGCCATCCTGCCTTGGTTATATACCTCAGAGGCCACATGACACAGTGGGCAAAGCTTTGAAGGACGTCCTGTTCCAGATGAAAGAGCAAAGTCTGAGCTGTCCCTGGCACTTACTCCCTAACTCAAGATGTTACCTTCTCCGGGAGGGACAGGAACAATGTCCAGGCTGTTTGAGGCAGTTCTTCCCGATTTCAGGATATAATATTCCCAGCACATTCTATGGTTATTCTTGAGAACTATGAGCAAGAAAAGGGGAGATCTATGTTGGTACAAGACCACCTGGAGAACTGTCCTGCAGATCTTTCCTCTATTAGGGGTTTTAAATTCATTGAAAGTATGATGTTGGCTGATTTTTATTTATGTTCTATTTCTCAATATTCTTGGTATGATGCTTTGAACATTGTTTTTTCAAAATTACTTCAAAGAGGATGGATATGGAATCACCATTATAACCTACTAATTACATAGTTACTTTGAATACCTGAAAACCATAAGAGGATACTTGGGAATTTTTTTTTATTGTGGTAAACAAACATAAAATAAAATTTACCCTGTTAGCCATTTTTAAGTGTACAAGTGAGAACTCTTTTTTTTTTTTCTTTTTGAGACAGAGTTTCACTCTTGTTGCCCAGGCTGGAATACAATGGCATGATCTCGGCTAACCGCAACCTCTGCCTCCTGGGTTCAAGTGATTCTCCTGCCTCAGCCTCCTGAGAAGGTGGGATTACAGGCACCCACCACCACACTCAGCTAATTTTGTATTTTTAGTAGAGATGGGGTTTCTCCATGTTGGTCAGCCTGGTCTCGAACTCCCAACTTCAGGTGGTCCACCCACCTCAGCCTCCCAAAGTGCTGGGATTACAGGTGTGAGCCACCACACCCAGCCAAGTGTACAAGTCAGAACTCTTAAGTATATTCACAGTGTTGTGCAATTGAGCTCTATAACCTTTTCATCCTGTAACACTGAAACTCTTTATCCACTAAACTGCAGGTCCCCTCCTACCTCCCCCAGCCCTTAGCAACCAACTTTCTACTTTCTGTTTCTATGATTTTGACTAATTAAGGTATTTCATACGTGTGGAATTATACAGAATTTGTCATTTTGTGACTGGCTTATTTTGCTTAGTGTAATGGCCTCGAGGTTCTTCCATGTTGTAGTATGTAACAGAATTTCCTTTTTTAAGGCTGCGTATTTCATTGTATATATATATACCACTTTTTCTATGTTCGTTCATCTGTCCATGGACATTTCAGTTGTTTCCACCTTTTGTCTATTATGCATAATGCTGTGATGTACATGGATGTGCAAATATCTCTTCCAGGTCCTGCTCTGAATACTTTTAAATGTATGTACAAAAGTGAGATTGCTGGATTACATGGTAAGTCTATTTTTAATTCTTTCGAGGAACTCTCACACTGTTTTCCACAATGGCTGTATCATTTTACAATCTCAGCAACAGAGCATAAGGCTCGCAATATCTCCACTTTCTTGCCAACACTTGTTATTTTGTGTTCAACAGTGGCCATCCTAATGACTGTGAGGCTATATCTCATTGTGGTTTTGATTTGTATTTCTTCTATTAGTAGTGATGTCAAACACCTTTTCATATGTTTCTTGGCCATTCGTATATCTTGCTTGAAGAATTGTCTATTCAAGTCCTTTGTCCATTTAAAAATTATGTTTATTTTTGTTCTTGTTGCTTTGAAAAAGTTCACTATATATTCTATAAATGTTGAGTTGTAACAATTTTTATATGTATATTAATCCCTTATTAGATAAACAATTTGCAAGTATTTTCTCCCCTTCTGTAGGTTGCCTTTTCACTCTGTTGACTGTTTTCTTTGATGCACGGAAGTTTTTCTGTTTGATGTAGTCCTGTTTGTCTGTTTTTTCTTTTGTTGCATGTACTTTGGATGTCATATTCAAGAAATCATTGCCAAATTCAAATGTCCTGATTCTTTCCCCCTAGGTTTTCTTCTAGGAGTTTTATAGTTTTGGGTCTTACCTTCAGGTCTTTAATCCATTTTGAGTTAATTTTTGTATATGGTATAAGGTACAGGTCCAACTTTATTCTTTGCTTGTGGATATCTGGTTTTCCCAACACCTCTCACAACATTTTGAAGAGAGTGGTGTTTCCCCTTTGTGCAGCTTTGGCGTCCTTGTTGAAAATCATTTGGCCATCTACGCAAGAGTTTATTTTTGAGTTCCCTATTCTGTTCCATTATTATATATATGTATGTCAGAACCAAGTGTTTTGATTGCTGTTGCTTGCAGTGTGTTTTGAAATAAAAAAGTGTGAAGCTTCCAACTTTATTCTTGTTTCTTGTTTTGGCTATTTGAGATCCCATCAAAATTTATATGAATTTTAGATTTTTTTCTATTTTTGCAAAAGTACCATTGGGTTTGATAAGGATATATTGAATCTGTAGATCATTTTAGGTAGTATGGACATTTAAAAAGTACTGTCTTCCAATTGGAGAGCATGGGATATCTTTCCACTTCTGTCTTCTTTGATTTCTTTTAGCAATGTTTTGTGGTGTTCAGTGTACAAGTTCTTCACTTCTCAGGTCAAATTTATTCCTAAGATTTGTATTCTTGATGCTATAATAAATAAAATTGTTTTCCTAATTTCCTTTTTCAATTGATTACTTTTTGTGTATGGAAATGCAACTGATATTTATGGATTTATTTTCTATCCTGAGATTTTGATGAAATTATTTATTAGTTGTGACAGTTTGTGTATGTGTGTATATGTGTAATCTTTGGGGGTTTCTAAATGCAGTTAGCCCTCTGTATTGTGGGTTTTGCATGCATGAATTCAACCAAACACAGATCGAACCCTGTGGATACGAAGGGCCAACTGTACTGTGCTATTTTACATAAGCTACTTGAGCACCTGTGGATTTTGGTATCCATGGGGGATCCTAAAACCAGTTCCTCATGGATACAGAGTCAACTGTATAAGATCATGTTATCTGAAAACAGGGATAATTTTACTTTTTCTTTCGTAATTTGAATGCCTTTTATTTATTTTTCTTGCCTAATTGCTCTAGCTAAAACTTCTAGTACTATGTTGAATAGAAGTGATGAGAATGGGCATCCTTTTCTTGTTCCTGATGTTAGATGAAAAGTTTTCAGTTTTTCACCATTGAGTATGATGTTAGCTGTGGGCTGTCCATACACCTTTTATTGTGTTGAGGTAGTTTCCTTTTATTCCTAGTTTGGTGAGTGTTTTTATCGGGAAAGCATGTTGAATTTTGTCAAATGCTTTTTTTTCTGCATCAGTTGAGATGATTATTTTTTGTTCTTCATTTTGTTAATATAATGTGTTAATTAATTGATTTTACTGTGTTGAACCATCCTTGTATTTTAGGTATAAATTTCACTTGATTTTGGTGTATCATCCTTTTAATATGCTGTTTATGCAGCATATTAAAAGTATTTTGTTGAGAATTTTTATATCAATATTTTAGTATTTTGTTGAGAATTTTTGTATCAATATACATCAGGGATATTGGTCTGTAATTTTCTTTTCATGTACTGTCTTTGTCTGATCTTGGTATCAGAGTAATAATGCTGGCTTCCTAGAATAAGTTTGGAAGTGTTTCCTTCTCTTCAATTCTTTGGAAGAGTTTGATGAGTATTGATGTTAATTCTTCTTTAAATCTGTGGTGGAATTTTTTAGTAAAGCTATCTTGACCTTTTTTTTTTTTTTTTTTTTTTGGTTAGGAGGCTTTTAATTACATTTTCCATCTCCATAGTTGTTACAAATCTGTTCAGATTTTTTCTTGTTTCTTCATGAGTCAGTTTTGGTAGGTTATAAGTTTGTAGTACTCTCATAATCTTGTTTATTTCTGGGGCATCAGTTGTAATGTTCCTTCTTTCATTTCTAATTTTAGTTATTTGATTCTTCTCTCTCTTTTTTTCTTAGTCTAGCTAAGGGTTTGTCAATTTTTTTTATCTTAGAATATTTTTGACTGTCTATTCCACATGGCAAAGGAGAACATTCTACAGGAATGGGAATAGTTGAAACTATGTATAGATTTGACGCCCATATAGCTAAGTACTAAATGACTGCTACTGCATGAATTTCTAAGATAGTTTTAAGACTATGGTAGCATAGAATTTCTGAAAAATTTTTGAGAGAGAATACAGTTGTTTAAAGCAATTGCCAATGTTTTTAATGGAGAAGAATATATGTACATACAGTTTATAAAACACTGGTTAAATTCTGTATTTCTATTGGGATATATTTTATAGATTAATGACATACTGGTAGTATATTCCTCTGATAGGAATTTTCAGTGAGAGGCATTCACATCTTTGCATTTTGAAGTTTATATAAGAATTCATTTTCATCATTCTTTCTCTCTTAGTGAAACTCTGTTAGAAAATCATTATTTTTCTATGCAATGTCTCTCTTGGTTATATTTGTATTAGGCAATTACCTGTTTGAATTTCATTATTCTTACTATTTAGAATTTTCATTAAAATTAGAAATATTTCTGCTTAAAGAACAGTAGTTATTTTCTGAGGATAGAGGCTTAATTTTTTATACAAATTCTCAAATACCTGTAGAACAAATAGTGACCTATGCAACGGGGATGTTTTTGTGTGAGTAAGAATATCTGCTACATTTCTGGATAGATTGCCTTGTAAGGATCATGGTGGCCATAGCTTGTCTTGTGAATAAAGGTTTTTCTAGAATATATTAAACACTTTGTCTCATAGTGGAAAAGGAAAAATCTTGGACTTGGAAAAAGAAGGCCCTTCCAACTATGGACTGTCCAGGTAAAATCCTTTATAATTGTATCTAGTTTTTCACTAAATCATTATACTTGTAATATTATGGTATTATCAACATTTTAAATATAATAGTTAAGGTTACTACTGAAATACAAACTTATTGCACAGATTTAAGTTTTTTCTCATGGTCCTTTCTTTAAAAATATAACCTCAATCTATCAACATTATACTAACCTATTATAACTATCAAAGTTAAAAAGAGAGATTTTTAATTACTTATCCAGAGTACAGCCCCTTGGATTACCCACTTTCTATCCTTTCTTTAAGAAAATGTTATCTTTTTAATCTCAATCTATCAACAATCTACTAACCTGCTATAAATATCAAAGTTAAGAGAAATTTTTAATTACTCATCGAGAGTACAGCCTTTTGGGTTACCCACTTACTCTCCTTTCTTTAAGAAAATGTTATCTTTTGCTTAAAACTTTAAAATTTAAGAATGTAGTTTCTACCACTAACCCAGAAGTTTTTAAATTAGTTTTTCTACAATGGACTGAGGATGCCCTAGGGAAGCTAAACATTCCCATTATTCAGTCAATATGGTAGAATGTGCCAGGGAAGCAGGTGCCTCAGTCATTTTATATCTCCTAGAGTCTGGGAAACTCACTCAACTGTGTAGCCAAACTGGAATGAAGGCATGCTGTACTGATCTCTGAGAACTAGAGAAAACCAGTTAAGAAAGATCACCCTCCAGGTCCTCCCCACTGCCACTCCATTCTGTTTGATTTCTTGGGCTATGATTAAGATAGAGTTAGGAACTACCCACTATGAACAGAAGCCATCCTTGGAACAATTTTCTGTGAGTATATGTTATGGTTTGAATGTGTCCCCAAAATTTCATGTTCTGGAAACTTGATCTCCAAGTTCATATTTTGATGGTATTTGGAGGTAGAGCTTTAGAAGGTAATTAGGATTAAATAAAGCTGTAAGATTGGGGTCCCTATGATGGAACTGGTAGTTTTATAAGAAGAGGAAGAGGCTGGGTGCAGTGGCTCATGCCTGTAATCCCAGCACTTTGGGAGGCTGAGGCAGGCAGATCACCAGAGGTCAGGAGTTCAAGACCAGCCTGGCCAATGTGGTGAATCCCCGTCCTACTAAAAATACAAAATTAGCTGGGCATGGTGGCATGCACCTGTGATCACAGCTACTTGGGAGGCTGAGGCAGGAGAATCACTCGAATACGGGAGGCAGAGGTTGCAGTGAGCCGAGATCACGCCATTGCACTCCAGCCTGGGCAAAAAGAGAAAACTTTGTCTCAAAATGAAAAAAACAAACAAAAACCAAAAAAAAAAAAAAAAAAGAAGAGGAAGAAAGACCTGAGCATATACACTGTTGCTCTCTCATCATGTGATGCCCTCCATCATTTTATAACATAGCAAGAAAAACCCCACCAGATGCCAATGCCATGCTCTTGGACTTACCAGCCTCCAAAAACATGAGCTAAATAAACTTATTTTCTTCACAAATTACCCAGTCTGTGGTATTCTGTTATAGCAACAGAAAATGGAGTAAGATAGTATGTGTCCATACATGTACTTTTGTATGTAGATGAATGCCTTGGGAGAATGAATCTTAAATGGTGGAGGCTGGAAAGTGCCATTTTGGAGAGTTGTAAGCAACTTCTCCCAACTGTGATAGAAACTTTGTGTTTATGGAAAACTTCTTTTCTATGATTTGGGCCAATTTCATACATCTAGATACTAGATATATTCTCAGGTAAGCCTAGAGAGCTGGTCCAAATACTGATGCTTGAATTTGAAATGTTAAATCCTCTTTTTAGTAATATCAATTCAGATTATTTTTAGCAGAACTGGAGTGCAGGCTACACGTTGTGGATGGGGTGAGGATTTTCTCCAAATAATTGGACATTGCCACCAAACAGGCCTTGATCTAGGTGAAAGAAAGAGGTTTTGTTTTTTTTCTCGAGATTAAAGAGGAAGAATTTGGGCTCAAGGGGTACACTTGGAGAATCTCATTTGTGGGAGCCATTCAGACCCCACATCTCCACCAGGATGAAGTTTGAAATAGATTGTTTAGTCATTCCAAGAATATGTGCCAGACAATGTGCTAGGTATAGATGAAATGTTGAAGAAGAAGAATAAGGAGAAGGAAGAGGAGGAAGAAGAGAAAGAGGTGGACACAGCTCCTCTTTATTAATCAAGTTACATAATTAAAATGTAAATTTCCAGCTGTAATCAAGTGCTACCACATGACACTGTGAATTTGGATAATTCGCCAAGTTAGGTAGCCTGAGGAATCATTTTCTGAGAAAATGACAATTAAGCTGAGAACTAATGCAGGAGAAAGAATTAGCTAGATGAAGCAGTGGGACAAGAACATTGTTGGAAGACAGAATTAGACAGTAAGTACAAAAGCCCTGTGGTAGGAGGGAGCATAAAGAATATAAAAGATTGAGAGATGACTCATGTGGTTGGCATGGAGAGAGAAGATGGTATGTGTTCAGGCTTTTGAAGCATATGGGAACCATACCCAGCAAGTCTTTATGAGTTTATAGGCTTCTTAAGGAGTTTTATCTTTACCATCAGAGTAATTACAAGCCATAGCTTCTTTTTGTTTGTTTGTTTTTTAAGTTCTGGGACACATGTGCAGAACGTGCAGGTTTATTACATAGGTATATGTGTGCCATGGTGGTTTGCTGCACCTATTGACACGTCATTTAGGTTTTCTCCCCTTGCCCCCCACCTCCCAACAGGCCCCGGTGTGTGTTGTTCCCCTCCCTGTATCCATGTGTTCTAATTGTCCAGCTCCCACTTATGAGTGAGAACATGTGGTGTTTGGTTTTCTGTTTCTGTGTTAGTTTGCTGAGTGTGATGGCTTCCAGCTTCATCCATGTTCCTGCAAAGGACATGAACTCATTCCTTTTTATGGGAGCATAGTATTACATGGTGTAGATGTATCACATTTTCTTTATCCAGTCTGTCATCGATGGGCATTTGGGTTGGTCCCATGTATTTGCTATTGTAAATAGAGCTGCAATAAACATACGTGTGCAAGTGTCTTTTTATTAGAATGATTTATATTCCTTTGGGTATATACCCCATAATGGGATTGCTGGGTCAAATGGTATTTCTGGTTCTAGATCCTTGAGGAATTTCCACACTGTCTTCCACAATGGTTGAACTAATTTACATTCCCACCAACAGTGTAAAAGCATTCTTGTTTCTCCACAGCCTTGCCAGCATCTATTGTTTCTTGACTTTTTGATAATCGTCATTCTGACTGGTGTGAAAAAGTATCTCGTGGTTTTGATTTGCATTTCTCTAATGATTAGTGATGTTGAACTTTTTTTTCATATGTTTGTTGACTGCATATATGTCTTCTTTTGAGAAGTATCTGTTCCTATCCTTTGCCCACTTTTTGATTGGGTTGTTTGTTTTTTCTTGTACATTTGTTTAAGTTCCTTATAGATTCTGGATATTAGACCTTTGTCAGATGGGTATATTGCAAAAATTTTCTCCCATTTTGTTGGTTGCCTGTTCACTCTGATGATAGTTTCTTTTGCTGTGCAGAAGCTCTTTAGTTTAATTAGATCCCATTTGTCAATTTTGGCTTTTGTTGCAATTGCTTTTGGCATTTTCATTATGAAATCTTTGCCCATGCCTATGTCCTGAATGGTATTGCCTAGGTTTTCTTCTAGGGTTTTTATGGTTTTGGGTTTTACATTTAAGTCTTTAATCCATCTTGAGTTAATTTTTATATAAGGTGTAAGGAAGGAGTCCAGTTTCAGTTTTCTGCATATGGCTCGCCAGTTTTCCTAGCACCATTTATTGAATGGGAAATCTTTTCCCCATTGCTTGTTTTTGTCAGGTTTGTTGAAGATCAGATGGTTGTAGATTTGCCATAGTTTTAAGAAGGGGTAGAGGGATGGGATTATCAGGTTGAGTTTTCAAAAGATTATTCTTTTCAGACTTTTATAGATTTTGCCTTTGGGTTTAATTGCATTGAGAGAGTGGAGGAGCCTATAAATCAGTCATACTGAGGCACAGATCCACCTTTAGCACTCCAGACCAGCAGTGGATTTGAGGAGGAAGTAAGAGTTCCTTGGAGAGTCCTAGATTTTCCTGAATGGAGAACCTGATGGAAGCATGGACTTCTGCAGAATGGGGGATCACATATGTTATCAACTGGCTGTTTAAAACAATGTAGCTTTATTTAGCAGTCACAGGCCAGTCAGATCTGGAAAAATATGGTTACTATATATAACCAAATTGATATTATACTGGATGGTTGTTAATAAAACAATAAGAAAATTATTTCCTTTTATGTATTAATATAGAGAACATTTCATTTTTATTACATATTTTTCCATAGCATCATTTTAAGTTGCTTTATGCAATAACATTGCATGGATATTTACTGTAATTTCTTTAATCAATTGCTTGTTTGTGGATATTTGTATTATTTCTAAATTTTTAATCATTGTAAACAATGTTGTGAGATATAGTTATGTCTATACACACATGCTGGATAGGTCCTTGAAACTGATAATTCTGGTTGTGAAGGACAGGAATGCCTGGGAGCATGTACATTTAAAAAGCTATTCTGTATAATGGCAAATGCTAACCATGTTTTTCTTACTAAAATGATCTCTCACCTGCAGGGTAACAGGGTTTGCCAACAGCAAACAGTAGTATTATTTTCATTTCTGCCAATAATTTGATAAGTAAAATTTTGGATCTCATTTTAATGAGCATAAGTTGAAATTTGAAAAAAAAATCAAATCTGGAAGAAATCCTAGAGATACCTAATTTAACCAATTCATTTTACAAAGCCCACGGCACAGTTAGTGAGCTGCAGAACAGGGATCATGATCCAGTTCTCTTGGATATTATCCCAAGACTCTTTCCATGGAAACAAACTTAGCAGGGGGTCCCTGCTGCAGTTCTCCAGCTGGAAGCATCAGAGCACAAGACTGTGGGAAGAGAGTACAGTTTTGTCCATTGAAAAACAATGAAGTTATTGATTGCAGCCTACAGAAGCAATTAGTGAACCCAGCTTCCTGGAGATGCTTCTGCCCAGGGAGGAGGTCATGAAGAAGATATTACCCACAGAAGGACCTGGTTATCCTAGTACCAGAAGCTTCTCAGGAGAGGAGCTAAGGAACACTTACTTGGAGACCATCAAGCTTCCTGCTGTCCCAGCTTGAATCTTACTGGGGTCATCCCTTCTAGTTAGTAGACCTGAAGATGGGGGCAGAAGGTATTTAACTATCTGCTGGGTAGAGAGAATAACAATGGCTTATCAGTTTATTGGGCAGGCTGGAGTCCTATAAAATGTGGGAAGAAGCTTGAGGTGTATATAGCCAAAGATTCCAAATTATAATCTGACCCGAATTTTATTTTGTGAGGAATGCTGTGCGGGAAAAAGGCTGTGTCTTCAGTTTCCTCTTGCCTGACTCTTTTGCGCACTGTTATCGTATTTTGCAGGTTCAGTATCTTAAAGACGTTTTACATCCCATGACACATTTGCCTTACATTATATATAAATTACATTATATTTAAATTAATGTATTACTGTAATATATTAATGTGTGTATATGCACACACATATACATGTATGTATGTATGTATGTATCTCCCTATTGGCCTTGACTTTCTCAGTGTATTCCGACGGGACTTAGAACTACACACACTTTTATCTCTTTGCTTGAGGGCTTTCTAAGTCTGAAACCAACTTTCTTTTCTATATGACATTTCAGCACAATTAACAGATGATGTTAATCTAAAACCAGGTGAGAAGAATCGAAACCAATAGGAGTGAGTCAGAGAAATCATAAGGACATTTTGTCTTCCTGCAGAATAAAGCCGGGTGCTGGGACTTGGCATCAGAGACTGTTGTCTGTCCCCAGCCTTTGTTTCCAGGCTCATTTACCCACTCCTCACTTCACAGAACCTTTGGTCTGGTTAGATCGATCTGCCATTGTCTTAGAATGCCTGGTTGTTCCTGCCTCTGGGACTTTGCCATTTTCCTTCAATGGAGTGCTGCTTTCCCACACTTATTAACCTACTTGAAATCTTTCCATTATATCACCTTTATTAACCACTGCCTGTACTTCTTCCTACTTCTTTTGAAACCACTCATTTACTATTCATAATATACTGAACTTCTGATACTTGTCTTTCAATGAACACATATTTTGCCTGTAACTATAATTGTAAGCTACTTTGGTAAAGGATCTAGGTGCTGTGCTTCTGGAGGCTTTGTAATGTGTCCACTTGACTCAGCCAAACTACATTTCCCATAATTTCCTCTCCTGCGTGTTTCCAGTTAGTGGGCCACAGGAGAGAGACTTGTGTGAGATTTGGAGGGAGGAAGGAAAGCAGCAGCTGTTTTGTAGCTCATGCATTCTGTGACTGAATGATTGGTGGACTCATCTTGTTGCTATGAGGCACTGACTGGGCTGGAACTGTTCTACCATGTCCTGCATCCTCCTTCAGGGGTGTGTGTGTGTGTGTGTTTAGCTATGTAATGAAGGGACCTAACTTTTGAAGGACATCCATATCACTAATGCCAGGGGCAAGAGGATTGACACAGGTTTCAGTATGCTTTGTACTTGGGAGTTCCAGCTTTATCTTGCTCTTTCCCACCATACACCCACCTTCAAGCTGTAGCATCAGATGTGAAGAAAACAGCCTTACAGGGACTGCTCAACTGGCCCCCACAATTGTGTAAGGTCAAGTCACTGTAACATTTCCCATTTAGAGGGAGGATGAGGTACATAATTAGCTTTACACACACACACATACACACACACACACATCCACCCACCCAAACATGTAAAATGGATATTTATGTGTTTGTACACAGACCTTCATGAAGCCAATTTTCTTTTCTTTACAATATAGAATTTCATTACAATAAGTAATTAATAATTGGAGATTTATAAATCATTACAGAAGAGGAGGTAAATTATGATAGAAATCAGGCAAAAAGAATCAGAACCAATGAAAGTAAAAAGATATATCATGATTTACCCAAACAAACTGAAAGAAACTCTAATAAGCAACAACAGGGTGGGAATATAAACAAAATAAAACAAGATGGCGAGGGGGATACATTAAAAGAAAAACTAATGCTACAGTAACCAAAACGGCATGGTACTGGCACAAAAACAGACACACAGACAGATGGAACAGGTTACAGAACCCGGAAATTTGACAAAAACAAGCAATGGGAAAAGGGATCCCCATTCAATAAATAGTGCTGAGATAGCTGGCTAGCCATATGCAGAAGAATGAAACTGGACCCCTACCTTTCATCATATAT
Source organism: Nomascus leucogenys (assembly GCF_006542625.1). NCBI lineage: Eukaryota > Metazoa > Chordata > Mammalia > Primates > Hylobatidae > Nomascus > Nomascus leucogenys. The sequence continues at coordinate 24,788,927 of NC_044397.1, read as the reverse complement.
GTAAATTAACTCAAGATAAGCTAAAGTTTTAAATGTAAGACCTCAAACTATAAGAATCCTACAAGAGAAAGCTAGGAAATATCATTCTGGACATTGGCCTTGGGAAAGAATTTATGGCTAAGTTTTCAAAAGCAATTGCAACAAAAAAGAAATGGACAAATTGGACCTAATTAGACAAAAGAGCTTCTGCACAGCAAAAGAAATTAGCAGAGTAAACAGACAACCTACAGAATGGGAGAAAATATTCATAAACCGTGCATCTGACAAAGGTCTAATATTATAATCTATAAGGAACTTAAGCAAAAAGTAAACAACCCCATTAAAAAGTGGGCAAAAGACATAACAGATGCTTCTAAAAAATCAACCTAGGTTCCCATCAATGGTGGATTGGATAAAGAAAATGTAGTACATATACACCATGGAATACTATTCAGCTATAAAAAGGAATGAAATTATGTCCTTTTTGGCAACATGGATGCAGCTAGAGGCCATTATCCTGGGGAAACTTACAAGTAATTTCACACAGGAGCAGAAAACCAAATACCACATGCTCTCACATAAGGAGAAACTAAACATTGGTTACATGCGGACATAAAGGTGGGAACAATAGACACTGAGAACTACTAGAGAGGGGAGAAAAAGAGGGTGGAAAAGACTGAAGAACTACCTATTAGGTACTATGCTCAGTACCTTGGTAATGGGATCATTCATACATCAAACATCAGCATCACGCAATACACCCACGTAACAAACCTCTACATGTACCCCCTGAATCTAAAATAAAAGTTGAAATTATTTAAAAAACTTAACAATATAAAGGAGATAAAAATAGATAAATAAATTTTGTCATGGGTTCAAACCCTATATGGGCTATCAAATAAATCTAAGGAAAATAAAAAAGAAAAGAAAAATTAACAATTGGCAAGGACAGTTTCCCAAACTTTCCTAGTTCCTTTAGTGTCTCAGTAATTTTTTCCTGCTTCTAGGCCCAAAGAAAAAATTAACAGTTTTGCTTATTAAGTAATTAGGTCCAAATAACATAAGTATTTGTTATTTAACATAACTTAGTGCTTATTGGGCACTGCACATCTTTTCGAATTTTAAATCAAATTGGACACCTCTGCCCTACCTCTACAACTTTCTGTACCATATTGATTTCCACATTATGCTTCCTTTTTATCATAGCCACTGCTGAAAACCCAGCTTGAGAAAGATATGACATTTTAAAAAAGAATGTAGTTATCTAATGTTGAAACTCTGAACTTCCTCCAACTAGTAGTTTGCATGATATCTGAGAGATGTTGCTATGCTTCTCTTGAAAATTGAAAATATCTCATGGTGTCCCTGTGAGTCTGCTAAGGTACCCTGGGGCCCCTTGGCACACGGACTGGGAATCACAGGTTTAGGTATTTTTATAATAAAAGAATAATGGAAGGAGTTGTTGAGGAAAAAAAGAAGAAAGATTTAACCGAAGGAATATTTTTAAAAGAAGAGAAAATGAGGAACAAAGCCACAACATACATTTTGATATTTATTAATTTGTTCAGCAGATACTTATTGAGCACCTGTCTTAGGTCTGATATAAGTGTTATGTTAGGGATAGAGTATATAGTGGTGAATGAGGTGGACATGGTCACTGCCCCCCAGACAGCTTTCAGTCTAATGTAGGCAACAGGCATTAGAAAAAAGTGAAAAATTATGATAGGAGATGAACATGGAGCTAAGAAAGCATATAAAAGTGAAATTCCATCTAGTCTAAAGGCCAAGCCAAGGCTCCTTAATGAAGTATGCTCTGGCCTGAGACACAAGGGACAAATAGACTTATCCAGAAGAAACCCTTAGGAGGAAGAGTGTTCTAAGATGAGGTATCAACATCCACAGAGGGCCAGAGTTTAGGAAGAGCCTGGTCTTATAGGCACAGAAAGAATTTCAGGATACCTGAAGTATTAAAATCCCTAGGAGATGGACCATGCAGGATGAAGGTGGGGAGACAGACACTATATCCTGAAAGGTGTTATAAGACAATTGAGAGATTGGATACTTTGACAGGTTTTAGGAAATAAAATGACACTAACAAATTAATGCTCCAAAAGAACTATACTGGCCACAGGGTGGAGAATTGTTTGTAGAACAAGTCTGACATAGAAGGATGAGTTAGGGAAGGTGTTGACATAGGTGTTAGATAAGGTGGTGGCCAAGGGTGTTAATGATGGTGCCATTGCTCTAAAGCCCTGAGAATGTGGTCTTGGGCAGGATCTACAGCAAAGACAGAAGGATTAGCTTAAGATCATTGTTCTCAAATTTGAGCATGCATCAGAATCAGCTGGAGGGCATTTGAAACTACAGATCATTGGGTCCCACTTCCAGAGTTTCTGAGTTGGAAGGCCTGAGGAGGAGCTGGAGGATTTCAATTTCTGACAAGTCCCTTGATGTTGCCAATTTGGAAACTAGTCTGAGAATTATTGGCCTAAAACCTGCAGTAACGAGAGGTAGGAAAGAAGAAAAGCCACCAAGGGGCTTCATCCTATCTGGCTTTTCTTAGTTTCATGAAATTGAAGGAAAGGTCATCTATTGAGAGCAGGTGTGGAGGCAACAAAGCAACATGCCTGAGGACAGAGGATATTTAAGTAGTGATGGTGTTACAATAGTATATGGGGATAGTGCTGAGCTTTCAGATGAAGTTGACAATCTTAAATTTATTATGACACAAACCTATCCATTTTAGTGATTTGATATAACAAAATTCAATTTCCCAAGTGCATGTTCTGAGAAGGTGGACATTTGGGTTCACCCAGAGTTGGTGTTTTTCTGGTTGGTGAGCTAAAGGAGAATGAGGGAGTCCCTGAAACATTAAGCCTTGAATATAAACTGGATTAAGGAGAAGAAAAGAACACCCTGAAAAATAAAAAGTTGAGAGCTAGAGTTCCTAATAAATTAGAAAAGCTGGTGTTCTGGAGACAAAGTAGAATAGTAAGATATTTTAGTTAGAGGATAAATGTTTTAAGTTTATGATGTCAGTCTCAGGTAATGATGAATTCCAGAGTAGCCATGAGAGCAGGTTATTGAAGTGAAGGAGAAGGTCTTAGAGATGGGGAGTCAAGGCATTGAGATTTTAGGGAATTCTTCTCCCCATGGATGTTGAAAATGTTAATAACTAGGATGTTGGAGGAATTTAAGGTCATGGCAGTGAACTCTGTGTCAAAGTCTTCAGTGAATGAGGGAGACTAACAAGAGCTTGGTTTTCCTCACTGATAAGAGGAGACTAGGATAATTAGCCAATGGCATAAGTGAGCCATGAAGGAAGAGAGGATAATAGAAAGGGGAGGAGTTGGATGGTCCTGGAGCAGCAGTGAAGAGCAAGGGGTTCCCTGATTCAGACCCTAAAGTGCATGGGGTGTTGGAAAGTGAACGGCTTCCCCTTGAAAGACCTGTAGGAAAGCAGAGTCCTCGGGGAAGAGCTAGTTTTCTCTAAAGGAGGCAGGCAACGTTTAGTAAAGAAGTTGAAGTTGTGGGAAAGCTTGTTAATAATTAATATGAATTTTAGAGGGCACAGTAGTAACATCTAAATTTATGGAATAGAAGCAGCATATTAGAGAAAATTGTTGGCAAGGAATCAATAAGCTTGTCACAGCCTCATTTCTTAACTTATAGTTTGCCAAGATTAGGGAAATGGATTTTGTACATCAAATTGGATTTGTACATTTACTGAGATTGCCAATTAGTTAGGGAAAGTCATTTACATGCTCCTTGAATTCCAGCAGGTGTGGTTATATTAATGGCATAGAGAAAAAGTAAGAAAAATATATTTAATTAAAATATTGATCATTTGAAAGCAGAGACTGAGTTTCTATTATCTTATGCTCTTTAAGAATTACATCTATAAACCTTATAGAAATTAACTCAGAGATTTTGAGACCAAAGTCACCTATGTATGACTGACTAAAAAGGTTAATGTGATTGAGATTTATTATGCTCATTGCCCCTGCTGCAGTTTAAGACCAAGTGGTGGATGGGTTTTATTAAAAAGGAAGCAATTATACTGAATTTGTTATATTTCTATACTAGATATCTTAAGCCACATTGTAGAACATTTTAGGTCTGAGTCTTTCAGGATAAAATAACCTTATATATCCATAAAAGATATATAAAGATTACATTTATTTTTTAGAGTCATATTCTGGTATAGATGAGATTACAACTCTAAGTTTTTTGAGAATGCTCTCTTCTGAGTTTATATGTAATGATTGTCATGGAAGGGATAGAACACAGATTTTTATCTCACAGGCACAAAGCTAAGCTTTTGACTAGAAGCTGGATGGTTTCCTCGTCAGAAGAGAAGGGGGAGGTAGAGCTGTCCTGGGCTTACTCAAAGATTTGATCCAGGCCCTTTCTTCTCCTGCTATGCTTGGTTTGGCAGAGGAGCTACTCCTACAGGATGTGCTTTCTGGGTTCTGTCTTGGGCTAGGCCAATGGGAAACCTTGGTGGGAGATTGGCGCACTGGAGGAAGGGAGATGTCAGGCTATTTCTCCCCCTCTTTCTCTGCCTTAGTCACATCTCTGGCACTGCTTGTTTCTTCTCTGTGACCCCATAACCCTTTGGCAACCATGTCCCAAGTCCCGCTCTATCAGATAGACCTTTGGTTTCCATAATCCACTCCTCACTCTGTTCCCTCTAGCTCTAGGGTGGTCACCATTTCTCCTGTTTCTAACCTCTGTGCTGCCTCCCTGATTTCTCTCCCTGATCTTCATCCCTATATTAAATTGTCTTTGTTTTAAATGCTTAGAAAGGTTTCTGCTTTCCTAGTTGGACCTTGATTGATAGAAATGTCTAACTTACAAAGTCTGGTAGAGTCTCTCTAACAATAAGAATTTGTAAAGAAGATAAGGCAGTGACTGACAGGTGCTTAACACATTTTCAAGTCGGAAAAGCAACTTTACAAAGCTGTTAGGCATCCTCTTTCTAAATGGTACAAGAGAAAGGTCACAGGCATCTCAAAAACAATATATAGACGCATTAAATAGCTGCAATCACTCTCCCAACTCCTGATAAATCATGTTGGCAGGAAAAAATTTTGAAAAGCATGGAGGCAAAGTTGTGCTGATTTGAATCATTTTGATAGTAGTTTGAGGAAAATAACAGTCATCAGAATAATTCCCAACTCTGAAGTACTTATTGCCACAGTTATAAGTAGTTCAAAGACTAGCATTTACGTTTTACGCAAGGAATGTTTTTCTGAGGGCCACCCATAATTCAAAACTCTTATGGACTACATTTTCCATAAGCCTGAATAAATCTAGCTTGTTTTTACCAGTACAGGGTGTCATGACAATTGATTGGCCTCCTTCATGGTCTTTTACCAAATCTGACTTTCCCCCATCATTATTGATTTTGGCATATTCCTGCACTAACACTAGCCCCATTACTTGATCAATAATATACAGCATATTATATATAAGGAAAAATTAAAGTATGTTAAGAGTGAATGAAAATAGCACAAATATTTCCTGCACAATACTGATGCACATAAACAAAATATGATTACTGGCTACAGAAGAAAGATTGTGGGTGGGTAGTTTACATAAAAGTTTTCATTTACATAAAATCCTCATCTGTTTGACAATTATGCACATACCATTTACAATGAAGTTGGCCTGCCAGCTCTGAAATCATAAAATTCTTGGTGAGCTTTTACAATTTAGGAGGTTTAAACAATTTTTTCCCCAAATTTTATACTGGAATTGAGAGTTTAGCCACATGTTATTTTGCATCACGTCAAATTTGCACAGTTCATTTAACATAAAATGAAAACTCAAGATCATTGAAAAAAGTTTATACTAATCTAAAGTCAAAGGTCATATATGCACTCAGAGATTTTAAAAATCATTATGTAAAGTTTTTAGAAAAACCATAAAAGAATTGTTCCATTCAAGTTTTGAATAAAAATAAGATTTGATTAAACAGAATTTGGTAAGTGTGAATACCAGTGTAAAAGTGTCATTCATATACACATACTCTTTTGAATTTTACATTCACTTATTATTCTTTTAAATTTAATAATTAAGGATAGCGTTGGAACTTTAATTGAAATGTTATTCATGTCTGATAATTTCTCTTTACCCCGCAGCCTTCTTCCTATTTGGGCTAAAACACAGACACGGGTATCCATTAACTTAGGGAAAGGCAAAACTTTTGGCAGAAAACATTTTTTTAAGTTTGAAGAACTTGGGCATTTGTAATGAATGACTTAAAAAGTCAGCGCACTGAAGTACTTGGTGCGTGGAGTTATGCCATGAGCAATAGGTATAACCAAATACTGCCAAAGACAGTTTTCTGTCCTAAATCATATTTATCCTAAATCAGATAAAATCTCAAGAACTGGGAGTAAGGTAGTCTGGGAGAAGGACAAAAAAGAGCTCTAAGTATGTATTTTGATAAGTGGACCTGGATCCTGCTCCCTCTGGCTGGAAGGAAGAAGATGGAAGTTAAAACCCCAGATCAGTTTGTGTATTCGAGATCAGAGGCAACCGAAGCCTTAGTTCAGGAGTGGAGCCCAGGGAGACAGCATGTTATGAAGGCAAACGCTCCTGAATTCCTGTTTTTCAAAAATTTTGACCCATGACCTACAGTAAGAAAGACATTTTACACTGTGGCCCAAGACACAAAAAATGTTCATAAAACAATATTTGTGATGCTGGCTTATGTTTTATTCTCTTTCTTATTTTATTCTTTCATTAAAAGCTTCTGATGTGACCTAAATTGATTTCATAGATTAAAACCTATAGTTTTATAGTGAAAGAGAAATTTACACTATTATAATATGTACAAAAAAGCACATCTGAAAATCAAAATTGAGTAGAAAGGAATGCTAATATCTTGCCTTTTGTAAACCATGCATGAACTTTTTGAACCATTTGACATAATCAGTGCAATATGGCTCACCTAATTGTAGCTTCCTGAATTCTAAGGGAAATGCATGTTTGTAAATCAACTCTTGGAATATCAGCTTTGCCAACTCAAGGCTATCACAGGGTAATGAGTACTTCTTCAGGAAAGAGTGCATAATGTTTCAAGATTCTTTCAAATCAGAGAGATGTACTTTTTTTAATGCACATTGAAGTTAATATTAGAATGTTAACATTTTGCCAGTATTGAAATAAGGGCCTGGGATAGATTAACTTGTGCTGTAGTCCCTAGACTTCTGTATCATGTTAATTACTCCTTTCTCCTCATGCATTTATGTTCTTTCCTTGTCTCATCAGTTACTCTCGATGATAGTTGTACCTTGGCAGAAATGGAGTCAAATTCTGCCAAAAAATTAGATTGTTGATTTTCTATAATATTAAGTCATTTTATTTTTTTGGCCTATAACTTAAACAAAATCAAGGTGAGACCTAGAAACAAGTTTCTTAAGGATCCAGAGATACTGACCTAGGACAATAATAAGGCAATTGGGAAGAGAATTCTTGATTTACTTGTCAAGGGAGGTTGTTATGTTGACATACCACTGGGAGCAGTGTGACTTAACCAGTAATGACAAGAAAGTGACAGAGACACAGGCTGATGGCAAAGTTTCATTTGATCCCAAACCTCAGGCAGCCCGTGGGGTCCCAAACAAAGGCCTTTTGTTTATTTACATCAATTATCTAGATGACCCAGACTCACTCTATAGTTTCTTGAGCTCATTGTGGACCTGGTAGGAGCAAGATCTTTGGGCAAAAGATAATAAAATGGAATAACACTTGTGCTGAGAAACTCTTCCCTCTGTTCATGTATCCCTTGTCACATACTTATAATTAGAAAATCCTTGCTTTTTAAAGTAAGATATCTTACATCTTAACAAAGTCTCCTGTCTTAACTAAGAAGTCACAAAGTAAATCCCTCTAGGGGCCAGTTAGAAAACACACAAATGGATGAAACCTGGTTTAAGAAAGAGTAGAAGCAATTATAGAAAACTGGAAAAATCTATGCTCTATCTAAGGGCAACTAAACACACATTTAAAAAGAAATCACTGTGTAGGCTTAAAATGACTGTGGCTGGATTCAGCTTTGGTCTACAGTTTGCCTTAAGTCAAGAAACAAAGAATTCAGTTCATTTTAGAGGAGTACAGTCAGAATATAAATATAGGTTCCACTGCTCCAACTGAACTCAGTTCTGTTGGAAGCCCCCAAGTCTCAAAACAACTTCTGGTGACCCAGACTTTAAGCAGACATTAACTCTGGGGAAGGAAGTGTGCAACTATAGTAGGGATGGAGTGGGAAGGGAGAAGGGTGGAAATTTATGTCAACTTCACCTGGAAGCTCTTTCAAAATGCATACATTCATTCATTTCCTCTCCTACCCCTTTGCTGTGCTGTGAACCACCCCAACCAAATCTGAATTCCCTTTCTCACATAAGAATTATTGCAATAATGAGCTATTGTTACTGCCAATGATAGTATGTGGTATTGCCTTGATGTGACAGAGACGTAAACAAGGTTGAAAACCATTCCTTTAAAGATCACTTACTCAAATAAGATTTTGACTATTACTACATTATTAATGTATTAAGAATTATTACATCGATTCTTTTTCTTTCTGTCTAGCTCCAATATCTAGTCCCAATAAAGAATTAGGTTTCATCTTGTAAAAACCCTATTCTTTTCCTTTGAATTAGTGTTTCCTCATTATTTCAGATATAATTCTTAAGAAAAATAATCAGAACATAAATCTGAAAAACTCTTCTGCAATATGATCTCCCTACCCCGGCCAAGCAAAACATAAAAAAAAAAATTCTCAGGATGCTAAAGATGTAGCATCATATTTACGCAAATGAAGTTTGTATTTTTTTTTTAAATCTCTACAATTGTAAGGCAGCAAAATTTGCCAGAAACTAAAGAGAAAGTTTAAAACATACTTTTATTAATTATATGCAGAATGTAGATATATAGGTACAAGCATATCTCATTTTACTGTGCTTCACTTTTGTGCACCTCATAGATTTTTTTTTTAACAAATTGAAGGTGCATAACAACCTTGCATTAAGCAAGTCTCTTGGCATCATTTTTACCAGCAGCATGAGCTCACTTTGTGTCTGTTTCACATTTTGGTAATTCTTGAAATATTTCAAAATTTTTATTATTCTATTTGTTATGGTGATCTAGGATCAGTGAACTTTGATGTTACTCTTGTAATTGTTTTGGGACACCACAAACTGCACACATATAAGATGCAAAACGTAAATGACAAATGTCATATGTGTTCTGACTGTCCTACCTACTGGACGTTCTCCTATCTCATGCTGTCAGTAGAGTATTGACATCCCCCACTATTATTGTATTTCCATCTATCTCAGCTCTTAGGTCCAGTAGTAATTGTTTTATAAACTTGGGAGCTCCAGTGTTAGGTGCATATATATTTAGGATTGTGATGTTTTCCTGTTGAACTAATCCTTTTATCATTATATAATGTCCCTCTCTGTCTTTTTTTTAACTGTTGTTGCTTTAAAGTCTGTTTTGTCTGATATAAGAAAAGCAACTCCTGCTCACTTTTGGTGTCCATTTGTATGGAATATCTCTTTCCACTCTTTAAGTTTACATGAGTTCTTATGTGTTAGGTGAGTCTCTTGAAGACAGCACATACTTAGTTGGTGGATTTTTATCCTTTCTGCCATCTGTATCTTTAAGCGGGGCATTTAGGCCATTTACATTCAGTTAGTATTGAGATGTGAGGAACTGTTCCATTCATCATGCTGGTTATTGTTTATGTCTTTTGTCTTCAGATACCAGGGCGAGTAGAGAAAGCCCATCAGGTGAGGGCAGGTTTGGGTGAGTCTGAGTTCCGACTGTCCTTAGGCAGGCCTTGCTGTTCCTATTGTGGGGGTTGAGAGCGTGGTTCTCAGGCCAATGGAGTTATGTTTCCAGTGGGATTATGGCTGTCTCTGCTGCATCATACATGTCATCAGGGAAGTGGGGGAAGCTAGCAGTGACAGGCCTCACCCAGTTCCCACATAGCCAGCAAGGTCATTTTCACTCCCACCATGCCCTCCCTCCCCACTACCAACAGCACTGAGTTTATATCCAGGCAGCTAGCTGACGAGCAAGGCTGAGCTCTTCCCCAAGTCTACAAGCCCCCCAGCTGACAAAACAAGCAGGATTCTCAGACCTGGCCACTCCCCACCTGCGTGCACCATTGTCTGCAGCTTCTACACTCATATCTGTACTTCTTATTTTCCCCCCTCCAGATTCTGCTCAGGAAAATTTATGCTCAGTTGAAATTATTACAAAGTTCAACTGGGATCTTGTTCATCCTGTGGCCCCACCCCAAGGCTGGCTGTCTTCCCATCCCCAAAGACCCTGTGAGATAAAACCAGGAATGGCGGCCAGGCATGGTGGCTCATGCCTGTAATCCCAGTACTTTGGGAGGCCGAGGCAGGCAGATCACGAGGTCAGGAGATCGAGACCATCCTGGCTAACACATTGAAACCCCATCTCTACTAAAAATCAAAAAAATTAGCCGGGCGTGGTGGTGAGCGCCTGTAGTCCCAGCTACTCGGGAGGCTGAGGCAGGAGAATGACGTGAACCCAGGAGACGGAGTTTGCAGTGAGCCGAGATCACGCCACTGCACTCTAGCCTGGGCGACACAGTCAGACTCTGTCTCAAAAACAAAACAAAACAAACAAAAAACCAGGAATGGCTTCCCTGGGCTTCAGCTGGGGACTGGCAATGACTACAGAGCTCTTCCTGCTGCTGCTTCTTCTACTTTTGCATTTTGTTCAGCTCCCTAAATCTGTTTCAACTCTAGGTCAGCTCAAATCTTATCCTGTGATCTTAATTTTCAGGGTTCTCAGTGGATGTGTCTGTTTGGAGGCAGACATACCCCACCTCACACTTTGGGAACTCACAGTTTTTTGGTTATCTTGCAGAGTTTGCAGCTGCAAGCCACTTCTTTCAAAGGGTCTGTGAATTCTTTCCTGTTTTTCTGGTATATTACTGTGGTGGTTCTTGGAGCAAAAGTTCACAGCATGAGTCTTCACACACTGTTCTCTCTGTCCAGGTGGGAGCTGCATGCTAATCCTGTCTCCTCTCCATCATTTTCCAAATAAAGTATTTTTTGGTTAATGTAGTACACCTTAAAAAATGTAATGCTATTGCACACTTAATAGACTACCTTGTAGTGTAAACATATATTTTATATGCATTAAGAAGCAAGAAAAAATCGTGACTCATTTTATTATTATATTCATTTTCCTTTGGTGGTCTAGAGCTGAATCCACAATATCTCCAATGTATGCCTATATATGTATAATAAGAGGGAGAAAATGTTATTCTTCAGAATTCCAGGGTCTGGAAAGGGCAGACTATCTGGACTGAGCTGCTTCCTAAAAAATCAGTATTTGCAATGAGAGAAGGATGGGGAGTACTAGAATCTCTATTCTGCAGGGGTGTGTTGGGGGAGGGAATTTCTAGGGGAGGAAATGAAATAAAGACCAGTGGCTCAGATTCTTTGTAGAAACTCTTCAAGTTTCAGTAAAGCTGCAGAGCTCCTATATTATCACAAATATGACTGGACTTCTAAAATGGAAAACAGTATGTCCATGTAGTGATTCTTGAAGTCTACTTTACACTGCAAGTTTTTTCTGTCTCTCACTTAGACTACTGCAGGTGTGTCCTGAGAAGTTAATATCCCTTGTTCAGCACCTTTCTTTCCCTAAACTGTCCTTACTCAGCTGCCAAACTGATACTTCTGAAGTATTTTTAAAATTGTGCCCTATTTTTAAAATAACAGGTGGTGACTGTTGGTTGCATTACAATGGAGCACCAAACTTTGTGTCACGACATGCACTGGGCTCTTTTGTGATGATGTCCCAATATAGCTTTCTAAGTTTATCACTTGTCATTCTCTCCTCCAAACTCCTCAGTGAAGCTTTGTCTAAGCAATGACGGGCTTGTTGACATTTTCCAAAGGAAACATGCTCAGTCATGCTTTTGTCTCTCTTTGTTCACACTGAGAAACCTGTTGTTTAGTGACTTTTATCAGAAATATCCCTAGTGTAAACTTCAGTTACATTAAGGAGGAGAAAAGAACATTAGACAAGGAAACTAAGAGTCAAACACAGATAATATTGATAGTATTGATAAATTTATTTTTTTTAGTTTGCTTATAAGTGTTTACATATTATTTTTTAAAAAATTATAAAAAGGAGTATTTTCCCCTAGTTTCTTGGGTAAGAGTTGGATGCTGAATTGGCTTCATTAAATCATATAATCAACAAACTAGCATCATAAATCCAGGTTGGAAATCAGTTTTTCCAACATTCCTATTAGCAATAGTGTCTTTCTTTTTCTGTACAGCCATGGCAACCAGTACTCTGTAAGTTATTTAGGTATAGTTCACATGGGGTCTCTTGTAGAAAAGCTGCAAGCAATATGTTTTCCTTATAAAATGAACTGAGTGAAATGAGATTATGCAATATGAGACTATCAAATTGTATTATGTAAATGCAAATAAAATATATTAGCTCTAAAGTGCCACTGGGTATTAAGAAGAGCCTAATGGGATTTACATGAATTCTCATAAATAAATCTCCTCAGGTTACCCAAGTGCTCAGATATGTGGCAAAGAACAGTGAACTGCAGTCTTTGAAATTTTATGAGATCATGGTATTCTTTGACTATTTTATACAGAAATCACTTAATATCATTCTTCACGAAATGATGAAAGATTTTAAGATTGTTGCTTCAGTCATCAGTATTTAGTTAGCATCTAAATTTTATTTGACCCAGTTGGATTTCACTGGTTGGTAGATAAGGTAGGTCATTGTGAGAACAACATTATATAGTCAAATTCATGCCAGGTTGTTGTCATTGAAAAATGAAAGTAATATTGTCTCTTATTTAATGAGAAACTGTGGATAAAATGTAACTCGCTTGAATAGAGCTTCCATATGGTAAAAGATAATAGTGCGTAGCCTTCTGCATTTTATTAAGTAGTCAAGGTAAGAAGGTTATTTAGGCATTTGAGTATTGAAATTGGAACATTGAAATCTGAAGTAACCTTTTTGTCCCCCCTGAATAATTTGAATAATATACATCTTATCATTTCTTAAAGCTTTTCTATTTCTTTTAAGGGCAGTGTTTAGATTTTAGATTTTTGTGTTTGTTTCCTGCCACTTATTTTTACTGTGATCTACTACCTTCATCTGTATGCATATAAATTTATGCGTAATGTATACCTAATGTATCAATTTTAGAATCAACCTTTTTACAGTTTTTTGTTACTGTAGGCAGTGCTGTGCTGGTACATATGTAACAACAGAATTTCTGGAGGCAGAAGCCATGATTTGTAATATATGCCAATGTCCATTGTGTAAATATTTCCACCAGGGCTGATTTCGGATTATCAAAGTGACATCCCTGAATGCAGAATTGTAAAGAGATGTGCAGGAACTCACCATTATATAGTATTTCTGCTGTACAGATACAATAGGCATAATGTCAACAGCATACATAATAGTAAAATGCAGCAACATAATTAGAAGGTGATGCTTTTTGAGTGTTTATTACTTTGTTTTTGATAAGACGTATCTCATTTCAAGTTAATATAATTTAATTTGTAATAGTGGCTGTAACAACCAGCTCACAAGATTCTTGACAATTTAACAACCTCCTTGCACATCCAGGTCTAAATGTGGCTCCAGCACATTGCCAATTGTGCATGATGTACTGTGGTATGGAGTTCAAACAAGGCTTTGAGTGGTTAAGCTTTGAATATGTTTATAAATCTGTCAGTTCCTTTCAGAAATCAGAAAGCAGAAAATTAACTAAATGTAGAACTGCCTCCAGTCCATTGTTGAAACACGTAAATGATGCATTATCATTCTTTGATTCTCAGAGGTCCTCCTTTCCCTCTATGTGAACATCTCTGAAATTCGGATGCATTTTATGATTTAGGTACACAGTTTCTCATAGTTTATTTTACTTTGCAATGTTTTCCTACAGTACCTAAAATAATTGTGCATCTCAACAAGTTACAGCATCTTAGATTTGACAAAATATGGCACTTTAAAGTATGAGAAATTGCTGATTTTACTCAGACACTGCTAGATTATCTTTTTTCTTATTGGCAAATGCAAGAAACTACCTTCAGGCTCCAGGAGCTGAGTATCTTAGCATTAATTCAAAATATCTATGTACTGTGTTAGTATAAACAGGAAAGGCCCGATCTATCAAATGAAGGAAATTGACATTAAAATGTTCTAGCTCTTAAAGCTAAAACTATCAGATTCTGAGAAGAAAACTTTTTTTTATCTTCATTATAGCTTCAGTGTTAACATACACTGTGTGAAGAATGAAATATGCTAGTCTATTTCTCGTAGTAATTGGCAAAATATTTTCTCCTCATCATAGCTTCAAAATTAACATTTACTGTGTAAAGGGTGAAGCATGTATTAATATCTTTTAATGTTCACTGTGTAAAGAGTGAAGCATGTATTAATATCTTTTTGTATCAATTGGCTATATGCACTATGTGTTTTAGAGATGCAAATAAGGGGTTGTTAATGCAGAAAAAACCTACAGGTGACATTTGAAATGTTACCTGCGTATTCAGACGCAGAGAGATAGAAAATTGCCTTCAGTTCATTTCTGCCAAATCATTCCATCTTCAACTTTAGTGAAAAGCCATGTTGTATTCATGTCAAGGCAGAGAAACAAATAGTTCTGTTTTTTCCCTGCACATGGCCTGCTGGGGCAAATCAGTTTACCTGCATCATCTTCACACATATTAATGGAATGAAGGTAGGAAAAGCAAAGGAATGGTGCTTTTCTTGTGGAATTTATTAGTTAATGTTTTTTTCTTTTAAAATAGAAAATAATATTTATGTAACATTTTCCTGTTTAAAACATTCTCCATATTTAGTGAAAATATTTGAAAATGACAGAAAAGTTTAAAAATGAAATGAAAATCATCCATAATTCTAGCAATCAAAAATTAAATTTTATGCATAACTTTTTTGTGAATAGCTCTGATTTTTCTAGAGAAAAAATTATTTTAAGTGATATCATGTCAAGAGAATGTACATTTATAAGGCTTTGTAAAGGCCTTTAGGGCATTAGATGAGTTTATACTCCTAACAATGCTATATGAGAGTGCTTATTTTCCTGCACCCATATTAACATCAGTTATTATCACTTAATTTGCCAAGTTAATAGCAAACAATGGTACCTCATTGTTTTAATTTAATTTGTGTCCATTTGATTATGGATGCTTTGATTTATGAGGCTTTGATGCTTAACCTTTGATTAAGGTTGGGCTGCCTTATATATATTTGTTAGCTTTCTATATTTCTTTTATGAAGAGCTTATGTCCTTTGTCCACTTTAGTTTTGAATGCTTACATTTTACATGCCCATGTATAAAAACATCTCTATTTAAAGAATAAATGTTCAGGCCGGGTGCGGTGGCTCACGCTTGTAATCCCAGCACTTTGGGAGGCCGAGGTGGGCGGATCATGAGGTCAGGAGATCGAGACCACGGTGAAACCCCGTCTCTACTAAAAATACAAAAAAATTAGCTGGGCGTGGTGGCGGGCGCCTGTAGTCCCAGTTACTTGGATAGGCTGAGGCGGGAGAATGGCGTGAATCCGGGAGGCGGAGCTTGCAGTGAGCCGAGATTGTGCCACCGCACTCCAGCCTGGGCGACAGAGCGAGACTCCATCCCCCAAAAAAAAAAAATAAATAAATAAATGTTCTTGCCATGTATATTTCAAATATTCCTTCCAAAACATACGTTTTTAAAATTATAAAATAATGATGCTCATGATTGAAATTTTAGAAACTGAAAAGTATAGAGATAAAAGTCACGATAATCTCTCTTTGTCATAGATATAATGTTTATGTTCCTCCAGATTCATAGTTGACATCCTAACCCTCAATGTAATGGTATAAGAGATAGTGCCTTTGGGACGTAATTAGGTTGTTGGGGCAGAGTCCTCATGAATAAGATCAGTGCCCGTAAAAAGGAAGATGGAAGGAGACCCCCTTCCTCTTCCACCATGTGAGACCTCCGTGAGAAGGCACTATATGAATCAGGAAGCAGACTCTCACCAGACGTGGAATCTGTCAGAACCCTGATCTGGACTTCCAGTCTCTAGAACTGTGAGAAGTTTCCATTGCGTATATGCTACCTCATCTATGGTGGGAACAACCCGAACTGACTAAGACACTACACTCCTTCTTGATATAATTATTGTTTACATTTTGGGGACTTTTCCTTTTGGCTTTGCTTTCACACTGTCACATAACACTCTCTACTTACAAATTCAAATTTATATAGTATGTTATGTTTATATCCTCATTTTTTAGTTAATATCAGAATATGACATTATAAAAGTGACACATGCATTTCTTAGTTTCGGTTTCTCCAAATGCTGACCCCGAGCCAAGGACTTGAGTGTATATGTCGAGCACATACATGCAAAACAGGCAAATCCAAGGCCTAGTAGGTTCGATGGTAAAGATCCAATGAGCCACTCTTAGATTTAGACCATTTATTACTTGCGTAGCAGTGAAAAGATGAATGAGCCACAAGACCATGCCCTTGATCCTTGTCCCACTCTCTGAAGCAAAAGGGGCCAGATGACTACAACATCACTCCTAGACCTCCATCTAGATGGGCACAGGTAGGTTTATGTTCTTCAACTCTGTTCTGGTGGGGCTGGAGTGGAAGATCCATATCTCACCTGAATTGGGGAGGGGGTAAGAAACTGTCCTGTGATCGTCAACAGGGAGGTGACTGGGAGGTGGCCTCATATCAACTCCTTACAGACCTCCCATCCTCTCATGTTTTGGACAGATCACAAGGCATTCCTTAAAGACTCTGAGTAAGTCATGGTTCAAGCCTGCAAGATGGCCAGGTGCCACAGATGAGCTGTTTGCCTACATCAGGTGGTTTATATAGAAAGTGACCCAGGAAACAAAAGTAATGAAATGGAAAAAGTAAAACATGGAAGAGAAAAAAAAAAAACAATAAAATGTGCATGAATGAATGTGTCGTTGTTGTGGATGACTGAGGCTCAGTCCCAATGGGAACCCTCCTGAGGAACTGTACAGACTGTGCCTCAGGCATGTGAGGGGACAGAACCCGGGATGTTTATCCCCCTGCTCTGTCTCTCATTGGTGGTGGGTTTCCCATCGGTAACTCCCAGGCTTTTCCGTGGGAAGTTTTGCATGTGGGTTAAGCAAGGCCTAAAGAAGCCAGAGAAAATCTTTGGTCAGAGAAGTTGAGAAATGCAGGCCTTAAGGTTGGGATCTGTCAGTAGTTTGAGAACTGCCCATTGAAGCTGCAGGTGAACTGGGAGGTTGGCAGAAAGGCTATGGGAGGCAGAAAGAACACTGACGAAAAACCCAAGCATTTTAAAGAAAGAAAAATAGACAACATTAATTCCCTTACTATGAGATAATTCTATTAACATTCCAATCATATTTCTCTGCATCTTCTTCAATAATTAGATGATACTGTGTATTCAATTTTGCGTTGTTTTTATACCCTGTACTATTTTATAATAATTCACTCACTATTATAAGTGCTTTGTAAACATATTTTTCCATAGAGATTAAAGCTTATTTGGGGATAAAATACACATAGAACAGAATTACAAAAGTGACACAGTAAGTTAAAGGATTGTCATTTGAAAAGTTATGTGGCTATTTTATTTAGGTAATTAGTTGAGAGAGATAGGACATGAGGAGGTAGCAGAAAAGGCTTCACGGTGGAAAATAATTTTAAGTTGGATGCTGAAGGACTAAGCAGAGAATGGCCCAGATGTTTAAGAGTTATCAGCTAAATTAGACCTCAGATAATGGTATGAGTGCAGATTCTGAAACATGATTAAGCAAACTCTATTAGGAGACTGAGGTAGGCAGAATAATGCCGCCCCCCCCCGCCCCACCCGACGAAGATGTCCACTTCCTCGTCCTTGGAAATTGTGAATATGTTACATTATAATACAAAGGGCAATTTAGGTTGCAGATGGAAATAAGTTGCTTATAAGGTGACCTTAAGTTAGGGAGATCAGCCTGTATGATCAGGTAGGCTCAGTCTCATCCCCAGAATTCTTAAAAGGGGAAGGCAGAGGCAGAAGAGTTGTCAGAGTGATGAGAGAAGAATGCAATCTGTCATTGCTGGCTTTGAAGATGGAGGAAGGCCCCCTCACCCCCACCCCAAGGAAGGACCCCCACCCCATGCTTTTTTCCCTAACCAAGAACGTTTTGTGTGTTCATCTATTCCCATTGTTAATGCTCCTTCACAGTCATGTTGCATCTCTGTTGTCTGAGTATTTATTATCTTTCCTCTTATTCTACCCTTTTTGTCTTTTCTTCCACATTCTTTTTTTTTTTTTTTTTTGAGACGGAGTCTCGCTGTCGCCCAGGCTGGAGTGCAGTGGCGCGATTTTGGCTCACTGCAGGCTCCGCCCCCTGGGGTTCACGCCATTTTCCTGCCTCAGCCTCCAGAGTAGCTGGGACTACAGGCGCCCGCCACCTCGCCCAGCTAATTTTTTTTGTATTTTTAGTAGAGACGGGGTTTCACCGTGTTAACCAGGATGGTCTCGATCTCCTGACCTCGTGATCCGCCCGCCTCGGCCTCCGAAAGTGCTGGGATTACAGGCATGAGGCACCGCGCCCGGCCTTCTTCCACATTCTAAGAGAGGTACTCAATTTTGACTTCCACATCTCTAATTTTATTTTCTGCATTCGATTACGTTTAGCTTCACATTTTTATGTATTCCTGTAAGATTTTCTTGTCTCACCCTTTCCCCTGACCTATCTTGTGACTCATATTTTTGTAGTCTTCTCCCCCAGTTTATTCTACTTATGGGTTTTTACTCCTGGTGATAGAGGCTTTTCTTCTTTTTTTAAAGCATCCTATTAAAAGCTTTACAGAGTTAAACTCTTCTTGTTTTTATTCTGGATTTTTGAGTAAGTCATTTTTAGAGGCCTGTGCTTTCTTTCACTTATTAAGATGATGTTCCTCGTCCTTTGTTATGAGTAGTTTTTCACTGACTGCTCTCTCCCACTTTACTTCCCTCCCTGCTTATTTTTTTCTTTCTACCTCCTGGAATTTGTATGAGAGATCTATTCTGCTGTAATATTTATGAATAAAATGAATTCATGAGATATTCTTGGACCAACTTTCTATATAAGAGGTAATACAGAGAAGTAAAGGATGTGCAACAAATAATGTGATTAGTTGATTTGGTTTGAGAAAGACAGACAAGACGGGTGGGGAAGAGAGGCTGCAGAGAAGAGATTTAAACTGTCGAAGTTGAACATTTCTCAAAGATTCACAAGTGAATCAGGAGATACAGACTTCAGGTCCAGTATGAGTAAAGATACTGAATGTGTCCGTGTGAACTCAATTAGAACTTCTAATTCTACCCTGTTTATTTCTTTTATTCTATATTTTCCATTACGTGTACCTCTAAGCTGCATTATGGGTAACTTCTTCAAATGTATCATCTAGTTCATGAATTCTGCTGTTTATCCCACCCATTGTGTGTTTGATTTAAACAATAAAATAAAACTTGTTCCTAAAATTTCCACTAGATTAAAAAAAAATCTACCTGGTCACTTTTGGCCTCAGTGATGGCTCATTTTTGTGATGACATCTTCTGTTTTTGTAGACATTTTATACATATTTTATAAATTTTATTCTTACAAAGTAAATATGTAAAGTGTCTAGGGATTGCTGCTTATTTTTGCTGACACTCATGGTGACTTGTTTTCTTGTTGGCATGATAAACTTTAATTGCGAGTTTATATTTGTTTGAAATTATTCTGTGAGCATCCTGGGGGCCTAATTAGAGAATGCTTTCCTGAACAGAGGATATGTGTTTCTCTCTGCCCGGCACAACAAAGCTAGGACTACTTTAGTGCCCTTCATGTAACTCTGGATTAAGGAGATCATCTTAGATTGAGCTCCCTCTATTGTGCAGGTGCTTCTGTGCCCTACGATACATATGAAGACATTAGAAGCACTAATTTCACAGTTGGAGGGTAGTTTCACAAGTTTCAAGTGGTTTACTATTGTATGAGGAGTTCTCTTTTTCCTTGATATCTGCTATTGCATTATGATGTATCTTTCCTTTTCTCTTTCTGCTAGGTACTTGAAAACAATTTTTTTTTTTTTTTTTTTTTTTTTTTTTGAGATGCAGTCTCATTCTGTCGCCAGGCTGGAGTGCAGTGGGGTGATGGGGTGATCTCGGCTCACTGCGCCCTCCACCTCCCAAGTTTAAGCAATTCACTTGCCTCAGCCTTTCAAGTAGCTGGGACTACAGACATGCACCACCATGCCTGGCTTATTTTTGTATTTCTAGTAGAGTCGGGGTTTCACCATGTTGGCCAGTCTAATCTAAAGCTCCTGACTTCAGGTGATCCACCCACCTCAGCCTCCCAAAGTGCTAGGATTACAGGCGTGAGCCACCGTGCCTGGCCTTGTGTTCTTTTTAATTTCATCCTCTACTTGCTTTTTTCCCGTATTATAATATAATCTCTTGCTCTTTTCTAAATGAAAGTTATTTCTTCATATTTTTGAGCGTCTTTTACCAATTTTAAGGCTTTTGTCAGACTATTTCATAAAACTAATCTTATAGTGACTTCCTGTTCCTATGTTTTAATATCGTGTCTGATTTTAATTTTATGTAGACGTTTTGCTCAAGCTTCTCTCATGGTTTCTTATTCCTTGGGTAACTGGCTTAGAATGAGATTTTCATTATCATTTTAGGGCTTCTGTCCTGTGACTATAGAATATTTCAGAGACTCTGTGACCCCACTGGTCAAAGAGTCAGTGGGTAGCTTCATTCATTTATTATTCTTTAGATTCTTTCTGTGACCTCTTACCTCTCTAGTCTCAAAGCTTGCTGAAAACTTGAGCCACAGGTGGTAGTTGGTAGCAGTTTTAATTTAGCTGTCTTTCTGAAGACTGCTTATGTGGCACCTCCAACTCCTCTCTTCACACAATCAGCCAGGCTACAGTTCCCCTTTTCACAGGGAGTTCTTTTCACTCTCTTAAATGATAGGGCTGAACTTCTGCCTGCTTTCAGACCCAGAACTCGGTAAGGCCAAGGCTTCAGTTATTATTGCTTTGCAGTTTTGTTCTATTTTCGCTAAAGAGATATTTACTGAGGTTTTGTGTCTGGCTGTCTTTTTGGATTTTTAATAATCCATCATTTTTCTGTGTTTGGAATACAGGTGGTTTTAGCCAAGTGTGAACTCATACCATTTTGATCAGAGCTCTTACTTTTGCTTTAAAAGCCATTATTAGACTGTCAGTATTTACCTACAGCATTTGGTGTGGTTATACATGAATTTTAGAGTAAAATTATATATATTTTTTGTGGTAGATATGTAACAAGGTTAACATATTACTTCACCTTGATGTGCTTGGTGCCTGTTGAGTGCTGTCCTGGATTTGCTAAGTCCTTGATTTGCTTGTCACTTTTTAAGTAGCATAGGTACAGACCCCAAAGATGAAGCTTCTTTTTGATCTAACAGTGGTGCTTTAGGGGAGCCTGAACAGTTTGTTGTCCCTTTGTTTTGTAGGTAATGTCCTGCCTTCTCCTCCCCAATTGAATAAGCTAATGAAAAGAAATTGATTTGGTTTAGTTAGTGTGGCTGGCTTGGATATCTGAGTCAATGCCACTTATGGAGAGTTGTGCTTTCAATACTTGTCTCTCTGTTCAGCCAGTGAAGGCAGTGCACTTTGGAAGAAATCAGGTATAACCACACTTCAGCATTCAGCAGGGAATACTCAGAAGGCTCCTTCTTCTTGCTGTGCAAGAATGCCCTGTAGGAGACATTTGGGTGGTGCTACCTCTTTGACCTTCAGCCTCCAGGAGATGGGTGCTGCCTTTCAGATTCATTCTTATCTTGGAAGCGTAGAGCTTCTCCTCTGGTTTACACATTGCTACTGCTGCATTTTTCCTTCTAGAAAGGTTTTGTCACTTTTCTGTTGACCTTTCTATAATACCTATTTACTTTTTGCTTGACAGGGTCTCTTATTGTCTCCCTACTTAAGCAGATTCTTTTTTTGTAAGGTCCTCTAGAACGCCACTTACCTGGGAAGAGTGCTGCCGTGGGAGAGGGATGGTAAAAGGGTTGAAGTACATCCGATAACATCAGCGTTACAACACGACAGCAAACCTTTTAATAGTTTGGAAGTATTTCCCCATGTATCACCTTTATCTCCTCTATTCATCTCAATCTTCTTTGATCCTCAGAATTATTTGAATCAGGAAGAGCAGCATTGTTTTCTCTGTGCCACAGAGAAAAAGTGACTCAGTGGAATCCCAGAGCTATTAAATGGCTGAACAGGGACTACTGTCCTACGCTTGTTCTAGCAATATTTGCTGAGATGTAAGCTGCACAAGGTGGAGCTCCTTTATACGAAGGTGATGTCCTACAAATAGCACAGACATAATTGAGAATGGGTTATTTTCTCATTTCCTGAATGCATTTCACCTATTTGCAAATGGACATAACTTTGAAACTGGCAGGTACATTTATCTCCTTTATGTCTCTCTGTTCTGGTGGTGCTTGGCCCTTGATCATAACCTGGAGTGAGAGATGATGTGCATTAACTGTATTTCTGCCATTTTTCATTATTTTGTGAATGCCATTATATTTGAAAATTCTATTTAGGGAAGCTGTATAGTAACTTGTTGCATGAAGAGCCTGTGAACAATTTTGTCAGGTAAGTATTTACTGGTAAACTCACTTATTCACTCAGAATTTTTTAATATCCCTCAATAGGTGCCTTTTAGTGAGACTTTGACTACTTGAGGAGTTTGGGGAGTTTTTCTGCTCTTACAAAAGAGCGGGTGATAAGAAGAAATAATATATCAAGCCATGAAAAGACATGGAGAAACCTTAAATATTGCTAAGTAAAATGTGCCAATCTGAAAAGGCTACATACTATAAGATTCCAGCCATATGGCATTTGGAAAAGGCAAAGCTATAGAGATAGGAAAATGATTGATTGGTGGTTGCCAGGTGCTCATGGGGAGAGTGGGTGCGATGAATTAAGTAGAGCATCAGGCATTTTTAGGGCTCTGAAACTATTCCATATGATACTATAATGGTGGACACATTATGCATTTTTCAAAAACCATAGAACTCTACAACACAGGGTGAAACCTAATGTAAAATACGGATTTTGGTCAACAATAAATCAACTTTGGTTCATCAGTTGTAGCAAATGTACCACACAAATGCAAGATGCTAGTAATAGGGGAAATTGTTTTTGGAGGAGGAGAGAAGGTATATAGGAATTCTGTATACTTTCTCCTCAATTTTTCTGTAAGTCCAAAATTGCTCCAAAAAATAAAGTCTATTAATTATATATCAAACAAAACTAGTGTTCCTTGTGCCCTGAAGTACATATGGAGACACCAGAAGTACTAAAGAGCTCTTCTCTGCAACAGGCTTTGTATTCTTCGGAGAGACAAACTGCACACATATGACTCTGTATATATTTATTACGTTTATAAAAAAACCTCTGTGTTTGGAATCGCCTTTGTTAGTTCCCCTCAACCTTCTGAACAATTTCCTGTTCTTTAATCTGAAATATCGCTAATCTTGGTCTTAGCTCAAGGGTGAATCTTAAAGGCAATGTGAAATTCAATTTCTTCCAATATGACTTATGAGACTGACACAAGAATAAAAACACTGAAATTATTATTTTTTGTATTTAGCCCGTAGGCATTTTAACACTCATAAATCATAAATAACCACAGTTAAACATCCAATTTTGCCGGGCTCAAGTCCTTTAGAAAAACTACAGTTGAAGAAAAAACAATTTCATCCCTGGGATGTATTTATTTCATTTTCTGGTATCCAAAACTTATTACAAATGCAGTAACTATAGTTGTGCAAGAAGAGAGACTACTTTAAAACTGATGTGAGTAAAAACACAAGGAATTAAATATTTTATATCCAGCTTGATATAAAACAGGTAGCCTTCTCTGCACTAAAGACATTGTTGGCAGAAGCAAATAATAATATAAAGTTTATGCCTTTCTGTGTTCTCATCTCTTACATGATATTTAGTCCTTTTCACTTTTAATTTGAATCAGCAAGTACACTAAAACTGCCATGCAGCAGAGCACAGGATAATTAGCCAACAAGGAGAAGAGTGAAGCTTTCCTGGCAAGCATTGCACACACAAACCTCCAAAATTACTGGTTATGTTGAGCAATAACCTATGTGGTTATATGTATGGACATTATGTGTAGGGATTTTATAAGCAATATCTCAGAGACTAACTCTATTATTAAACAGGGGCCAGAGCTCCAGAGTGGTTTTAACTAAGAAGTTTTACTGACTGACAGAAATTGGCTAATCTTTGTTTATTGGAATTTGTTTTGTAATTTTCACAAGAACATAATCCCCTTTCTGAAGAAATTATTTCTTGACAGAGGTTGGACAAATTGTGGCTCTTGAGCCAAATCTAACCTACAGCTTGTTTTTCTATAGCCCATCACCTTTTGTACAGCTCACTAGCTAAGAATGGTTTTTATATTTTTTATGGGTTTTAAAAAATGTAACAAAGACCATATGTGGCCCAGAAAGCCTAAAATAGTTCTATCTGGTTCTTTACAGGTTTGCCAACACTTGCCTTAGAAGACAGAAGCTAGTAGGTTCAATTCATTGCACCTTGTTTCCTGTAACTAGCTTGTCTCTGTTTCCTTCACCACAAAACAGCTGAATAATTTAAAGCATTTTTACCTCCTTTACTGAAGAACCTCTAGTGTGTTCCTATTGTTTATATTGTTAATAAAATATTTCAGTTCTTCTAATAACTAGCACCTGCTTCTCAATCCAAGTCCTAAACAAAATAATAAATAAGATAATGGGGTGACCGATGAAGGCCAAACCTCACTTTTGTCACTGCTAAAGGCTGTTTAGGGGCATGGCTTTGTATAAGGGGCAAAATAACTCTTACCTACCGCTAAGCAGTGTGGGACCGGAGCGGGATTCACCATGTGAGGAACACAGCATGGTGTGCCTCCGCAGACAGCCTCTCCCAAGGAAAAGGAGGGCCTAAGAGCCCTGACCATTCTCAGTTCATTTCTAAATTTACCAACTACACAGATCATTCTTCCTCCAAAAGGAAGAAATAAGTAAATGGGTAAACAGAAGCCACGGATCAAATGCTTTCAGTGCTTGATTCTCTTTGGAGAAAAACTGAGTTATAGGGAAGTGGTACTTCTCCCTAAAATATTTAGCCATAAATCCTTATGCCTTTCTGCGTTCTCATCTCTTACATGGTATTTAGTCCTTTTCACTTTTAATTTGAATCGGCAAGTACATCGCTGGAAGGGATGTTGTCCCTTCCTTTTTGCCCCAGCCTACCTCTCCAGTTTAACCTCTCATTATTCTCCTTTGCTTCAGCATAAAATAAAATGATATTAAATATACGTTGCTAGGGCTAGTCTCTGCACTTTGACTCTTGTAATATTCCCAATTAGTGATGTCCTTCTTCTGTAATAACTATTCATCTTTTGCATAAAACTCCGTTGCAAAATTTACTTCTTCCAGGGCTCTTTGCTATTTTCCTTTTTTATTCTTTGTTGTTTAAATTGCACAACGGTTTGCACTATCTTCTATTGAGCATCATTCCATTTCCTGAATTTTTATTTTTATATGGTAGCATGTTTCAGGAACAAGATTCCTGGATTAAGGATTGGCAGTTTCACAGCTACCATTTGTCTAGCACTTATATTCAAGGCATGATGCTAAGTACTTTTTACACATGCTCTCATTTAATTTCATAGCAGCCCTAAAGAAGTAGATCATAAGTAGGTTACACACTTTGAAATACAATATGCTGTTCAAAAAAATGAGAACTGTTATTTAATAAGGTCATGGATAAGTTTCCTAAGATGTTTACATATATTTATTTATGTCAATAAATTTTAAGGTTCTCAAGGAGTGGGTTGTGGCTCCTCCTGTGTGGTTTTCATTGCATCTAGCAGATTATTCTGAATAAAAATAAATATTGATTATTTTTATTTCTAGTACTTAAATTAATAAAAGGAATAAAATTAATTCTAACATGTTATGCAAACCAGCTAGGAGTTAATGGTGTAACAGAGGAAAGAAATAAAAACTTGAAAATAAAAAATCAGTGAACAGTGTAGATTTTTTTCTTCTTTAACTTGTTAAAATGCAAAATGAAAGAATAATAAAATTATTTTTCATACTCTCCCATCAAGATTCAATAATTGTCAACTCATGTTTCATCTACATCCCACCCACTTCAGCTTAATTTGAGGAAAATTCCAGATATTCTATCAGTTTATCTGTGAATGTTTCTATAAATTTGTAAAAGATAAGGGTTCTTTTTAAAACAAAGTAACCATTTTATTGTCCAAAAAGTTAACAATAATTCCTTAATATCATCAAGTATCCAGTTAATGATTAATTTTTTCCAGTTGTACACGATTTATTTTAAGGTTATTTTGAATCAGGATCTGAATAAGATCTGTGCAGTGTAATTGGCTGACATGTTGCTTAAATCTTTAATCTGCATGTTGCTTCTCCATCTTCCCCCCTCCCTTTGTAATTTGTTTTTTAAGAGAAACTGAGTTGTATTACTTTGATAGATTCTCATAGTGTGGACTTTACTGATTTCATCTCATAGTGTCATTTACCATGTTTCCTTACTCCCTATATTCTTGCAAACTGATGGTCATATGTAGAGGGTTGATCAGATTCAAGTTCAAATATTTTATCAGGAATGTTTGTAGTATTAGGTACTTCTAGGAATTTCTGTTTGTTTCTTTTGTGTGGTTAGCAGCCATTGACAATAACTGGCTAAATCCATTAACTTATTAAGAATTGCAAAATGGTGGTATTCTAATTTATCATTCCTTACTCGCTAGGATACTTCTGTAAAGAGAAATAACACTGCATTAACTATTTGGCTACTTTGAGATACGTTTGTCTACTCTGAGGTAAATACTTCATTCATTTTTTTGACCATTTGAGTTAACTATTTTTCAAAATAATCACTTCTCTAACATTTTTCAAAGGTGACTAACAAGATTCTTTTTTTTAAGAATCATTATGAACCCCTGAATCTAAATATCCAGTGAAGTGTTACTTAATGATGGGGATATGTCCTGAGAAATGAATCCTTGGGCAATTTCATTGTGTGAACATCAGAGTGTGCTTATGCAAACCTAGAAGGTATAACCTGCTATACTTCTAGGCTACAATTCTGTACAGCGTGGTACTTTACTGAATATGACAGGCAATCTGCACTCCAATGTTACCATGGCTACAACATCATTAGGTGATAGGAATTTTTCAGCTTCGTTATAATATTATGGGACCATCATTTTGCATGCTGTCCATCATTGACGTAAATGTCATTATGTCACATTTGATGTGTTTCAATTTGTTATAACAGTGATTATTATTATTTTTGGAGATACGGTCTTTCTCTGTCACCCAGAGTCCAGTGACACGATCATAACTCACTGCAGCCCCAAACTCCTAGGCTTAAGCGATCCTATCACCTCAACTGGCTGAGTAGCTGAGATTACAGACATGCCACTGTACCCAGGTAATTTTTAAACTTTTTATAAAGACCGGGTCTAATTATGTTGCCCAGGCTGGTCTGGAACTCCTGGCATCAAGTGATCTTCCCACCTTGGCCTCCCAAAGTGCTGGGATTACAGACGTGAGCCACAGTGCCTGGCCTACAATATTATTAATGCTCAAATATTTTGGGCTCAAAGAACATCAAGTAGGTTTCTGAACCCTTTTAGTAATTTTGATAACTTTATTGCCTTCTAGTATGACAACATTTTCCAGACTAATATTGAACATTTTCTTGCTAAAACCTGAAATCAGCCATCTTTCTAAAGGTCCCTGGTTTCTTTCAGTGGAAAATAGAATGCCATTATCTCAGTAATAGGACTGTTAATTACAACTGGGTTGGTCACTGTGTGTAGGCTTATTCAGACTGTTAAGTTAAAGGTTTTTTAAAAAGATAAAATCCATCTTGTGTGTGTACTGATAACTTCCAATTCAAGCACAGGACTAAACAGTATTTGTTACCTCATCTAATTTACATTTGTATCTCACAGACTAATTTTTCTTACAATTCAGACAACTGTCTTAGAATAATATCAACACTATGACCAATTATATAATTACTGGAAGCAGATTTATTTTTAATGGCTCTTTCTGTCCTGAAAGTAAATCTCCCTAAGATTGAGCAACTAAATAATTCCTTTTTATATAGTTACACTATCAATTCAAGAGTTAGATTCATTTATTTCAATTTTTAAGGAATTGGGTTTTTTATTATAATGTTCATTTAGTTTTATTATTTACATATTTCCAAAACCAACTGTACAAAAACAAGATATGTCCAGAAAAATCAGGCTTCTATCCTTGTGTCCTCCAGCTTATTTTCTTCCTCTTTTATAGGTAACCACCAAAATGTTTTGCAGTCTATCCTTCCATTGTTAAGTAAATATGCATATATATTGTATATTTGGATTGTCCTTTACTTAGATAAACGATGGAATAATTTACATATGTTCTCTACCTTGCTTTTTTTAACTATAAAATGTAAACTGGGAATCACTACATAGAAAAGATGTATTTCTTAGTCCCTTTTATATCTGTGCAGTATTTAATTGTATGAATATTTCATGGTGCATTCAATCAGTCTGCTATTGAAGGGCATTTCTACTTTTTTGCTGTTATTAACAATACTGCCATTGATAGCTTTGTAAAAAGTCTTTTTGTTTTTTGCCGGGGTGTCTTTGGGGTAGATTTCTGAAAATAAGGTGCTGGGTGAAAGG
The DNA here is from genome assembly GCF_006542625.1 of Nomascus leucogenys. Taxonomy (NCBI): domain Eukaryota; kingdom Metazoa; phylum Chordata; class Mammalia; order Primates; family Hylobatidae; genus Nomascus; species Nomascus leucogenys. The sequence goes on along the minus strand of NC_044397.1, from coordinate 24,760,071 downwards.
CTAAGTGAAGTTGTATTTTTGATTAATAGTGTCAGGTTCCTCTCTAGGGGGATTTATATACTTTGCATTGCTGCTAGCAATAAGTGAGAGTGTCTGCTTGCCCATAGCCTTGCCAACGGTATATGCGAATTTCTTTTTGAGTAAACTGTCTTTCCATTTTTTTCCTTTCTTGCTACACTTAGAAGCTTTCTCTACATTTAGGATACGAAACCTGCATCATATAAAAGTTTTAAATGTATTTTCCCAGTATATTATTTGTCTTTTAACCTGGCTTAGGTTGTTCAATGTTTCTGTGCCATAAGAATATTTCTGCAGAATTTATCAGTCTCTTAATTACATTACTTAATTTATGTCATAGGGAATTTTTTCCCGCATCAGTCGATAAGTTATTCACCCATGCTTCCTTGAGTACTTTTATGATATAATTTTTAAGATTTTAAATCTCTGGGATTTATACTATTGTATAGTTGAGGAATTGATCAAATTTTATACTTTGTCTTATAACTCTAATGATCACAATGGATTGTATTTAAATGTTCATCATTTTCCTCATTGATTTTTTTGGGCTACTTCTCATTATACTCTAAGTTTCCATAAGTTATTAAATCCATGTCTAGATTTTCAGCTCTATTTTGCTGGATTGTGTGAATTTTTAAACATCAACACACTTCTATTGAGGCTTTATAATATGTTTTATTATCTAATTGTGCTGGGTCTCCTTCATAGTTCTTTTTCAGGGCTATTCTGACTAATCTTGCGTTTTGTTTTTTTCCATTGCCCTTTTATTTATTTTAAAATTTTTATTTATTTACTTATTTTTAGACAGAGTCTTTCTCTTTTGCCCAGGCTGTAGTGCAGTGGCGTGATCTCGGCTCACTGCAACCTCCACCTTCTGGGTTCAAGCAATTCTCCTGCCTCAGCCTCCTGAGTAGCTGGGATTACAGGTGCCCACCACCACACCCAGCTAATTTTTGTGTTTTTAGTAGAGAAGGGGTTTTGCCATGTTGGCCACGCTGGTCTCTAACTCCTGACCTCAGCTGATCTACCCACCTCAGCCTCTCAAAAGTGCTGGGATTATAGGTGTGAGCCACCATGCCTGGCTCCATTGCCCTTTTAAAAACAACTATCTAGCTGCAGGAAAAAAATAGTATTTTTATTGGAATTCTATTATATTTATATATCTGTAAAAGAAAAATCTGAGTCACAATAAAATTTTAAGGAGTTTTTGTGACTAAGTAGCAATTCATGAATTGGGAAGCAACAAACTGAAAGAGATCTAGTGCTCTGATAACGAAGTGTCAGAGGCAAGTGTTTATAGGGTGAATAAGGAAGCAAAATAAACAGATTGATTGCAGTCATAAAATTGCCTTTTTCAGTTTACCTTGTTGGAAAGCCTTTAATCACATAACCATATGTTGTTTGCTGCTTATGACTAGCTGAGGTTAAGTTTTGTTGCTGTCTAATGTAAGCATGACCATTTACAGCATTTATCAGAAATGACCCAAGTTAAGTTTTGCTTAGGTTTGGAATTGTGTTACTTTTATAAATCTGTAAAAGAAAAATCTAAATCACAATAAAATTTAAGGAAGTTTATTTGAATAGGTAGCAATTCATGAATTGGGGAGCAACAAACTGAAAGAAGTTTAGTGTTCTTTTTAAGCAAGGGTCGAGCTATTTTTAAGCTCTAGTTGGTTTGTTTGCTTCGGAATTTTTCAGGTTTGGTTTACATTTAAATTTTGCTTTAACAAATCAAATTTGAAAAAAACTTTCACCTTTATGATGTTGGGTCTTCCTATGCAAGAATGTTATGTATGCTCATTTGTTCCAGTCTGGTTTTGTATTTTTCAGCAATATTTTATAATTTTCTTTGTAGGTTTTGGGCATTTATTGCTAAATGTAGGCCTTGGTCTGGTTTCTCACTTTCCTTCTACCCTACTTTCTTCCTTGCCTTCTGCTTTTGTAAATAGAGATATCTTTTTCTTTGTTTTTTTTTTTTTTTAACATGTGAGTGTATAAATGAATGCTGTGTATCTTTGCATGGTGATTTTATAACTTACTATTTTCTAAATTCTCTTATTTTTGTATTATTTTCTGTCAACTTTGGGATTTTGATAGTTGTGTAATTATATCATCTGCAAATAAAGAATGGATAGTTCTTCCTTTTCATTCTTTTTTTTTTTTTTTTTTTGCTAAGATGGAGTCTCACTCCAGGCTGGTGTTCAGTGGTGCAATCTCGGCTAACTGCAACCTCTGCCTTCTGGGTTCAAGTCATTCTCTTGCCTCAGCCCCCCAAGTAGCTGGTATTACAGGCAAGTGCCACCACACTTGGCTAATTTTTGTATTTTTAGTAGAGAAGGGGTTTCACCATGTTGGCCAGACTTGTCTGAACTCCTGACCTCAGATGATCTGCCCACCTCAGCCTCCCAAAGTGCTGGGATTACAGGCATGACCCATCACGCCCAGCCTCATTCTTATGCCTCTACTTGCTTCCTCTTGATTTACACCTCCAACAAACTATTCAGTAAATCATGAAGAAGGGAGGACTTTTTTTTACTTGTTTCTGATTTCATTAGGAAGATCTCTAGTGTTTCTCCTTTAAATAAAATGCTCTCATTACTTTCAGAAAATATTCATCAATTCTTATTTTATTGAGTATTATTGTAATGAATGGGTGTTAAAATTTGATTTTTCTGAGTCTTTGGAGTTGATTATATGATTTCTTAATAGAATGCATTGTATTAGACTCCTGGGAATCTTAGAATAAACCTACTTAGTCATGATGTATTTTTATGTGTTGTTGTAATTTTGGGTCATATATGGTTAATAGTTTTGCAGTGATGGCCACAGTGAGACTGGTCTACAATTTTCTTTTTAGGCGTAATCCTAAAATATAGGTTTTGTTGTTACTTAGATATGGCAAGGTCAATAGATTAGAAGACAACTGCCACTGTTAGTATGTGCCACTATGAGTATGTTTGTCATACTCATAGATCCCAAGTGGAGGGGCATGGAGGTGCCAAACAGAAAAGTACTGGGGTATATCAGGAGCTAGAGGGAGGAGGGGATAATAATAGCAAGAGCTTTTACTATGACTTGTAGCACTAGCATTGGCCAGTGTCAAAAATAAAATAAAATCAGGTTAGAAAAATTAAAAAATTTATTGTCAGATGGTAAGAGAAAGTACAGATTGCAATCCAGGGGACACCAAACCAAACGGTAAGAAGTTCTGCTCACAGTAGTTACAATACAGTTTATAAAGCATAAAGGAGGAAGTATTTTGACTTTTCTTCTTTGCAATTGGCTGTTATACATTAACATTCTTTTTAAGGTAAACAGAGCTATTTAAGATGGCTTATCTGTATCTGATTGGTTTAATTTCACTGAATCAGGTTGACAAGGAAAAGTTCACATTCTGTGTTTTATGATTAGAGTTAGCGTCAGGGAAATCAGGATGGCTTATGTTTCGGCTGCATGATTATGGGTAGTTAGCCTTGGGGTATATCTGAACTGAGGCCTGCATTTTAATTTTTCTTTAATACTACTATCAATAATTTCAGCAGGCCCTAGGCCATACAGGTTGTCCCTGGTCATCTGGTACCTGAGACTGAGGTGATCAGGCAGGTGGATAATGGCCCTGAGTGTGAGAACCTAATAAAGGAAGTAGTTGCGGTATTGGCTCTGAATAGTTGGTTTATGTTTAAAGGATGTGCTGCGCTATGGGCAAGGTGTTTTTACTATCTCTAAGAATTGGCTAACCCTCAGGGGCATTCCCTCCAAGGTCAGCAAGTCCTAAGATATCAAAGCATCAGAATATAGAAAATAAAAGACATGGTTAATACATATGGCAAGTTGTATTTTTTTCCTGTAAAATATCATTTAAACTAAGTTTCCAAATTTATTTGCAAAGAGTTGTTCTTAGTAGTGTTTATTCTGATTGTCATTTCCCATGGTGGTTGTCTAATTTGTCTATTTTGACTTCCCTCCACCCTTTTTTGCATTAGGTTAGCATTGGTTTAGTTTGTTAATCTTTTTCAAAGAACTAGCTTTTATATTCATTTTTTCTAAAGAATTATTTTCAGATTTTATCTTACCCCTTTTTCATTTTGGGGTGGGTAATTGATTTAAGCTGTTTAGGTTGGATGTTTATTTTCAGTTTTATTGATAAATGTATTTATGCTATAAATTGTCCTCTGGTAATTGCTTTAGCCCTGTCATAGGTTCAGATGTTGTGTATTCATTGATTTTATTATAAAGAAATTCTGCGATTTGGTTTCATAGTTCTCCTTTGAGTTGTTTAATAGCATGCTTTTAATTTTCAGAGATAAGGCCCTTTTTGTGTTAACATTTTGGTCACAGAGTGCTGTATTAGTTCTAATTTTGGTATTGATCTACCATTTCTTGTGACCTAAGATATAGAAATTTTCATAAATGTTTTGTTTACCCTTGAAAAAAGCTATATTATCTATTGAAGTTTAGGGTTTTATATATAAGACCTTGTTGATTTGTTATTTAGGTTTTCTATAGTCTTACAATTTTTTGTCCACTTGATCTTTCTTGGATTAGGAGAGGTGTTTTAAATTCTTCTAAAATCTTTTAAATATGGCTTTACCTATTCTCTTTGAATATTCTGCAGTTTCCACTTTATGTAATGTTTTGCTGTGTTACTGGGAACAGAAATTTTAATTATTAATATGTTTTCATTGTGAATTATATCTTTAGCATTTTTAATATTCTTTTTCTCCTTTAATGCTTTTTGTTTTGAATTCTTCCTTTTCAAATATAAACATCGTGATCATTGCCTTTTATTTATTTGCATTTTCCTTGTATTCATTGCCCACCCTTAAATTTTCCTGAATCTCTCTCCTTTAAAATTATAGATGTGCTTCTTATATATAGTGTAATGCTGTATTTTGCTCTTTTAGATGATCTGAGATGTTTGGTTTCAGTTCTGTATCTTTTTACACACATATGTATATATAAAATATTTCACTATATGGTATATACATTTTTACTTTGGTATTTATTGATACAGATCTCCTTTTCTATTATTTTTTTTATTTTTAATTTTTTTGGTACATAGTAGGTGTATATATTTATGGTGTACATGAGATGTTTTGATACAGGTATGCAATGTGAAATAAACACATGATGGAGATCAGGATATCCATTTCCTCAAGCATTTATTCTTTGAGTTACAAACAATACAATTACACTCTTTATGTTATTTTAAAATATGTAATTAAGCTATTATTGATTTTAGTCACCTTGTTGTGCTATCGAATTTTAGGTCTTATTCGTACTTTCTGTTTTTTTCCTACACATTTACTATCCCCATATCCCCCTCACCCTCCCACTACTCTTCCCAGCTTCTGATAACCATCCTTCCACTCTCTATGTCCACGAGTTCAAAGGTTCTGAGCTTTCTATCCCATAAATGAGTGAAAGCATACAATGTTTGTCTTTCTGTGCCTGGCTTATTTTACTTAACCTAGTGATTTCTAGTTCCATCCATGTTGTTGCAAATGACTAGATCTCATTCTTTTTTTGTGGCTGAATAGTACTCCACCATGTACATGTACCACATTTTTTTTTAATCCATTCATCTGTTGATAGACACTTAGTTGCTTCCAAATCTTAGTATTGTCAACAGTGCTGCAAAAAACATGAGAGTGCAGATATTTCTTTGATGTTTCGATTTCCCTTTTGTGGGGTATTTACCAAGCAATGGGATTTGGCTGGATGATATGGTAGCTAAATTTTTAGTTTCTTGAGGAACCTCCAAACTGTTCTCCATAGTGGTCTTACTAATTTACATCCCCACCAACAGTGTACAAGGGTTCCCTTTTCTCCACATTTTCGCCAGGATTTGTTGTTGCCTGTCAGTTGGATATAAGCAATTTTAACTGGGGCAAGATAATGCCTCATTGTAGTTTTGATTTGCATTTCTCTGGTGACCAATGATGCTGAGCACCATTTCCTGTGCCTGTTTGCCATTTGTCTTTTTTGAGAAATGAGTTTTTGGATAACAGGTGGTTTTTGGTTACATGGATAAATTCTTTAGTAGTGACCTCTGAGATTTTTGTGCACCCATCACCCGAGCAGTGTACACTGTACTCAATGTGTACTCTTTTATCCCTCACCGCCCTCTCATCCTTTCCTCCAAATCCCCAAAGTCCATTATATCACTCTTATGCCTTTGCGTCTTCATAGCTTGGCCCCCAATTGAAAGGGAGGACGTATTTGGTGTATTTCATCACTTCGAATAATATTCTCCAACTCCACCCAGGTTGCTGTGAATGCCGTTATTTCATTCCTTTTTGTGGGTGAGTAGTATTCTATGGTGTATACATACCATATTTTCTTCATCCACTGGTTGACTGATGGGCATTTAGGCTGGTTTATATATATAAAATATATATTATTATATAATATATAAAATATATATAATAAATATTATTTATTATGTATTATATAATATATTATTTATTTATTTATTTATTTTTTATTTTGAGACAGAGTATCACCCTGTCACCCAGGGTGGAGTGCAGTGGCACAGTCTCAGCTCACTGCAACCTCCACCTCCCAGGTTCAAGCGATTCTCCTGCGTCAGCCTCCCAAGTACCTGGGATTACAGGTGCACACCACCATGCCTAGCTAATTTTTGTATTTTTAGTAGAGACAGGGTTTCACCATGCTGGGCAGGCTGGTCTCGAACTCCTGACCACTTGATCCACCCACCTTGATCTCCCAAAGTGCTGGGATTATAGGTGTGAGCCATCATGCCCAGCTGGTTTCATATATTTGCAATTGCAAATTGTGCTGCTATAAATATGGGTGCTCAAGTGTCTGTTTCACATAATAACTTCTTTTCTTATGGGTAGTTACCTGTAGTGGGATTGCTGAATCAAAAGGGAGTTTTACTTTTAGTTCTTTAAGGAATTTCTTTAAGGAATCTCTTAAGTTCTTTAAGGAATTAAAATTGTTTTCCATAGTGGTTGCACAAGTTTACATTTCTGCCAGTAATGTAAAAGTGTTCCCTTTTCCCCACATCTACCCCAACATCTATTATTTTTTGATTTTTAAATTATGGCCATTCTTGCAGGAATAAGGTGGTATCACATTGTAGTTTTGATTTGCATTTCCCTGATCATTAATGAATTTGAGCATTTTTAAATGTTTGTTGGCCATTTGTATAGCTTCTTTTGAGAATTGTCTATTCATGTCCCTTGTCCACTTTTGATGGTATTATTTGTTTTTTTCATGCTGATTTTTTTGAGTTTCCTGTAGATTCTGAATATTAGTCCTTTGTCGGATGTATGGTTGGTGAATATTTTCTCCCACTTTGTGGGTTGTCTGTTACTGTGCTGATTATTTCTATTGCTGTGCAGAAGCTTTTTAGTTTAATGAAGTCCCATCTATTTACCTTTGTTTTTGTTGCATTTGCTTTGAGTTCTTGCTCATGAAGTCTTTGCCTAAGCCAATGTCTTGAAGAGTTTTTCCAATGTTATCCTCTAGAATTTTTATGTTTTCAGGTCTTAGATTTAAGTATTTGATCCATCTTGAGTTGGTTTTTGTATAAGGTGAGAGATGAGGATCCAGTTTCAGTCTTCTACATGTGGCTTGCCAATTATCTCAGCACCATTTGTTGAATAGGGTGTTGTTTCTCCACTTTGTTTTTGTTTGCTTTGTTGAAGATCAGTTGTCTGTAAGAATTTGGCTTTATTTCTGGGTTCTCTATTCTGTTTCATTGGTCTACATGCCTGTTTTTATACAAGTACTATGCTGTTTTGGTAACTATTGTGTTATAGTATAATTTGAAGTTGGATAATGTGATACCTCCAGACTTGTTCTGGAGTATATTAAATCAAGAAGTCAAGAATTTAGGTTTGGGAACCTCTGCCTAGATTTCAGAGAATGTATTAAGATGCCTGGATATCCAGGCATAAATTTGCTGCAGGGGTGGAGCCCTCATGGAGAACCTCTGCTAGGGCAGTACAGAAGAGAAATGTGGGGTTGGAGCCCCCACACTGAGTGCCTACTGGGGTATTGCCTAATGGAGCTGTGAGAAGAGGGCCACTATTCTCTAGACCCCAGAATGGTAGACTCACTGACAGCTTGCACAATGTACCTAGAAGAGCCACACATACTCAGTGCCAGCCTGTGAAAGCAGACAGGAGGGAAGCTGTGCCCTGCAAAGCCACAGGGGCAGAGCTGCCAAAGCCATGGAAGCCTGCCTTTTGCATCAGCATGCCCTAAATGTGAGACCTGGAGTCAAAGGAGATCATTTAGGAACTTTAATATTTAATGACTCCCCTATTGGATTTTGGACTTTCATGGAGTCTGTAGCCCCTTTGTTTTGTCCAATTTCTCCTATTTGGAAGAGGTATATTTATCCAATGCCTGTACTCTATTGTATCTGGGAAGTAGCTAACTTGCTGTTGATTTTACAGGCTCATAAGGTGAAAGGGACTTGCCTTGTCTCAGATGAGACTTTCTACTGTGGACTTTTGAGTTAATGCTGAAATGAGTTAAGACCTTGAGGAACTGTTGGGAAGGCATGATTGATTTTGAAATGTGAAGACATGAGATTTGGGAGGGGCTAGGGATGAAATGATATGGTTTGGCTATGTCCCCACCCAAATCTCACCTTGAATTTTAATAATTCCCATGTGTCAAGGGTGGGGCCAGGTGTAGATAATTGAATCGGGGAAGGGGGGGCTGTTTTTCCCATACTGTTCTCATGGTGGTAAATAAGTCTCATGAAATCTGATGGTTTCCCTGCACAGTCTCTTGCCTGCTGCCATGTAAGATGTGACTTTGCTCCTCATTTGCCCCAGCCATGATTGTGAGGCCTCCCCAGCCATGCTGAATTGTGAGTCAATTAAACTTCTTTCCTTTTTAAATTACCCAGTCTTGTATATGTCTTTACTAGCAGTATGAGAACACACTAATACTATTCCTAAGTATCTTATTTTATTTTATTTTGCAGCTGTTGTTGGGTTCTTGATTTGATTCTTAGCTCCGTCACTGTTGGTGTATAGCAGTGCTGCTGAATTATGTACATTGATTTTGTATCCTGAAAGTTTACATAATTAATTCATCAGATCTAGGAGCTTTTTTGATAATTCTTCTGGGTTTTCTAGGTATATGATCATAACATCAGCGAACAGTGACAATTTGACCTCCTGTTTACCTATTTGGATGCTCTTTATTTCTTTCTCTTGTCTGATTGCTCTGGCTAGAACTTCTAGCACTATGTTGAACAGAGTTGGTGAAAGTGGGCATCCATGTCTTGTTCCAGTTCTCAGGGGAGTTCTTTCAACTTCTCCCTATTCAATATAATGTTGGCTGTGGGTTTGTCGTAGATGGCTTTTATCACCTTGAGGTATGTTTTTTCTATGCCAATATTGCTGAGGTTTTAATCATAAAGTGGTGCTGGATTTTGTTAAATGCTTTTTCTGCTTCTATTGAGAGGATCATATGATTTTTGTTTTCAATTCTGTTTATGTGATCTATCATATTTATTTATTTGCATATGTTAAACCATCCCTGCATCCCTCATATGAAACCCACTTGATCATGGTGGATTATCTTTTTGATATACTGTTGGCATCTGTTCTCTAGTGTTTTGTTGATGATCTTTGCATCCATGTTCATCAGATAATGGTCTGTAGTTTTCTTTTTGTGTTATGTCCTTCCCTGGTTTTGGTATTAGGGTGATAATGGCTTCATAGTATGATTTAGGGACAATTTGTTCTTTGTCTGTCTTTTAGAATAGTTTCAGTAAGATTGGTACCAATTCTTTTTTGAATGTCTGATAGAATTCAGCTGTGAATCCATCTGGTCCTGGACTTTTTCTATTGGCTATTTTTTTTATTGCCATTTCAATTCATCCTCTATCTGTTCAGTGTTTTTATTCCTTCCTGATTTAACCTAGGATAATTATATATTCCCAGGAAGTTATCCATCTCCCCTAGATTTTCTAGTTTGCATGTATAGGTGTTTACAGTATCCTTGAATGATCTTTTGTATTTCTGTGGTATCAGTTGTAATGTCTCCTGTTTCATGTCTAATTGAACTTATGTTGATATTCTCTCTTCTTTTCTTGGTAATCTCACTAATGGTCTATCAATGTTATGGATCTGTTTAGAGAATCTGGTTTTTGTTTCATTTATGTTTTGTAGTTTTTTGTATGATTTCGTTTAGTTCTACTTTGATCTTTGTTATTTCTTTTTTTTCTGCTGGGTTTGGGTTTGGTTTGTTCTTGTTTCTCTAGTTTTTTGAGGTGTAACCTTAGACTGTTTATTTGTGCTCTTTCAGACTTTTTTGTGTAGGCATTTAATCCTATGAACTTTCTTAGCACCGTTTTTGCTATATCCCAGAGGTTTTGATAAGTTGTGTTACTATTATCATTCAATCCAAAGAATTGTTTCATATTCATCCTCATTTCATCATTGACCCAAAGATCATTCAAGAGCAGATTATTTAACTTTTATGTATATGTATAGTTTTAGGGTTCCTTTTGGAATTAATTTCCAATTTAATTCCACTCTGTTCCGAGAGAGTACTTGATATAATTTAGATTTTCTTAAGTTTATTGAGGCTTTTTTTGTGACATATTATATGGCCTATCTTGGAGAATATTCCATGTGCAGATCAAAAGAATGTATATTCTGCCGTTGTTGGGTAAAATGTTCTGTAGCTATCTAAGTCTATTTGTTCTAGGGTATAGTTTAAGTCCATTGTTTCTTCTTTGACTTTCTCTCTTGATGACCTGGCTAGTGCTGTCAATGGAGTATTGAAGTTCCCCACTATTATTGTGTTGTCACCTATCTCATTTATTAGGTCCAGTAGTAATTGTTTTATAAATTTGGGAGCTCCAGTATTAGATGCATATGTATTTAGAATTGTGATTTTTTGCTGTTGAACTAATCCTTTATTATTATTATTATTGTTGTTATTATTATTATTATTATGTCCCTCCTTGTCTATTTATTCCTGTTGTTGCTTTAAAATCTGTTTTGTGTGATATAAGAATAGCTACTCCTGCTTGCATTTGGTTTCCGTTCGTGTGGAATATCTTTTACCACCCCTTTACCTTATGTTTATGTGAACCTTTATGCATTAGCTAAGTCCCTTGAAGATCTCAGATACCTTGTAGGTGGATTTTTATCCATTCTGCCAGTGTGGAGCACTTAGGCCATTTACATTTAAAGTTAGTATAGAGATATGAGGTACTGTTCTATTCGTTATGCTGGTTGTTGCCTTAATACCTTGGGTTTTTTTCCATTGTGTTATTGTTTTATAGGCCATGTGAAATTTATAGTTTAATAAGGTTCTATTTTGGTGTATTTCAAGGTTTTGTTCAGTATTTACAAGTCCTTTGAACATTTCTTGCGGTGCTGGCTTGGTAGTGGTGAATTCTCTCAGCATTTGTTTGTCCGAAAAAGACTTTAACTCTCCTTCACTTATGAGGCTTAGTTTTTCTGAGTACAAAATTCTTGGCTGACCATTATTTTGTTTCAGGAGGCTAAAGATGGGATCCCAGTCCCTTCTAGCTTGTAATGTTTCTGCTGAAAAATCTGCTGTTAATCTGATATGTTTTCCTTTCTAGGTAATCTGATGCTTTTGCCTCATAGCTCTTCAGATTCTTTTCTTTGTTTTGACTTTAGATAACCTGATGACTATGTACGTAGGTGAAGACCTTTTTGTGATGAATTTCCCATGTGTTCTTTGAGCTTCTTATGTTTGGATGTCTAGATCTCTATCAAGGCCATGGAAGTTTTCCTCAGTCATTCCCTCAAATAAATTTTCCTAACTTTCATATTTCTCTTCTTCCTCAGGAACACCAATTATTCTTTGGTTTGGTATTTAACATAATCTCAAATTTATTGAAGGTTTTTTTAATTCTTTTTTCTTTGTCTTTGTCTTATTGGTTAATTCCAAAGGCTTGTCTTCAAGCTCTGAAGCTCTTTCCAGTATATTTTGTATTTCTCTGAGTGTGTTTTTCATTTCTAGAAGTTGTGATTGTTTTTTATCTTTATGATACCTATTTCTCTGGGGAATTTTTAATCCATATCCCATATTGCTTTTTGAATTTTTTAAAGTTGGTTTTTACCTTTCCCTGCTATCTCCTTGAGTACCTTAATAACCAACCTTCTGAATTCTTTATCTGGCAATTCAGAGACTTCATCTTGGTTTGGATCAATTTCTGAAGAGCTGGTATGATCTTTTGGGGGTTTTATAGGACCCTCTTTTTTCATATTACCAGAATTACTTTTCTAGTTCTTCTAAGTTGGATATATTATGTCAGTGGAAAAGTCTGGAACTCAAGGCCTGGTGTTCATTTCTCTGATCCCATGGGTTGATCCTTTGGCGTGGTGCTCTCCCCCATCCCTTAGGGTGGGGCTTCTTGAGAGCTAGGCTGCAGGGATTGTTATTGCTCTCCTGGGTCTAACCACCCAGCAGGGCAAGATGGCTCCAGGCTAGTGGTGGGGAATGTCTGCAAAGACTCCTGTGATTTTTCTTCAAGTCTCCCCACTGTGACTACCAGCACATGCTCTGGTGGAAGTGGCAGGGGAAGAAGTACATTCTGTGAGAGTCCTTGGTTTTAGATATGTTTAGTTTGCTAGCTTTCTCAAATGCTGGTTATACTAGCAGTGAAGTTGTCATGTGTACACACTCAGGACCTCTGGTTAGCCAGGATGTTGCAGGCAGTGGAATTAGGTGTTGTCTTTTCCTTCCTGGGATTGGAGTTATTCTGTCATGAGTTGCTGTAATGGGCTACATTGATTGGCCTCCAGCCAGGAGGTGGTACTTTCAAGAGAGCACCAACTGCTTTAGTAGTAGGGGGCTCTAAGCTTGCCCTAAGTTGGACAGCATAAATATTTTCATTTTTCAGGCAATGGGAAGGGCCATAAAGCTCCAAAAAGTTTCTGTGTTTTGTGTTTGGCTCCCAGGGCAGGTAGAGAAATACCATCAAGTGGGGGCAGGGTTAGGCAAGTCTGGGCTCAGGCTCTTCTTGGGCAGGACTTGCTGTGGCAACTGTGAAGAATGGGGAATGGTTCTCAGGCCAATGGGGTTATGTTCTGTAGGAGACCTTGGCTGCCTCTGCTGTTTCACATAGTTTGCCAGGGAAGTGGGGGATAGCTGGTAGCAAGAGGCCTCACCCAGCTCCCACATAGTTGGTGAGGCCAGTTTCACTCCTGCAGTGCCCTGTTGAGAACCTCCCTGAGGCTCTGAGCTTCCCTGCTGAAAAAGCAAGCATGGCTTTCAGACCTTGACCCTCCCTGTCTGCCGACTCCATTGGTGGTGTCTCCTGTGCTTCTGTACTCATACCTGTAGCAGCTCCTATTCATCCTCTGGATTCTGCTCAAGAAAATTTGTGCCTAATCGAAACCACTACCAATTTCAGTTGGAATATTCCTTCACCCTGTGACTCCCCCTTCCCAATTCTGCTGGCTGCCTTCCCCAAGAACCCCTGTGAGATGTAGTCAGAGATTGCTTCCCTGGGCTCAAGCTGAAGACTGAGAGTGTTTGCAAGGCACTCCTGTTGGCGCTTATAATTTTATATTTATCATGACTCCTTAAATCCATTTCAGCTCTAGGTAAGGTTAAATCCTTTCTCCCTGATCTGTATTTTCAGATTCCCCAGTGGGGATGTGTGTTCACAGGCAGGTTTTCCCCATCTCACACTTGGGGAACTCACAGTTTCTTGCCTGTTTCACAGAATTTGCAGAAGCATGCATGCTGCTCCTTTCAAAGGATCTGTGAATTATTTAAATTTTCCTGGTACGTTCCTATGGTGGTTCTTGGAGAAAAGATCACCGTGTGAGTCTCCACATGCTGTTCTGCCTGTCCAAGTGGGAGCTGCATGTTAGCCTTGTCTCCCATCTGCCATCCTCCCAAACAATCACCTCTGTATTATTAGTTTTTTTTTTCTTATAGGGTTGTTTGAGTTCCTTATGTAGTCTAATTATTAATCCCTTGTCAGATTTGTAGTTTGCAAATATTTTCTCCTATTTTGTGGGTTTCTTCACTTTGTTGATTGTATCTTTTGCTGTACAGAAGCTTGTTTACTTGATGGGATCCCGTTTGTCCATTTTTGCTTTGATTATGTGCACTTGTGGGGTATTGCTCAAGAAATTTTTGCCCAGACCAGTGTCCTGGAGGTTTTTCTCAATGTTTTCTGATAGTAGTTTTATATTTGGCAGTCTTAGATTTAAGTATTTAATCCATTTTTATTTGAGTTTTGTACATAGTGAGAGACAGAGGTCTAGTTTCATTCTTCTGCATATAGGTATCTAGTTTTCCCAGAACCACTTATTGAAGAGATTGTCTTTTCCCCAGAGTATGTTTTTGGCATCTTTGTCAAAAATGAGTTCATTCTAGGTGTGCAGATTTGTTTCTGAGTTCTCTATTCTGTTCCTTTGGTTATGTGTCTGTTGTTATTCCAGTACCATGCTGTTTTGATGACTGTAGCTCTATAGTATAATTTGAAGTCAAGTAATGTGATTTCCTCAGTTTTCTTCTTTTTTTAGGATAGCTTTGACTATTCTTGGACTTTTGTGGTTTCATATACATTTTAGGATTTTTTTTTCTGTTTCTGTGAAGAATATCATTGCTATTTTGATAGGGATTACAATTGTATCTGTAGATTGCTTAGGGTACTATGGACATTTTAACAAGATTAATGCTTCCAATCCATGAATGTGGAATATTTTTCCATTTTTTGGTGTCCTCTTCAATTTCTTTCATCAGCATTTTATAGTTTTTATTACAGAGATATTTTATTTCTTTGGTTAATTCCTGGGTATTTAAATTTATGTGTGACTATTGTAAATGAGATTACTTTCTGATTTCTTTCTCACGTTATTCACTGTTGGCATATAGAAATGCTACTGATTTTTGTACGTTGATTTTGTATCCTGCAGCTTTACTGAATTTGTATATCAGTTCTAATATTTTTCTTGTGTTGTCTAGGGTTTTTCCAAATATAAGATCATATCATCTGTAAACAAAGATAATTTAACTTCATCCTTTCCAATTTGAATTTCCTCTCTTTCGCTTTTCTATTGCTTCCATGGTACTAGAAGTCCAACATAGCACAGGAATTACAGTACCATGTTGAATAACAGTGGTGACAGTGGGCATCCTTGTCATGTTCCAGATCTTAGAGGAAAGGCTTTCAGTTTTTTCCCGTTCAATATATTAGCTGTTGGTCTGTCATATATGGTTTTTATTATGTTGAGGTACATGTCTTCTATCTTCAGTTTTTGAGGTTTTTTTGTTAATCATGAAGGGATCTTGAATTTTATCAAATGCTTTTTCAGCATCAATAGAATTTATCACCTGGTTTTTATCCTTCATTCTGTTGATATAGTGTACCACATTGATTGCATGTGTTGAGCCATCCTTGCATTCCAGGGATAAATTCCACTTGGTCCTCACGAAGATCTTTCTTTTTCTTTTTTTTTTTTTGGACACGGAGTCTTGCTCTGTTGCCCAGGCTGGAGTGCAGTGGCATGATCTCGGCTCACTGCAACCTCTGCCTCCTGGGTTCAAGCAATTTTCCTACCTCAGCCTCTTGAGTAGCTGGGACTACAGGTGCGTGCCACCATGCCTGGCTAAATTTTTGTATTTTAATAGAGACAGGGTTTCACCATTGTTGCCCAGCCTGTCTTGAACTCTTGAGCTCAGGCAGTCTGCCCGCCTTGGCCTCCCAAAATGCTAGGATTACAGGCATGAGCCACCTTGCACAGCTGATGAAGAATCTTTCTAATGTATTGTTGAATTCAGTTTGCTAGTATTTTGTTGAGGATTTTTGCATCAATATTCATCAGTAACATGGGCCAGTAGTTTTCTTTTTTTGATGTGTGTTTGTCTGGTTTTAGTTTCCGGGTAATATTGGCCTCACAGAATGAGTTTGGAAGTATTCACTCCTCCTCTATTTTTTGTAATAGTTTGAGTAGGATTGGTATTAGTTCTTCTTTAAATGTTTGGTAGAATTCAGTAGTGAAGCATCAGGTCCTGGGCCTTTCTTTACTGGGAGACTTTCTGTTACAACCTCAATCTCTTTACTTTTTATTGGTCTATGCAGGTTTTGGATTTCTTCCTGGTTCAATCTTGCTAGGTTGTATGTATCTAGGAATTTGTCCTTTTCTTCTAGATTTTCTAATTTATTAGCATATAGTTGCTCACAGTGGCCACTAATAATCCTTTGAATTTCTGCAGTATTAATTGTAATGCCTCCTTTTTCATTATTTATTTTATTTATTTGGATCTTCTCCCTCTTTTTTCTTAGGCTGGCTAAAGTTTGTCCGTTTTGTTTAACTTTTAGAAAAAATCTTTTGTATTGTTCATTATAATTTTATTTGTGTTCTGACTTTATTTTTTTCCTACTAAATTTGGGTTTGGTTTTCCCTTTTTTCATTCCTTAAGATGCATCATTCAATTATTTATTTGAAGTTTTTCCCTCTTTTGATATAGTCACTTATAGCTATAACTTCCCTCTGTATACTGCTTTTTTTTGTATCTGATATGTTTCGGTATGTTGTGTTTCCATTATAATTTGTTTCAAGACCTCTTCAAGGAGAACTACAAACCACTGCTCAATGAAATAAAAGAGGGCACAAACAAATGGAAGAACATTCCATGCTCATGGATAGGAAGAATCAATATCGTGAAAATGGCCATACTATCCAAGGTAATTTATAGATTCAGTATCATCCCCATCAAACTACTAATGACTTTCTTCACGGAATTGGAAAAAACTACTTTAAAGTTCATATGGAACCAAAAAAGAGCCCACATTGCCAAGACAATCCTAAGCCAAAAGAACAAAGCTGGAGGCATCATGCTACCTGACTTCAAACTATACTACAAGGCTACAGTAACCAAAATAGCATGGTGCTGGTACTAAAACAGAGATATAGACAAATGGAACAGAACAGAGCCCTCAGGAATAATACCACACATCTGCAACCATCTGATCTTTGACAAACCTGACAAAAACAAGAAATGGGGAAAGGATTCCCTATTTAATAAATGGTGCTGGGAAAACTGGCTAGCCATATGTAGAAAGCTGAAACTGGATCCTTTCCTTACACCTTATACAAAAATTAATTCAAGATGGATTAAAGACTTAAATGTTAGACCTAAAACCATTAAAACCCTACAAGAAAACCTAGGCAATACCATTCAGGACATAGGCATGGGCAAGGACTTCATGACTAAAACACCAAAAGCAATGGCAACAAAAGCCAGAATTGACAAATGGGATCTAATTAAACTAAAGAGCTTCTGCACAGCAAAAGAAACTACCATCAGAGTGAACAGGCACCCTATAGAATGGGAGAAAATTTTTACAATCTACCCATCAGACAAAGGGCTAATATCCAGAATCTACAAAAAATTTAAACAAATTTACAAGAAAAAATCAATCCCATCAAAAAGTGGGTGAAGGATATGAACAGACACTTCTCAAAAGAAGACATTTATGTAGCCAATAGACACATGAAAAAATGCTCATCATCACTGGCCATCAGAGAAATGCAAATCAAAACCACAGTGAGATACCATCTCACACCAGTTAGAATGGTGATCATTAAAAAGTCAGGAAACAACAGGTGCTGGAGAGGATGTGGAGAAATAGGAACACTTTTACACTGTTGATGGGACTGTAAACTAGTTCAACCATTGTGGAAGACAGTGTGGCGATTCCTCAAGGATCTAGAACTAGAAATACCATTTGACCCAGCCATCCCATTACTGGGTATATACCCAAAGGATTATAAATCATGCTGCTATAAAGACACATGCACACGTGTGTTTATTGCGGCACTATTCACAAAAGCAAAGACTTGGAACCAAGCCAAATGTCCAACAATGATAGACTGGATTAAGAAAATGTGGCATATATACACCATGGAATACTATGCAGCCATAAAAAGGAAGAGTTCATGTCCTTTGTAGGGACATGGATGAAGCTGGAAACCATCATTCTGAGCAAACTATCACAAGGACAGAAAACCAAACACCACATGTTCTCACTCATAGGTGGGAATTGAACAATGAAAACACTTGGACACAGAGTGGGGAACATCACACACCAGGGCCTGTTGTGGGGTAGGGGAGCATGGAGGGATAGTATTAGGAGATATACCTAATATAAATGATGAATTAATGGGTGCAGCACACCAACATGGCAAATGTATACATAGGTAACAAACCTGCACGTTGTGCACATGTACCCTAAAACTTAAAGTATAATAATAATAAAAAAAACAACAAAAAAAAAACAAAAAACAAATCAATGTCCAATGAATCTGAAAAGAGTAGATGAGTTTAATTAACTAAATAAAAACCAAAACAAAAACCAAAGCTTCCAGACTCTAACTGCCATCTCCATAAAAGATGGCAGAACTTGGCATGTGATTTCCCAGATAATGAGCACATGCCATAAATTGCTATGGCTCTTGTACACAGAAGCTACAGTGAATGGTGAGGAAAGCGTTCCTTTCTTATCAGCACAGGGACAATATCAGATGTAATTACAGCTTTCTGTCAGCTGTGCTTGAAAATAAATTTCTACTTAGAGCTGTATGGAGAAGGCTATTGTGACTACTTGGGGCCTTCTAAACATTTGTACTTGGAGAAAATTGTTTTGGAAGAATTAAGGAATTACTCTCCTTAAATGTGACCTGTGGGGCTTATGGCTCTTGTAGGATTATCAGTCTCATTATTTTATGCTCCATGGGAAATAAGAGTCTCTTCTTTGCTCACCGTTATTCTGTTTGACCTTAAATATTTATATAAGTATATAAATGTCTTTCTTCATTAACAAAATTGAAAGACAGGCATACACATAGACTGATCATTTCAACTGGCTTGTAATAATATGTAATATCTAGGCCAGGCACTATGGCTTACGCCTATAATCCCAGCACTTTGGGGGGCTGAGGCAGGGAGATCTCTTGAGGCCAGCAGTTTGAGACCAGCCTGGCCAACATGGTGAAACCCCATCTCTACTAAAAATACAAAACTAGCTGGGCATGGTGGTGCATGCCTGAAATCCCATCTACTTGGGAGGCTGAGGCAGGAAAATCGCTGGAACCCGAGAGGCAGAGGTTGCAGTGAGCCAAGATCGTGCCACTGCACTCTAGCCTGGGTGACAGAGCAAGACTCTCTCAAAAACACCAAAAACCTAATATCTATGTATATTTATAATTATGTATGTTATGATGTACATAACATAATTTATAACTTATGTATGCTTATGTAAAGTATATAATGCAAATACTCTATTATAGATTCATTAAAATGAACCTGAGTTATAGGTTCATTAAAAGTTATGGGTCCAGGAACACAATTGCTTTGTGTGAATCTTATATTGGTGAATTATTTTAGTGAGCTAGAGGGTAATATTATTTAATTTTGTGCTGAAAAATTCTGAAGTGTACCTAGATTCTCCCAGGCCATGGCATGAGTCTACTTGCAGTTGGAAAACACACTGTGTTTTGAACCCATTGGGTCAGAGATTCCTTTTTTATGATCTTGGCAGAAGTAGAAAGGAAACTTTCAAGGTTGACCAACTCCAGGAATGTCAGGCATACACTGTTTGTTATCATCTGTTGTGGTTTTACTGTTGAAGCAGGGATCTGTTGTTTTGCACTTTTGAGATAGCATTCTTCCCCTTATTCACCATTATCTCAAATGTAATGCACTACATTCTAGTCTTTTTTTTTTTTTTAGTCTACAGGCATTTTGGTCTCAGCAATTAAAAGGATTTTTGTGAAATTTAACAATTGGTTTTGTGTCACATCATAAAAAATTCTTCAAAATTGACCTACCTGGCTATCCATCTTTTTGTCTTTTGAGATATTAAAAAATAGGCAAACACAAAGAAGGCTGCAACAGAAATTTAATAGCTTCATCTAGAGCTGTTAAAAACTGATGGTTTCTTCATATAGACACATGCACGTGCACGTACACATCTATCTTTGCGTAGAAATAAAGGTTACCTCAACCCACTTTCAGTCTATTCTTCCTTTCCAT
Source organism: Nomascus leucogenys (assembly GCF_006542625.1). NCBI lineage: Eukaryota > Metazoa > Chordata > Mammalia > Primates > Hylobatidae > Nomascus > Nomascus leucogenys. Next base: position 24,740,016 of record NC_044397.1, on the reverse strand, counting down.
CTTCGGAAGTAACTATTATCAGGAATTTGAATACTTTTCCATTTTTATACTCATATACATTTATGTATCTATAATATTTCAACATATAGATAATGCATAGACATAGATGCTATAATGTATACATGAACAGTATCATTTATTTTTATGCATTTTGTGTTTTTTGTTATTTATGGAAATAGATATTAGATTTAATTCTCTCTTGCTCTTTCCCTCTTTTGGGGTCTCCCTTTTGCTCTGTCAGGGTGTCCTGTGTCTGTCTCTTGGGAACTCTGTGTCTGTCTGTGTCTCTGTCTTGCTCTGTCTCCCTCTTTCTCTCTCTGTCTCCCTCTCTCTGTCTTTGTCCCTTTGTTTCTCTGTCTGTCTCTCTTTGCTTCTGTCTCTAGATATAGAGTGTATCTAACCCAGAAAAATCATTCATTCCTTTTTTTCAAATGTATTGGCTTTAATTTTTACTGTCTTATGATTTTTTTTTAAATCTCAGAAGTATCTTTGTAATCATTTCAGTGGCTACATTGGAAGGTAAATTATTCTGTTAAATAATCATTATTCACTGGGGAAAGAACATTTACTCTAATGGCTCCCCAATTTTCAGTTTAAAAAATTAAACTGTTTGTGCAGATATACTTCCTTGGAGGAAAATGTAATCACCATTACAAAGAACATAGTAAAAATCTGGCTGCATTATGGTGTGAATTGCTATCATTTTAGGCAATATTATTTAAATGAGTGAAGAAGAAACTCAAACTTGTTCATAGCAACGTTTGAGGTAGCAAATAATACTCTCTCAATTTTTTGTTCTCTCCCTGAACCATTCCCCCGAAACAGCTATTACTTATCTTCTTCAAATTTACCTCTTCAAGTTAAGTCAGTCCTTTAACTTGGTTATCACCTGGTGTGCCATGTCAAATAGTATACTAAAACCACTTCACAGGCATGCCAACAGGTGCTATGTAACATGAAAATGTACTTTTACCAATATTGTCATGGCAATGTCTACCAGAGGGATCATTGAACTCTCTTGATCATGTGATAAGGGTGGATCTAGCTACAACCTCCTTTACATAAGCAGTAAGAGGTATAGCATGTTGGCAAGAGGAATGGCATGTTTACTGAAGCACAGCCCAGGGTATTAATGCTGAAACGACCTCCCAACTAGTCCCCCTGCCTTCAAACTTGCCCCTCCCTCCTCCCCACCCCTTCATCTTTCAAAGGCCAACTGGACTGATCTCCCTAAGGCCTAAATCAAATCATGTTAATTTCCTGTTCTAAATCCCTCAGTGACTTTTTCTGTGCAACCAGAAGAATAAACTTTTTACCATGGCCTGAAATACTTGCCACTATCTACCCCACTGACCTCAACCTTTCTGTGCTGCATCTTGTTCACTGTTCCCGCACACTGTCCTTCTTTCTGTTCTTGAAGTATGTCCAGCTCATTCCCTTCTTGGCCTAGTTCTTGTTGTTCCTCTTGCACAGAACACTTTTCAAAACTGCTCATGTCTGGCTTCCCAAATTAAATGTGATGCCTCCAGAGACACCTTTCCTGCCCACTCTACATAGGCCCCCAACTCTGTATCTCATTACCGTATGTGTGATGAAAAGATAACAATGGATAGTTTGAGAGGGTACATTTTTCTCTAGTGGTGAAGAATATGGAATTTTAAGAAGACTAGCCCAACCTGTTTTCAGATGTAGATTTGGCCTTTCAGTCCCCTGGGATGTACAGAGTGAATGATGCCAACGCTACAAATGGATGAGGGAGGTCTGTCCCTGGACCCTGGATGATTTTCTTTTTAGCACTTTTCAGTATTTGAGTCTTTTTTGGTTTGCTTTTCTATACATTGTTTGTCTCTCTACACTAAAATGTAAGCTCCTTGAGAGCAGGGTCTCCTGTGCCTTATTCATGACTGCATCCCATATACCTAGACTGTGTCTGGGAGGTGTTCAGCAGAAATTAATCTGCTGCTTGGCTGAGAAATCTGGTCTCTACTGCCCAGTTCATTCACTCTTTGAGAAAATTTTTTGTGGTTTTAATGAAAATATAAGTTCTTCCTTCTCTGAGCCTTATACAAACCCTCTAATGATACATTATATTCTTCCTGTATTTTCACTATTTCTGTTTCCTACCTTCTGAAGAGTAATCTTCTTGAGGGCAAGCTAGTGTCACACTCATCTTTATATCCCCTACAACACTTAGCTCAATGTCTTCACAACTTTACTATTAGTACATATTTACTGAATTAAAGCAATATTAATTTTGCGTTTAGGCTCTTACAGTTTGAATCACAAAATTTTGAGTTATATGCTTTTTACATTAAAAGGAAGCAATACTTTTTCCTTCTAAAAATATAATTTTTTTTTAATCTGGCATCATTTCTTGTGTTTTCTTTGCCCAGATGTGCTCCACTTAGGGATTGCAAACTGACAGTTCACAGTCTAAATACAGCCATCAAATAGGTATTATTGGGCTCTCCTAGCATTTCAAAATTTTTTAATTAGATGCTACCACTTAAAAATTAGAATTTGTAAAAAAATTTTTGGACTTCTGACTTTACTAAGAAAAGTAGGACAATCTGGTAGCCCTGGGCACACATACCCTCATGACAACAAACAATGAAAAGGTACATGTTTCTGGTTTACTGTAGTATCCACTGGTCTTGCCTCATTCATTTGTTGTACATGTTTGGACTCTTTACATTTTGGAGTTTGAGGCCCCTGCTTTATCCGATTCTTACATCTATGTAGTTTCAGTTAGTGGCAATCAAATGGTAAGTTAGACTTACTATTATTCCAAAGTCTGAAGTCTTCCCATTATCTACCATGTTTGACTAGATATATAAACATGTAAGGCTGTGAAAGAAAAAAATATTCTGTAACCTATGGAAGCTTCCATTTGCTTTTCATTTGCAATGAGAAGAGGCAGATTTTATACAGAAGTTAGAATGCTTGGGTTCTATTATTTATTTTTCACAGACCTATTTTGTAATCATTTTACCACTTTAAACTGCAGTTCCTATTCTAAACAGTAGGAATTATGTGTGTGGATTCCTAACATTTAGTTTAGCTTTTACCATCTGTGCTTTCTTTTTATTGAATCATTTTTGAATGTTTTCTTTGTATGTTGCTTTCAGTGATTAACCTTGACATCCATACAGCTGTCAAGTCTCTGTTGACATGACATTTGTTCAGAGGGCAGTGTCTTTTCTGTGTTGTGCATAACTGAGTGATGCTTTCTAGGCACCCCACAGACACTCAGAAGGGTTAATTAAATAAAATGCTATTATTTAAATAACTCTCTCAAAGATTACTTTTGACAGTTGAGCTCTGTGATTCCATTTCCCTTGACAACACTTGGATTTCAAAATGAAAGGGGAAAGTTCATGGAAAAATGTATTCCAGCTTTCCAAAAAATTATGATGAATTATGCATTGCTCCCTCCCTGTGTAGTTGGCGTATCTCTGAACATAGATCACTTGGCCTGCAGTCAGGGGGATTGTGGCCTTTTGCTGAACTTAACCTGTCTGAACTCCTCCTTGAAGCATTTGTCAAGTCCACTGTCTCTCCATGTGAATCAGTCAGATATGAGTGAGTACCATGCTTTCCATCATGACTCTACAGAACCAGAGAGTAGTGGCTGAGTCACAACACAGCAAGCCCATCCCTTCTTGCTTCTTAGGCAAGCGTTTTCTTAGCAGGAATAAAAATGATGCAGTCCATGCTGAGTGTGAAAGAAATCCAAGACAACTTCACACTCTTTAATTGATGAGTTGGTCCAGAGATATTGTTTTCTAGCTGGTGTCAGTGTGAGGTGATGTATGCCCAAACATTTGACAATAAAAAAATGTAGGTCTGAGCCTATAGGATTAGGAGTGAGGATGAAGGATATTCTTTATAACTTGCAAATGGATACTAGAAGAAATATTTTTTTCCACGGATGTGAGGCATAGAAATTAGTGCTCACTTACTATTTACAGAAAACTCTTTTGTTAAAAGCTCTGGGACTTGTTTTCACTGAGAGATATTTGTAGCTATAATTAAGAAATCTGTTTAAATTGTGCTTATAATTATCCTAATTGGTATGAAAATCTGATTGAATACTTAGAGGAGTAAATTGCCCCAGCTGAGTTTTGTAAGCAACACACTTTTCAAAAAGGAAAGTGAAAGTAGGTAAATAGGTTTTCAAAAATAAAACCCCTGCTCCCTATAAGTAGGTTACATTTAAAAGTGCTCTTTGTGTATCTGTTTATCTGTTTATCTTAATTTGGGCAACTTGGTGGCCTTGCAATATTTATATCCAGGATTAAAATAGAGTTCCAAATAAAGAAAGGACAGTGAATTATTTGAGCTTTGTGATGAAAGGTCCTTACTGTCAAGAATCAAACATTGAAAGCTCTCAGAAGAGCCACAGGGCTAAGACAATGTCCAGTTGAACAATCAGATGTAGATTCAAGTGTGGTCCCAACCAGACCTGCATGAGATCAGTGGTTTTCCAAATGGGCTAAAGGAACACCCATGATGTATGTTAAAATGTGTGTTTCCAGGCTTTTCTCTAGATTTAGTGATTAGCATACCTAGGAGAAAGGCCTGAGAATCTCTGTTTTTTAAAACACGTTCCTTAGGTGACTCTTTTTAACTCATTTTAAATTTGAGATTATCACTGCATTAATCTGACCAAGCTGAGTGCATATTTCAAGCAGCAGAAAAGAAGGCAAACTAAAGGAAAATACATCCGAACCAAAACAATAAAGTAGGCTATTTTTCCTGGAGAGGAATAGAGAAGTAGGTAAAAAATGGATGGCCTCAAATCATTTGTATTTGCCTTTGGAAGATGTCCTGACTATGTTTTGGCAGCAGATTTACTGTCATAACTTAGTTTTGCTTAGGATAATAATAAATAGTTTTCGTTTCCAAAATATACACTTGAGAATGTGTGTGGGTGGAGAGAACTAGCTCCACATTGTAGGGAAATGACAAAGGAAAGCCATTTTGGGATTTAAGGTTTGGCACAGAAAATCCACAAAGTCAACAATAAAAATACATATATATAATTAAGAGGTAATTGTCTGTAAGTTAAACACCTCTACAACACATACCATTTCCAAAAGAGCACACTGTCTTACCTCTGCTTCCCGGGTTCAAGCAATTCTTGTGTGTCAGACTCCCAAGTAGCTGGGATTACAGACACGCATCACCACACTCAGCTAATTTTTGTATTTTTAGTAGAGACAGGGTTTTGCCATGTTGCCCAGGCTGATCTTGAACTCCTGGCCTCAAGTGATCCATCTGCCTTGGCCTCCCAAAATTCTGGGATTATAGGCATGAGCCACCGTGCCTGGCCAAGTGCACACTGTCTTATAGGTGGTTCATAGTAGTGTGCCATTTGTTGCTGTTGCAATAAAATAAATGGAATATAATAAATAAATTAAAAAAGAACAAGTATTTTTTTCATGTGGTAGTCACTTTGCAACAATAAATGCTGAATTGTATGCTGTGTGTACTGCAGTTGGGGAGGGGTGCTGTGAATATGATGGGCAATTTGAATTTTTTGTGACAATTATTTTTTAACTCTTTATCTGTCTTTCCACCTCAAACGTTACAATTACCTAAACTATACCCACTTCTCAAAGCAAAACAAATATTCAGGAACTTGGGAATGGAAAGGATAAAGACATTGGTTTGGTTTTCATTCTATTATTACTTTTAATTTTGTATAAAACATTACAATATATGTTTACACATACTACCTCATTAGTGATCTGAGCCCAACTCTGCGAGGTGGGCAGGGATTTCACCACCTGGGGATACTCTCTATTCCTACGAATGGATGAGAAGCTTGAGCCTCTGAGAGATAATAACTCCCAAATGTTAAAAGAAATTGTAGGATCAAAAGACTGCCAGTCCTAAAAACAGTGATCTCTGTAACCCTAAAATGTCAAGTTTTATTAACTTGCTAATTAGCCAAGGGGAGGTCATATATTTCCCTTCTGTTTCATTTCTGGATGCTTCAGGTTGGAATATAATTTCTAACCATGTGCTGATATAAAGACATTTCATTCAATAAGCAGTATATGTGGGAGTTGCAATTTGGAGTCAATTACAAATGTATTTACAAAGATATGGAAAACATATCTGGAGCCTCAATTGAAGCCAGTATTTTTTCGAAGATTCTGATAAAGGCAAGATAATATGGTTGTAGCCTTTGGGTTTCAAGAGATGTCCAAGAGATACTAGAGATGTCTAGATTGACTTACTGTAGAACTACTTCTTAATATATCTCTTGTTCTGTCTTAGTACCCTACATATCATGGGATGTTGGTAATTTACGTATATCGTAGACTGCAAGACTTCATTCTAAAGATGAAGAAACTGAAATTCAAAAAGCAGACATCTACCTGGCTAACAAAACAGTCAAGCCAAAGGTTGAAACAAGTCTCTCTGACTCTGCCCAGAAACTCTAAGATGACATGTAGTCATTCTCATTCCCATTGACAGGCATTTTGTGGGCTCCAAGCATTTGCTGGATATGTTGAAAGCAAAGCACTATAATACCTGGCCCTGATCTGAAGGCATGTACACGCTGCTATGGAAAGCAGAACAGACCCTTTCAGAGAGAGTTCAGTTGGTTCTATTAACATTCAGAGAAGGAGACTTTTCTACCCACTCTTGAAGAATGGTCTTCTGAAGTTCTACTAGTGGTAGAAAATAACTTAGTGTCTCTTGCTGCAACAGAGCTTGTGTAAAGTAGCTGGAAATTTTCAGATTAAGTTGTAACATACCTGCATGACTGATCTTTCTAAGCTATTGCTTAGGAAGGTCATTGGCCCTTATGCCAATTTTATTCTTCTTCTGTGGACCCTTCTGTTCACTATCATCTTAGGACAATAATCTGACGTTTCCAGTAAGCCCAAATCAATTTTAATTCTTTTAAGTGTTAAAAATAAAGGTTCAGTGGTGATGTGAGTGTGCAGAAGGCAGGGTGGCTTTGAGCTGTATGAGGTTTGAAAGCTAAACAGTTTTATTTATAGACTTTTGTTCTGCTTGAAATATTAAACTATAAAAGCACAAGGTAAACAAATTTATTTTTAATTTGTGTATATGACATCCTAGACATCTTATCAAGCTTTAGAATAGGCTGAGCGATTCTGAGGTTTGGGGTTAAATGTACATCTGTTTTATCTCTGTTGAGAAGACAACTCATAAAAAATTCATTTTCAACAGATGGTTTTAAATGAAGACAGACTATCTTATTCGGATTAATACACATTCATGAAGAATATGTTACTTTTTGATGAAACTCAATCATTCCATAAATTCTATCAATAAACAAATCTGGAATTTCTTTAAAATGTACCAAAACATAAGTAATAAGTGGTTGGAATGTAGCCCTCCACCTCCTCTTCCTGGGCCCCCCATTTTCCACATATTATCACTGATAGCTTAATAGTGGATATAGGATTTTACCCTAAGAGATCTAAGTATAGATCTATCTTCATGAGGATGGACAAAAAGAATCATACTACTGACATTTTGAGCTACCATCCAAATGTAAATTCTAAATCTTTGGTAATGGATTCTTTTTGAAAACGCTGTTCTTTTAGTAGGCTTAAGAAGTAAAACTTGGACTGTTCTTTTCCTTATTCTGATGGTTAAACCTCAGTTTGTGCCCTAAGTCTAGCAAAGGAAAGGCCTTTGGACTTGGATCAGGAGCTTTTGTTCCTAGCTCTCCCTTTGCCTTTCACAGGATGTGTGATCTTAGGCAGGAGACTAATGTCTTGGAACCTGTTTTCACATCTTTCAAATGAAGGACCAGACTGGTCTCTGGGATTACAGCTTTCAAGTTCTAGCACTATATATGCGATTATAACTGAGGGGGTAGGGCAAGATGCTTTATTGTGTTAATACCTTCTTTGTATTGCTGTAATATATTGCTTTCTTTCTAACTTAGAGCTATTTTTAGTAAGAAGGCGGTGAGACTATCACACACACTGAATCTTGCCTATGATCAGTTGGAGTTTTAGAAAAAATCATTTTTCATTCTGTTTCCTAAACAAGTTTCTTTCAAGGAATATAAGGGAAGAAGAACCTCGTTAAATCACTTATGTGTGCAAATGACTTTGAGATTGAAATGCCCCCCCATAGAAGCTTATATCTTTTTTCATCTGCTCTACCTCCTTCCATAATTAGTCACTGATAGCAGAGAGACATAGATTAATGTGAATCTGCTTCATAAATGGCACAAACTATTTACTTGTCCCAATTCAATAGGGGTTTCCAAAAGTGTATTTTTCATTGTTAAAAGTATGCATATTATATCGTTGACTTAAAAGGATCTATCTTTTAGGAGATCATGATCTTACATTTCTTATTAAATCTATTTAGAGATATTAAAGATTGATACCTTAGAAATTCCTTTGATAACAAAAAACAAATCCGAAATACTAGAATAACAGTAAAAAACCAAACCTGTTGTTTTCATTTTAATAAAAGCACCTGCCATAATGATGCTTGATTCTAATCTCTTGATTGGAGATTCTAATCTCTTGATTGGAGATTCCATATGATCTTATTCTGGATAAGGTATTGTAGGCCAGTTTTTTTCACTATATTTACAAGTAGAAATAGGGATGTGTCTAATTTAAGCCTAAAAGATTTAAAAACAAAGAAATTCACCCAGTGTGAGAGGAGCAATTTGGTGAGCTTACAAGATGGAAAAATGTGATTTTAAAGCAACATTACTAGGCATGGAAATAGTTTGCTACCCAGATTGCCAACATGAATAATTCTCAGCTCAATTTGGGTACAGTCTAGGTAAACTTTCTCACAATTCATATGGATATCATGAGTAAATAATTAAATTACTCTCTAAAAGTAATTTTAGTAGGCTTTCCTACTAAATTTTCTAGGCTTTCCTAGAATCTTCCGTAACATAATAGACCATACTAACACTACCCTTTCCCCAAAATTTGACCTGTCCCTCCTTGTCTTCCCTCCTTAATATAAGGACTCTTGCTACAACAGTTTTAAAGTTCTACTCAAACGTAAATGCTGCTGTGTTATCTGTTTCTGAAAGTTGACAATTGCATTGTAAGAAATCTAATACTTATGACTTATTATCTTAATTGGTAATTTACATAGGCCATTATTCTAATACTTATTTAAAAGACTATACTAGGCAATGGGGATATGAATTTACCCCCTCTCCAAACCCCCACCCCCTAACACCAAATCAAGTGACTGCCTGGATTACAGTACTGTTAGGAAGTGACACTTCTTCCCCATTCCTGTGTTTCCTTCCATATGGCGGGGACAAGAGTGTGACATTTCTAGCCTCTGTCTGCCTCTTCACTCATCCATTCCCAGGGGAACTGAACCCTTATCTCATTTGTGAATTTGGGTAGAATAAAGTGAACATGCTTGGATCTACTCCTTCCTTTATTTCTCTTGAAAGTCAACTGCCTATAGGCAGTAAGTGCTCTACTCATCCTAATGAAGGCTCTACCCTTCATTAGCTGTGGATGGAGTGGGAGCCCTGTCTTGTCCATCAGTGCCTGTGACTGGGTGTGTTAGTCTGTCTAATCTAGGTTCAGTATTAGGCACTCTCTCTCCCACTGATATAAGCCACATCCACCTACTCAGCTATTTTAGTAGTAACTGACATTTTGGTCCCCCATCTGCTTACTCTTTTGTTTTATTTCTCAATTCCATATTCAAGTAGAGAAGCGGGGCATTTTAACTAGTCCCTGTCACATACCAGAATGGTGTACATAGATTCTGACCATGTTAATCTTCTGTTCCCAGGCTACTGTTTTGTTAGAGAATAAATAAGCATCAGAATTTTGAAAATTAAAGAGTGTGTTGAATTAGGCTTATATTTATGTTCTTAATTAGAAGAACACATTTTACATCCTCACTTGAAGTATTAACTTCCCCTTTAAAAGACACACAATTTATTAGTTCAACTTAGTTGTAAACAGAATAGTTCTCACCATCAAGTTTTAAATATGCTATTCATTGTTATATGTTTGTGACTGTGGTTTAGTTTTAATCTATAAAAGAAGGCATGGAAAACAATAGAGAACAAGCTGTCAAAATCTAAGAGCTTTTTTCTCGCAGATTCCAATCAGATGATCTGCAATTGAAAATTGCAGGCAGAAATGAGATACTTCACTAAAATTTAGGTTCTTCCAGGTCAAAATCCATTTAAGGAATGCTAGAGTAGAAAGGAAGAGAGATGTTTGACAATCATGTTGGTATGTATGTCCTCACTTTGATTCATTCCAGTTACTGATTTTCAAAAACATTTTTACATAAATATGTCAAGAGATTGTATTTGTTGAGGAGGTTAATATGTTGTTCAGTTCTGGCAAGACTCTTGAATGTCTTATTTTTACTCCCCCTCTCCCCATTATTACCTGAGTGTACAGGATGGAGATTCAGAATTCTTCTATCCATCTAGGCAGGAGGACAGTTTTTAACTCTCTGTACTCTAGAAGTATTTCCTTTGATGTTTCAGTCCTTTCATGCTGGATTCCACATTGAAAGCATCAACAGGATTGCAAAACCTCAGCAAAACCACCTAGATTCTCTGTTTTTCTGTTAGTGAGTTGTTAAAATTTTACAGCTCTAGTGCAGTTAAATAACAGTATCCCTTAATCTTGTACTCCAGGTTTCTCACAACCTGGAGTTTCATATGTGCTTAGGGAAGCACATATGAAATATCTGGCAGAACTGAATCCTGTGAAAATCAGAGTACTTATAATACTTCATGAATACCTATGGCATTTTGAAGATGGATTGTTGTAGTCTTTGTAAGTCAGCTAACAGCACCGTTCCTGGGTAATTAGTCTTCTAAAAGATATGTAATTACATGCTAAGAAACGTATTTATTGTTGTCATATATATTATGTATGTCTAGCCTCATATACCATTGAAAGCAAAGCAGAAGACTACAAAATTTGAAAGAATCTACAAGATCATTGAGTTAGACACCTCATTTCTTATTTGGGGAAAAAATACTGATAAATAGGCTACATGACTTGCCCAAATTTGTTGGTGGCCAGTTTGGGGTTAGAAACTTGTAATTCTGATTTAATCCTGTGTGCTTTTCATTACATCACATTTAATAGAAAGGGAAGGCTTACTAATTATACACCGTTCGGGCCCATGGTAAGAAGTTCTTCCCAATGTTTTCATTTGTTGCCAATACCAGCCATTTTAGCTAGGCTTTCCCAAGGGCTACACTGCTTGTTCTGTCTCCTTTCCTCAGCATCAAACTATGATATGGCTTAATGCTGTGGACAGGACCTGATGGCTACATTGCCCAATCCAAACTTGGAGATGATGCTTGACCTGCCTCACCAAAAATGCCAAGATGTGCTCAAAATAGATTATAGTCCCATGATCTTGTTTGAACTTAAGTTTAGTTGGTCAGCTCCTCTCTGGAGCTGTGACTTCTTAGCTTTTTGTCTCCCTGAGGCTGCTCTCTTTCTATCATGTTGAACAACCAGCCCCATGGTTTCACTCCCCTGACTCTAGCTCTTGCACTGTGGCTATATGCTTTCACTAGAGAAGATGTCAGTCAATTCTACTTGTTGTCAGCAGTCTGATGAAAATGTTGAAGAGTTAGGAGTAGAAACTATTGACTAAAATAATATAAGTTATCCTGCTCATCCTTAATTGATTTGAAGTCTACTTCAAAGAGAGTTAATAAGCTTTGGATTTCAGTGTGTAGAAAAATGTGAACACATCTGAGAGCTGACACCAGTGAAGTTTTGATGTTAAGACTGCTTTTGACAACTCAATATGGGAAAGAGATAACAATTGAAATGACAGGCTAATGAGAACCCAAAACCTACCTGGGGGTGGAAAGATGTAGCAAAAATAGATAATTCTTTTCTCCTACTCTTTTATTGCTATCATTGATTTGTCAATGAGCTTAAACAATGTGGTAAAAACTGAGTTTACCAATGAATTTTAAACAGTAATCACTGCTAACACTTATTTTTCTTTTTTCTCTTCCCATTCCCCCTCCATTATAGAACAGTATAGCATAGTAGTTAAACATTGGACTTTAGAGTTGGATAGGCCTGAGTTTAAATGGAATTTCAGACAAATACAAACCATGTGACTTTGGGCAAATTACTTCAACTCTCTGAGCCTTAGTTTCTTTGTAAGATAGGGACAATAATACCTACCTCATGGGCTTCTTGTGATAGCTAAATGAAATAATGTATGCGGTGCTAAGCAGAATGCTTTCTTCATAATGAGTACTAAAAAATAAAGGAAGATAATCATGACTGTCCAGGTAAAGGCTTGGCCTCTCCAAATAGCTTTTCAAACCCTGTAAAAAGTGAAGTGGTGGTCCTCATACCTTTGGATATTCCTGTGTCATCACTCTTTTCCTTTTGTCTGCTCCATATTCCAAATGAACTTGGAAATTTTCCATAGCTAAGTTATCCAGGAAGCACTGGGTAAGTCACCAAAAGTAATGGGGAAATACAAGATTGAGAACATATGTTTTTGATCCCAAGTGCAATAAAACAATGCCATTCAGAAGAACTGCGTTGATAAGACACATTAGAAAGTGTTGTCATCAACCAGTGCATGGTTTTATTATGTGAAGACAAGTAAAGCTTTTTCTCATGTTTTCACTTGATTTTGGTAATCATACTCAAAGCTCTCATCAAAATAAGATGTATGTGACATTTGATCATTGTCGGTATTGCCTTCAGCACACAAGGGAGTATGGAAAATATATATAGAATCAGAAGTCATTCATGATGTGTTCTAAGAGCTCTGAGGGTAAGGATTGTGTCTGTGTCTATCTTGTTTTCTGCTGTGTTTTTACTACCTAGCATTGGTCCTGGCACACAGTAGGTACTGAAAAATAAAATAAGTCATTTAATTGCCTATTTTGTATATAATTATTAATATAATTGAACATTGGTCTTAATTATGCATTTATAAAGTAGTTGGTAAAAAATCTAAAGATGACATTCAGCTAAAGGTTACTGTCACATTTGTCTAATAAGACTCCTTTTCTGTGAACCAATTAAACTTAGGTCATTGCTCTGCCTTAAGGGAGCAGCATTCAGTCATGATCAATTTGTGTGACACTTTTCCAAGGAGTATTTTATTTTTAATGAAAAATTGGCCAGTGGTATTTTTTTAGACTTATTCATTAACATTTCAGCTGTGTTGTCTAAAACATTGACGTATGGCTAAATTAAAAGTGTGGTTTTAGGGGATAAACTAAAAAATACCAGAATGTTACATTATATATAAAGGACAAGGAGATTTAAATTAGTAATAAACCAATCTAAATTGGGTTTTCTTGATATCCTTAATTATTGTACAAAGGACTAATGGTGAGTGTATATATATATTTAAAGCTTCAGCATCTATTAAAATTTGTGTAAAATTAACTTATTTGGGATGTTTTGTTAAACATTTTTATTAAAAATATGAAACACTAGTGAAATATGAAGACTTTATAAGAGTAAATGAGACTGATTTTTTTCTTTTAATGAACAGACTGGAATATATAATGTATATTTAATGAATTGACTAGAACACTGAATATATATTTACTTCAAATTGGTCATTTATTCTAATTATCCAGTCATGTTCAGACTTTGTGTTTGGGATTTTCATATAGAAATAGGAAAATAGAAGAAAACCATCACAATTATTTTATGATTATGCTTCACTCTTGAACTTATATACCTTAATCACTTACATTATGTGTCACACTTGGCTGCAAATGATATTTAGAGCATAAAAAATCAAATCTAGCTTTAAATGATTCGAATTTGCTGTCATTTAGTACATTAAAATAGGAATGCCAGGCTTTGATTATTCTTAAGGAATTCTAATGTTTGGAAAGATGGCAGTATCATTGGGAAAAAAGTGTACAGCCTCATAAAAATGACCACAACATTGAGGATGCAAACAGAGATAGGTGTGTTGTCTTCTTCTTTTTTTTTTTTTTTTTTTTGAGACAGAGTCTCACTCTGTTGCCCAGGCTGGAGTGTAGTGGTGCGATCTCGGCTCACTGCAAGCTCCGCCTCCCGGGTTCACACCATTCTCCTGCCTCAGCCTCCCGAGTAGCTGGGACTACAGGTGCCCGCCACCATGCCTGGCTAATATTTTGTATTTTTAGTAGAGATGGGGTTTCACCGTGTTAGCCAGGATGGTCTTGATCTCCTGACCTCGTGATCCACCCACCTAGGACTCCTAAAGTGCTGGGATTACAGGCGTGAGCCACCGCACCTGGCTGGGTGTGTTGTCTTCTTTTTAAGAAAAACCAGCCTCATTATTTTAAAGTTCTAGCAGAGGAGCACAGTTAAAGGTACCATCTTTGCTTGAAACACAGGCCTCTTTGATCTATGAAAGTCTTCATTAACAGTAAAATCTTGGGATACATACTTATAAGGTAAAAAAGGAGAAAGCAAACTTTCTTAACAAACCACTCTCTGAAATCAGTATAGGCAGTCAAGTGGTCATTGACAGATTAACGTCTGAATAACTTCATAGTTATCAAGGCTTATATAGTCCAGATTTGACTTTTCCTGTCAAATATAGAGTGGTTATGTTGGAGTCAGCATCATAAAATGGAATGGCCACCAAACTTTATTAGAAACATGAAAGAGAAAATGTTATGGTTATATGGTTATGTGGTTATTTCCATATAAAACTTACTCATGGAAAAACTGGGAATGGGAGATGTTATTCAACTTAATGGATACACCCATCTCATATTTATTTTGGTGCAGTTGAGGTAGCATGGTGTTATCTAATTTTATTCAAAATAGAGTATAACTTCTAGGTGAGTTCATTTACTCACATACTTACATGTTGATGTCTCCTAAATCCAAAGATACTCAAATAGACACCTTTGCTTGAATTTCCTGTAGACACCTCACACTTCACTTACCCTGTTATTATCTAAAGTCATCATGGTCTTCCCCCTCCCTTCCACTAACTTGGTTGTCTTTTGTATTCCTTATGCTTGTTATTGTCATGGCCAGTTAAGTCCGAAGAGCTGGAAATCACTTTCTTTCTTAAGCAGTCCCTCTGCCCTGCCTAATTTGTCACAAACTCCAAAAGTTTCCTAGAACTGTCATTGTTCTTAGTCCCTAATGCCTCTGCCTTGGTTTGCCTTATTATCTATTATCTTTTCCTTGAACTGTGGTCACAGCAGGTTTTTGGCTTTCTTGATTCCAGTCAATCCTTCACATTGATAACTGAATTTTCTTTCTAAGAAACAAATCTATAATGTCACTACACACACACACACACACACACACACACACACACACTCCACATAAACCTACCTCTGGCTTCCTTCTTTAAAAAGAAAAGTCAATAGTCTTTACCTGGTGCACAAAGGCATTTTCTCCCTAGTTGCAACCTAAAACTTCTTCAAACACAACACCTGAAATTTCAGTTGCCCTTAATTTCCTGCAATGCACTGTTCTAGTTCACAAGTCTTCTTCCTCAGACAGGCTGTCCTTCCTTCCCAGGGCAACCATCACCCCTTTCTATCTCACAGTACCTACTTTCCCTCTAATACCAACTGCAAGGGCAAACTTGACTGGCTTCATACAAGCAGGTGGTTGCTCCCTGTTCTGTGCTCTTTTGGATCTTCCCACACTGGGGTACAATTATCTAATTAGTTATAAGTGGTCCACCCACTATTATTATTAGCCTTTTTTTTACTAGACTGTGGATACTAGAGGTCTGCCACGTATCTTACTGACCTGTGTAGCTGTAGGGTCAAGAAGAGCCTCTGGCATAAAGGCTCAATAAATAATTGTTGAATTAAAAAATGAAGAAATATTGATAATAGCTAATACCTTTATAGTTCATTATGAGCCATGCATTATTCTAGGAGCCATGCATTATTCTAGGTTATTTATATTAACTCATGTAAATTTTACCATAGTGCTATCAAGTAGATAAAATTATTATCTTCATATTATAGGTGAGAAAACATTGAAGTACAGAGAGGTTAAATAACTTTGAGGTTGGTATGCTTTGACTGTGTCCCCACCCAAATCTTATCTTGAACTGTAGTTCCCATAATCCCCATGTGTTGTGGGAGGAACCTGATGGGAGGCAATTGAATCATGGGGGTGGTTACCTCTATGTTGTTCTCATGATAGTGAATGAGTTCTCATGAAGTCTCATGGTTTTATAAGGGACTTTCCCTACTCTTCACTTTGCACTTCTGCTTGCTGCCGCCATGTGAAGAAGAACGTGTTTGCTTCCCTTTCTGCCATGATTGTAAGTTTCCTGAGGTCTCTCCAGTCATGCTGAATTGTGAGTCAATTAAACCTCTTTCCTTTATAAATGACCCAGTCTTGGGTGTGTCTTTATGAGCAGTGCGAGAATGAACTAATACATAAGTGCACAGCTAGTAAGCCTCTGAGCTTTTTATTAAACCCATGCAGTTTGGCTTTGGACACAGGGCTTATTAACAACTATACCTTACCACTTCTCAGTGTAGCCCAATACTAGAACCCTAAATTAATTGGTTTTTCTAAAATTCTTGCCTTTAGGGGAAAGAAGGGGCCATTACAGTAAAATTAAGTCGTTGGAGATTTATTTATTGAAAAGTAGTTTCTATCTTATATTGGAGAGTAGGAAACAAAATTTTTCCACCATGACCACAATATATAGTGTTAAATAAGTTATACATAAAATAAGATAAAAATGGCACTGTTAGTGCCCCAGATATGTATTTTATATATCTTAATGTGCTTCAGCTGACTTCTGCTGACAGGCTTTGCACTTGTTTGTAAGACTCCTTGAGTTTTCTGAAACTGTGACAAGCCATGTTGCCTATGCGCATGCCAGGCTAGAAGAGCCAAGGCATTAGTACCCTTTGGGAGCAGCCTTGCCTGACCCTTCAGAGAATACCCCAGCTGTCTTGCTCCTTGAATGAGATTATTCTGAGACGTGAGTTTTGTATAATTTCCAGAGTTTCTCTGAGAGTTTAAGCTTCAGTTGTGAACTGTGGTAGATGTCTTAACAAGTATTCTACATTTTCTGGCTTCCCTTCCCTATATCATGTTTTCCTATACTTTAAAATATTGCCTTTATATGCCCTACGTATCCACAATCTATCATAAATAAGCTATTTTTCTTCGAATGCTTCTCTCAGGATTTCCTTCTGGGAGAACTCAACTAAGACAGTGATGTTTATAATTATTATCTTGGTTGCACAATGTTGAATAAACAAAGTTTTGAGTGTGTTAATATATTAAGAAAGTTATAGTACCTTGGGGAATACTTTTTATAGTCATTGATTGTAAACTCACCTCAAAGTTCTGCTCTGGGCCTCTGGTAATCTTCCCAGTTTACTGTTTCAATTCTACTTTAACCAAAAAGACAAAACAACTACCTCAGCACACACAAGGACTCCACCCAACTCTTCTCTTCACATGGTAGATTATTTTCAGTATAAAGGAAAATAAGTCTTCCCTTCAAATAGGCAAGATTTAGAAATGAGAATTGACTATTATCTACCAAGGGTTGAAGTGGTCACAACTATAAAAAAAAATTATTTGGATCTTTTAAGTTTCTCTTTGAGTGGACCATAGGATCTTGACTGTGATTTGTCTTTAGGCCTATTTTTTCTACTTATGACCCTCTGGCATCTGAGGACAAAGTAATGGGAATGCAGCAGCTACTTTTAATATTGTTGGATTCCTAATGGAAATAAGCATTTATCTATAAAAATAATTGTCCAAGATAACTATGATCAAATATACTTGCTTTCAGTTGGAATTTTACTGCCTCATGTGTGTCTAAAGCTCTATCTGTAAGTTAGTTTTTATCTTTAATATAAAGATAAATTATTTGTTATTTAGTATAAGCAATTTTGTAAGTAAACATCTTAGAAGCTTGGAATTAGAGCCAGAGGAGGAGTGAGAGGGTCCTTGTTGGTCAGAAAGTTGGGAGTAGAACCCCTCCTTCTTTTTGCCACGCCCACAGCTGGAGGGGCCAGAGAGAAAGCTTTCTGTTAATGAGAGTGAAGCCAAACGTGATATATCTAGGAAAAATAATTCAAACTCTAGTTATTGCGTGATCTGCTCCAAAGTATTAGTTATGATTAGGAAAATGAATCGAGGCATTTGGAGCATTTCAATGTGATCCTGTAGTCATAATCTTAGTGCCTATTGTTAAAGTGCTGCACCAGTTAGAAAGACCACCAAAATACTGGGCCTCATCAGGAAGATACTGGGGTAGAAGAGAAAAACATGATGGCATTCTTGGATTCAAGCCCAGTGCATCTAGCATTAGAAGAGTTTCATTTGGGCTGTGTGCTGCAAGATAGACCTTCCAAAGCTGAAGACCACCAAATCCCCCTGACATTTGTAGATTGTTTGCCAGGCACTGTAACCAATTAATTTACAAATAATTTAAAAACACATTTTTTTTCTAATTTCAAAAGAAATCCATTCCTTCTGTGGAAATTAGTTTTAGAAATCTAAAATTGATGAAGAAACAAAATGCTTTCATTCAGTGATTACTGTTAACTTACACTATTTTTTTCTGATTTCAAATTTATAGTAATACTTGAATATATAAATCAGGAAGTAGAAGTCCCTATTAATCCCATTCTCCTCAATTAACTACTGTTAATGAGCTGGTACAGACGTTTCTCATCTCTCAATGTAACATAACCACATTTTATTTTATTTATTTATTTTTGAGGCACAGTCTCACTCTGTTGCCCAGGCTGGAGGGCAATGGCATGATCTTGGCTCACTGCAACCTCCACTGCCTGGGTTCAAGCAAGTCTCCTGACTCAGCCTCCCAAGTAGCTGGGACTACAGGCACCCAAGACCATGCCTGGCTATTTTGTATTTTGTATTTTTAGTAGAGACAGGGTTTCACCATGTTGGCCAGGATGGTCTGGAACTCCTGACCTTGGGTGATCCACCTGACTAAACCTCCCAAAGTGCTGGGATTACAGGCATGAGCTACTGCATTTTTTACAACACTGAAAACAGAGGAGTAAAAAAAGTCCCTTATAATGTCATTACGTTATCTTAACCACTATCTTATTTTGGTCAGTTTTATTTGATTCTTCTATAAATATATTTCTATTTTCATGTTTGTAATTATGGTATGCATACAGTTTTGTACCACACATTTTATTTCACATTATAAGCATTTTTCAGATTACCACATAGTCTTATCATGTGTGTATAGTGTTTCACTCAGTAGATGAATAATTTCTTTTTTTTTTATTGTTATACTTTAGGTTTTAGGGTACATGTGCACAATGTGCAGGTTTGTTACATATGTATCCATGTGCCATGTTGATTTCCTGCATCCATTAACTCGTCATTTAGCATTAGGTATATCTCCTAATGCTGTCCCTCCCCCCTCCCCCCACCCCACAACAGTCCCCGGAGTGTGATGTTCCCCTTCCTGTGTCCATGAGTTCTCATTGTTCAATTCCCACCTATGAGTGAGAACATGCGGTGTTTGGTTTTTTGTCCTTGCGATAGTTTACTGAGAAGGATGTTTTCCAGTTTCATCCATGTCCCTACAAAGGACAAAAACTCATCATTTTTGATGGCTGCATAGTATTCCATGGTGTATATGTGCCACATTTTCTTAATCCAGTCTATCGTTGTTGGACATTTGGGTTGGTTCCAAGTCTTTGCTATTGTGAATAGTGCCGCAATAAACATACGTGTGCATGTGTCTTTATAGCAGCATGATTTATAGTCCTTTGGGTATATACCCAGTAATGGGATGGCTGGGTCAAATGGTATTTCTAGTTCTAGATCCCTGAGGAATCGCCACACTGACTTCCACAATGGTTGAACTAGTTTACAGTCCCACCAACAGTGTAAAAATGTTCCTATTTCTTCACATCCTCTCCAGCACCTGTTGTTTCCTGATTTTTTAATGATGGCCATTCTAACTGGTGTGAGATGGTATCTCACTGTGGTTTTGATTTGCATTTCTCTGATGGCCAGTGATGATGAGCATTTCTTCATGTGTTTCTTGGCTGCATAAATGTCTTCTTTTGAGAAGTGTCTGTTCATGTCCTTTGCCCACTTTTTGATAGGGTTGTTTGTTTTTTTCTTGTAAATTTGTTTGAGTTCATTGTAGATTCTGGATATTAGCCCTTTGTCAGATGAGTAGGTTGCAAAAATTTTCACCCATTCTGTAGGTTGCCTGTTCACTCTGATGGTAGTTTCTTTTGCTGTGCAGAAGCTCTTTTGTTTAATTAGATCCCATTTGTCAATTTTGGCTTTTGTTGCCATTGCTTTTGGTGTTTCAGACATGAAGTCCTTGCCCACGCCTATGTCCTGAATGATATTGCCTAGGTTTTCTTCTAGAATTTTAATGGTTTTAGGTCTAACATTTAAGTCTTTAATCCATCTTGAATTAATTTTTGTATAAGGTGTAAGGAAGGGATCCAGTTTCAGCTTTCTACATATGGCTAGCCAGTTTTCCCAGCACCATTTATTAAATAGGGAATCCTTTCCCCATTTCTTGTTTTTGTCAGGTTTGTCAAAGATCAGATAGTTGTAGATATACGGCATCATTTCTGAGGGCTCTGTTCTGTTCCATTGATCTATGTCTCTGTTGTGGTACCAGTACCATGCTGTTTTGGTTACTGTAGCCTTGTAGTATAGTTTGAAGTCAGGTAGCGTGATGCCTCCAGCTTTGTTCTTTTGGCTTAGGATTGACTTGGCGATGCGGGCTCTTTTTTGGTTCCATATGAACTTTCAAGTAGTTTTTTCCAATTCTGTGAAGAAAGTCATTGGTAGCTTGATGGGGATGGCATTGAATCTATAAATTACCTTGGGCAGTATGGCCATTTTCACGATATTGATTCTTCCAACCCATGAGCATGGAATGTTCTTCCATTTGTTTGTATCCTCTTTGATTTCATTGAGCAGTGGTTTGTAGTTCTCCTTGAAGAGGTCCTTCACATCCCTTGTAAGTTGGATTCCTAGGTATTTTATTCTCTTTGAAGCCATTGTGAATGGGAGTTCACTCATGATTTGGCTCTCTGTTTGTCTGTGATTGGTGTACAAAAATGCTTGTGATTTTTGTACAATGATTTTGTATCCTGAGACTTTGCTGAAGTTGCTAATCAGCCTAAGGAGATTTTGGGCTGAGACAATGGGGTTTTCTAGATATACAATTATGTCATCTGCAAACAGGGACAATTTGACTTCCTCTTTTCCTAATTGAATACCCTGTATTTCCTTCTCCTGCCTGATTGCTCTGGCCAAAACTTCCAGCACTATGTTGAATAGGAGTGGTGAGAGAGGGCATCCCTGTCTTGTGCCAGTTTTCAGAGGGAATGCTTCCAGTTTTTGCCCATTCAGTATGATATTGGCTGTGGGTTTGTCGTAGATAGCTCTTATTATTTTGAGATACGTCCCATCAATACCTAATTTATTGAGAGTTTTTAGCATGAAGCGTTGTTGAATTTTGTCAAAGGCCTTTTCTGCATGTATTGAGATAATCATGTGGTTTTTGTCTTTGGTTCTGTTTATATGCTGGATTACATTTATTGATTTGCGTATGTTGAACCAGCGTTGCATCCCAGGGATGAAGCCCACTTGATCATGGTGTATAAGCTTTTGGATGTGCTGCTGGATTCGGTTTGCCAGTATTTTATTGAGGATTTTTGCATCAATGTTCATCAAGGATATTGGTCTGAAATACTCTTTTTTGGTTATGTCTCTGCCAGGCTTTGGTATCAGGATGATGCTGGCTTCATAAAATGTGTTAGGGAGGATTCCCTCTTTTTCTATTGATTGGAATAGTTTCAGAAGGAATGGTACCAGTTCCTCCTTGTACCTCTGGTAGAATTCGGCTGTGAATCCATCAGGTCCTGGACTCTTTTTGGTTGGTAAGCTATTGATTATTGCCACAACTTCAGAACCTGTTATTGGTCTATTCAGAGATTCAGCTTCTTCCTGGTTTAGTCTTGGGAGGGTGTATTTGTCGAGGAATTTATCCATTTCTTCTAGATTTTCTAGTTTATTTGCATAGAGGTGTTTGTAGTATTCTCTGATGGCAGATTGTATTTCTGTGGGATCAGTGGTGATATCCCCTTTTTCATTTTTTATTGCATCTATTTGATTCTTCTCTCTTTTCTTCTTTATTAGTCTTGCTAGCGGTCTATCAATTTTGTTGATCTTTTCCAAAAACCAGCTCCTGGATTCATTAATTTTTTGAAGGGTTTTTTGTGTCTCTATTTCCTTCAGTTCTGCTCTGATTTTAGTTATTTCTTGCCTTCTGCTAGCTTTTGAATGTGTTTGCTCTTGCTTTTCTAGTTCTTTTAATTGTGATGTTAGGGTGTCAATTTTGGATCTTTCCTGCTTTCTCTTGTGGGCATTTAGTGCTATAAATTTCCCTCTACACACTGCTTTGAACGTGTCCCAGAGATTCTGGTATGTTGTGTCTTTGTTCTCATTGGTTTCAAAGAACATCTTTATTTCTGCCTTCATTTCATTATGTACTCAATAGTCATTCAGGAGCAGGTTGTTCAGTTTCCATGTAGTTGAGTGGTTTTGAGTGAGTTTCTTAATCCTGAGTTCTAGTTTGATTGCACTGTGGTCTGAGAGACAGTTTGTTATAATTTCTGTTCTTTTACATTTGCTGAGGAGAGCTTCACTTCCAACTATGTGGTCAATTTTGGAATAGGTGTGGTGTGGTGCTGAAAAATATGTATATTCTGTTGATTTGGGGTGGAGAGTTCTGTAGATGTCTATTAGGTCCACTTTGTGCAGAGCTGACTTCAATTCCTGGATATCCTTGTTAACTTTCTGTCTCGTTGATCTGTCTAATGTTGACAGTGGGGTGTTAAAGTCTCCCATTATTATTGTGTGGGAGTTTAAGTCCCTTTGTAGGTCACTCAGGACTTGCTTTATGAATCTGGGTGCTCCTGTGTTGGGTGCATATATATTTAGGATAGTTAGCTTTCTTGTTGAATTGATCCCTTTACCATTATGTAATGGCCTTCTTTGTCTCTTTTGATCTTTGTTGGTTTAAAGTCTATTTTATCAGAGACTAGGATTGCAACCCCTGCCTTTTTTTGTTTTCCATTTGCTTGATAGATCTTCCTCCATCCCTTTATTTTGAGTCTATGTGTGTCTCTGCACGTGAGATGGGTTTCCTGAATACAGCACACTGATGGGTCCTGACTCCTTATCCAGTTTGCCAGTCTGTGTCTTTTAATTGGAGCATTTAGCCCATTTACATTTAAAATTAATATTGTTATGTGTGAATCTGATCCTGTCATTATGATGTTAGTTGGTTATTTTGCTTGTTAGTTGATGCAGTTTCTTCCTAGCCTCGATGGT
Organism: Nomascus leucogenys; assembly: GCF_006542625.1. Classification (NCBI taxonomy): domain Eukaryota; kingdom Metazoa; phylum Chordata; class Mammalia; order Primates; family Hylobatidae; genus Nomascus; species Nomascus leucogenys. The sequence goes on along the minus strand of NC_044397.1, from coordinate 24,716,662 downwards.
CTTTACAATTTGGCATGTTTTTGCAGGGGCTGTTACCAGTTGTTCCTTTCTGTGTTTAGTGCTTCCTTCAGGAGCTCTTTTAGGGCAGGCCTGGTAGTGACAAAATCACTCAGCATTTGCTTGTCTGTAAAGTATTTTATTTCTCCTTCACTTATGAAGCCTAGTTTGGCTGGATATGCAATTCTAGGTTGAAAATTCTTTTCTTTAAGAATGTTGAATATCGGCCCCCACTCTCTTCTGGCTTGTAGAGTTTCTGCTGAGAGATCAGCTGTTAGTCTGATGGGCTTCCCGTTGTGGGTAACCCGACCTTTCTCTCTGGCTGCCCTTAACATTTTTTCCTTCATTTCAACTTTGGTGAATCTGACAATTATGTGTCTTGGAGTTGCTCTTCTCGAGGAGTATCTTTGTGGCGTTCTCTGTATTTCCTGAATCTGAATGTTGGCCTGCTTTGCTAGATTGGGGAAGTTCTCCTGGATAATATCTTGCAGAGTGTTTTCCAACTTGGTTCCATTCTCCCCATCATTTTCAGTACACCAATCAGACGTAGGTTTGGTCTTTTCACATAGTCCCAAATTTCTTGGAGGCTTTGTTCATTTCTTTTTATTCTTTTTTCTCTAAACTTCCCTTCTCGCTTCATTTCATTCATTTCATCTTCCATCACTGATACCCTTTCTTCCAGTTGATCGCATCTGCTACCGAGGCTTCTGCAATCTTCGCGTAGTTCTCGAAACTTGGCTTTCAGCTCCATCAGCTCCTTGAAGCCCTTCTCTCCATTGGTTATTCTAGTTATCCATTCTTCTAATTTTTTTTCAAAGTTTTTAACTTCTTTGCTATTGTTTTGAATTTCCTCCTGTAGCTCAGAGTAGTTTGATCGTCTGAAGCCTTCTTCTCTCAACTCGTCAAAGTCATCCTCCATCCAGCTTTGTTCCGTTGCTGGTGAGGAACTGCGTTCCTTTGGAGGAGGAGAGGTGCTCTGCTTTTTAGAGTTTCCAGTTTTTCTGCTCTGCTTTTTCCCCATCTTTGTGGTTTTATCTACTTTTGGCCTTTGATGATGGTGATGTACAGATGGGTTTTTGGTGTGGATGTCCTTTCTGTTTGTTAGTTTTCCTTCTACCAGACAGGACCCTCAGCTGCAGGTCTGTTGGAGTTTGCTAGAAGTCCACTCCAGACCCTGTTTGGCTGGGTGTCAGCAGCGGTGGCTGCAGAACAGCGGATTTTCGTGAGACCACAAATTCAGCTGTCTGATAGTTCCTCTGGAAGTTTTGTCTCAGAGGAGTACCCGGCCAAGTGAGGTGTCAGTCTGTCCCTACTGGGGGATGCCTCCCAGTTAGGCTGCTCAGGGTTGAGGGACCCATTTTAGGAGGCAGTCTGTCTGCTCTCAGATCTCGAGCTGCCTGCTGGGAGAACCACTACTCTCTTCAAAGCTGTCAGCCAGACAGGGACATTTAAGTCTGTGGAGGTTCCTGCTGACTTTTTGTTTGTCTGTGCCCTGCCCCCAGAGGTGGAGCCTACAGAGGCAGGCAGGCAGGCCTCCTTGAGCTGTGGTGGGCTCCACCCAGTTCGAGCTTCCTGGCTGCTGTGTTTACCTAAGCAAGCCTGGGCAATGGCGGGCGCCCCTCCCCCAGCCTCGCTGCCGCCTTGCAGCTTGATCTCAGACTGCTGTGCTAGCAATCAGCGAGACTCCGTGGGCATAGGACCCTCCAAGCCAGGTGCGGGACACGATCTCCTAGTGTGCTGTTTTCCAGGCCCATTGGAAAAGCTCAGTATTAGGGTGGGACTGACCCGATTTTCTAGGTGCCATCTGTTACCCCTTTCTTTGACTAGGAAAGGGAACTCCCTGACCCCTTGTGCTTCCGGAGTGAGGCAATGCCTTGCCCTGCTTCGGCTCGCGCACAGTGCGCTTCACCTACTGTCCTGCACCCACTGTTTGGCACTCCCTAGTGAGATGAAACCAGTACCTCAGACAGAAATGCAGAAATCACCCATCTTCTGTGTTGCCCAGGCTGGGAGCTGGAGACCGGAGCTGTTCCTCTTTGGCCATCTTGGCTCCACCCCCCCTGAATAATTTCTCTATTGCTAGATATTTGTTATTTCACTTAGTTAATGTTGGCATGAATAGTTTTGATTAAAAATAGTTTTAGATTTCTTAAATTATAGTTCCTCTAAAATGAGGTATAAACTACCTATTGTTCACTGTAGTGCCCCTTGTACCAAGTGCAATGTCTGCTATTTGGTGTTATGTTAAATGAACATTATGTTAAATGAACAAATGATGAAGAAGAATTATTGGACTAAATGGCATGAACAAATTTTTGTTGCTATTTTTTATCCCCAAAAGTGTAGTATTTTGGCCTGGCTAGATACTTTTACAAATGTTAATTCTAAGGAAAACTCAGTGAGGCAGTTGAAGAATAGAGGTTCAGAGTCGATTTACAGTCATACAGCTAATGTGGAGCCAGTGTTCAGATTTACATCCTTTGATGTGCTAACCTTAATGTTCTATTCACTTTGCCACACCTACATTTTGTCCCTCGCCTACATTTTCTTATTAAGAGGATGCAGAAGACAAAGTCCTAGAGGCTTTTTGTTAGTGGACTAGGATAGCTGGTTGGCTTGAGCAGAGCTTGCCAAACTGTGGTCTGGGCGCCACTCTCATAGAGCACATCTGCAGAGCTGGTCTAACCAGCAGATACCTAATCCCTTCCAAGACTTGTAAATATCAGTTTCCAGAGGATGAAAAGTTCTCATGGGGCTGGAACCTGCATCTTTACCAAGCACCCTGTTGTGTGTTGAATTATAACCCCCTCCCCCCAAAAATATATTAAGTCCTAACCCCATAGCTGTGAATGTGACTTATTTGGAAATAGGTTCATTGCAGATGTAATTGAGTTAAAGTAAGGTTATACCAGATTAGAGTGGGCCCTAGTGTAATGACTGGTGTTCGTATAAGATGAGGGAACTGGAGGTACAAAGGAGACACAGAGGAGAATGCCATGTGAAGATACAGAAGACACAGGGGAGAATCCCATGTGAAGATATAGAAGACACAGGGATCAATGCCATACGAAGATACAGAAGACACAGGGATGAATGCCGTACGAAGACAGAGGCAGAGACAGGAGAGATGCATCTACAAGCTAGGAAACACCAAGGATTGCTGGCAACCACTAGATGCTAGGAAGAGGCAAGAAAGTATTTTTTTTTCCCCCTAGAGCCCTCAAGAGATTACGGACCTATTGACACCTTAACTTTAAACTTCTAGCCTCCAAAAGAGCCACTCGGTTTGTGGTACTTCCAGTAGGGCAGCACCAGAAACCTGATACAGGCCCAAGACCTTAAATTTGACTAAATTGAAATCCAGAGTTGATGGTTTACTAACCTACTAACCTAAAATAGTAGTTTAGACCCAGAAACAAGTAAAGGACAAGATTAAGGGTGTTAGAACATCAATGAAATAAGAAGTAATAAACATGGAAAGTTTGAATCAATAAAGTTACATTTCAGCACACCTGAGTTGTGACTCCAACTTTTGAGACAGGAATAAACCAAATCTCTATCTGCATGCTTCTTATGGCAAAGAAGCAGATCTGTCAGAGATCTTTGGAAGAAAGCTAACTACATAGGATATAATGATAATAATGACTAAATTTTATTTCGATCCAAAGCCTAATGTCTTTAATGTTAGCCATTAATTTTTAAGGGCCAAATACAGAGCCTTCATATTAATTGATAAATTACACTTAGAATAGCTGTTCAGTATTTTTTCCAGGAAAAAATTGTTCAAAGTGTAGTAAGCAGTGTCTAAAATTGTTCTTAATGATTCCCACCTCCTGATATTCACATTTTGTATAACCCCTTCCCTAGATTGTGGGCTGGACCTACTGACTTGGTTCTGAGAAATAGCATATGGGAAACATAATGACATGTCAATGCTAAGATGAGGTTGTAAAAGACTGTGACTTCTGTCTTGTTCATTCGCTCTCTGGCTCTTCTTGCTTGCTCTGATAAATCAAGCTGCCGTGTTGTGAGTTGCCTTATAGAGGTCCACATAGCAAGGAACTGAGGGTAGCCAGCAGCCAGCCAGAGACTGAGGCCCTCAGTCCAACAACCTGCAAGGTACTAAACCCTGTTAGGATTTAGTGTAACATATGTTAAGTTTAGAAGCGAGTTGTCCATTTGACCTTTGAAATAATAACTGTAGCCTTAGTCAAAATCTTCACTGTATTCTTACGAGATCCTGAGCCAGAGAACTCGAGCTGTGTATGGGTTTCTAACTCACAGAAACTGTGATGTAATAAATGTTGTTTTAAGCCACTAAGTTTTGAGGTGATTTATTATGCAGCAATAGATAGCAAATATAAAAGCTATTAAAATGCCTGAGCTTTTTCTCCAAGTTTGGAAATTTGCAGAGATACTATATCCATTTTCATCATTAAGCAAACAGGTTAGCTCGCTTTGTTTTGTTTGTTTGTTTGCTTGTTTGTTTGGAGACGGAGTCTTGCTCTGTCACCAGGCTGGAGTGCAGTGGCGCGATCTTGGCTCACTGCAACCTCCACCTCCTGGGTTCAAGCGACTCTTCTGCCTTGGCCTCCTCAGTAGCTGGGACTACAGGTGCCCGCCACCATGCCCAGCTAGTTTTTGTATTTTTGGTAGAGATGGGTTTCACCATGTTGGCGAGATGGTCTCCATCTCTTGACCTCGTGATCTGCCCACCTCGGCCTCCCAAAGTGCTGGGATTACAGGCGTGAGCCACCACGCCCAGCCACCTTGCTTTGTTTTAAATGTGTGTAATTTTCATGAATCTCTTAATAACTAGGGCAAACAAATATGGCAAGTTTTGCTCCTTGCTTAATCTATGAACCCAGTAGTTTTATGGTGTCTCACTTAGAGGTCATTCTGTCCAACCCCTGTACTTCTCAAATGATGAAGCTATCATTGTATTAATAGCTTGCCCAAGTAAGATTGCCAGATTTAGCAAATAAAAATACAGGATGCCCAATTAGATTTGAATTTCAGATAATCAATGAATCATTAAAAAATATAAGTATATACCATGTAATATTTGGGACATACTTACCCTAAAACATAATTTGATATTGATTTGAAATTCAAATTTAATTGGTGTCCTGTATTTTATATGGCAACCCTATGCCCAAGATCAGGCAACCAATTAGTAACAGAATCTGCATTAGCAGCCAGGTGTCTGGTTTCCAGGCCAGTATTCTTCCTCCCACATGACACTGTGATGCTGATGAAAGTCTTGCTTTAGAAACTCATCTTGTGGTTGTGCATGTTTGAAGTTTTAATGTAGTAACCATTACTGAACTGCTTTTGAAAGGAGCTCATGGGTCATTAAAGGACAAAACTGATGTCTTTTATACAATCAATGGGTCTCATTCTGCAAATGAAAGTCCAGTCAGAGAGCATTAATGGAAGGCAGCTGTGGACCCTGATGTTCCTATAATAATGCGCAGAACTAAATGTTCTTAGTTTCTGACTTGACTGCATTAATATAGTGATTTCAAGTATGCAGGCGTATTATGAAAAGGGGCAATTTGTGGGAAGAAAATTGAATCAATTTAAAAGAGCTTTTATATTTATATATTTAACATATGCAGATCTATAAGCATTAACGTAATTATGTGAAATACATAAAAGTACGCAGTAAGCATTAAGAAGCCCTCTGCTAATGTGTACTAAGAGACTTTAAGCCCATGCGTGATTGCTGTCTAATTAGAATTAGTGTTTCTTTGCTGGCATTGTTGAACTTAGAATATCTTTAATTGTTTAAGTACATTTACATAGATAATTTACATAATCTGTTCTTGTTGACAATGGGTTTATGTAGAGTATAGTCATTTGACCATAACAAGTGTGATGATAACATAGAGACTGGTGGAGAAAAAAGAAAAAAATTAAAAGCGTCTGGTGACTATGAAGTTTGAATGAATGCAACTCAGATTTTGGGCCTTTGGTCATTCTAGTTCATTTATTCCAGTGCATCCAAAGACCTATAAATGCTTTATATTTATGGATTAAATAAACTGATTGTTATTTTCCTGATATTCCACCAATAAATCTTTAATAATTTTGTTCTCTCGAGGGAAAAATAGCCAAGTAAGGCATGGACAGTAACTTGGAACTCAACTAAATGTTAGGAATCTATTTTTTTATGATGAAGAATTGTATTTATACTATTTTTGTAATCAAATGCTAGGCTAAGCTCACAGTATTGATTTTGTATATATGTATATATATATATATGATCTTAAGGAAAATCCACAGATGTTAAAATAATTTTCTTATATTTAATAATAAAGAACGAATAAACAATGCTCTACTTCGAACAAAATGTTTTCACCTATCTCCACAAATCTCCAAAACAACCCTAAAAATAGGCTTAAAGAAACAATAATGTGCCTAAGGTCACAGTCATAGAGTGTGGCCCAGCCTGATTTCAACATATGTTTTGACTCCAAGCCCATGTCTTTCCACTATGCCACACTGCCTCTAGATTTTGGATACTGTTTCATTGAAAACTGTATTTACCTTGCAAAATTAGAGCCAGTCTTGTAAAGAAACCAGGATTTATTTGTCAGGCCCTCTAGAGACTTGTTTTCTGGAATTTAGCATTTAGAACCTCTTGAAGTTTGAAAATGACTTATTTAGAAATACTAAAGAAGGAGGAATGGAAATTCACTTTTTCCATTTAGAATTCTCATGGCTAATCTCATCTTCATTCAGAGTGGCACATTTCTCTGAATATTTTATCAGAGTTCTTTTGCAGCTGAGTTAAAGCTGTGCCTATGCCACTGCCCTGAGCCAGTCCATAGGATATGCCCCATAATTTTTCATTGACTGGCTGGCTGACCTAAGGCTTTCAGGGCAGATGTGAGGAGTGCTAAGGTGGCTGAGAGAAGGTACAGAATATCCTAGGGGCCAAGAAATGAACCAGAAATTAAAAGGATATGCAAACTAATCTTTGAAGAAAATACAAGCTACAAAAAAATCTTTGAAGTATCTGTGTTAGTGTTTGATTGTGTTGGCATGGACAATGGAGTATTGAGTGCATTTTTTTTGTCTTTACTGGTAATGCAATACATTATAAATTAATAATCCTATGAGTTTATTTTGCACTCTAAAATCATCATTAGGCTTACTAGATGTCCTGAACCTTAGTAATTGATTTCACCCTTCAGCATACTGAGCTGAGAAACTCGAGGCATTTGGGCATCAGATTTTTTAAAAATCAAACGTTTTATAAGTCATGTGGCCTCTCATATCCATGTACCTCTGATGAGTGCAAATCCCTATATAAAATGGAAGTCACAGAAGAAGATGACTCCAGTTTTTCTGTTGTAATTCATTTCATCAACATTCTTCCCCTCCCTGCTTCTCCCTCCCACCACATGCAAACATTCATGGACATCTTGATACCATTACCTGTTACTCTTCCAAGGAACTTGGGGACCATAATCTTAGTGGTCATATCCAAACACCAGTTTCATCAGTCTTTTTGATTCATCTTTTTACTTGCAATTTTTATCATCTTCTAGTTATGTTTAACTCCTGGATTCACAATACAGCCCTGAGGTATCTTTTGTGGACTATTTTTGCATCATTATTTTATTCTGAGCTTGCTGTACTTAACTTTGCCACTTCTTGATCTATGCTCTTTATGTTATGGCAAACTTTTCCCTAGGCTTTGGTAGTTTTGTATAACAGATACTTTTTGAATGTAGTCTAAGATATTTCCACCTAATCAAACAACTGATGAGGACCTTAAAGTTTCTTTGGCTATTTGAATAATAACATTTGCTGAGTATTTACTATGTGCAAATGCCACTCTGTGTTCAATACTCATCCAGTGATTACAATAGCCATAAGAGTTAAGTATGCATATTATCACTTACAGATGAGGGGAGTAAAGTTTTTGTAGACATAAAATGACTTGCCCAAAGTCAACAGAAAGGTACAAGGTAGAGAAGGATTTGATTCCATGACCCTGGCTCCAAAGATCATGATCTCTACTGCTGCATTTCAGCACCTGTTCTTTGTCATATTGTCTCTTACTGGGTTTTGAATTCCTATTCAGGTAGAGTATTAGTCCATTTTCACGCTGCTGATAAAGACATAGCCAAAACTGGGAAATTTACAAAAGAAAGAGGTTTAATAGACTTACAGTTCCACATGGTTGGGGAGGCCTCACAATCATGGTAGAAGGCAGGGAGGAGCAAGTCATGTCTTACATGGATGGCAGCAGGCAAAGAAAGAGCTTGTGCAGGTAAACTCTGTTTTATTAAAACCATCATATCTCGTGAGACTTATTCACTGTCATGAGAACAGCACGGGAAATACCCACTCCATGATTCAATTATCTCCCATGGGGTACCTCCCACAACACGTGGGAATTATGGGAGCTACAAGGTGAGATTTGGGTGGGAACACAGAGCCAAACCATATCAGGTAGGGGCTTTGCTTTCAAACAATACAAAGAATATATCCTTGGTATAATTCAAAATGGCACTCTAGTTATATGTAAAAGACAGTAATTTCAATCTATATTTTTCTGTGTGAGTGTTCATGCAGAAAGAGCGCATATTAATCCGTTTTCATGCTGCTGATAAAGACGTACCCAAGTCTGGGCAATTTACAAAAGGAAGAGGTTTAATTGGACTTACAGTTCCATGTGGCTGGGGAAGCCTCACAATCATGGTGGAAGGTAAGGAGGAACTCTTACATGGATGGCAGCAAGCAAAGAGAGAGCTTGTGCAAGAAAACTTCCCCTTATAATAACCATTGGATCTCGTGAGATTTACTCACTATCATGAGAACAGCATGGGAAAGACCTGCCTCCATGATTTGATTGCCTCCCACCAGGTCCCTCCCACAACATGTGGGAATTCAAGCTGAGATTTGGGTTGGAACACAGCCAAACCATATCAGATAGTGTCCATAGGAATTTTTTAGGTAAGAGTATGCCCCGAGCACACATGTTGGAAATCCACCAATACTGGCTTTGATTCCCTGTGGATACTGTTTAGCCTGCACAGTCATTTCTTGCATCTTCAGCTCACCGGGGTACAGGCTAAATTTTCAAATAGCAGTTCTACTTATATGTATGTATAGGAAATGCAATCTGGTTTTGCTCGAGGGTTTCATTTGAGGAAGAAAGACTACAAGAGGCTAATCAAAGTCCTTCTACTCAAAATTTTCTGGTAGCCCTTGTGCAAGGTGCTTTCTCTGGCAAAACCAAAGTCCCAACCCAAGGCAAGCTAGATGATTTCTAGAAACAATTCATTACTTTTTACAAATTCAGGCCTGAAATGCTTACCAGTAGGCAAAAGGAGGTCAATCAGATTGGAGGTAAGGTGGAGAATAACCGTTTAATAAGAACCACTTAGGCTGGGTGCAGTGGCTTACACCTGTAATCCCAGCACTTTGGGAGGCTGAGGCAAGCAGATCACGAGGTCAAGAGATGGAGACCATTCTGGCTAACATAGTGAAACCCTGTCTGTACTAAAAATACAAAAATTAGCTGAGCGTGGTGGCACACACTTATAGTCCCAGCTACTCAGGGGGCTGAGTCAGAAGAATCGCTTGAACTAGGGAGGCGGAGGTTGCAGTGAGCCAAGATCGTGCCACTGCACTCCAGCCTGGCGACAGAGTGAGGCTCTGTCTCAAAAAAAAAGGAACCAATTGGCAATAAGTTTGAATAGCAACTAAAAACATACCCCTTCAAAGTAGAAACTCTAGGTCTGCTATTCTTAGGACTTGCTCTATAGAATAAAGCAATACATACAATTAGGATTAGAATACATCTTTATGACATTTAAAAGACACTGCTCTTTAAAATGTGCAGGGAGGAAAGAGGCATCAAAAGGTGGCTGTAAGGATGACAGGCCCTTCCTGATCTGTCTGAGGAAAGCACGTACTTGGGCCCACAGCCTTTGAGTCCTTCTTAACATCTGTTTTCCTCCCCTACCTAATACCAAGTGCATCAGTGAATCCTGCTAACTCTCTCTTCAAGTATGCCCAGAATCTAACAACTTTTCCCACCATCACAGCTCCTGCCCTGGACAAGGCACCATCATCTCTTGTTGCAGAGGCATTCTGAAACTGATTTCCTGCTTCTGCCCTTCACATTCTATTATATTCTTAACACAGTAGCAGCCAAAGGGACCCTTGAAAACCTAGGCAAGATCAGCCACTCCTCTGCTCAAAACCCCTGTTTGAGTGGTTTCCCATTTCACTCAGAGTCAAGTTACCTATGAGAGAGTCTCCACCCTGGCTCCCATTAGGTACAATCTGGTGAGCTTTAAAGAAGTATTGATCTAGGGGCCTGGTCCCAGAAACATTAACTTCTTTGGTTTTATAGTTAAGCTCATTGCTATTTGCTGAAATATCTCTAAGTAATTCGAATGGGAATCCAGGGTTGAGAATCACCACCCATCACAATCTGCTTGCCTTCCCCCTTCTTATCCTTTTATCCATCTTCCCATCCTTCAATACACCCCAGACACACAGGCCACCTGGCACCCCAGGTACTCTCCCACCTCAGTCTTTGTGCTGGCTGATGCTCCCTCTAGTATTCACATGGAGCATGGTGAACCTCCTTCTGCTCTTTAAAGTGTCAAATACCCTACACAAGGATCCCTATAAAATTATGAGCAGAAGAATCTTGATTAGCCTCTTGTAATGTTTCCTTCTGAATCAAACTCCCCAAGCTAGATTAGATTGCATTTCCTTCACATATGAGTAGATCTGTGATATGATAATTTAGCCTTCACCCTGGTGAGCTGAGACTGCAGAATAAATAGTTGTATAGTCCAAACTACTGTCAATAGGAACTGGAGCTAGCATTGATGGATTTTCCGCATACATGCTCAGAGCACCTTCTTATCTAACAAGTCTTCCACAAACATATGCCTGTAACCTTACATACAAAGGAGAGATATGTACTGGGAGACCCTGACCAGATAACTTGTAAGGTCTGTTATGGTACAGGTATTCTATGATTCTATTGTTAAATATTAATAGTAACACAGAATTATAAATATTATTGATGTGAAAAAAGACACCAGGACTAGATTGGGGGTTTTAGCCCCTCCCTTCTCTACAATTCATCAGCTACCTTCAAATTATCATAAATAACTACACAGTTTAAGTGGGCCCCTTGGAAAAGTACCCTTTGGACAAGATACATTTTAAGCCCGATTACTCATTTATATTTTAGTATATATCAGTTTTCAAGCGTGTTTGGTACCTAATGGAAGCTCAACAAGCATTTGGATTATGAGTAAATTGATGGGTGACTTCAGGAGTATTTTCTACAGGAAAGATGTTGGCTCCACACTATGAGAGTGAGTTAAGTTATATTCAAAGAGTCATCTAGAAGAGTGACCTGACTGTAAGAGAGTAAACTGGACGATGGCCACCTGCCCAAAGATGAGACTAGTGTTCCTGCACATTGAGGACTCAAAGTCTCCTGGCCTCACCCTTCAGAATACATCCCATGGGTGGAGCACCACCCATATCCCAGGTCTGCAACTTCTAGGTAAGCCCTTGGGAATGGCTGTACTGAATAAATCCATCTGTGTGCTTAGGGTCACATGATGTATTCATGTTTTTAAAAACATTCTCTTAAAAGTGCAAATACCCCTTGGAAAAGGTATACTTTAAACCTCATTACTCATTTATATTTTAGTATATGTAAGTTTTCAAGCATGTTTGGTACCTAATGGAAGCTCAACAAGCATTTGGCGTATGAGTAAATTGATGGGTGACTCCATGAGTATTTTCTATGGGAAAGATGTTGGCCCCACACTCTGGGAGTGAGTTAAGTTATATTCAAGAAGACATCTAGAAGAGTGACCTTACTGTAGAGAGTGACCTTACTGTAGAGAGTAACCTAGAGTATGGCCACATGCTCAAAGATGAGGAAGGAGCCTTAGTCAATGATATAGAGACTTCATTATCTCCTGTTGTCAAGGACACAGCAGCTGAGACTGCCAGCTTTGTGTATGTGGATGAATTTGTGTGTGGGTGATTTCAGAAGAACCCACAGAAGAAATTGCCTTTAAATATCTGGCAAACCTGGAGAGGACCAATACCAGCTCAGAAGAGTATCAGTCAAACATGGTCTTTTTGCAACCTCCTATTTTCTTTCTAGGTTTTCCAACTTAAGCTGGTGGGGGAGAAATAGAAGCACAAAGAGCAAGAGAAAAACCCAGTTGCTCTTCTCCGACTGTATGTTCCCCTCCTACTCCAGGTCTCAGCTGTGGGGAGGGAGAAGCTTTAATTCAAGTTTGAACTTTTGGTTTATTATGGATATAAAATGTTTTGTGATTTAAAGTGACTCTAGGACTTTTTATTACCCAAGAGTATGCAGAAAAAGTAATAGAGACTGCCCATGTTTTCATTTGGAGGCAATGGAAAGACTAGCCCAACAGAATAAATTTCAAGAGATAGTGGGAGAGAAAATGAAGTTGTTTATGATTCTATCCCATGAGTCACACTTGTTACGTATGTCTACTTCACAATTCTGCTCTGATTAGTATATCGATTCTCATGTCAGCCTGAAAATATTTCTGTAGCAAGCCAAGCACATTTTTAGTTGGTGAAGACATTTCTCACAATGTTATATTTTAATCAGCATGGAATTATTAAACCAAGTTAATTTTTTTAAGACAAGCTCTCACTCTGTCACCCAGGCTGGAGTGCAGTGGTGTGAACATGGCTTACTGTAGCTTCAACCTCCCCAGGCTCATGTGATTCTCCTACCTCAGTCTTCCTAGTAGCAGGGACTATAGGTACATACCACTGTACTCAGCTATGTTTTTGGTATTTTTTGTAGAGACAGGATTTTGCCATGTTACCCAGGCTGGTCTTGAACTCCTGGATTCAAGGGATCTACCTGCCATGGCCTCCCAAAGTGCTGGGATTACAGGCATGGGCCACTCTGCCAGGCCTAAACTGTGTTAATTTTTTTTTTTTTTTTTTTTTTTGGTTTTTGAAACGAGAGCCTGTTAAGGAAGTCTTTGGAATCACTGAAGGATTGGAGTAAATCCACTTCCTGCTGTAAGACAGTTCCATCAGTACCAGACTCGAGGCTCCCTTTCTGAAATCTCAGTCACACAACGAATACCTCATGCTTATTTGACCTGTGGAGATTACTAGTTGTAAAGGCACTAACGAGCTGTTTTTAATGGAACATGTTTTTTCTTGACAGTGCTATGAGACAGCCAAGTAAAAAGGGATCCCCAGAGAACCTCCGAGGGGCCTATGCACTGAGAGGATGGGGTGGGGCTTCAGTAAGTTCACACCCTTTGCAGTGGGGAGGAGCCTGACCTCTCCTGTTCCTGAGTGGTGTCTGGAATTCAATCAGTGAGAAGGGGACCTGTTAACAGGAATCCTTCTTGCTTTGCTGTTTTTTTTCTTTTTCATCCAATAAATTCAATTTTTCTCACCCGTCTATGTGTCTCCAAGCCTAATCTTTCCTGGTTGTGTGACAAGAACCCAGTTTTTAGTTGAACTGAGGAGAAAGTCCTACAACAGCTCCACCATGTAATAGACAAAATTGAGACTATCTAATGAAAAGTCAGAGTTGCATTGTCCTGAAGTTTATTGTTCTCTATAATTTAGGGCAACACAACTTTCCATTTATCTATAACAGAGACACAATTTCAGTCCCTAACAATTGTCATCAAGTGTGACAAAATGGCCTCTTCTTGATGACATGGCTTCTGTCTTCCCAAAGAATCTTGGTGTATTGAGACCTGCAGCCTTGTAACTGGAAGATAAGAGCTGTCTTGTGTTTCTTTTCTTTCTTCAGACAGCAGCCAGACATGGTGCTCTGCACACAATAGGTGTCAAAGAATGCTATTGACGGAATGTCTGGGCGTTTCAGTCATTTGAAATGCATATCACTACGTATTGTTCATATTTGAAGCACAAACAGCATTAATACTGACGGCCTGTGGCTTCTGAATTCCTTTCACAGCTCTCTCTTCATTTAGTCTAATTACTGTAATGGGCAGAGCACCCCTTCCGTTTTGACAGTTAAGATGAAGGAAATTGAAAATTCGAAAAGACCATAAAGGACAGACTCTCAAGAAAAAAATCCATTAAAGTCAGTTAAAAGTTATCTCAAATCCTCAGCATCCAATGTCTCTTAGTTAAAATTTCCCATTTTGTTAAAGCATAAATGAAGTGGCTCCTTTTTTTCCCCTGCCTGAAGATCACAAAAACCATTTCACTTTGGAAATGATTCCTCTACTTTTGTGTGTAAGTGTACTTAAAATTTTATATCGGTATGAATAAGAACAGCCAATCTTACCCTTTGTCGTTTCTGGAAGTGAATTTTCTCCTTGCATCCTCTGAAAGGGTGAATAGAGAAAGGGCATATGAAGAACTAGTAAGTGGGGCTGTTTATCCGTCTGCTGTAAGATTAATAACATGCTACACAATTCTCAGTTATTGTATTTATGAGCAAAAATAGCCTTAGGCAAAACTGAGAAAGTTGTCTTTGCTATCAACAAACTTTTATTTTCTTTATCTCCTTTGCCAATCTCCTTCTCAAACTTCTAGAACATACTGCCCAATCTTTCTGCTGCCCCTTAGATGCCCAAGCCCAAACCCACACCTAGGCCTATGCTTCAATATTCCCTGCAGGGAAGCTTTGTGCCAGACTCTTCTTGACTCCTTTCTCTTTTTTCTAACTTGCTCTCCTCTCAGGCTTTGCTTGATATTTGGCTAACAAATGTGATCAGCTCCTCCGTTTAAGGTAGCAATGACCAATTATTATTTAATGTGTTACAGAAGCGTTGCATCATATGCACATTTAACTTAAATACATCACGCATGAGCACAGGGTTTGGGGGCTGAGAAAGATGATAGAAAGAAGTGGAATTAAATAGTGAGAGAGTCACAGGTTTTCCATTGCATTAGTCAACCCAGGCTGTAACAAAATACCATAGACTGTGTGGCTTAAGCAACAGAAATTCATTTTCCTGCTGTTCTGGAGACCGAAAGTCTGAGATCAGGTTGGCACCATGGTTGGGTTCTGGTGAGGGCTCCCTTCCTAGCTTGCAGACAGCTACCTTCTCACTGTCTCCTCACATGGCAGAAAGAGAGAGCTGTATTTCTTCTTCTTTCATAGAAGGCTACCAATCTTATTGTATTAGGGCTCTACCCTTATGACCTCATTTAACTTTAATTTCCTTCTAAGAACCTATTTCCAAAAACAGAGCTTCAACATGAATCTGGGTGTCGGGGTGGCACAATTCAGTCCATAGCACTTATTCTACTCCATCTGCAAATGACCAGGAATAACCAAGATGGCAGATGGAAATCTGCTTTTCCTTGGTCTGTCTTAGTTTCTGCTTTCATTGTGTAAGTGTTTTGTTGAGCTGAGTTTGATAAAATGTAAACCCATGTAAATTTTCTACAGTATGGCTATTTTATCTGATGATTAGATGAAGAAATAATTCTCGTTCCAATAATGTTAGGGAAGAAAAAACCCTGATTTGTTGAGAAATGGCATTTGTGCGTGTTTTTCTTCATGGGTGATTTAAGGAACTTTCAAAGGTAATTTTATGTGTGTGTGATTTTTTCACCTAAGGAATTACTTTTAGGACTTCATTACACTTTTGGATTTTAATAGGTTCGAATATTATAACCCAAGGTCATGAGTAGCTTAGGGATTAAGGGGCACTTATTAGGGTATATTTGGGGTAAGGAGACCAAGGGAAACTTTAAAAATATGCATAGGTGATGTTCTACTCTGACTATATATAATAATAAAAAAGAATTTTTATATATGATTCTGTGATGGTTATAAAATAACACTCACAAAAAATAACATGAAGTACAAAACTCCAGATGGCTTGTTTAATTCAGGGGAATATTTATCAATGTGATGCAGGAATGGTTGGTCAATGAGTTCTATACACGGGGAGAGACATTTTCAGATGTGCTTCCCTAGAAACTTGCTCTCTTCTTATTGAAAGCTGAGTTTACAAAGAAATAATTCCCAGATAGGGAGTAGTTACAGAACAACCTATTTAACATTTACTTTTTTCAGGAGATATTTGAGTGCTGACTACGTGCCAACAACAAAAAGCCCATTGCATTCATACAATTACCTTGTTTTAGAGATAATACCCCTTTACTCTTTTACAAACATCATTTCACATAGGCAGGAATCATAAGCCTCATTTTGAATTTGGGGACTTGGAGGTGCAAAAGGGCTTATTTTCAAAGATGAAAATACCAACAGAGTATCCTCTGCATGTCTCGTTTTAAAATCCTGAGATAACCTGCTTGGCCAATGAATATACTGCCCTGTGTTTGATCATACTCCAGATTTGGTCAGCTATGACTGGGAGGCAGGAGAGGAGTAGAAATACGATTGAGGATGTGGACTGCAGCTATTCCTAGAAGGAGGAATGCACAATTAGTACAAAACATAACGAGTACACTCACCAGCAAGGCGAAGTAGAAAAATATTTTTCAGCCACTCAGCTAAAAGAAATAAAACCTGTACTTCAAAAAGTAGGTTTCTGACAGTGGCAGCAGAATTTTTAATTAACATCAGAGTTATTTAAGATTTTCATAACTAAAACTACCCTTGACCATTTTTTGTCCTCTTTTGCATGGAAAGACAGAGACGTTACTGCATGTGTTCTTGGCTGTTTCAAATCCATTAAGTACAGGTCTCCAAAATAGGGAGGATGTGTGGGTTATTTTATTGTTGTTATTGTTTTACCCCTTCTTTACACTATGGTGTTTACACCACACACACACACACACACACACACACACACACACACACTTACATCTGTGTTCTAGAACAGTGAGGAATGAGCAGTGGGCTCCCCAAACAGAGCTCCATCTGCCTGTCCTGAGGATGTTGCTGTCAGGTAAGACCTTCTCCCAAGGTGAATGATTATCTCACTGCTAATCTGTTAGGAGAAGGAAAAGTCCTAAAAAAATACTGGGCAAAGAAATTTCCAAGAAAAGAATCTAAAATGGATCTGGATGTGTTTATTTTATTCCCAGTCATACCAGCAAAATAATTGCAGGGATGGAAGAAAAAGAGGAAAAAGGTAGATAAAGTTCAAAATTTTAGGCTAAAAATTGGGCCACATTTTTGAAAAGGAATTATTGGTAAAGAACAAAGAGAAAGTAGGGAGCAATAGAATAACTCACTTTGATCTTAAGTTTCAAAAAAGCAACTCGATATTTCTCATATGCCCAGCTACGGGTTTGACAGATAGCTTTATGAAAGCGCCCCAGGAAGGCAAGTATGTCTGGAAAGCTAATGGCAATGTGGTCGGACCTTTGAGCTTTAAGGATCTATCTTGATTAATTCATTACTCCAGGTCTGTCCTCAAGTGAACCTGAACCTGAACCTGGTACACGAAACCACTCCTTTCTAGAGGAACTATGTTATTATTACTTGTCAAAACAAAACATTCAAAACCATAGACTTGGAATTCAACTGGTTTTGGGATCCATCTCTGATCATACCTCCTAAAGCCTATTGTACCTGGATAAATTATTTTTCTAGTTCTGAAACTCATTTTCCAAACAGTGAAAATTACCTTATTCGATAAGAGTTGTTGAGATGATTAAATGAGATAATACATGTTATGCACTGACTAGTATATGATGGAGGCTCAAAAAAAAAAAAGAGTTTCTATTACTGTAACCTACTTGTCTTTTTCTAGGGTAACCAACCATCTGGGTTTGCACTAAAAGCCCTGGACTCTCTAGGTTGTAACACTGAAAGTCCCATGTCCTGGGAACCTCTCAGTTCTAGGCAAACTGGGATGGTGGTTGCCCTAATCATTCATCTTTTGGGAAACTGCCTCTTCAGCCAAACCTCCTTGATTCCAATGCATACTTCATGTGCTCCTTATTCTCTGTGGTGCTCCCTACCATGTTAATTTAAGAGATCCTCACACAGTGCTTAGTATGTGCCAGACTCTGTTTTCAGCTTTTTCAAATATTTGCTTATTTAATCTTCATAAAAACTCTCTAAGGAGGTACTTTTATTATCCCTATTTACCGATGAGAAAACTGAGGGAGAAATTGCAGAAGGTCCCAAGGCTATAGAGGGGAGGAGCTGGAATTCAAACTTTCAGATTCTGATTCTGGAGTCCATGCTGTTAACCACTAGCCTTATGCTGACTGTGAAGAGTATGTGTGTTCTAATCTGTAGTATCTGGAATCAACATGAGAATTCCATTTTTAGCTCTTTCACTGATTTAAAACTTCACTTGATACCTCAGAGTTTGCAGAGACATAACCTGAGGCAAATACTTAAACTGAGGATGTTCAGGGCTTGCAGCATTGTTGGGGAAACGACACTGTGAAAGGCAGGACAGTAATATTGTCAGATGATATGCAAGACCAAGTTTTCCATTGTCTTTCAGATCCCTGGTTTTTACTTTTATTCTCTTACACAATATCATAGGTGTTTTTATTTAGAATGAGCTGGTTCCTTTGAAACAGGGTAAAAGAGAGATTTGATAGAAGAAAACACCAAAAACATCTAATCAAGTCAACTATTTTGACTGTGGATTTGGGTAGCCATATAAAAATCGCTAGCATCGTCTAGATTTTAAATGTTATCTATGTTGTATTTTGAATTAAGTACTCATTTTTACATTGAAATATCTTCTTCTCCTCCCTTCCACCCTGACACTTCTCACCCCAAGCACACCTTCACACAGCTTTTGCATCTCTTGACTTTAGCAAGTGGTTCTGCTAAAACCTTGATTAACAATTACATGATTTTGCCACCATAGCCTGAGGCTCTTTAATATGAATAGTGGTGCAGGTGGGTTGAGTATGTGCTCAAAGGTCCCTCAATCTTCTCTTTGCATATCCAATTTACCACTTTTCCTGGAAATATTTGAGGATATGGAAATTTTCTGCCTGTCCCCTTTCACTGATGTATTTAGAATTCATAAATGCTTTATTCCGAGACTTTTTTCTTTAAGTCACAAATTTAAATTCAACAGAAGGCATGTGACATCATTTCATGTTATTTCATATGTTTTGATAGCAGTCAACATGAGATTTCTGAAGGGTAAGGTACTATTTTGGGTACTTTCTGAAATAAAATGGTGGTACTCAAGATTATTCTAGAGCCGTTTCACACAGCACATTCTGTTAGCCCCTAGAATATAAACCAGAACTTGCCTCTCACAGACATGCTACCTAAGAATATCTTCATGATTGGCTTTTAAATCCATTTTAGGAGTCTTTGAGCTCCTGATTTATGCAAGACATAGTGCTCAAATGTCCTTTTTTGAATGTTAAGTTTCAGAAGATTAGGTCCCTGAATTTAAGAAGTTGTGTCCAGAGGGATACAAAGTAGAGCATGATAAGATTTATAATGGAAGTGCAAAGAGCTCTGGAAAGGCAGAAAAAGAGATCACTTACAATGGGGGGAGGGAGAGGGAAAAGATTGGCTGAGGCATCTTAGAAGAGGTGGTATCTGAGTACACCCTTGAGGGATAACTAAGATATGAACAGATGGAGATGGGTAAGAAGGACAGTTCAAGCTCAGAGGACAACAAAAGCAAAGGCATATTAGGCAAAAGACAAAGTAGGAAATGGCAAGCCTTCTCAGGAGAAGGACAGGTCATGCCACATGTCTGGCACAGAGGGATATCAATGCTGTACTGCCAGGGAGAGGGGGGATAATCAGGTATAATGCCAGGAGGTCTTGGCATGCTTTTAATGTGGATTTGTTTTATGGGTGAAGGGAGTAATTGCTTGAGTAACGTATTTGAGATTATTGAATATAATAAAGGACACAGAACAGTTGCTCAATAGTTAACTATAATGACTATCATCTTTATTTTGGGAAGCTCTCATCAATAGGAGTGACCAGATCATGTTTAGAAGAGGTTCTTAGCTATTTATTTTCCTCCACTTACCAACTTCTTTATTCTCCCACCAGCCCTTAAAAGCAATAGGGTGGAAAAGTGAGCAGAGAGGACATCAGGTCTGGCATTTGATGATGTGGTAATCTTACCATCCATTCCTTAAGAAGATTTGTTACACCAGATTTGAAGTAAACAATGCAACCAAAAACTATTTATCATGGAAGGAAATGATAATAGTCATTAACATTACAGCTAATATTTTTTTAGCACATAGTGTATGCCAAGCACTATTCCAGGTCCTTCATGATGTTATTTCATTTCCCATTCCCACGGGAACCCGATGAGGTAACTGGCCTGGAAGGTAGAATTGGCAGAGACTTCACAGAGGAGGCAGGTCTTGAGATGACCTTGGAGAAAGGAAGGATTCCAAAGGTTGTATACAACAAAGGACAGGTTGTCTTTATAGAGAAAATGTGAGCAAATGAATGCATATAAATGTATTTTCATAAAAGGTGAAGAAACTGAAACTGGGAAAGATTAATAATTTAACTAAGGTCCAGGATTCAAATCAGGCAGGACTAACTCTGAGATTTGAATCTTTAATCCTATGGCTTGAGTCTAGGTTGTAGGACCCCAGAATGTATGTCTGTTAATCCCTGTTTTACAGTGCTCTCCAAGTTGAAAAACTCAGAGTTTTACAAATATTAATATAATGAGTGCCTTTTATGTAAAACATATGTTAACCACCACAAGGAACTTTGCCCTCAAGTAACTTTTCTCCTACCAAGGGAAGCTGAATACCGAACTAAGATGCACTTCTTCATTTTTGCATTCTCATTGAATTCACCGAAAGAAAACAAAGGGAATAGCATTCATTGAATACCTAAGGTGGATATGAATTAATGCTTCATATACATAATTGTTTAAAATGGCCTGAAATATAATTTACCAATTTAAAGTGTTTAATTCAACACCTTTCAGTATTTTTACAGAGTTATGCAATCATCCCCACGATCTGATTTTGGAAAATTTCATCAGCTCCCCCAAAAATCCATACTCATAACCAGTCGCTGTCCATTCTACCACTCTGTCCATCCCCTGTCAAAGAGAACTATTAATCTTTCTGTATCTGTAGATTTGTTTATTCTGGACATTTCATATGTAAAATCAGGAAATATGTGGTCTTTTGTGACTGGCTTTTTCTACCTGGAAGAGCATAATGTTTTCTAGATTCATCCCTGTTGTAGCAGATAGCAGTCTTTTATTTTCTTTTTAAATTGCTGAATAATATTCCATAGTAGAGATATATAGCCACTTGTGTTGGAGTGACATCTGGGTTCCACAAGCAGGAGGCTGGGCTGGAGCAGCCACCACTGGCCTTCTCAACTTGTCTCTCCTTGTGTGGATCCTCTGCCCTACGAATGAGCAGAGATAAGGGTGGGCTAGGCCTAAGATTAAAGGCCCATAAGCTTAGGTAGAGCTTCCACCCCATGAGTTGGGGCAGGGTAGAGGAAGAGGCCTCCAGACTTCTCAGCTGTTTTTGTCTAGTATTAAAACCTCTGCAATACAGATGGTGGATAGTGGGGTGGGGAGATGCTGCAGTTCTTGACTGGGAGCTGGGAAAAGACAGAGCCCCGTGTTCTGTAGGTTCTACCTACCTGGAGTGGAGCTTCATCATGCAGAGCTGGGTGTGGTGAGGAAGAGACTTTTGCTGCCACAGGTTCTTGCTGTTTGGTAGGTTGAAGGTGTGTTTTCTTTTTCTTCCCACTAGTTATGATTGTTTTGCTGGGAGAGGGTCTCAGAGCTCCCCATACCATCATTATAGAAGTCATCTAGCTATGCATTTCATCTTGATAATTTTTAAGCCTATTTTGTCTGTTAGTCATTAGAACAACCTAAGAGTAAGGTAGTAAACATCAGATCCAGGGTTTGAATCAGACATTTGAATAGTATCTTACTGTGGTACATGCTTAGTAACATTTCCTGAATAAATTAATGAACCAAAAATATCAAGCAATACAATTTAGGAATGAATAAGCTTCCAGATGATGGATAGTGATAATAAAGGCTACTGTGGTTGGGTTGAGAGACATCATGAAGCGTTATTTTTGCTATGATGGGAAAAATGTAATTTCTCACAAACTGCTCAATTCTTTGTACCTAAACTATCGGTCTTTATGACCAAAATACACTGTACAGCCAGTTCATCAATTCTGCCATAGTAGTGGTACTTAATTCATTGTGAGAGATGGTGCATTTGGTGACTTCACATACAGAGCAAAACCCCTGGAGGGGAAGTGGCTACTTAATGTTAACACTGCTGGAATTCTGGCACCTTGGGGCATGTTTGGGAAAGCCGCAGGGAGTTTTATTTGCCCAGTGCCCAATGGGATTGCTGGAAGTAATTGAAGATGATAAACACATGGAGGAAGGTAGAGAAAAAGAGCAATTTCTAAACATATCAAGTAATGTCCTAATGAGCAGAGAGCTTACTTTGGAATGATAAAAGGTTTAAATGGTCAGGCTCAGTTCAGGAAAACAGGCTGATGATTTAGGATGTTCTACTGTGGTATAATGTATATTATCTTTTAGCCCAATACCTGGGAAGAATATGTCCCAATTTTAGAAAAATGAGAGAATGAGAGTGAGAGAGAGAAAGTGAGACCGAGAGCAAGAGCAAGAGAGAGAGAGAGAGAGATCGATAAGTGAAATGGAGGTTTGTAGGCCTAGGGATATTGTAAGCTTTCTTTGCCTTTATTGTGGTGTTATGTATGGAAATGGGAAGATTGACAAGAAGTCCTATGAGAAATTAGTGAAGTTAGCCTGACAAGGGCCAATTCCCAAAGCTTTGTCTTGTTGAGCTCATGTTAGGAGATATGAAATCAAAAGCAGAGAACTATAGGTGGGAGGTATTCTAGAGGCCCACTTAGAACTAGAAGGAATGATGTTAACATGGTGGCTCCTTGTAATTATGCAGTTTTGCAGGCTGTGGAGCAGTAGCTCAGACAGGGGTTCAGCTTCCCAAGGAGAATATACTGCCAGTTGGTGAAAAGGAGAAGAGATAATGGGCAATGAATAGAAGCTTCAAAGGTGTGAATGGAGAGGTAATCCCAGCAATGATAAAGGAAATCATTTGTTCCCGAAAAAGTGTGCAAGTGATCCCAGAACCAAACCAACAAGGAAGGTACCTGGACAGCTGGCATTTTTAGACTACTTCTGGTGCAGGCTCCCAGCCCAAGACTCTTGTTATCATCGCTCCATTCATTTATGGTATGTCAAGCATAAGGCAGGTCGAATGTACATGTCTCTAATGGTAATTTCTCTTTTGCAAAATGACTAAAATTGGGAAACTTTTTTTAAAAAGGAGAAAATATACACCCTAATTTCTGTGCTTTTGTTTATGCCTCCTTCTATCCTTTCTTTTGCAAGAACTCTCTGGCTCATGCCCATTAATACCTGATGCCAGATCCTAGGGTCCATGATTGTAATTTCATCCTGCCTGTTTCCTTCCAGAGCAGTTAATCTTTCTCTTTGAGCTATGATAACTGTGGTGCTGTAGTCTCAGAGCAGTGAAACCTAGTTAGACCTGGGCATGAAAATGCTGCCTGCATTGAATTGAAACCTTGAAAAGTAGCCATAGTCCTTTCAGCTTCATTCATCTTGCAAAGCAAGTAGCAAAGTCTGCCAGATGGAAATAGTTTAATTTGGTAGATGGAAACATTTCTAAGACTTGTGGACTATATTACAAATGTTACTAGTTGAAGTCTCTTGCACAACTTAGAATTGTTTTCTCCTGTGCTGTATCATTTAGAAAGCCCAAAAGATCACTTTAAAAAACCGAGTGAAATAGAAAATCTGCCCGAGACAACTCTTGCAAAGTTTGCTGATATTATTTAGACATCAAACACTTTGTTATCAACTCCACTGGCTTAAAAGCTTTTCAACTATTTTTTTCTGCCCTCAGCATATCTTTAAATGACAGGCACAGATGTTTGCCTTCATTTCTTAGCATCCTCACCCTAGGCATTCATTGTCTAAGCACTGGAGTTTCGGTCATCACATGAATGCGTACAAAATACGCAGCCAAGTCCACTGTCCTTTGCCATCTCTAGCTCTCGTGGGTCATTGGATAATTAGATATTTGAAAAGCACCTTGAAATAAGGGCTATAAATAATTCCTTTCTCCATTTTTAGAAAGCTCCATGGAAAGAAGGGTCACTGGAAAAATCCTTGGATCACCCTGCATAAAAGACTGGTGTTTATTTGCCTTGGAGTAATTCAGAGAGAAGGGAATATGGTGCAATGGAAGTAGGTCCTGAAGGAAAGGAGAATGGAGATCTAGTCTTGGTTCTGCTACTAATTAGCTGTGTAAGCTCAGGAAATTCCCTTCACCTCAGGAGCCTGGATATGTAGAATAAGAAAGTTGAACTTGATGATCTCTAAGATGCTTTTTGAATATTCTGCAAACACTTTACTCCTGTGCAACCTTCTTAAGTCTCGTTGGGCTCTAAATAATGTGTCCTAATTTGTCATTAGGTAAGTGGCTCCTCTGATTCTGTAGAGAACTCCAGAAGTCTATTTGAGCACTGGAACACTCAAGGTTCCAAGTTATCCATAATAGGAGAGAAGTAAGTCTGGTATGCCAAGATAGGAGGAGGAAAGAATAATTGATTCTCAGGAAGTGACTAGCACAATCATCATACACAATTTAAGATACAAACTCATGGTCTGCTCTTGGATACGAAACAATCCTCTCCTACAAAGCCTACTGATAATAGAAGACTAGAAGAGGAAAATGTTCATGTCTGGGGAAAAACAGTAATTAAGGCAATGGGCTCTGAAGTCTGACAGATGTGAGTGTGGGACTCAAAGTTACCAGTTTCTTGCTTTATGTCTTCGGGAAGTTTTCTTAATCTCTCTGATCTTCACTTGCTTATAAGAGGGGTTATATTAGAAATTATATGCATGATTTTTCTAATACAATTATCAAAAAATGATATAAAGTATGCTTATCACAATGTCTGACAAGTGGTGCATATTATGTACTAGCCATTATTCTTATAATTAATGATAGAGTCACTAGATGATAAAACTAACATTTACTTTATAAATTACTCAATAAATACTTGCTGTATGTTTAGCACACTATAACGAAGTGAAAGGCATGGTTTTATTCCTCAAAACTTAAAATCCTGTCTATGAAAAAATTTGTCATCTATTGTGGTGCTGAGCATATATATAAGTGTATGGATTGGTGATTTTCAGTTTCTTACATAGCAATTTGAAAGGTAGGATGCAATAGTTCATGTATTTGGTCGTTAGAAGAAAATAGGACAAAGCAAAATTTCCCAATTACCTACTAATTTTAGCCAAACATCTATGAATACTATAATGTGGAAAAAGAAGTTTAAAAATTACATTAATTCTGAAAACATGTATAGCCATGTAAGTTTTAATCACATTCACAAACTTACCAAGAAATGGTCTAGTTTAAAAAATATACCTAGTTGGATTTCATTTCAAAGATTGCTGATTATATAATAATAATCCTGAAAGTTGAAGCCTTGAAAAATTAAGCTGAATTCTAAAAATACTTCTTAATTGGATCATTTTGGAACCCCAGGTCTTTGATTCACATATAATTTTGGCATTGGGTTTTCAGTGTGTGACTATCAGGCACCTGGCAGAGATGGATTAGGTCCAAGTCCAACCAGATGCTTGGTGGCAGATGGCTCCCAGTGCAGTTACTCTAAACTTGGAATGTGTAAAAAGTTAAATGCTCAGAGGCTGAAACCTAATCCATTATGGGCATATGTGCTCTGAGTTTGGGGAAATCTGTGGCCACAAAGGATAGTATTGTGTACATAATACTGAATGAGGATCCATGGACTAGCATGACCTCGAACTATTAAAATCTATCTCTCTAGGTGATTCCCAGGATCAGATTTCTGGAACCCAACATAATAAACATAGCAGGAAGGAGCCACACTCATCAAGTTCCAACTATTTTTTACGGCCCAGAGGAGAATGTGAGGTGTATTTAGCTGCATGTCTTGGGAAACTCACTGGGTTTCTGAGATGAAGGGAATTTCCTGAGCTTACAGAGCGAATTAGTAGCAGAGCCAATATTAGATCTCCCTTCTTTTCTCCATCAGGACCTATGTCCATTGCACCATGCTTCCTCTCCCTGAATTTACTCCAAGGCAAACAAACACCAGTCTTTTATGGAGGTTTTTTTTTTTTTTTTTTCCCCAATGACCCTTCTTTCCATGAAGTTTTCTAAAAATGGAGAGTAGGATCAGATCCTGGGACTCAAGCCTTTAGGTGATTTCCCAAAACAACACAGCATTATTCTTGAGTTCTCTGAAGACATAATTCAGTCAATTCCTATTCAGTTTATTTGCCAAGTTCCTTACATCCAGCTTTAATCTAGCTATTTCTTCCCAGCCCAATGAGCCAGATTTCCCATTTATTCTGGGTTAGAGAAAACCTTGTCCTAAGAGCCCCGAAAGTCATGGAGGAAAACACTATCTCCCAAAATAAAGAAACTCTTACTGACTGTAATTATAGCTGCCGTTGCACTCAATGATAGGCACAGGTTCCCAGACATTCCTCATGACTGCAGGGCACATCACAGAAATGTGCTCACTGACCAGGATGCCTGACTCAAGCATCTGTTCTTTCTGTCCCCTGAGATTCAAGTCAGCCAGTCTCCTTGAATCAGAGAGGCTTGTATCAGGGTTTCCTTCAGCTAGATGTTTCAAATACACAAAGATTCCAGTAGAAAAGACACTACTGAAGCTAGAGAAAGATACTTGAGCCTAGATGGCCAGTCCACAAATATTGATATTTGTTGTGTAGTAGGAATAGTGCCATGTGCTGGTCGTATAACTATTTGCTCATGGGATTTATACTTCAGTGGACAGGTCCTCTCCCAGGGTTTTTCCTGTGCATTTTGATCTGATTGTCTCCATCTTACATCTGCAATGAACTTGATCAACTCTCCTTTCTTATTTATATTCCTTACTATTTTCACTTTATTCCAGAAGCCAGGTAGCAGAATATAGTAGAAAACCATTAATTCATGGCTGAGCTACTCTGAAGAACAGGTTAGTAGTATCTCATTTTATAGGTGAGGAACTGAGTTTCGCAGAGGAGAAATGAGTTTCCCAAGACGTGCAGCTAAATAGACCCCCATTCCCATTTGGGCAAAAAAAAAAAAAAAAAATAGTTGATATATTATATGGGTAGCTTCCTAATAGTTGATACATTATATGGGTAGCTTCTTCCTGCTGTGCTTATTTTCTTAGGTTCAGGCTCTGATCCTGCTGGAGCCCTATTTACAGGTAAATGACAAGGGTGGTGAGAATGTGGCTAGAATTGCCTAGAAACTTTTGTGCTCAGAGTGGTCAGGGGCAGCCGGCACAAAATCTGTTCAAGATTCAAATTCAAAGTTCTTTCTTAGCAACTAAAACATAGCAAAGTTAAAGGATTCCTGTTTTACCTTGTTTCTCTCTTCTTGTTCGGATGAGTATAAGGATGCTCTAAAGGAGGCAAACAGTAGCGAGGAGGAGTATCGACAATTTCTGGTGATTTGTCACCTCACATTCTCTTCAGGAGTTCAGGAAGCATAAGACTTTTTTTTTTTTTTTTTTTTGACACTTACCTAGAAGTTTTGAAATCGGTTACAGTAATTAGAACCAACTCCTAGAGATGGTTACAGTGATCTAGCAGAGTCACCTTATATAAGGCAAAATTTAAGTGTGGGGTGGTTTTAGAAATTTGGGAAACTAAAGATAATGGATTTATAGGAAAATTTGGATACAATTTGATTGCCTTTGTTTGGTTGAAAACCGGGTCCTTGAGTCATCTTATAATGGCTCAGCTACCCTGGAGCATTGGGCATTCATTAGTTGATCTGCAAAATGTTTTGGAGTTTTCTTCCTAGTTGAGGATATAAAAGGGAGAAGGATGATCACAGTAACAGTAGCTGGGAGCTCAATGCTGTAAGCTACTGGAGGACCCAAGATCCATTGTAGAACCTGGACATGCTTGAGTCGGAATTGTCTCTGAGTTATGGCAAAACAAGAGTAAACGTATAAGAACTACATCTAGTGGATAGATTCCTATTTTCTAAGATAGTATTTCAACAGTTTTGTCTTGACTAAGGTTGATATATGCACAAGCACATTTGGGGGAACTCTAATAAAAGAAAAGCTGCTACTTCCTTTTAAAAATTCATTAAGAAATACAGTAGACATATCCAGAAACAGTCCGAATGCTTCATATTTCATCTTTAAATTACTCCTTTGTGGGTGTTGAATGCTTCTTTGCAATACCTCTGGTACCACCAGAAGTGATTTGTAACAAAACACCTGAGAGAAAGCATCTATCTTGAGTTAGTCCAAGCTTGCAGGAGGACATACACTCCAGGAATAATATCAGTTTCCTAGTTAGGCAGAAGCTGCTGTGTCTCTTGCCTCCTGAACTATTGTGTTCCTGGTTCTTTGTAGTGTGAATCAAATCTTAGAGGCATAATGAGAAAAAAACAACACCATGGCTGTCATCCACTTTTTCTTTTATTGCTAAGACTCTTATTTAGTTGTTTTAAATAGGGATTTGGAAGATAGAACTCAAGACTTTTCTGCATCTGGATCCACCAATGCTTCGTGTGTAAGGTATATTCATTTACTTGTGTTAAATTGAGCTCTTTAGTGAGGAAAGGCAAAATTAGAAAGGGAAAAAATATAAGTGCTATCACTTAGATTCCATTGCTTATTAAGACAGGGGTTTCTAGTTTCTGAAAATGCAGTTAATCATTAGACAGGAAAAAGTATTTGATCAACAGAATGTTATTTCTAATGGCTTTCAATCAATTCTTTCAAAACACAAAGAGAAAAAGACATCAACAAAAGAATATAAAAGCAAACATCAAAACTTAGGAGGTTAACAATCAATTTAAAAGCCTCAGGAATTTTGTTACTGAAATAGTCATTAGAAAGCAGAGAAGACAGGACTGTGATAAGTTAAAGATGATGGTTGTGTTTGAAGAGTTTGATCTGGGGAAGGAAGCTTGAACACACATAAGCTCTGATCCATACAGGATGATCTTAAAGGCCAGGACAGTCTTATGATCTAATGATGTTGGACATGAAATCTTCATTAGTCTTAGGACCAGTTAAAAAATAACACCACCACCCTGTGCTATTTAAATAGTATTTATAATAAGTTAGTGTATGTTGAACATTAAATTTGGTCCAGATAATCTAGGCAGATAATTGATTTAATCATCACATCAGCCCAGCAAGGTGTTTTGTTCTCATTTTACAGATGAAGGAGCTCAGGTTAGAAGAGGTTAGGCAACTTTTCCAAGGTCCCACAGAAATCAGCGCCTCATCTATTTGACTCCAAAGCCCATGCCTCTTGTGGCAGAGACAATGCTTTGTGTCTGCTTTCCTTTTTTCTGGGCATCAAGAAGACTGCATTTCTTATTATCACTACCATCAGATTGAGTTCTGGACAATGCAATGGGTGCAGAAGTCACTTGTGTGATTTCCTGGCTGAAGAAATTAAGAGCTAACATTCCTTGTCCTGGTTCTTACTTCTCGTTCTATTGGGACTGCAGATTTTGCTCATTTTAACGATGTTAGTGTCTCAAGATAGAAGAACTCTGGGTCACGATTTAGGAATGTCACCATGGAGATCCTTTCAACACTCATT
The DNA here is from genome assembly GCF_006542625.1 of Nomascus leucogenys. Lineage (NCBI taxonomy): Eukaryota > Metazoa > Chordata > Mammalia > Primates > Hylobatidae > Nomascus > Nomascus leucogenys. The sequence goes on along the minus strand of NC_044397.1, from coordinate 24,687,038 downwards.
TTTTGCAGTGTGGGTTACAAATAAACCTTTACTCTTTTAAGTCACTCAGTTTTTAGGGTGTATTTATTACCACAGCATAGCCTACTCTGTCCTGACAAATACATTTTATGCCCTGCACTTTACCTTATATTCTTTAAATTTTAGCTGTTAATACAGTATATCTCATGTTTTGTTTTCATACACAAAGAGTTGGTAGATAATAAAATAATTAAATTGTAGCTGAAGAAAACATTCTCTCTAGCAGTGTCATCTAAAATAAGAGGAAAATTTATTTTAAAATTAAGAATGACAGGGTTTTTTTTGCCTGAAAATAATGTCTTTGAGGCTATAGACAACTTTCAGTGGTTCAGGGGCCTACCTGCTCATCTAATTTATGAAGGATTCATGGAGTAATATCTCCTCTCTCTCTGTGTCATCCATAATCTCTTGTCGGCTTCACTCTAATCAGCATGTCTATGGAAGAAAAACCAAACTGTATTGAGTTAGTTCTCTTTTTCTTCAAATAACTTTAAAGGAAAGTCCTGATGTACTATATTATTTGACTTATTTGATTCCTCAACACCTTTGATGTCAGGGATAGGCTTAATGGAAGAAGAAATTTATAATACATTAGTTCCATTAAAATGCACCTATAAATGTTCTCTTTTGAGAAGTGTCTGTTCATATCCTTCACTCACTTTTTGATGGGGTTGTTTGTTTTTTTCTTGTAAATTTGTTGGAGTTCATTGTAGATTCTGGGTATTAGCCCTTTATCAGTTGAGTAGATTGCAAAAGTTTTCTCCCATTCTGTAGGTTGCCTGTTCACTCTGATGGTAGTTTCTTTTGCTGTGCAGAAGCTCTTTAGTTTAATTAGATCCCATTTGTCAATTTTGGCTTTTGTTGCCATTGCTTTTGGTGTTTTTTAGACATGAAGTCCTTGCCCATGCCTATGTCCTGAATGGCATTGCCTAGGTTTTCCTGTAGGGTTTTTATGGTTTTAGGTCTAACATTTAAGTCTTTAATCCATCTTGAATTAATTTTTGTATAAGGTGTAAGGAAGGCATCCAGTTTCAGCTTTCTACATATGTGGCTAGCCAGTTTTCCCAGCACCGTTTATTAAATAGGGAATTGTTTCCCCATTGCTTGTTTTTGTCAGGTTTGTCAAAGATCAGATGGTTGTAGATATGCGGCATTATTTGTGAGGGCTCTGTTCTGTTCCATTGGTCTATATCTCTGTTTTGGTACCAGTACCATGCTGTTTTGGTTACTGTAGCCTTGTAGTATAGTTTGAAGTCAGGTAGCATGATGCCTCCAGCATTGTTCTTTTGGCTTAGGATTGACTTTGTCATGCGGGCTCTTTTTTGGTTCCATATGAACTTTCAAGTAGTTTTTTCCAATTCTGTGAAGAAAGTCATTGGTAGCTTGATGGGGATGGCATTGAATCTATAAATTTCCTTGGGCAGTATGGCCATTTTCATGATATTGATTCTTCCTACCCATGAGCATGGAATGTTCTTCCATTTGTTTGTATCCTCTTTTATTTCATTGAGCAGTGGTTTGTAGTTCTCCTTGAAGGGGTCCGTCATGTCCCTTGTAAGTTGGATTTTTTGCAGCCAAAAGACACATGAAAAAATGCTCATCATCACTGGCCATCAGAGAAATGCAAATCAAAACCATAATGAGATACCATCTCACACCAGTTAGAATGGCGATCATTAAAAAGTCAGGAAACAACAGGTGCTAGAGAGGATGTGGAGAAATAGGAACACTTTTACACTGTTGGTGGGACTGTAAACTAGTTCAGCCATTGTGGAAGTCAGTGTGGCGATTCCTCACAGATCTAGAACTAGAAATGCCATTTGACCCAGCAATCCCATTACTGGGTATATACCCAAAGGATTATAGATCATGCTGCTCTAAAGACACATGCACACGTATGTTTATTGCGGCACTATTCACAATAGCAAAGACTTGGAAGCAACCCAAATGTCCAACAATGATAGTCTGGATTAAGAAAATGTGGCACATATACACCATGAAATACTATGCAGCCATAAAAAATGAGGAGTTCATGTCCTCTCTAGGGACATGGATGAAGCTGGAAACCATCATTCTCAGCAAACCATTGCAAGGACAAAAAACCAAACACCGCATGTTCTCACTCATAGGTGGGAATTGAACAATGAGAACACATGGACACAGGAAGGGGAACATCACACACCAGGGCCTGTTGTGGGGTAGGGGGAGTGGGGAGGGATAACATTTGGAGATACACCTAATGTTAAATGACGAGTTACTGGGTTCAGCACACCAACATGGCACATGTATACATATGTAACTAACCTGCACGTTGTGCACATGTACCCTAAAACTTAAAGTATAATAATAAAAAAAATTTACCTATAAAATGTTGGCCAACTCTGGGAGTCTGAATGGAATGGGTCTAGCTTATTTCTATTCAGGAGGTCAAATCTGCTTTCTGGGGAGAGCTAGTACTAAACCCTGATATTTGACACCTTGCCCATTCCTATGTATTCTGAAGTCTGTAACATGGAGCTCTCCATTATTTTCTTTAATAGAAATGACTTTTGATATCCCTGTAATTGGACCATTATCCTCTTGATTAAAAATGCTGATTTAGCAAATCTCATGAAGGAAAACAACTTTGTGCCAGGGAAATATCATAAATGGGATATGGCCGTGGTAGTGGTAGTGCACTTGGATATGGCCAGGTAAAATATTGAACTCAACTGATAATATCCCGGTTCTATTGGGAAATCTTAATTAAGGAAGATCTTTATTCCACACACTTTCTTTTTTTTCACTTCTTTCTTTTAAAGTTCAGGGTACATGTGTAGATTTGTGACATAGGTAAACTTGTATCATGGGTGTTTGTTGTACAGATTATTTTATTGCTGAGGTGATAAACCTAGTACCCATTAGTATCCTGATCCTCTCTCTTTTCCCATCCTCTACCCTCCAAAAGGTCCTAGTGTGTGCCTCTATGTGTCCATGTGTTCTCATCATTTAGCTCTCCCTGATAATTGAGGACATGTAGTATTAGGTTTTCTGTTCCTGTGTTAGTTTGCTAAGGATAATGGCCTCCAGCTCCATCCATGTTCCTGCAAAGGATATGAGCTCCTTCCTTTTTATGGCTGCATAGTATTCCTTGGTGTATATGTACCACATTTTCTTTAGCCAGTCTATCACTGATGGATATTTAGGTTGATACCATGTCTTTGCTATTGTGAATACAGCTGCAGTGAACATACACGTGCATGTGTCTTTATAATAAAAAGATTTATATTCCTTTAGGTATATACCCAGTAATGGGATTGCTGAGTCAAATGGCATTTCTATCTTTAGGTTTTTGAGGAATAACCACACTGCCTTCCACAATGGTTGAACTAATTTACACTCCTACCAACGGTGTGTAAGAATTCATTTTTCTCTATAACCTTGCCAGCATCTGTTCTTGACTTTCTTATAATAGCTATTGAGACTGGTATGAGATGGTATCTCATTGTGGTTTTGATTTGCATTTCTCTAATGATCAGTGATGTTGAGCTTTTCTCATATGATTTTTGGCCACATGCATGTCTCCTTTTGAAAAGCGTTCATGTCCTTTGCCTGCTTTTTATTGAGGTTGTTTGTTTTGTTCCTGTAAATTTGTTTAAGTTCCTTACATATGCTGTATATTAGACTTTGTTGGGTGCCATAATTTGCAAAAATATTTTCCCATTTTCTAGGTTGTTTTTTCCACTGATGGTTTATTTTTATGTACAGAAGTCTTTAATTAGATCTTATTTGTCAATTTTTACTTTTATTGCAATTGCTTTTGGCATCCTATTCATGAAATCTTTGCCTGTGCCTATGTCCTGAATAGTATTGCCTAGATTGTCTTCCAGAGTTTTTATAGTTTTGGGTTTTACATTTAAGTCTTTAATCCATCTTGAGTTAATTTTCATATATGGTATAAGGAAGGGGTCCAGTATCAATCTTCTCCATATGGCTAGCCAATTATCCCAGCAGAATTTATTGAGCAGGATGACCTTTCCCCATTGTTTTTTTTTGTGTGTCAGATTTGTCAAAGATCAGATACCTGTAGGTATGTGGTCTTATTTCTGGTTGCTCCATTCTGTTCCATTGGCTTTTATGTCTGTTTTTGTACCTGTACCATGCTGTTTTGGTTACTGTAGCCTTGTAGTATAATTTGAAATTGGGTAGCGTGATGCCTCCAGCTTTGTTCTTTTGCTTAGGATTATCTTGGCTATTCTGGCTTTTTTTAGTTCCTTATGAATCTTAAAATAATCTTTTCTAATTCTGTGGAGAATATCAATGTTAGTTTAATAGGAATGGCATTGAATCTTTAAATTGCTTTGAGCAGTATGGCCATTTCATGATATTGGTTTTTCCTATCCAAGAGCCTGGAATGTTTTCCCATTTGTCTCTGTTCTCTCTGGTTTCTTTAAGCAGTATTTTGTGGTTCTCCCTGTAGAGACCTTTTACCTCCTGATATAGTTTGGCTGTGTCCCCACCCAAATCTCATTTGAATTGTAGCTCCCATAATTCCCATGGACCTGGTGGGAGGTGACTGATGTGGGCAGGTTTCTCCCATGCTGTTCTTGTGATAGCGGATAAGTCTTATGATATCTGATGGTTTTATAAAGAGCAGTTCCCCTGCACATGCTGTCTTGCCTGACACCACGTAAGACGTGCCTTTGCTCTCCTTTGCCTTCCGCCATGATTGTAATTCCTCCCCAGCCATGTGGAACTGTGAGTCCATTAAGTCTCTTTTTCTTTATAAATTACTCAGTCTCAGGTATTTCTTCATAGCAGTATGAAAATGTACGAATATACCTCCCTAGTTAGCTATATTCCTAGGTATTTTTTTCTTTTCATGGCAGTTGTGAATGGATGTTTGTTCCTGATTTGGCTCTTGGCTTCACTATTGTTGGTATGTAGGAATGCTAGTGATTTTTGCACATTGACTTTGTACCATGAGACTTTGCTGAATCAGTTTAAGAAGCTTTGGGCTGAGAATGGGGTTTTCTAGATATAGGATCACATTACCTGCAAACAGTTTGGCATCCTGTCTTTCCATTTGGATGCCCTTTATTTCTCTCTCTTGCCTGATTGCCCTGGCCAGAACTTCCAATTCTATGTTGAATAGGAGTGGTGAGAGAGGGCATCCTTGTGCCAGTTTTCAAGGGGAATGCTTCCAGCTTTTGCCCATTCAGTATGATGTTGGTTGTGGGTTTGTCGTATATGGCTCTTATTGTTTTGAGATATGTTCCTTGAGTACCTAGCTTATTGAGAGTTTTTAACATAAATGGATGTTGAATTTTATTGAGAGACTTTTCTGCATCTATTGAGAAAATCGTGTGGTTTTTGTCTTGAGTTCTGTTTATGTATGAATCACATTTATTGATTTGCATATGTTGAAACAACCTTGCATCCTGTGGATGAAGCCAACTTGACTGTGGTGGATAAGCTTTTTGATGCATTACTGGGTTCAGTTTGCAAGTATTTTGTTGAAGAGTTTTGCATCAGTGTTCGTCAAGGATATTGGCCTGAAGTTTTCTGTTTTTGTGCGTCTCTGCAAGGTTTTTGTATCAGGATGATGCTGGCCTCATAGAATGTGTTAGGGAGGAGTCCCTCCTCAATTCTTTGGAATAGTTTCAGTAGGAATGGTACCAGTTCTTCTTCGTACTTCTGGTAGAATTCAGCTGTGAATCTCTTTTGGTCCCGGGCTTTTTCCACTTGGCAGGCTATTCATTACTGCCTCAATTTCAGAACTTGTTATTGTTCTGTTCAGGGATTCGATTTCTTCCTGGTTCTTCCTTGGGAGGGTGTTTGTATCCAGGAATTTATGTATTTCTTCCAGATTTTCTAGTTTATGTACATAGAGGTGTTCATAATATTATCTGACGGTTATTTGTATTTCTGTGGGGTCAGTGTCATTTCTAATTCTGTTTACTTGAATCTTCTCTCTTTTATTCATTAGTCTAGCTAGTGGTCTATCTATGTTATTAATTTTTTCAAATAACAAACTCCTAGATTCTTTGATCTTTTGAATGGTTTTTGTGTTGCTATCTCCTTCAGTTCAAGTCTGATTCTGGTTATTTCTTGTCTTCTGCTAGCTTTGGGATTTGTTTGCTCTTTGTTCTCTAGTTCTTTTAGTGGTGAAACATCATAACTAAAAGAGGTTGAAAATTTTGACATTTTTCTGACTTTTTGATGTAGGCATTTAATGCTATAAATTTCCCCCTTAACACTGCATTAGCTATGTCCCAGAGATTCTGGTATGTTGTCTCTTTGTTCTCATTGCTTTTCAAAAACTTCTTGATTTCTGCCTTAATTTTATGATTTACCCAAAAGTCATTCAGGAGTAGGCTATTCAATTCCCATGTAATTTTATGGTTTTGAGTGAATTCCTTAGTATTGATTTCTAATTTGATTGCTCTGTGGACCAAGAGGCTGTTTGTCGTGATCTCAGTTCTTTTGCATTTGCCAAGGAGTGTTTTACTTCTGATTATATGATTGATTTTAGAGTAAGGGCCATGTGGCCATGAGAAGAATGTACATTTTGTTGTTTTGGGATAGAAAGTTCTATAGATATTCATAAGGTTCAGCTGATGCAGCCACAGCACTTTCTTCTAACAATTCTGTCATTTAATCACCTCAAATCAGAAACATATAGTTCGAACTTTGTTTTGACATACTTTTTCTATTACAGGTTTTTCTCTAATACAGTCATTTACATATTTTAAATACATCTATTCTCAGTACATATGTCTCTGACAAAGGTAATCTTTGATTACATCTTCCTGGGGGAAGTTGGATAAAGACATATCTCAGGATTGAATTAGGAGAAAGAGAAACTTGTGTTTCTGGGTGGACGATGAACGTGCTTGATCATTTTCACTATTCCCCTACCTGATTATTGCCATCAGACACTTCTAGTAGATTTGATATATGTCATGTTTTCTTTCTTTTAGATTTATACTGATAACTCAGTGTTCAAATATCAGTGCAAACCTAGAATCATTGTGCAATTCACTGCTCAAACATTTATTTATTTAAAAATTCCCAGTCCTGATGCTATTACTGTTTTAGAAACAAACCCTGGGCTAGGTGTTCAGGGCATGATGCAGCTCTACTACAGAATGATAATTTAAAGAGCTTTTTGTTTTCTTTCTCTTTGCATGGAGGTAAAGACTTTTCTGGTATTGATAGAAAGTAAAAGTTGTGCCATGTTGACAGTACAGATGAGACAAGGCACGGCATTGACTGTTCCATCTGGTGTTTCTTAAATAGGATAAACTATTCTTAGAGCTCTGTGAAGTGTCTGCTTCATCTCACAAGAGTTGGAAATGACTGGGCCTCTTAGTGAACTCAATAGGTAGAAGATGTGACTTTTAAAGCTAGATGAGAAAAAAGTGGAGACATAAGGCATATGGAGAAGAAATGTCTAGCAAGGGATTCTGTTTCTATGAAAATTCAACAAATAGGAGTTTTTGTTTTGTTTTTTAACAATAATCACAATTCTGTTCCCAATCCCAAAACCTTATTTTTAATAAAAAGCCATATTTGTCCTCTTAAATAATCCTTTTGAGATTATTATTACAATTTATTATTTGCAATGATAAACTCAGCAATCCACAGGTGTTTAGCTGAAATATCAAAGCCACTATCTCTGCATGTGGCTCATAACATTTTTGGCAGCTATTTCTGCAGTAAAGCTTCCTTTCTATCCTCTAGTCTGGGCACTGAAAAAGCTGGTACATTGCAATGGGCCCTGTGTAATTGGATGGCTGTGAAGTTATCTCAGATTATTCTCGTTTTTCTGTTTTACAACATTTTTTGTCTTATTAATTGCTTTTTTCAAGCTAAATGTTAGATAGCACAGGTTTTTGATCAGAAAGTCTTTGGAAATTTTCTTGGGAATCACCATCTTATAACATAAAGTTTAAAAAGCAAGCTTCAAAAGACCAATCCTAGATTGTGATTAACCTGATGAGTCATATTGGCAATCAGATCCAAGAACAGTAGAGTTCAAGTGTAATTTACTTGGTTTCTTATGTCTCCATGTGTTTATGGAAAGGGCTCATTCACTATAGTACCAAAACTTTAAAATAACTAGGAATTACATATTTTTAAAAGACTATAAACCTATACTAGAAGATAGAGAAAATATTGAAAAACAGAAGTATAACAAGATTCTGGTATAGAAGATTCATGTGGTAAATATATCTTTTCCTGAGTGAATCTATAAATTCATTGTAATAATTACAATAAAAACCCCAGAGGGGCTTTAATGTAACTTGACTCTAGAGTTCCTCTGGAACAGAAAGTCTGTAAAATAGTTAAGAAAGTATCAAGAAAAAAATAAATAAGAAAAATACCAATTGTTCTTTTTACATGATTATTGATATTGGTGATTATTTCGTGGACAGTTCAGTTTGCTTTATGAACAACCCATAGGTCTTTTTAAAATTAGTCCAAAAGTTATATTTTTTTCTAGTTCAAGAGATTTATGTCACATTTCACCAGTGCCTTTCTGGATGAATTAATTTTGTACAAGTCAACTCCCCTTAAGGTTTTATTAGTATGATTTTATAAGAACAAGACTGTAGTATGTTTGCCACAAAATAATGCTTTAAAGATTTTATTATTTTTCATTATTTTACACAAAAATCTCTAAGGCTATGAAGTAGTATCAAGTAGTTTTAATAGTAAACTAAATAGTGAAACCGAAGTTAAAATTATTTTTCTAATTTTAAGTAGTCTCTGAATAAACCCATGACCAGGATAAATATTTTGTCATTACAAAAAATAATAAATCAATTTAAAAATGATCATCTGTATATGGTCATGCTTCACTGTAATACAAATTAGTCTATTCCTGGACTCTTAACTCTGTGTCAATAACATCTTACAAGAGGATTCAAGCAGAGAAACAGATGCAAATTTATTGTCTAATTTACACTTAATGAGATGATGGGAGTTGAATCTGTGAACTACTTTTCTTCTTTCATGACCCATGAAAGGAATTCTAAGGAAAGCTGGTGGTTTCAGAACATGATATATTTTGAAAATATTCTATTGTATGGGATCTTGAATTTTATCCTAGACTGCTCCAATGAACTACCTACAAACAGGCCAAGGTAGCACTTGAAATGGATGTTTTACTAAAGATTCTATGTCAAAGTAAAGTTAAATCAAGCTGAGACAGAATGATGTTCTTCTACATTAACTGAGTTTCTGGTGATCACTATTTTGCATTTAGCAGTCTTGGGCTTCTTACAGATTCTTTGTCCTGGGCCCTCACTGAGTATGTTGTTCCAGGGGGTACTTTCTTCTGCTGCGACAGAAGCCCTCTCCCTGAAGAAGGCAGCCCTCCCCAGACCAGGGGTATTGCAGGCAACAAGGAGCTTTCACACAGGGCAGCCATGTCTTGCTCCTCTACCACCTCTTCCTGAATATGGAGAAGTTCATCTTGGGCTGATCCCTGAGGAATTCTTCCATTTTCTTTATCCTAAAACTGGTATAACAGGACCTTATGTGTTTGGAACTGGACTTATGTTGTATGCTCTTTCCAAAGAAATATATGTGATTACCCCAGAGATCTTCTCTACCATATCAGTAGTAGAGTTACTTATCTTTGTAATTAAAAAATACGGTGCCTTTGTTGGAGAATTTGCTGATAAACTGAATGAGCAAAAAAAAAAAAAAATTGCCCGACTAGAAGAGGTGAAGGATGCTTCCATCAAACAAATCCAGGATACCATTGATTTGGAGAAGTCACAGCAGGCTGTGGGTCACAAGTGCCATTACCTTTTTGATGCCAAGAGGAATAACATTGCTATGACTTTGGAGAATACTCTTCAGGAATGGCTGCATCGAGTATAAAAGGAGGTAAAGAATCACCTGTACTATCATATCTCTGTGCAGGTTATGATGTGTTGAAAGGAACAAGAGCACACGATAAACTGGGTGGAAAAGCATGTGGTAGCGAAGCAAATGGTGCAGAGCACAGCTAGAAAAGAAAATTGCCAAGTACCTTGCTGATCAAAAGTTGTTCATAAAGAAGGCTCAAGCTTGAGCAGTCATGTAAATTTATCTATCCCAATTGAGACAGCTAAAAACCCTTGACCTACTAAATGGAAACTAGTCTATGTGACGAAATCTTTCTGTATTGCTGTCTACTGAAGTTATGGTTTACCCTGCCTAAACATAAAAAGTTTGAGTTTCCTATGCTGAGAGAACTAAATCTATTGGCCAGTCAGATGTTTCTCATCCTCCTTACTCCACATTTTGAGTTGTTCTATGATCACTTTTAAATAAGTAGTTTGCCTTTATTAAAACTGTCTAGTTAAAGATTATCAAGCTATAGTTTAAATTTGTAATGAACTCCACCATATTGTAATAAAGTAACAGTTGGGAAAAAAAGGAAGCAATCTTGGGATATAGAAAGAATGTTCCAACCGTCTTGTGAGGCTCAGTTTTGTGAGTAAAAGACAGCTGATGAGGCTGGATATAGAATTGGGATTTGGGCCAGATTTACAGATAAGAGGAACTGAAATGACTATATTTAATAATTTATTCAAAACTATTTATTGAGTGCCTCTGATGGGCCATGCATCTTGTTGGATGTAAGGATACAGTGATGAACAAGATCAGCAGGGCCACATATTCCAGGAGCTTATTATTCAGTTGATGGGGAAAGGCATACTCTATTTCGTGTGAAAATTCCTTGTAATGTTGAAATAGGGTAATATCTGTAAAGAGTGTGACAAGCTGTATTTGCTCAATAAACATTATTTTTTTCCCTTCTGCTTTGCATCTTTTTGTACTGGATATCTATTTGTGATCAGTTGCCAAGAAGATTTAGCATTCATGCAACTTTCTTTTTGACTGCTGATTGAATGTAGGTCATGAACTTATCAGTGATGTAGAGAAAAAGATGACTACACAGTGTACTCTGTAACTCATGAGCAAATAAAAGAGAGAAGCATGTGTCCATAGTGGGAAAGCAGCCATTTCAAAGGTAGACATCCAGATAAGTCATGGGATAATTCAGAGGTTAGAAGAAAGTGGTTCAGAATCTCTCCCCACTCGATCAATTGATTATAAGTGATACAGATCCCCTTGCTAATATCATAGTGGTATCCTTGGAAACTCATAGTTCTGATGAGAATGATAGGAGCCAAATTTCAAGTTATTGGGTTATTTAGATTCACCTCCAGGGTCTTCCATCCTTTCTGAGAAAGCATCACTTTAAGGAGAAATGGAAAATGAGAGATTATTGTCAGAGAATGACTGCAGGCTCTTTAAGCCAGTGACGATGTCTGTGCAAGGTAGGGTTGGCTAGGCTAGCAGGTAGATTCAAGATGCACTAGATTAAAAGGCAGTAAAATCTTTCAAGCAGCCATTTAAACCACACTGTTCTAGACTTATTCCAACAATTACTGTTAAAGACTTAGCAAGTTCTGCTACATTAACTCTTTGACCTGGTTCACTTCTGCTATGCAATACACCCCTTATGAACTGCTTGATAGCTCTGGACCAAAGGCTGTGCCTCCTTGACCTGGGCTTATCCTTATGTTGCACATGAAAGAACTGATTTGTCTTACAGTGTCAATGTCTTCATTCCTTATTCACTTAACAACATTGGCTTTATCGAGTACTAACCACGTGTCAGATATTCTTCTAGACACCAAGGATACAGCAGCGAAAGAAACAGACAAAAACACCTGCCTTTGTGGATATGATTTTGTATTGTGTGTGGTTTGGGATAGGGAGAAATACATAAACATAAAAGTTAAATTTTATAATATTTAAAATGTGTAAAACATAGATCAAAGTAAGGGGATCAGGAGGGATGAGGGAGAAGAAATCTTAAATGGGATGGTGACATTAAGGTAAGAGTTCAGCCAGACTTAAGAGAGAGTGTGTCAGGAAGATATCTAGAAAGAGTATTCCAAGCAGAAAAAAACAGATGAAGGTGCCTGAGGCAGGAATGTGTCTGGTATGAGAGAAAATCATGAAGAAAGTGACTGTGGCTGGAACAGAGCAAGAGGGGAGAAATGAAGGAAGGAGGTTAGAGAAGGACTAACCTCCTTCCTTCATTTTTGTAGAGTCTTGTAAGCCATAATAAGACCTGTCAGTTTCCACTTTTGCCTTGCCATGCATAATGTCTCTGTTACTTGGCAACCATCAATCTTTTGCACTTGTTTCAACACCTAACAAGGGTCAGTTTATGATACTTGATTATCTAAGCATATGGAAAGAATGACGGGAAGGCAGAAAGAGAAGGGTTCATGGTCTCCACAGAGTTGCTGATTGGTTAGACAAATGCTAAGATTGATTGTTGGCAATTGATGAGTGGTTTGTAGTTGGTTTTTGCTATCTGAAGGCACGAATGCACCCCACTGGCTGTAGACATGAATCTTTGACATGAGATAAGGAAGATGACTGGAGAATTTCCTAACTCAGGAGCTGCCAGAGAGACTCCAGCTTCTGTCAATTAAGGTATTCTACATCTACAATGCTGACAGGTATCAGTCACTTTTTAGCCATTTGTATATGTTCAAAGAGCCATTTCTTGGTCCGGGGTTATTTTTTACTTGTTTGACCATATGTAGTTTTAATTTTAGCAGTTAATTTTCACATTTTTCATCCATTTTTTGGAATGTTACCTTTTGGTCTTTTATTTTAAAAAATCATAACGACATTTTAATCCTTTGCTTTTAAAATGAGGAACAGGAAGCACCAGCATAAAGGGAGAGTTCTAAGGATCCTATTCAAACCCTGAAAATGTGGGACACCCCTTTTTCTCCTCCCCAAAACTCTGTAGGGCTTTTGATGATTGGAAAAACATTTTGAATCCCAGCCTCAGATAAGGAAAGGCAATTTCAAGAAGTCAGTCCCCCCCCCCAGGAAGATTCACACTTCCACTACAACTAAATGAAACAGAGAAAATAGCTGAACACTTGGAAGAATCAGCAGCTCTTCATTTTTCTAGTAACATATGCTACCTAGATACCCATAGATGTTTTTGTATTTATATGATGATGCCATTGTTTCAGGAGCAATGTTCAGATGCCATAGCTTATACTCACACTAAATTCAGAAAATGTCAAATGTAGTGAGATGAATATAAGTTGATCAGTTCTGACCATGAGATTCAAATTCTACCTAGGGATGTTAGGTAATTCAGAAAATGAGGTAATGTCATGTGTCTTTAGTGACTTAAAGTATGCTGAGGTGACGTCAACCCACAGAAACACAAATTAGAGCCAATAAATCAGTTACAGCTGAGAGAGGTTGGGGCCTATTGCACTCAGTCGATTGAAAGTTGTGGCCTTTGAAAGGACAGTGAGGCCAGAAGAAAAGGCATTTGCAAAGCAGAGAAACATTGAAAAACATTTAATCTAAAAGATAAAATGTCTTACCAATCATTCTCTTCTTCATTTCAGCCTCCATTCATACTGCCATGCTAGATATTTTTTCATGGCCTGATAGCAAATTGGATTATATTTTCCATTTCTGGGAAGTTTTTTCTTTTTGAGACGGAGTCTCGCTGTCGCCCAGGCTGGAGTGCAGTGGCGCGATCCCGGCTCACTGCAGGCTCCGCCCCCCGGGGTTCACGCCATTCTCCTGCCTCAGGCTCCCGAGTAGCTGGGACTACAGGCGCCCGCCACCTCGCCCGGCTAATTTTTTGTATTTTCAGTAGAGACGGGGTTTCACTGTGTTAGCCAGGATGGTCTCGATCTCATGACCTCGTGATCCGCCCGCCTCGGCCTCCCAAAGTGCTGGGATTACAGGGCGTGAGCCACCGCGCCCGGCCGATTTCTGGGAAGTTTGTCTTCCTAATAAAATAAGGTCCCACTTGTTTGAATCCAAGTGCACGGTGAGACAGAAAGGAATGTCTCTTCTAGGCAACCACCAGGGGGTAGTCTGGATCTGATTTAAGAGTAAGTGAGGAGCCCAAACTGAGGTGGGTATGAGAATTCAGGGTTTGTTTTTTGTTTTTTGTTTCTTTTTGGCCCATTCTTGGTCTTGGTCTTTAAACCTTGGGAATCCAGTTTCAGGACTGCGTTATACTTTGGGCATAAAGAAACTTTCCAAAAGCAATTTGTCTAATCATATTTTGAGAGGCTTCTTGACTTCTTCCTCAACAAATGGCTTTTTAACATCTGCACTGGTAAATCTAGGCCTGGGGTCCCAACTAAGCTCTCAACCCTCACAACCTCAACCCTTTCACCTTCAAATGACCCTGAGATTAACAAGCTGATTTCCTTGAGGTCACAATAACTTGGAATAAGTCTCCAAGGCATAGATACCCTTAAAAAGCCAGAGGAAACAAATTAGCATTCTGAGTGGGAACTGTCCTATCATTCACTTTGCCTCTTAAGGACAATTAAAATGTGGTCAGTCTGGCCGGGCGCGGTGGCTCAAGCCTGTAATCCCAGCACTTTGGGAGGCCGAGGCGGGCTGATGACGAGGTCAGGAGATCGAGACCAATCCTGGCTAACACGGTGAAACCCCGTCTCTACTAAAAATACAAAAATTAGCCGGGCGCGGTGACGGGCGCCTGTAGTCCCAGCTACTCGGGAGGCTGAGGCAGGAGAATGGCGTGAACCCGGGAGGTGGAGCTTGCAGTGAGCCGAGATTGCGCCACTGCACTCCAGCCTGGGCGACAGAGCCAGACTCTGTCTCAAAAAAAAAAAAAAAAAAAATGTGGTCAGGCTGAGAAGCCAAAATATAATTCCATAATTTTAATTAGAATATGACTTTCACTGTATCTGATTCATGCAGATAAGTCAGTTTTATTTCTTATTTATTTTATTACTTTTTATTGAAAAATTGGAATGGTAAAAATTTCTAATAGTACTGGAGGCTAGAAAATAAAAAGTAAAATACATTTCTACTCCATTGTCCATCTCCCTTTTCCAGAGATAACCACTACCAATAGGGTCTTGTTTATTCTTCTAGAAAAAAATGTATACATAAACATATATATTCAATTTTTTAAACGAGTGAGAACATCTCATGTACACACATCTGTGTTTTGCTTTTTCATTTTATTTTTACTATATGTCTTTTTGGGAGGTTCCTTGAGAAAATGTCTTTATGCTTATGGTTGAGTATACATCTTGGCAAAACTGCTAAGTCTGTGTTTACATGTATTTGAATTTTTGTTTTATTGAGGTATAATTGATATATGAAAAATTTTCATGTTTAATGTATATATTTTGATGTATTTGGATATATGCATACACCTGTGACCCCATCATCACAATCAAGATACTAAACATATTTTAGTTTTTGTTTCCGTCTCCAAAAATTTTCTTGTGTTTTTTTTGTGTGTGTTTTGTGTGTATGTGTGTGGCAAGAATACTTAACATGAGATCTCCTCTTAACATATTTTAAAGTGTACAGTAGCATGTTATTAACTATAGGCACTATGATATATAGCAGATCTATAGAACCTCTTTATCTTGCATAATAGAACTTTATATTCATTATGCACCAACTCCCCTTTCCTGTATTTTAATTTTTTGATGGATATTACCAGGTTGCCTGCCAAGGAGACTGCCCCAATTTCTACTCTCATTATCATAATTTGAAAGTATTCATTTCTCCATACCATGGCCAATACAGCACTTTCTAAACTTTTGATCTGTGACACTATATTGGATAAAAGGTATATCCCACTGTTTGAGTTGGCATATCTTTAGTTATAAGTCAGTTTGAATATCTTCTGACCTGCATATAAGCCTTTTGTAATTCCTTTTCTTAGGTTTCATCTGGATTATTATGTTGCCTTCTGGCACCTTTGTGGACAAGAACAACATACAGTCTTTGAGGTCATATTGTCATTGGTGTTGCCAATGACATTTAGCAGCTGTGTATAAACACAGTATTATTTCATTATAAAACTGTGGTGAAAGATAAGGGTACTTTTATTGTTATAGTGGGAGAGAAACATTATACATCCCATCTGACAGGCACTTGATTAGTATTGTGATAACACACAGTCTATGCTCTGTAAAATGTTTGCATTTCCCTTTGAAATGGATTTTACTCCTTTACTCCTTAAATTAAAACATTCCTCATAATTCTTATACCATAAACTGCTACAAACAGCCAGATTTATTTTTTGTCAACTTGTATTTGAAAATCTTTTGCAGCATTATTTTAGTCTTACGAAAAAGCAAATTGGTCATAATTAACATTTAGAAATATCTTTTTAGTGAGCAAACATTTTCATTCAGTATATTCTCTGGCAATGCCTTTTTGAGCTGCTTGGCTTATAAACACATAATATACACTAATTGTGGAAACCAGGAGCCTGGTATTCTCTCTTATTTTGGTAGAAGCTGCTTTGCATAGGTTGTATTTATTAGCTATGCTGGTGACACACATCGTCTGTGACTAATGTGGAAATGCTGATAGTTTACAAGCAGCAGATAAAATAGGCCTTAGGATGTGAATAAATTTAGGATCAGTACATATTTTTAAAATCCTGCTAAAATCCAAGATAAAAATAAAGAAGCAAAGATGGTTTTCATTATTATCATGACCAGTACTTTTAAAATGGTTTTCTTAGTGAGGAATAGCAGCCTCAGGGCAGGGGAAATATAATGGGATTAAAATAAAACTAGTGCCATGATCTTAATGTCTAAATAGATTAATTTTACCTGCACAGGAAGCTGTAATATCATGTTTCTGGTAATAACTGGAATATTCTTGGCCATGTTTTTGGAATTTACATGAGTGGTATACTCTAATTTCTAGGGGAAGCCTAAAGATTCCCAAAGATTCCCCACTCATTTCCTACCCCACCACCTGTGGCAGACAGATTTTAATGTGGCTTTTGAGATCTGTGTCTCCTGGTGTTCATACCTTTGTACAATACCTCCCCTAACTGGGTGAAATTGTTGACTTGCTTCTAATCAATACAATAGAGCAAAGATGATGGGATGCCACCCCATGATTAAGTTATGTTATAGAAGGCTCTGTCTTCCTGGCAGTATTGAACGGACTACTTTCCTGGTTTTGAAGAAGCAAGCTGCCATATTGTGGGCTGCCTGTATGGGTATAATGAGAAAAACCAGGAATTGTATTAAAAAACTTTCCTCCCGAACTAGGAGGGAGCTGAGAGACCAAAGAAAGGCTCAGACAAATCCAGATTGGCAAGTAGATGACTTTATTAGGACTTACATGTGAGGCACTCCTGGATGGCAGCAAGACAACTTTAGAGATCCATGCTGCTTCCCATTCTTAAGCTGCTTTTAAGCTAATTTTCTGACTCTTTTCCAACTGCGTGTGTGTGTGTGATGGGACTGTTTTCCTTGGTAGGTTCTCAAATACTCTCTGGGATATTTGAGTTCTCAAGGACACCTGCTCTTGGGCTGGGCATTGTGACCTTGGCACAGGGTTCAGGCAGCGGACATACAACCTTGTGTAACCTGGTGGGTGACCCACCACACTACAGTGGGGAGGCCCATATGGCAAAGCACTGAAGGTGACCTGCAGAAGATGAGGGCCTTAGTCCTATAGCTGCAAGGAACTGAATTCTACCAACAACCATGAGAGTTTGGATAGAAACCCCAGGCTCAGTATCACAGCTCTGACTGACACCTTGATTGCAGCCTTGTGAGACTCTGAAGCAGAGAACCCAGATAAGCTGTGCCTAGGCTCCTGACCCAAAGAAACTATGAGAGAATAAATGTGTGTTGTTTGAAGCTGCTAAATTTGTGGTACACCACAAATAAACCACTAGACAAAAAACACAACCCGTGGCATGTTGTATTTTTGTTCATAATAGTCACTGTCCTTCTCTTGGAGCAGATGATATTTCCATTGGCATCACATAATATGTGGTATCCATCCCAACAGAAGGGTTATACATTTTTGCCTTTTAAACTTGGGAGTGACCATCTGATTTTCTTTGGCCCATTGAATCTGGACAGAGGCAGAAACTTTGAGAGCCAGTTTGAGGTTAGGCATATTTTTCTTTTCCCCTCTTCACCAGATTGTGTCTGATTTGTGTTGAACATGTAGTAGCAACCAAAAGTAAACTTTCCCTTTTGTAAGCCATTGAGATTTTAGGTTACTACAGCATAAACTAGTCTTTCCTCCTGAGAAGAAATAATTCTGTCAATGACACAACTGGGTCAAGTTGCCATGCAGAGTTTTTAAAATTTTGTGGCAGGCTCCTTTAGATGGCTTCCCTCATTGTATTATCTTCCTTTGGTGATTGCTTCACAATCATTCTTCTGTGTCTTCCAGAAACAATCTGGTGCAATCGGATAGTCTGGAGTTGAATGTTCTTGGGACTCTTATCTGAACAACCTTCTTGAGATTAGGTTACAGAGCAAGGGGAAGGAAAGGTGAAGTGCACTACTCAAGCCTTAGAAAAAGGCTGCTTCTATGGGCTAATTTTTGCATCTTCTTCCTTACTTTTTTAGAAGAAAGATTTCAAAGAGCAAGGTTAGGTTGGGGTCCAGGAAAGGACCAAAGAGGCTATTTTGTCTGCTTCTTGTTGGGAGAAAGGATTCCTAAGACCATAAGTGGTACAGCTAAGTTCTCAGGGTGAGAAACCAAGTCTTAACTGGTATAAACAGGGTTTCTTCTCTCAAAATGTCCACCATGCTATGACTCCTCAAGATTTAGCCATGTTAAGTAGCTAGTAAAGGACGGAGGGATTTTTAGGTTGCTAGCATTTCTCTCACTGGAGAGCCAATGAGCACTGCTGATGGTACTTAAATATTGAAGGATAGTAGAGGAAGGCAAGATGATATGTTTCCCTCAAATGCTACCTTAATTGATCATTTAATGAAGGACAGGACATTTTCAGAATTTGCATTCTTGTCAGAATATAGAATGGAGACTATTTCTAAATTCCTTTGAAAATATTTTAATGTGAAATAGGATAATTTTCTATACAATGCTTAACTTTGACTAGTATTGACTTACCGTCACCTGAATCAACAGACCTGGGTTGGAATTCTTACTGTTTCATTTGTTTTTATATTTTTTATTTTATTTTCCCTCTAGATTTATTGAGTCATAATTGACAAAAAAGTTATATATTTGTGGTACACAAAATTATAATTTGATATATATATACATTATGAAATTATTGCCACTATCAAGCTAATTAACACATCTACCCACATAGTTATCATGTGTGGAGGGGTGTGTGTTGTGAGAATATTTAAGATCTCTCAGCAAACTTCAAGTACACATATGTTAATAATATTGTTGTTTACTCTACCATTTAATTGGGTGTATGCCCTTGGATAAATGTCTTCAACTCTGTGATTCAGTTTCTTCATCTATAAAATATACCTATCTCCTATGATTTTTAAAGAATTAACTAGTACATGTAAAGTGCCTGCTTAATAAACCTAACGTACTCTTATTAATTGCCACAAGTGCTTTACAACAGACAAACTTCTTACCATATTATTGAAAAGGAGATCTCATATGCCCAAATGTCAATTCATATACTTTCAGTTGGTTTTTTCCTGTGCTTCCAGATTGGCTATTTCACACATTTATTAGAATAACTATAGAAATCACAGCTTTCTTTAAGCCTCTTTTCTTGTTACACTCCTCCTACCAGCTGTTTTCTTTCTAGCAACAAAGTTGGAACTATAGTTTAAAAAAAAAAACTAGTTATGCCGATAAAGGAGAAAAAAATATTTTTGCTTCAGATGCAGTTACTTGCTTCCTTTGTATCAGGAAAGGAATCAGGCAGCTATCAACTAAACACAAAGGTTCTGATATGCACCATACCTATTTGTCACTGGCAGCCCTGCCTAGGTCAATAGCATAATAAAACTTCCTTCTAGGGCAAAAAGATTGACCTGAGAATGGGACAGAACTGGTAATTAATTGATGGAGGCTGAGGAAAACTGGTAGAGTGTCAAAATCAGGATGTCTGTAAGTGAGATGAAAGTTTCAGAGGTTTTTTATTCAGGTGGAGAGGATTTGGGCTAAGGGAGGCTTTAGGATGGCCGTGATTCTTGTTGATGTTTGGTAACTAGAGTATAAGGACTGAGGCTTGATTGAAATAAGATGAAGAATCTGGAAGCATGACTCATTCCTGAAGACAAAGTTTCTTCAGGAATTAGGAGTTAGATAGGACCACAGGTGTCCAGGGTAGAAGGCTAAGCTGAATTAGGCCTGGGGGTACTGCATGTCTGATGGGGGTAGATTAGGAAAGCTGTAGCTCACTGACCACTGAAAACCACAAACACTGAGAAACTCAGAAGGAACCCCCAGCCTGACTGTCCCTGGTAAGAGCTTGGCAATGGCTGAACTCCCAAGAGGAAGACACTATTCCTGGCAGCTTGGGTGAGGCTGAGACAGACACATAGAGTTGAAACCTGCAATGCATTATTTTCTTTGTCTTTTCAAAGCAGAGCCATTTTATATTTAAAGGGGTCAAAAGCACAACCCCTACTATTGTTAGCTTCCAGCTGTTTGCTGACATGTGTGGAAATGAAAATTTGGGAGGGGCTGGTCCTTGACCTCATTAGCATGTGTAGTTTTACTTTTTTGTACCTAGAAAAGAATTTATGTAACTGCTCTTATCCAAAATTAAGCTTGGGAATATGTTTGTTTAAAACCAACTAATCTTCGTGTTTAAGTAAAGCCAATTTAATTCGTAAGTATGAGTAATTACAACTATTATCTATTTTATAAAATCCCATTAAATTTACTTTGAAGATTTAAGGAAAATTATGGTTAAAGTCTTAAATCTTAAGAATATGTTTTTGTAGACTATATGATCATAGCGAGGTCAAATTAGAATCTTTTTAGCAAAAAATAGAGGTAACAAAATAAACCTAATATGTACCTTAAATATTTTCATCTCATATTTTTCTACACATGAATATGTTTATTTGGTTGACACAATAATAGAGAAAGATTCTTTTAAGCTAATTGGTTTTTTTAATAACAAATTTTGTCCAAAGAAAACCACATCTTGTTAAGATTTAAGCGATTTCGTTTATTAGGGAAATGAGGAAGATTCAACCTCTGACTTGAGGGATTTTATCTTTCTTTGAACCTAAAGTAATTATAAGAAGAAATGTGTATATGGATATGTAAACATGTGTTATAGCCAAAGTATGGGACAGGTGATTTCTGACAATAGATAGCAAAATTTATAATTAACTTAAGCAGCTGGCTAAGCACCGAAGTGTCACACAGAAGAAAAAACAGTGTCTCATTGCAAGCCAAATATCACTGCTAGTAGCCAAATGATGCATTATATGGCTAAACACAGGCTTTCTGACTTCCAAATACATGCTGGTCATTAGCCAACTGAAACAAATGAAGTTAACATTATCTAACAAATGTTACCTTATTTGAAATTCAGACTATAGCCCATAATGTTTTGGTGACAGACTGATTTTAAGTCAGTGAGGAAGTTGCTTTTGAAATACATTTCTCATCTGCATCTCCATGTATGTGATTTTCTGACTAGTCTGATTCATCCATTTGTCTAATATAGCAGTTATTTAGCTTTTGATTAACAAAGTAAGGTTCTGAATAGATAAAATAATTATGAATACTAGACTTTATCAAGAGATGAAATTATTTTTAAAAATTCCATCAGCATTTTTAGTGTACGCTTTTGTTTGTCTACTCAATAACAGTAACTTTTCCTTCTTTTTTCTAACAAAACTCTGATTCAATTTGGTTACCCCACTGGTAGTGCACCTTAAGGGAGATATACTCCTGTATCAGCCTGGGGCTGAATCATGAATGGTTTAAGCCAATCATGGTGGTCTCCTTGCCTTTGCCGAAAACCAGTTTATGTATAGGCACGTGATGCACATCTGAGAAGTGAGATGCTGTGAATGCTTCTGATCAAGGCTTTCCTTGCTATAAAAAGTTACTGGAATATTGTTTTGGCAACTAATTGAGTGCATGAATTGAGTAAATGGTTACATCATAGATAGTGAGCATTAGTTTTAAAAAGCATGTGACATATAAAATGATTACAGAGGAAGCACTATATTAAACTAATTAACATTAAATAATTATTATTTAGAAATGCAAAAACAACTCCACCAATATCAAGGTACTCACTAGAATGGCTAAAAAAAAAAGTGACGATACAAGTGTTGCAAGAATGTGGGACAACAGTAACTCTTATATGTTGGTGAATTTCTAATGAAATATATTATACTTCATTAGAGAAGTTTACCAACAATCCTTCCCAAACCTGAAGAGGAAAAAGCTGTTATCTTCTGTTGCTAGATATTATTGTATCTGTCTGTGTCACCTAGAATGGTGGCAGCTGTCATGTGGCTGTCACCTGGCTAAGGATGGCAAGGCAGAAAGAAGTAAGAAAACCGTTTTATGACACAGTTGAGCACGAAATATAAAAACCTAAAATGGCCCTGTCTTGGGAATAATTGTATCAGATAATGCTGTTTATGTACTATTTAAGCCAAATTGAATTGTTATTTTCTGTTAATTATAGCTGAAACTATTTCAGATGATAATTGTCTGTTAACATTAAAAGCCAGGACTGACCATCTAGATTAGTTTCTTCCATAACACAGAAAAGATAGCCCTTCCATCATTAATAGGAGGAGACATGGTAATCATTTGCACGGGTAGAAGAAGGTTATAACATGATGGGGTTCATGTTGAAAGGAGTGGGGAGCATAACATTCTAGTGCAGGACATTTGGGAAGAAAGAGGCAGAGATGAGAAGTGAACTACTTCGGATTGACTGAAGTCCTAGAGGAGAGACAAAGACATATGGATGGGAATATAAAGCAGCACATCTCTTGTACCAATCTATATTTGATATTCTAGCCTGGTATTTTATTGTAAAGAATCCTATACCTACCTGTGGGAGACTGTATTAGTGTTAGAGGGATGGTGCATGCATAGAGGGAGCCTCGGTGTAGCTCCTTTAAGGCACCTTCATTTTTCATATGGTGGAGATAGAAATTCCAAATCCCAGGCTTCTCTTGAAGTAGAGAGATAGAATGTTAGCTGGGAGTTAGGGTGGGGAGCTTGCCAGAAAACATAGTGATTGCAGGGATGAAGTGACTCTGTATTAAAGGACTTTTGGACAGACTACTTGGGATTCACTGCCAACCCTAAGGGGATTTAAAGCACCACTGAGAGCTGAGGTGGGTCCATGCCAGTAGACAATACCACTAGGCCCTGACCAAGGTGGAGGAGAACAGGTCATGAGCTACGGCTCTTGGGCAGGTACCAACAATGCCCTGCCATCCTTAGCCAGTTGACAGCCAGCAGGGTCACTAGTACCTGGACAAACAAAGAAATACTTTTCATTAAGGGCTAGAAGAGTGGCACAAAAGCATATGGTACAAATAAGAGACTTTTTCTTCCCATGCCAACAAAGGATCTAGCAAATGACCTTACAGGTTCAGATAAACCTTGGTAAGATGAAAGAGAGGGTAAGGTAATCTGAAAAATTGAAAAAGACTGAACATCCCTAAGAGATGATGTAAAACAAACATTACTCATTTTCTTTGTACTTTGACACTTTTGCAGGCAGTCCTTGGTTTTAATTTTGGCTCCACTGTTTACTAACTGAATGTCTAAGGCAGATTATTTAAGCTTCATGTGCTTCGGATAGCTCCTCCAGGGAATGAGAATAATAACTTATATACTAGTAACTTGTATACTAGGCATACTGTGAACATTACAAGATATATGTATATATCTTGTAATCTATATCTATATCTATATCTATATCATTCCAAAAAGAAATTGGGCTAAATAGACTACTTAGACATAAACCATATGACTGTACTTTTCTCTTTGGAAAAGCAGAGTAGAAGTGTATACTTACAGATGGGGGTGTGTTGGGTGCTTTAGCTTGGGCAGAAGACTGGTTATCCGGAGGTGAGTTGTGAGGCAGAGATCAGAGGAATGGTCACCCCTGGGATGCTCTGTCCTGGTTGAGCCTATGGGTGAGAGTGACGTGATATCAAACTATTTGTCTGGGTCTACCAAAATCAAGTTAGGATTCATTCAGGGTCTGGGAGGGGGACGTAGTTTTGAGATGAGGATATCATTCCTTGGCTTGCAGCTGCATCAATCTAATCTCTGCCTCTGTCATTATATGGCTGTCTTCACATTGTCTTTCCTCTGTGTGTATCTGTCTTATTTTAACTTTAAAGACCACATTTAACCAAATTTCCAAATAAGGTTACATTCTGAGGTACTAGGGTATACCTCTTACTGGGAAACAGATGATTCAACACAAAACAGTTCAACTCCCCAAATGTATGTCTTTCCCATGTGCAAAATATTAATACATTCACCCCATCCCAACATTGCTAAAAGTCTTCATCATTCCAGCATCAATTTTTAAGTCCCAAATCTCATCTAAACACTATCAAATCAAAGTCTCAAATCTCATTATCTAAATCATTCAAATCAATTATGGGTGAGATACAATATTATTTATCCTGAGGAAAATCTTTTTTTCATCATTGAAATTGTGAAACCAGACAAGTCCTATGTTTCTAAAATACGATAGTGGGACCAGCATAGAGTAGACATTCCCATTTCAAAATAGAGAAATTGAAAGAAAAAAGGGTCATGGGTCTCAAGCAAGTTTAAAACTTAGCAGGGCAAATTTTATTATATGTTAAGGCTTGAGAAATATCCCCACAGGCTTGATGCTCTGACCTGGTGGTGGCTCCACCTGTCTTGACCCCAGGTGACAGCACTGCCTATGGCCTCTGAAATCCAGGAGGTGAGCGTGCTATGCCCTGGGCCTGTGCCCTCCGAGTCCATGGTGACAGCATTAGCCTGCTGGCCTCTGATCCACCCTGGGGGGTCATTCTTCCCGTTTTCTGAAATATAATGCATATTTGCATCCAAATAGTTCGATTGGTTTATTTTCTTCCTGAGGAATCCCAGAAGTCTGACAGTGTTCCTTCTTTTTGACCCATGCCTTTGCCCTTCATAAAGATGGCAGTGTTTATGCTGAGATGACTAATTGGATCCACAAATCACGTGCCTAATCTCCTGAGCAAACAGTTTTCCAGCAATAACATTGGTGATACCGCCAAAGCACATTTTCTATTTTTTTTTTGTAATGTGGATAGGCTGAGAATTTTCCAAATCTACAAGTTTCAGATTCTTTTTGCTTAACTATTTCTTCTTAAATTTGTCCCTTTCCGCTTGTATTTTACTATTGGTAACAAGAAGAAACAGGGGTGTACCTTCAGCACTTTGCTTAGAAATCTCTTCAGCTGAATAATGAATACAGGTTTATCACCGTAAGTTCTACTTTCTACCCAATAAAATATAATTCAGCCAGGTTCTCTGCCACTTAATATCAAGAATCACATTTCCTCTAGTCTCCAGTAACATGTTTTTCATTTCTGTTTGAGACTTTACCTGAAGCATCTTTAATATTTATGTTTCTTCCAACACTCTCTTTAAGGCAATGTAGGCTTTCTCTACCAAGCACCTTAAAATTCTTCCAGCCTTCACCCATCATCCAATTCCAAAGTCACTTTCACATTTTCAGGTATTTGTTACAGCAGCACCCTGCTCTCAGTACCAAAATATTTGGTACTGAGATTACCAAATCTAGGATTATTAGGTTTGATTACTCTGGGTGTTTGACCAAACAACTGGGCCTGATAGTTGACACATAAAATGAACCATAACAACTATATAAAAATATTCCCCTTCTGATCTTTTCACTTTTAATTGAAATTGAGTCTAGGGAAGGAAGGATGACCTAAATTTAGCCATGTGTTCACTTAATCCTGAGGTTTTTCTCTCCATTCGTTTACTAAAATAGAGTAGACAGAAACAAGAGAGAAATTTATACTCTTGGTCTTTCATTGTATCTTCTGTCCCTAAACTTTGTAGGGGAGATGAAAACAAATATTCTACTTCTGTTTGTATGTATGTGTGTGTTTATATGTCGCAGAATGGGAAGAGAGAGACAGAATGGGGGCAGGAAGGCGCATACACAAGAGTGTAATTTGCAAATTCTTAAAACATGCGATCTATACTTTCATTTCTTTTCAAAATTCAAACTTAATGTTAAGTAGGGACAGACTAATTGATGGGAGCCTATGGATGAGTGGGAGAAGAAGATAGAATGCTGAGCCTCGTTCTTCTCTCATGCAATCTAATGCAAGAAAATGATTTCTAGTAATTTAATAAATCTTTGGCTTTTTACTAAAAGAGAAGCATCTCGAAGCAATGTTATTGTTGTTTCAAATCAGAATGTAGTTTGTATACTTCTGCTTTCAGGTAGAAACAGTAGGTAGTTGCAGAACAATGCTCCCTAGTAATTCAAAAAATATGATAAGATTCACATTTTTAAATGTAATGGAGAGTTGTAGGAGCAATGAGAACTAGAGGAACCAGTTACAGAGAGGAAAGTGCCCTGCCAGGTGAACTGTATATTACCGACTTTTTGTCTCTGTAAGCATTTGTTGATTGAGGACCAGCTAAAGACTGAACATGTGATAGGTGAAGGGGAGTAGAGGTCAGTAGGGTCATAACTAACAGGAGGCTACACCAAAGAGTAAAATCTCCACTAGTTTCAGGATCTGAGGAAGGAATGTCCTATGGGAGAGAGAGGGAGTGAATCAAACACACAGCTGGTGTCCCAAGTGATTTGTGTAAAACTAAAGAGTAAGCCAATATATCTGAAAGGAAGAACTGAATGTTGTGAAATATTTCAAGGAAGAGGAAATAGATCTGATGAACTCTGAATCAGAAACCCATGAGAGTAATACCTGAGGAGCACAGATAAATAAAAGGTGGAATGAGGCTAATTAAAAGTGCTACCCAGCCCCAACACAGCTAAATTGTTTACTGGATTATAGTGATTAGACCCTTAGCCTGCTCTGGGGGGAAATGCTGTGAGGTTTCCAACGTACTTATATACACATTGTCTAGCACACAATGAAAATTTAAGGGAGATTGAAAGAGACAATAAAGGCAGATCCACAGTGATCCATCTGTTACAGTTACTAGAAGTGCTATAAAGTAATAATGATTAATGTTAAAGAGAATAAAAAGAAAGGTAGAAAAAATAGTTAATGTACATTCTAGAATTGAGAAATAGAAAATCTGAAATTAAGAATGCATTGGATTGGCTTACCAGTAGACTGGACACAAAAAAGTAGTGGACTCAAAGACAGTTAATTGAAATATCATAAATATATAAAATATATATCTAATTTCTCTCTGTCTAATTATCTATTTAGATCCTTAAAAGGAGAGAAGAAAGAAAAACGACGATTGAAGGTAAATGGCTGAGAATGTTCCAAAAAATGATAAAAGATCTCAACCCGCAGATTCAAGAAAAAATTCGTAAAAGTTGCCTGAGTTTAAAAAAAAAAAAAAAAGATGCATTACCTTTAAGACAATAAGACTGAATGAGGCTGAATTTTCAACAGTAACTATGGAAGCCAGAAAATGATAAAATAATATTTTTAAAATGATAAAAAAACTACTGGCCTAGACTTCTGTAACCTATGAAAATATGCTTTAGGCATGAAGGTAAAAGAAATATTTTTTTAGACAACAAAAGTTGAAAGAATTTATAAGAATTGCACAGGAAGTTTCTCAGAAGA
This sequence comes from Nomascus leucogenys, assembly GCF_006542625.1. Taxonomy (NCBI): domain Eukaryota; kingdom Metazoa; phylum Chordata; class Mammalia; order Primates; family Hylobatidae; genus Nomascus; species Nomascus leucogenys. Next base: position 24,659,415 of record NC_044397.1, on the reverse strand, counting down.
GCAGTTTTTATCAGATTGAGGCACAGGAGTGCAAGAAGGAATAAGGAGCATTTGGAAAGCAATTATGTAGGCAAGTACAAATCGCATTGATTAATACAATAAAATTACCTTGTAACATGCAAAACATGTAGGAGTAAAATACATGACATTACTAGCAAAAAGAGCAAGAAGTAGACAAAAGGTATTGTAGTCTTGCATTTTGCAGGAAGTGTTAGATTATTAATGTAGCCCTGCTTGGGATAGATCCATATGCCTATTGTACTTCTGACAATAACTACTAAAATTAATTTTAAAATGTATATCTAAAAATCTAATTAGAGGATATAAAATAGAAAAACAATGCTTGATTCTCACAGAAGGAAGAAAAGGGCATATACAGGAATGATGTATTGCTAGGATAAGTAAAAACAAATAGTAGGATAATACAGTTAAAAGTAACTGCATAAAAACTACACCAAAGGTAGATGGATTAATACCTTAGTTAATGAAAACTATTATCAGATTATATTTTTTAAAAGACCCAACTGTATGCTATTTGCAAATACACACTTTTATTTCTATTTTAAAATTTTCATTTTTAATTGTAAATTGACAAATTATAGTTGTATATGTCAAAGGGATGTTATAATTTATGCATATAATGTGGAATAATTTAACCAAGCTAATTAACATATCCATAACTTCAAATACTTATCTTTTTGTGGCGAGAACATTTAAAATTCACTCTCAGTGATTTTAAAGTGTGTACTACATTATTATTTACTATATTGATTACATTGTATAATTTATAGCAAAGGAAGAAACCCATTACTCCTCTAATTGAGGCTTTATACCCTTTAACCATCATCTCTCCATTCCCCATCATACCCCCAGGCTTTGGTAACCACCATTCTACTCTCTGCTTCTATGAGTTTATTTTAGAACCCTCATATAAGTAAGAACATAAAGTATTTGTCTTTCCGTGACTGACTTATTTCACTTAGGATGTTTCCCAATTCCATCCATATTATCACAAATGACAAGATTTCCTTCTTTTTAAAGACTGAATGGTATTTAATTGGGAATATGTACATTTTCTTTATCCACTCATCTGCTGATGGACTCTGTTTGGTTCCATAACTTGGCTATTGTGAATAGTGTTGGCAATAAATAGAGGAGTACAGATATCTCTTTGACATACTGACTTCAAATCTTTTGGGTAAGTAGCCAGAAGTGGAATAGCTGGATCATATGATAATGTTGTTTTTAGTTTTTTGAGGAACCTCCTTACATTTTTTCATAATGGCTATACTAAATTACAGTCCCACCAACAGTGTACAATGGTTCCCTTTTCTTCATAACTTAGCCAACACGTTTTATCTTTTTTTTGAAAATAGCTATTCTGCCAGGTGTGAGGTGATATCTCATTGTGGTTTTAGTTTGCATTTCCCTAATGATTAGTGATGTTGAATATTTTGTCGTGTGTCTATTGGCCATTTCTTAATTATCTTTGAGAACTATCTATTCAGGTCCATTGCCCATTCTAAAATCCTATATTGTTTTCTTTCTATAAAGTTGTTTGAATTCCTAATATATATTGTGGATATTAGCCCCTTATCAGATGTATGGCTTGAAAACATTTTCTCCTAATCTGTGGGTTATCTCTTCATTGTGATGTTTTATTTCTTGTACAGAAGCTTTTTAGTTTGATGCAATCCATTTTTCTCTTCTTCTTTTTTTTTTTTTCGAGATGGAGTCTTGCTCTGTTGCACAGGCTGGAGTGCAGTGGCGTGATCTTGACTCACCACAATCTCTGCTGCCTGGGTTCAAGCAATTCTCCTGCCTCAGCCTCCCGAGTAGCTGGGGCCAGAGGCGTGCACAACCAAACCCATCTAGTTTTTTGGTAATTTTTTTTTAGTAGAGACGGGGTTTCACCATGTTGGCCAGGCTGGTCTCAATCTCCTGACCTCAGGTGATCCATGCACCTCAGCCTCCCAAAGTGCTGGGATTACAGGCGTCAGCCACCGCACCCGCACCCAGCCGCAATCCCATTTTTCTGTTTTTGCTTTTGTTGCCTGTGCTTTTGAGATCAAATCGAAAATATCATTGCCCAGACCAATGTCACATAGTTTTTCTCGTATGTTTTCTTCTAGTAGTTTTAAACTTTCAGTTCTTATGGTTAAATCTTTCATCATATTGACTTGATTTATGTATATGATGTGAGATAAAGGTCCAATTTCATTCTTTTGCATATCCATATTGTTTACTCAACACTATTTATTTAAGGGACTCCTTTTCACAACATAAAAGGCACATTTGTTAAAAATTCTTGGCACCTTTATTGAAAATCAATTGATCAGAGATGAGTGGGTTCATTTCTGCGCTCTCTATCCTTTTCCATTTGTTAATGAGCCTATTTTTATTCCAGTACCATGCTATTTAAATTACTTTTACTTCATAATATAATTTGAAATCAAATAGTGTGATGCTTCCAGCTTTCTTCTTTTTGCTTATGATTGCCTTAGTTTTTCAAGATTTTTGTGCTTTCATATGAATTTTAGGATTTTTTCTATTTATATGAAAAATGACATTGAAATTTTGATTGAAATTGCATTGAATTTGTTGATCACTATGCCTAGTATGGATATTTTAACAATATTAATTTTTCCATTCCATGAACATGGGTTATCTTGCCATTTCTTTATTTTCTTCAATTTTTTCATTAACATTTTATAGTTTTCAGTATACAAGTCTTTCACTTCCTTCCACAGAAAGTTTTTAATAGTTATTGTAAATGAGACTGTTCTCTTGATTTGTTTTTCAAGAATTTTATTGTTAGTGTGTAGAAATACTACTAATTTTTTTGTGTTGATTTTATATCCCATAAGGTTACTGTTTCATTTATTCTAACAGTTTTTTTGGTGGCTTCTTTAGAGTTTTCTAGATATAAGATTGTGTCATCAGCAAACAGCAACAATTTCATTTCTTCCTTTTTTATTTGGATGCCTTTTATTTCTTTCTATTGTGTAATTGCTTTGGCAAAAACTTCTAATACTATGCTGAATAGAAATGCTGAGAGTGGACATCCTTGTCTTTCTGGATCTTAGGGAAAAGGGTTCAATTTTTCACTGTTATTTATGATGTTATTTGTGGACTTATTATATATGGCCCTTATTGCGTTTAGGTACATTCCTTCTATACCTAATTTGTTGAAAGTTTTTATCATTAAAGAATTCTGAATTTGTCTAATAATTTTTCTCCATCTAATGAGATGATCATATAGTTTTTGTTTTTCATTCTGTTAATGTAGTGAGTCCCATTTATTAATTTGCAAATATTGAATCATCCTTGTATCACATGAATAAATCCTACTTGATAATGATGAATGATCCTTTAATGTATTGATAAAATCAGTTTGCTAGTATTTTGTTGAGTACATTTGCATATATGTTCATCAAGGATAGTGCCCTGCAGTTTTGTTTTATTCTGATGTCCTTATTTCACTCTATTATCAGAGTAGTGCTGGCTTTATAGAATGTTTTAGGAAGAATTCCCTCTTTAATTTTTTTGGAAGAGTTTGTTAAGTATTGGCATTGTTCTTTAAATGTTTGCGAGAATTCAGCAGTGAAGCCATCAGGTTCTGGGCTTTGCTTTGAGCAAGACTTTTTCTTACTGATGAAATCTCCTTACTCTTAATTGGTTGGTTCAACTTTTCTGTGTCTTCATGATTTCTTCAAAATCTACCAAGATTTTAGTCTTGGTAGTTTGCGTGTGTCTAATAATTCATTCATTTCTTCTAGGTTATCCAATATTTTGGCATCTAGTTGCTCATAACAGTCTCTTATGATCCTAGGTATTTCTGTGGTATCAGTTGTAATGTCTCCTTTTTAATTGCTGATTTTTTCTTAGTCGAGTTAAAGGTTTATTAATTTTGTTTATCTTTTCAAAATAATTTAGTTGCATTGATCTTTTATATTATTTTCCTAGTCTCTATTTTATTTATTTTCTGATCTTTATTGTTTCTTTTTTTTTTTTTTTTGCTATCATCGGACTTATACTTTTTCTATTTTCCTGAGGTGTAATATTAAGTTGCTTATTTGTGATACTTTTTCCTCTTTTGATGTAGGCATTTATTGCTGTAAATTTTCCTCTTAGAACTTATTTTGCTGCATCCCGTAACTTGTGGTATATTTTCATTTTCATTTGTCTCAAGATATTTTTAAATTTCTCTTTTAATTTCTTCATTGACACATGGGTGTTCAGGAGTATGTTTTAAAATCTCCATGTGTTTGTGAATTTTTTGAAGTTTTACTTATTATTAATTTCTAGTTTCATACCATTATTGTCCAAAAAAAGGTACTTGATATAATTTAAATCTTCTTAAATTTGCTAAGGCTTGGCTTGTGGCCTAACATAAGATCTGTCCTGGAGAATGCTCCCTGTGCACTTGAGAAGAATGTGGATTCATTTGCTGTTGGACAGAGTGATCTGTGTATATCTGTTAATCCCTTTGGTCTAAAGTGTTTATGCTCAATATTCAGTAATTAATTTTCTGTTTGGATGCCCTGTCCATTATTGAAATTGGGACATTTATATTTACATAAATATAATTTATTTATATATTATGTTTATATAATTATATTTATATAAATATAAGTTATTTATATATTATATTTACATAATTATATTTATATATTATAGTTATATAATTACATTTATGTATTATAGTTATATAATTACATTTATATAAATATATTTAGATAATTATATTTTATAAATATAATTTTATTTTATAAATATAAATATAAATTTATATATATTTTATATACTATAAATTTATATTTGTATTATATGCATATAAATATATTTATATATAAATATAAATATATTTATATTACATTTATATATAATATAAATATATTTATATTATATTTATATATTTATATATAAAAATATAAATATTTATAAATATAAATATACCAATAATTATATTATATAAATTACATGATATTATATAAATATAATTATATGAGTATATTTATATTACATAAATATAAATTTATATTTATATTACATAAATATAAATTTATATTTTTATTACTTAAATATACATTTATATTTATATTACATAAATATACTTATATAATTTATATACTTATATATTTATATTATATAAGTATATTTATATATAAATAGAAATATATTTATATTATGTAAGTATATTTATATATAAATAGAAATGTATTTATATTATGTAAGTATATTTATATATAAATATATATATAAATATATTTATATATATATTTATATTATATAAGTATATTTATATACAAATATAAATATATTTTTATTATATAAGTATATATATAAATATAAATATACTTATATTATATATAAATATATTTATATTATATAAGTTATTATATAAATATAAATATTTATTATATAATATAAATATAAATATATTTATATAATATAAGTATATTTATATATAAATATAAATTTATATTTATATTATATAAATATACTTATATAATTATATTTATATAATACATAATTTATATAATATAATTATATAAGTATATTTATATAAATATATTTATGTAGTCATAATTATAAATGATTATGTAAAATAATCAAAGCAAAAATATACAAATGGTAATTTAGTATATTAACATCCTTAAGCATTATTATTTATTCAGCTTGAAAATAAATTCTCATCCATTTTTCTTAATAATAAGCAGTTTTCTTTTCTTTTCTTTTTTTTTTCTTTTTGAGATGGAATCTCGCTCTGTCGCCCAGGCTGGAGTGCAGTGGTGCGATTTCGGCTCACCGCAAGCTCCACCTTCCGAGTTTACACCATTCTCCTGCATCAGCCTCCTGAGTAGCTGGGACTACAGGTGCCTGCCATCACACCTGGCTAATTTTTTTGTATTTTTAGTGGAGACGGGGTTTCACCATGTTAGCCAGGATGGTCTCTGTCTCCTGACCTTGTGATCTGCCTGCCTCAGCCTCCCAAAGTGCTGGGATTACAGGCATGAGCCACCGTGCCTGGCTGCAGTTTTATTTTCTTAATGGTGTTTGTTTCTAAGGGTATTCACTTTAGAAATAATATAAATTTTCACAGATATGAACCAAAAGATATTTTTAAATTTTTTATTATTTAACTTTTAAGTTCAGGGGTACATTTGCAGGATGTGCAGTTTGGTTACATAGGTAAATGTTCCATGGTGGTTTGCTGCACAGATTATCCCAACCCCTAGGTATCAAGCCCAGCATCCATTAGCTATTCTTTCTGATGCTCCCTCTCAGCTCCCCACAACCCCTGGCTGACAGGTCCCAGAGTGTGCTGCTTCCCACCATCTGTCCATGGTCCCACTGTCTCATCATTCAGGTCCCACTTATTAGTGAGAACATGAGGTGTTTGGTTTTCTGTTCCTGCATTAGTTTGCTGAGGATAATGGCTTCCAGTTCCATCCATGTCCCTGCAAAGAACATGATCTTGTTCATGTTTATAGCTGCATATTATTTCATGGTGTATATGTACCATGCTTACTTTACCTAGTCTATCACTGATGAGCATTTACATTGATTTCCTGTCTTTGCTATTGTGAATAGTGCTGCAATGAACATATGAATGCACGTATATAATAGAAAAGGGTGTATATGTATTTATGATTTATATTCCTTGGGGTATATACCCAGTAATGTGATTGCTGGGTTGCATGGTATTTCTGCCTTTGAGAAATTGCCACACTGTCTTCCGCAATGGTTGAACTAATTTACACTCTCACCAGCAGTATGAAAGTGTTGCTTTTTCTTCATAACCTCACCAGCATCTGTTGTTCTTTGACTTCTTAATAGCCATTCTGACTGGCATGAGATGGTATCTCATTGTGGTTTTGATTTGCATTTCTCTAATGATCTGTAATGTTAAACTTTTTTGACATATGTTTGTTAGCCACATGTACGTCTTCTTTTGAGAAGTGTCTGTTAATGTTCTTTGCCTCTTTTTTAATGGGTTTTTTTTCTTGTAAATTTGTTTAAGTTCTTTGTTGACTCTAGGTATTAGACATTTGCCAGATGGATAGATTGCAAAATTTTTCTCCCATTCTGTGGGTTGTCTGTTCATTCTGATAGTTTCTTTTGCTGTGCAGAAGCTCTTTAGTTTAATTAGATCTAATTTGTCAATTTTTGCTTTTGTTGCAATTGCTTTTGGCATTTTCATAATGAAATCTTTGCCTGTGCCTATATCCTGAATAGTATTGCCTAGATTTTCTTCTAGGTTTTTTATAGTTTTGGGTTTTACATTTAAGTCTTTAATCCATCTTGGTTAATTTTTGCATATGGTGTAAGAAAGTGGTCCAGTTTCAGTTTTCTGCATATGGCTAGCCAGCTCTCGCAGCACCATTTGTTAAGGAGGGAGTCTCTCCCCCATTGCTTGTTTTTGTCAGGTTTGTCAAAGAACAGGTGGTTCTGGGCATGAGGTCTTATTTCTGAGGCCTCTATTTTGTTCCATTGGTCTACGTGTCTGTTCTTTTACCAGTACCATGCTGTTTTGGTTACTGTAGGCTTGTAGTATATAGTTTGAATTCAGGTAGCTTGATGCCTCCAGCTTTGTTCTTTTTGCTTTGGATTCTCTGGGCTATTCAGGCTCTTTTTTTGTTTTGTATGAATTTTAAAATAGTTTTTTTCTAATTCTGTGAAGAATGTCAATGGTAGTTTAATGGGAATTGAATTGAATTTATAAATTACTTTGGACAATATGGCCATTTTCATGATATTGATTCTTCCTGTCCATGAGCATAGAATATTTTTCCATTTGTTTGTGTACTTCTGATTTCTTTAAGCAATGTTGTGTAGTTCTCTGTGAAGAAGTTATTTACTTCGTTTGTTAGCTGTATTCCTAGGTATTTTATTCTTTTGGTGGCAGTTGTGAATGGGAGTTCATTCATGATTTGGTTCTCGGCTTGCCTGTTGTTGGTGTATAGGAAAGCTAGCAATTTTTGCACATCAATTTTTTATCCAGGGACTTTGCTGAATTTGCTTATCAACTTAAGAATCTTTGGGGGTGAGACAATGGGATTTTGTAGATATAGGAGTATGTCATCTGCAAACAAAGATAATTTGACTTCCTCTCTTCCTATTTGAATATGCTTCATTTCTTTCTCTTGTCCTGGCCAGAACATCCAATATTATGTTGAATGGGAGTGGTGAGAGAGGGCATCCTTGTGCCAGTTTTCAAGGGGAATGCTTTCAGCTTTTGCCCATTCAGTACAATGTTGGTTGTGGGTTTGTCATATATAGCTCTTGTTATTTTGAGGTATATGCCTTCAGTACCTAGTTTATTGAGAGTTTTTTTAACATGAAGGGATGTTGAATTTTACCAAAGGCCTTTACTGCATCTATTGAGATAATCATGTGGTTTTGTCTTGAGTTCTGTCTATGTGATGAATCATATTTATTGATTTGCATATGTTGAGCCAACCTTGCATCCTGGGGATGAAGCCAACTTGATTTTAGTGGATAAACTCTTTGATGGGTTGGAGAGTTCTGTAGATATCTATTAGCTCCACTTGATCCAGAGCTGTGATTGGGTCCTGAATATCTTTGTTAATTTTCTGTCTTGGTGATCTGTCTAGTATTGCCAGTGGGGTGTTAAAGTCTCCCACTATTATTGTGCGGGAGTCTGAGTCTCTTTGTAGGTCTCTAAGAATTTCCTTTATGAATCTTGGTGCTCCTGTATGGCTGCATGTATATTTAGGAGAGTTAGCTCTTCTTGTTGAATGGAACCCTTTACCATTATGTCATGCCCTTCTTTGTCTTCTTTTGTCTTTGTTGTTTAAAGTCTGTTTTGTCAGAAACTAAGATTGCAACCCCTGCTTTTTTCTGTTTTCCATTTGCTTAGTAATTTTTCCTCCACCTCTTTATTTCAAGCTTATGTGTGTCTTTACCCATGAAATAGGTTTCTTGATGACAGCATAGCGATGGATCTTGGCTCTTTATCCAGCTTGACATTCTCTATCTTTTAATTGGGGCATTTAGCCCATGCCTATTTAAGCTTAGTATGGGTATGTGTGAATTTGATCCTGCCATCATGATGCTAGCTGTTTGTTTTACAGATTTGCTTATGTGATTGCTTCAGTGTCACTGGTCTGTGTACTTCAGTGAGTACTTTTTTTTTTTTTGAGATGGAATTTTGCTCTCGTCGCCCAGGCTGGAGGGCAGTGGCATGATCTTGGCTCACTGCAAACCACCTCCTGGGTTCAAGTGATTCTCCTGCCTCAGCCTCCAGAGTAGCTGGGAGTACAGGTGCCTGTAACCACACCCAGCTAATTTTTGTATTTGTGGTAGAGACAAGGTTTTGCCATGTTGGCCAGGCTGATCTTGAACTCCTACCTCAGATGATCTGCCCGCCTCAGCCTCCCAAAGTGCTGGGATTACAGGCATAAGCCACCGTGCCCAGCCTTTGGTGAGTTTTTGTAGTGGCTGGTACTATTTTTTTCTTTCCATATTTAGTAGTTTTTTCAGGAGCTCTTGCAAGGCAAGCCTGATGGTGATGAATTCCCTAAGCATTTGCCTGATAATTTAGATAAAGTGGAGAAATATACATTTCCAAGATTGCCATAAGAATTAGTAGAAAATATGAATGATGCTACATCTGTTAAATAAATTGAATCCGAATTTAAGCAACTTTCTTGAAAAGAAAAACTGCTGACCTAGATAGCTTCACTGCTGAATTGTTTTAAATAATTTTCAATATTAAAAAAATAATAATTGACATAATAGCCATCATAGACAAATCCTTTTAAAATAGAAAAAAAGAGAACACAGGCAGTCTGGCCATGCCACTTTTTTCTGAGTTTCTTGTGAAATGAGACTGTAGTGGGCTTCTTGGGAGAAGTCTCAGAGTGCTAGAAAAGCTGGGTGTTCACCTCTTTTTCCTCTGCAGAAAATGTGGTTCATGGAGAATCTTTTCTGTGTGGCACTGTGCTGACTTGGGGGAAGGGGAAAGGTAACACAGTCACAGTGAGACATTTCTATTACCTTTTCCGTACAGTTTTCATTTTGTTCTATGAATCATGCAGGTGTCTCAGGCTTATTTCCAGTTCTGAGGGTTTTCACCAAGGTGTTCTTTTCTTTGAATAGCTGCTACGTTTTCTCTCTGTGTGTTGTGGCAGAATATAGTGAAACATGAGACCTCCTATTCTATAACCTTGTTGATGTCTCCCACATATATACTTTAAATATAAGGATACAAATAAGTGGGAAGTAAATATATGGAAAACCTAGACTATGCAATCACTAACGGCAAAAATCTACTCTTCTATTCCTTTATCAGACAGAATACCTTGGTACCAAAACTTGACATGGATATTAAAAGAAAATTATGATTCTATATACTTGGAGCTGGGATACAAAATTCTAAACAAAATATTAACTTACCAAACTTAACAATATATAAAACAGGATAAGTCATCACTACCAAGTAGGATTTATTCTAGGAATATAAGGGTTTAATATTGAAAATTAATTAATGTAATTTATCACATTAATACTATCAATAGATGTGGAAGAACATTTGCTAAATATAAGCATGTATTCATGATTTTAAAAATATCACCAAAATGGTAATAAAATAAAACTTTTCAAATCTAATAAAGAGAATATACAAAAATGTATAGTAAAATCATATTTACTGATGAAATAGTAAATATTTTCCCCCTAAAGTTGGGAAAAAATGATAATCATCAATACCACTTGTAGCGCCAGTGTCTTAATGGTCCTAGACCTTTTTTTATTTTTGAGGTAGTGTCTCACTCTGTGGCCCAGGCTGGAGTGCAGTGGTGCAATCTCAGCTCACTACAGCCCCCACCTCCCTGGTTCAAGTGATTCTCCTGCCTCAGCCTCCTAAGTAACTGGGATTATAGGTGTGCACCACCACACCCAGCTGATTTTTGTATTTTTAGTAGAGACAGGGTTTCATCATGTTGGCCAGGCTGGTTTTGAACTCTGACCTCAGGTTCTCTGCCTGCCTCAGCCTCCCAGAGTGTTGGGATTACAAGCATGAGGGCCACCATGCTTGGCCAATGGTCCTAGTCATTTAATTAGAGAAAAATGGAAAAGGAATCAAATAGGAAAGAAGACAGCAAAATTGCCATGATTATAGATGATAAAATTATAAATGTAGAAAATCCAAAAGGATCTGCAACAAATAAATAATTAATATGATTATTTTGCAAGTTTGCTGAGTGTAAATCAATATTAAAAATCAATTATTTCTATGTAATAGCAAGAAGCAATAAAAAAGAAAACTTAAAACATACTATTTACTATGGGATTGGAATACTTCAAATTCTTAAAAATAGATAGACAGGAGATATGTAAGATCTACACAGAACTGTATATCTAGAAAACCCCATTGTCTCAGCCCCAAATCTCCTTAAGCTGACTAGCAACTTCAGCAAAGTCTCAGGATACAAAATCAATGTACAAAAATCACAAGCATTCTTGTACACCAATCACAGACAAACAGAGAGCCAAATCATGAGTGAACTCCCATTCACAATTGCTTCAAAGAGAATAAAATACCTAGGAATCCAACTTAAAAGGGATGTGAAGGACCTCTTCAAGGAGAACTACAAACCACTGCTCAATGAAATAAAAGAGGATAAAAACAAATGGAAGAACATTCCATGCTCATGGGTTGGAAGAATCAATATCGTGAAAATGGCCATACTGCCCAAGGTAATTTATAGATTCAATGCCATCCCCATCAAGCTACCAATGACTTTCTTCACAGAATTGGAAAAAACTACTTGAAAGTTCATATGGAACCAAAAAAGAGCCCGCATCGCCAAGTCAATCCTAAGCCAAAAGAACAAAGCTGGAGGCATCATGCTACCTGACTTCAAACTATACTAAAAGGCTACAGTAACCAAAACAGCATGGCACTGGTACCACAACAGAGACATAGATCAATGGAACAGAACAGAGCCCTCAGAAATGATGCCGCATATCTACAACTATCTGATCTTTGACAAACCTGACAAAAACAAGCAATGGGGAAAGGATTCCCTATTTAATAAATGGTGCTGGGAAAACTGGCTAGCCATATGTAGAAAGCTGAAACTGGATCCCTTCCTTACACCTTATACAAAAATTAATTCAAGATGGATTAAAGACTTAAATGTTAGACCTAAAACCATTAAAATCCTACAAGAAAACCTAGGCAATACCATTCAGGACATAGGCGTGGGCAAGGACTTCATGTCTAAAACACCAAAAGCAATGGCAACAAAAGCCAAAATTGACAAATGGGATCTAATTAAACTAAAGAGCTTCTGCACGGCAAGAGAAACTACCATCAGAGTGAACAGGCAACCTACAGAATGGGAGAAAATTTTTGCAACCTACTCATCTGACAAAGGGCTAATATCCAGAATCTACAATGAACTCAAACAAATTTACAAGAAAAAAACAAACAACCCCATCAAAAAGCGGGCAAAGGACATGAACACACACTTCTCAAAAGAAGACATATATGCAGCCAAAAAACACACGAAGAAATGCTCATCATCACTGGCCATCAGAGAAATGCAAATCAAAACCACAGTGAGATACCATCTCACACCAGTTAGAATGGCCATCATTAAAAAGTCAGGAAACAACAGGTTCTGGAGAGGATGTGGAGAAATAGGAACACTTTTACACTGTTGGTGGGACTGTAAACTAGTTCAACCGTTGTGGAAGTCAGTGTGGCGATTCCTCAGGGATCTAGAACTAGAAATACCATTTGACCCAGCCATCCCATTACTGGGTATATACCCAAAGGGCTATAAATCATGCTGCTATAAAGACACATGCACACGTATGTTTATTGCGGCACTATTCACAATAGCAAAGACTTGGAACCAATCCAAATGTCCAACAACGATAGACTGGATTAAGAAAATGTGGCACATATACACCATGGAATACTATGCAGCCATCAAAAATGATGAGTTCATGTCCTTTGTAGGGACATGGATGAAACTGGAAAACATCATTCTCAGTAAACTATCGCAAGGACAAAAAACCAAACACTGCATGTTCTCACTCATAGGTGGGAATTGAACAATGAGAACTCATGGACACAGGAAGGGGAACATCACACTCTGGGGACTGTTGTGGGGTTGGGGGAGGGGGGAGGGACAGCTTTAGGAGATATACCTAATGCTAAATGGCGAGTTAATGGGTGCAGGAAATCAACATGGCACATGGATACATATGTAACAAACTTGCACTTTGTGCACATGTACCCTAAAACCCTAAAGTATAATAAAAAAAAAAAGACTATGTGCTCTTTAACGGCAGGAATTAGCTTTTATTTATCACTGGAACCACAGAATCTATCTCATTGCCTAAAATATAGCAAAAGCACAGGAAATACTTGTGGGATGAATGAAATTAAAAAACTCAATAGCAAGAACAGGTTGTTCGATTTTGAGGATTAGAAAAATGCAGAAAACACATCTATTAAAGTTGGTTTAAATTTCCATAAGAATGTTCTCTTCCACTTAAATTGGAAAAAAGTGAGTCAACATAGTTAAAGTGGAATTTGAAATCATAAGAGGGAAAGATCAGCACAAGGGCAATGTCCTTCTATAGGAAAGTCAGGCTGGGGTTTTGTTTTTCCTGAAGGCACTCATTCTGACAAAAAAATGAGACTGAATCCAGAGGTTGACTAGAAGGTAATGCTTTCTGTTGCTATTGGTGGGACAACTTTTCTTCTGGTTCAAGACACAGGAGTTAACTACAACTTTCCATTGTGATCTCCCTTATGTTTCTCTTAGAGAGTGAACAGTTCTATTTTCATCAGTAATTTCCCCTGAAATTCCCCTGTTTCTCTGATTCTGTTGATAAGACAGAATCACACAACTCCATCTGGTCCTGCATCTGTGTATCACCATCTGCCTGTCCCTGCAGTGGGAATAATCTTGTTCTCTGCAGAGTTTTCTGTGCTAGCCCTGTAGATGTGGCAATCAAGTCCTCACCTTGGATTCTGCTGCTTGGTGGGTCTGTTGTCATTTTGAGTTGTGTTTAAGTATTTATTACCCATAGGATGAAGGTAGAAAAACTAGCTGCTTATCTATTCTGACAACGTGTCCAAAGGAGAGAGCCTACAGAAAACGGAAAGCTAAACAATAGATTGATCTGCATCCTAATTCCTTTCCTCCCTGCCAAGCCTATTCATTTACTGGTGGTAATTACAGGTTGGGATCATATTGGTCATGTCTTTATAACTGATTTATGTCATCAGCTAGTTAGTAGAAAGATTCTATGCAAAAACTTCTTTAAGAGCACATTTCCCCCAAACCTATTTTATACAGCACATAGGGAATGTACTTATCTTTGTAGCTCTTTTGTCATCCACCAACTCTATTTTAGTCAATTTACATCCATTTAATTTATCTCAAAACCCGCGCACACGCACACACACACACACACACAAAAGATTCTTTTATAAATTACAATGTAAACTGTAGTACAGTATTTGGCTGTGATTTTACAGAATAGTGGGCGCCCCACCAGCTGGGCACTATTCACTATGTTGTTGTCCTGGTAAGGCTGCTGTGTTGTCAGTCATTTACTGAACAATGCTTCCCTATGGGAAGCAGTTCATGGCTCACCCAAGGCATGAACAGCTGAAGCTCCAGATCTTAGTCTCTATACCCTTTCATGTCAATGAAAGTAGAACAAGCCACTATTAATATTCCACAGGATGGCCCCTCTCTCCACCCATTTCTTGATGAGAATCCACACTCAGCCTTTTATCTACATGTGCTACTTTCCCTGCCTTCTTCATTCAGCAACCTCTCTCCAGGATTTATTCATAATATATAGGTGTGCCTTAGAATTCACAGAACTTCATAAATACTACCAAAAATAACATGCTTGGAAGCAGTAGAGAAGAGCACAGTGCTCACATGAACTAGTTTGGTAGTATAATTCCTGAATACTAAGATTGACACATACAAATTCTGTGGAATAACTGCCAGAGTCCACCCACAATCCTTACTTCATATTTGAAACCTGGCCCCAGTCCTGACATTCTACAAGTGTGTGTGTTGAGAATGAGGGCAATTTGGCTTTCACAAATGAAGCAAACACATATGTAACTATAGTGTTTCATTAATGCTATCATCAAGCACTTAATAAGGAAAAAATTGTTTTACCCGAATTTATAAAACAAATTATGATCTCCAAAGAGTGTGCTGGATGATTTAAAATCAGAATAGGTATAAATAGTAAAATATTGATTCCATTTAAAAAACATATATTTTGTTATTTTTGAATTTTCTACCAGTTAATTCAAAATTTAAAAATGTGTTATTGAGACTTCTCAATAATTTAGTATAACAAAATGATAAGGTATGATTTTTTTATCTCACAATTGATTGATTTTATTTTGTATTGCTCTCATTTGTATGGATCAATATTGATTTTCTTCTTTTCTTACCTCCAATTTCTTCAGAGTTTATCAGAGTCTGGCTCAATGTGCCTTTTGGTGTCTCCTTGTTATGCACCATTAAGGCCATCTCTGAGGCTGATTCAGGAGTAAGGAAGGATGTTACTTGTCTGCTTTCAAGAAGGTGCAGTTATGTGTTCATTTTTAGGACATTTAGAATTCATGCTTCAGATTACTGTAGATTACACATTGCAGAACCTGAAACTGTTTATGTTGTTTTCATTCCCTGCAAAAATAGAGCAATTTATTTTTCCTGGTAAGATGAGGTCTGTTAGTCTACTACAATTTCTGGGAACAAAATTTAGAGTGCATTTTTCCCCTAATTTTCTGACTGTTATAAATTGAAAGCAATATAACTTGAAGCAACACATTGAAAATAGATATGAAAAATTGGCAGGCAATATAGTTTACCATTATTGAACACTTTTTAAGAACCAGGAACTAGGCTGAGGGCATTCCATGGATTATCTAATTGATTCTTTACAGCAACCTTATTTGCAGATCCTCTTCTTATATTAATTTTACAGATATGCAAATTGAGGCTTAGAGAAGTGATTTTCCCCATGGAAAATGGATATGGTTAGCATGACAGGGACTCAAATGTAGGCTATCTGGCTCCACAAACACACTGTTAATCTCTATGGCTATATAGTTGCATTGAACAATTACCTAAGACTAATTTCCATAGTAGCTTGTTTAAGCATTTAAACCACAAGAAATCACTTAACCTTGTTAAGTGACTTTAGACAGTTTTAGACCTTGGTAAAATCTCACTTACAGATATATTACTCTTGTCGTTTCCATTTCCATTTCAACTATTCTCACAAAATATTTATATAAAACTAGGAAAATAGGGACACAATATGTAGCGTGTCTACACACACGCATACACTAAATATTGTAAAAAGTGTGAGACAGTGAAAAGTATGAGAAAGTAAAAGGCCATATTTGAGAGTGTGAGAAATTTTAGCATGTGAATATATATGAGAGAGATGAAGGGATCAGTATCTTGTTGCATGCCTGTAACTTATGCATGCAACCTAACTGGAAACTCTTGTTAACCAATCAGGCTATTCCTGTTTCGATACTCCCTAATACCAGTGTGTATAACTGTAGACTCTCAGATTTCTGTTGAATATTCCCTTCCCTTCCAGTAACTTTAGGAAACCCCCAAATTGTCTAACACATCCTCAGAGCTGCCTCAAGTTGCTATTGGCTTTATTGTTGTCCCTTCACCCTGGACTATATTGCTTGATGCCTCCTTTGCTTGATATACTTATCTCGCCTCTTGAGGGATGCTTATCTTTATCCATATTTCAAGGTCTAGGAAATTGGTCCTTTGCTTGTTTCACAGAAGAAAGGCTTCTGTTTCACAGAAGAGAGGCTTGGGCACCAAATGGGCCTTGTATATGGCCCATTTGGGAACTCATTCCAGAATTTATCCAAACAGCTTTTTTAGTTATACTTACTGGCTTTTCTTTTTCAAGACACACTCCCCAGGATGGCTGGTTTGGGTCAAGTTCTGTAACAGCCACCAGGCCACACTGCAAATAATAAATCCCTTCAGAAATTCCTAGTCCAACTCTACATGCCTAAGACCTTTTTCCTCCAAATTGAATTGTCTCCCAGAAACCCTAGAATACACCTTGTTAGTATCTCTTGGTTCTTCCTTCTTCTTTATGCCTAACTATAAGCACAAATGTTTTGAGTTATTTTATCAAGAGGATTCTATCCCCTTTGCAAATTAATGGATGCAAATAGGAATGGAATTTGAAGGAGATGAGTCAACTATCTATACATGCTTGTATATGGCCCATCTGGGAACTCATTACACTGTTAAAAGGTATTCTCTATTGAATAAATCTGCTTATTGGCCAGTAAGGGGGAAAAAAAGAGGTGATTTATTTTACTGCTGTATCTTGTTGCAGTATTTGTGCTTTTTAAGATTTTGCACAAATATTGCAACAAGATTTGGTAAAAATAAATTAGTTAAAATCTTGAAGCAAAGATTTTTTGCTTTGCTTCAGATTTTTTGTGATGGTAAACGTCATTTTGAAGGGTCATCCTGAAGGGAACATGATACTCATGGTGAAGATAGGCTTAAGCCTAAAATTTTTACTGAACAAACTTACTGCAAGTCTACTTCACTATTAATACATGAAAACTTCAGTGTTTTTTTTTTTTTTTTGTAAACAGAATTTGGTGTAAATTGAGTCTGACTTAAACCTCAACCAAGGGAGTGAAGTTATTGATATCTTGGCAGTCTGCTTTTCACTGCTTGTTCAGGCCCTTCTTATTTCATGGCTGGAGGAGTTTTATCACAATGACATTTTTGCTGATCTATGTCACTTCTGTCTTCTCAACATTGTCCTAAAAGAACTGCTGAGATAGTTGGTTTTTTAAACCAGTTACAAAGTCAATAGTGCCTGGTAGATTATGCTCAAAAAATATTTGTTTAATCCAAATTTGAATAAAAGTTTTAATTTGGTGCATCAAAGTTGTGCCTGTCTCATATTTATCCATTTCGTATTCTTATTATTTCTCAGAAAAAGTTCTTCCCTCATTTCAATTAAACCCAATAAATTCAACTCAAGTAACCCAATCAATCCAACTGGTCCAATCCAATGAATTCTTTTTTATTCTACTTCATTCCAATAAGCCTTGCTGAGCACTTTTGCACACTAGGAGCTGCTTCATACATCTTAGTAATTTCCATTTTTAAATCTGGTACTGTTTCAATTTGCCCTGAATGTTGATTTATCTCTATCAACAGAAATTATTTAATTTTACAACCTTGTGCAAAACTGGCTTTGTTTCAAAGGTTACCCAGAACCTTTAGGACTAACTAAATTTACACATGCCAGACTAAATTATTATTAATTTTTCTAATATTTCTTAGTTTCTAAAATATTTTTCTTTTCTACTATCTAATCAAGCTTAGTGTAATGATTGCCTTCCCTCCTTAGAGCCCTCAATAAGTCCTGAATAATTGTTGAATAAGAGTGAAAAAAAATTGTGTCCTTCTGCGAGTGCCATTGACTAGGAAAATGAAAAAAAAGAAAGAATAGTATGATTCTCTTTTATAAATACTAGCATTGCTTTCAGTTAATAGAACCAAAAGTACAGAGCCTGGTACTATAATAAGGAACTAAGAATTATAATAATTTACAAAAGAATTTGAGGGTTTGTTATGATATTTAGACACTAGAGTTTACTTTGCACAGAATTTGGTATAAATTGAATCTGACTTGAACCTCAACCAAGAGAGTTAAGTTACTGATATATTGGCAGTCTGCTTTTCACTGCTTGTTCAGGCCCTTCTTATTTCATGGCTAAAGGAGTTTTATCACAATCACATATTTAAAGTGGGCATTGTAATAACCAGCTGGATTTTAAAATTTTTTTAATTTTTAATTTTTGTGGATATAATTGTACATACTTATGCAGTACATGTGATATTTTGATGCAACCTATTGTATGTTTAGTTCCAGATATTCATAGTGCTGGAGTAGGGCTGAGAAGCAAATTTGTGGTGATAAAGGTCATTTTGAAGGGTCATCCTGAAGGGAACTCTGGTTTTAAAATATTGAATGATAAATGTAACTGAAGAGTTCATTAGATATAAGATTAGAAAGGACAAGGAAAATTTATGTCTGAAGGAAGAAAATAAGAAATGTCAAACCCATTCATACTTTCAAGTGTTGGCTATATTAAGGTTTGAAATGGTGATGTGATTATGAGAACCAGCTAAAATAAGCTCAAGAAATATTTTATGTGAATTTCTGTATCTTCTTTAAAATATTTTGTTGTTATAGAAAGTTTTAAGCAGTTAATAAAGAAGTCAATAGTTCAATGAACCCCCATGTTACTCATTGCCTAGATTGAAAAATTACAACTCACAGCCAATTCTTTTTTTTAAGCCGTTTTTATTCCCAGATCTTAATTCTTTCATTTGTTCCTTAAATATTTTAATATGTACTTCTAAAAGGTATGGACTCTTCTTATCATAAATTCAATATAATTGTCAGACAACATTAACAATACTTAGTACTATGCACTGTTTATATGACTATCTTATAAATGTTTTGCATTTTGTTCGTAGTTTATTATTTGAATCACAATCCAAATAAGGTCTAGAAATTGCAAATGATTGCCTTCTTTTCCCCCTTGTAATTCACTTGTTGCAGAAATTGAATAGTTTTCTCTAGAGCTTTCTGCAATCTGGATTATGCTGATTGTCTTTCCATGGTATGTTTTACATACTTACCAGTCCCCTGTAGTGGCTGATTCATCTGAATCATGTTCAGATTATGTGCGTGTGTATGTGTATTTAATATATATTTTCTTTTGGCAGGGAGGCAAGACTACCTTGTAGGAAGTGTTGTGTTCTTTCATCAGAATACGTAATATGTGGTTATCTTTTCTTTTTGTGATATCAACAACTATGGATGATGAACCCCTACTTCCATAACTCATTGTTAAATGGTGATACTCCAATTCTAAAATTCCTTCTTCACTTATCAGCTACAATATTTCTATTAAGATAAACTTCCTTTCATCTACCTTTGAATTATTCATTGATACTATTTACATAAGAAAAGAAAGATAAAGAATTAGTCTTTTCATTTATCTGCCAATTTCAAAATAATGATTTTGTTTACAAGTATCTTTCCATGGTGACCAGTTATTTATATTATCTTAAACTCTTGAGTTTAAACTTTTTGATGTGTGTCAGTTAATTAGTTATTATTCTTATTGATACACAATTAAAAATATGCTTTAAATGTTGCTTTTATCTTTTGGTGTCTCATTGAAGCACTTGGCAGCACCAAATGGGAAAAACACTGTTAAATAAGAGTTGTGTGCAACTTGCAGAATGTAGTTAGCAAAAGAGACAACCTTTTCTTGCCTCCACAAAATTCTGTACTCATTCTTCTTTAGAACTTTGGAAGATGTTTTGTTTGTGTTAAAGGACTAAAACATCCAGGTAAGTAGACATTCTTAAGGAACATCTACAATTTTTGGTAAAATATAAAGGCCAGAAGCAATGAAAATATTTTTAAGTTATATTTATTTAATGTATGTTTTAATATACACATCAATGAGTTTTAACATTTGGTAGAATGTATAATCACCACCAAAATAAAAAATTCCGGTGCGGTGGCTCACGCTTGTAATCCCAGCACTTTGGGAGGCCAAGGCGGGCAGATCACGAGGTCAGGAGATCGAGACCACGATGAAACCCCGTCTCTACTAAAAATACAAAAAATTAGCCGGGCGTGGTGGCGGGCGCCTGTAGTCCCAGCTACTCGGAGAGGCTGAGACAGGAGAATGGCGTGAACCCGGGAGGCGGAGCTTGCAGTGAGCCGAGATTGCGCCACTGCACTCCAGCCTGGGCGACAGAGCGAGACTCCATCTCAAAAAAAAAAAAAAAAAATTATTTCTAAAAGTTTTCCCATTTCCCTTTACAACCAATAACTTGTCTATATTCCCAATCCCTGGCAACCTCTGATCTGATTTTTGTACCTATAGTTTTGTATTTTCCAGAAAGTCATTTATATAAAATATAATAGAAACTTAGGGTATTTTTGTTGCCTTTTGTGTTTTGAGTCTTTTACCCAGCATAATACTTCTGAGATCAATCCAGGATGTTGAACATGTTAGTAGATTATTCTTTTTCACTGCCAAGTAATATTTCATTGTATGGCCACAGCACACTTTGTTTATCTGGTTGATCAGCATTTAATGTAATATTTCATTGCATGGCCACAGCACACTTTGTTTATCTGGTTGATCGGCATTTAATGGGATTTCAATTTTTGGCAATTATGAATAAAGCTGCTATAAAGATTTGAATGTGAGTCTTTGTGTAGGCATTCATTTTCATTTCTCTTAAGTATATACCTAGGAGGAAAATTAGTAGGTTGTATGATACATGTATATTTAACTTGATAGATAATTATCAAACTATTTTCCAAAGTGTTTGTACTATTTTGCAATTCCACCAGCAACATATGAGGGCTCTAGTTGCTTTTCTTCTAACCAACATTTGGTATTACCAGTCTTTTCAATTTTAGTGATTTTATTAGGTTTGTAGTGGTATCTGTTGTCTTATTTGAGTTTTAAGAGATTTGTTTCTATGATTTCTCCTAGCAGTTTTATAGCTTTAGGTTTTACATTTACGTCTGTGATGCATTTTGGTTTTTGTCTTTTTTTTTTTTGAGATGGAGTCTCGCTTTGTCACCTAGGGTGGAGTGCAGTGGTGCTATCTTGGCTCACTGCAAACTCTGCCTCCCAGTTCACACCATTCTCCTGCCTCAGCCTCCCGAGTAGCTGGGACTATAGGTGCCCGCCACCACACCTGGCTAATTTTTTGTATTTTTTTAGTAGAGATGGTGTTTCACCGTGTTAGCCAGGATGGTCTCGATTTCCTGACCTCAAGATCCACCCGCCTTGGCCTCCCAAAGTGCTGGGATTACAGGCGTGAGCCACCGCGGCCGGCTGGGTTTTGTCTTTTTCTTCTCACCCTGTCTTATGGTTCTGACATTTTGATTTTTATTATTGTTGTTTGTGTGGCTTAAGGTAAGGGTAGACGTTCACTTAATTTGCATGTTGATGTACAATTGTACCAGAATGACTTGTTAAAATTGAATCTTTTTCCCATTGAATTATGCCAATACCTTCGTAAAAACTTTACTGATCATGTATATGTGTGTTTTTGGATTCTGATTCTATTCCATTGAGCTATGTGCTTATCTTTATGCCAGTATTATACTTTCTTGACTACTGTAGCTTTATAATTTTGAAATCAGGTAAAATTTGAGTCCTCCAACTTATATCTTATTATTAAAAATTATTTTATGTCTTCTTGGTCTTCTGCATGTTCTAATATGTTTTAGAATCAGCCTTTATATTTTTACAAAAAAATCCTGCTGGGATTTTGATTAGAATTGCATTAACTTTCTAAATCTATTTGGGAGGAATTAACTAACACTTTATTGATATTAAATATTCTAGTGTTTGAGCACAGTGTTTCTTTGTATTTACTTAGATCTACTCTAAATCCCTCAACAGTGTCTTGTAATTTTAGGAGGACAAGTTTTTCACATTTTTAAAGTTTTATCCCAGTATTTCATGTTTTTTCATGCTATTGTAAGTGATCTTTTAACAATCTTTAGTTTCTAATTATTTGTTTTTAGTATATAATTATATTTGAATACAATTGATTTAATAAATAAATATTGGTATTGTACATTAATTGTGTATCCTTTGACTTTACTAAACTCACTGGTAGCTTGTTTGTTGGATTCTTTGTGGTTTTCTGTGTAGATGATTATGCCAGCTGTGAATAGGGACAGTTTTCTTTCTTCCTTTTAAGTCTATATGTCTTTTATTTCTTCTTTCTTTGTGGCTTAGTTTAGGACCTCTGGTACAATGTTGAATAGAAGTAGTAAGAGAGGACCTTGCTTTGCTTCTAGTCTTAAGAATGATGTTAATTTTATGTATTTTATAGATACCCTTTATTAAGTAGAGGAAATTCCTTTTACTTTCTAGTTCACTGAGAATTTTCATCATGAATAGGTGTTAAATTTGGTCAAATGCATTTTCTGCATCTACTGAGATGACCATATACAGAGTTTTATTTTTTTAGTCTATTGTTATGGTGAATTACATTAATTGATTATTAAATTTTGAACCAACCTTGTATTCTTAGGATAAACACTAGTGGATCATGATATTTTATTCATTTTATATATTGCTAGATTTGATTTGCTAATGTTTTGTTAAAGATTTTGGTACCTACATTCGTCAGACATAAACTTGGTCGGTAATATTTTTGTGCATAAAGTTCTTGTCTGGTTTTGGTATTTGGATAATGCTGGCCTAACAAAATGAAATTGGAATGTATTACATTCTCAAAGGTTGTGTCTACATACATCTAAATAAAGTAGAGTTCTGCAAGTTTAGTTGGCAATTTTAGACTGCATAATTGTGGCCAAAATTTAAAAATTAAATATTAAGGTTTCTATTTCTCCCATGATACTATTTAATAACATGGTACTTACTATGTTGTACTTGGGCCTGGCCTTTGATCCTCAGTAGATGCTTGGGAATTATTAGTTACTGTTAACAATATAATAGTAATAATTATAGTGACATAACCATCATATTTTGAACCTATGCTATACAGAAAATAGTTTTAAATAGAGCATCTCAGAGAAGACTGGACATAACACATTTATATCCAATTATGTGGCAATTTACTACAAAATTATTTTGATTTTAATAAAATTTTAGAGGTAAGAAATACATTTAGTACAGCTCTTAGAATTCTAACATTGAGAAACCTTTTTTGTTGTTGTTGTTGAGACAGAGTCTTGCTTTGTCACCCGTCCCAGGCTGGAGTGTAGTGGCATGATCTTGGCTCACTGCAAGCTCAGCTTCCCGGGTTCAAGCAATTCTCCCGCCTGAGCCTCCCAAGCAGCTGGGACTACAGGCATGCACCACCATGCCCAACTAATTTTTTGTATTTTAGTAGCGGTAGAGTTTAAACATGTTGGCCAGGCTAGTCTCGAGCTCCTGCACTCAGGCAATCCACCCATCTTGGCTTCCCAAAGTGCTAGGATTACAGGCGTGAGCCACCGCACCCAGCCGACAAACCTTTTAAACATTTCTAGAATGCAACATTTTTTTCTATGGCTATCATAATGCTAAGGTAGCAGAAAAGCAATCGTGTTTATTTTTATCTTAACATTAATTTTCATGAGACGGGAACAGTAGAAGCTAACAGCATCAAAGTCTGGTAAACTTTCCACTGCACTCTTGCCTGATGGATCCTAGTGATGCTTAAAGGTGGGTGTCTAAGAATCAGCAGCATCAACATCACCTAGATGTTAGTGATGCAAATTTATTTCTGGACCCTGGACACTAAATAAAAGGAAAGAGGAGAAATCTGTGTTTTGACAAGCTGGTGATTCTGGTGTTCACTAAAGCTTGGGAAGCACTAGCTGAGTATATAGTTGTCAGGGTATGAGGTGATTGGAAACACTAAGAGTTAAACATGAAGCATTTAGAAAAGAGCTGGTTCTCTCTTCTGAGTTAAACACCTTGTGTTGTTAGATGCAGTCTGAACTGCAGAGAAAGACACAGTTACTTGTAGCAGGTAGCATGCTCAAAAACATGATTCCCCTTTTTTAAAAATTTTCCTCGCTTATGCCATCTGCATAAAGTGATGCTGAGTAAAAAAAAGCAGAATTTACAGAAGCATAGAGAAATTTGCTTCAAAGTGAGATTCAGAACTCAAGGTGCTGTGTTTACAGTGTACTTTTCCTGAGACCAGCACATCCTACTGTCAAATCCCTCCCAAATATTTGAAAACTTGCCAATATTTAATAGGCTTTTTTTTCTACGTACATATCCTTTGCTGTTTCTCTTCAAATTATAAGTCCAGTAGAATTTACAAATAAGCTAATAGTTCAAAATCTAATCTAGAAAGGAGAAGATGAACAATAGTAAAATCCTCTAATGCCAGCTTCGTGATTTTATTTCTCCTCCGTCACAGCTTGGTTGACTTTACCAGTGTTGTCTAATTCTTTAATTATTCTATATTGTGTTCTAAAGAACAGTGTGTTCTTCCCATTGTGCACATTGCAACATTATACTTATCAATTAAGTCAAAGGAGCTTGAAGATCACAGCCTTCTAATTTAGAAAGATATTCTGAGAGAAAAAGAAATAGAGGATGATTCATTCTTGTGGGTATTTGCAGTTTAAATTACCTAAAAACAATGACAGGCTATTTGTGACTTACCTGATACTAGGACTTTTACTAGGCAAATAATAGATTTGAAATGATGCTAGAAAACGCTATTTTTAAGTGAAAAATTATATGCCGTCTTTTCATAATTAAACAAAATAGAATCTGAAATCCAATCTCCTTGGCTTTGTACAGTGGGAGTCAATGATTCTTTTTATTATTATTATTAATCTGATAACCAAAATTAGTTTACACAGTAGTCTGGCTGCTCAGAATAGAAAATAGATTTTATTCATTTATTTATTTAGAGAGAAATTACTCTTTGGCATTGTAAAAGAGATAAGGCATTTGTGGGACTACACAGTGGGTTATTTTAAGTTATGTTGCTGTGTATTATAAACTAGATTTTTCTGTCTGAACAAATTATTCATTAGTGAAATGTTATTCATAGCAAAGAGTCTTACACATCCAGGGGTCACTAAATTGCAAAGTATTTGAACACTGCCTAATGAAATGTACTCTAAAAAGTCAACAGGTGTGTACCGACTACCTACTATGGTCAAGAACTGTGAAGGGTCTTTGATTTTGCCCTATTTGCAAGCTAACAAGTTAGTCTGCCACATAAGAACCCTGGAACTTTATTACTCAGCACTGCAGGGAGCATGGGCTTTATGTTTGCATTGGTTAAGTTTCCTTCCACCCCATCATCTCCCATCAAGTTCCATGGGGGTTGTGGAGTGATCTAGGTGGATGATGCACACACAATGGGTTTGTGTCATAGCTGAGGACCACTGAACTTAGGAATCTGTCAATCTCATGAAGAGCCTGCTTGCTAAACCTGCCCTGCCTTTGCTCTGTGGGTAGACATGATCTTTATTCTGATCAGAAAACAAATTGCCCTCTGCCCCGGAAGGGGAGACACTACCTCTACCTTCCAAGGTTGTTTGCTGTGCAAACATCATTGGGAAGACAGTGGAAGGATGTACAGAAATACCATGAAGAATTGTCTGTCAGTGTTATGTACTTATTACACCAGATGCTGTAAGGGATAAGAAAAGGGGAAAGATACAAATACTGTGCCTTGGTCTTAATGGGAGGAAACCTAATATATCGGAAAGAGCTTCTTTGGGAAATCACACAAATGGAGGCTCCAGTCCCAGCTCTGTTATTAACAGCCGTCTGATTTCAGTCCGTTTTTTTTTAGTTCTCTGAGCCTCCATTCCTTCATCTCTAAAATGGATACTATATCTATCTTCATGAATTTTTCTGAGGATGACATGAAATAAATATATGACAAATTGTAGGGCATTCATTGGCTGATATAATGAAAGTATTAAGAAGCTAATGAGAACTGGTATTCATTAAGAGCATTAGTGCTTACAAACAAGGAAAAAGAGAAGAATATACA
Source organism: Nomascus leucogenys (assembly GCF_006542625.1). Taxonomy (NCBI): domain Eukaryota; kingdom Metazoa; phylum Chordata; class Mammalia; order Primates; family Hylobatidae; genus Nomascus; species Nomascus leucogenys. The sequence goes on along the minus strand of NC_044397.1, from coordinate 24,632,761 downwards.
ACCCTGTGCTGAATATAACTCAGCTTGTCTTTCAAGGGAGGGAACCAGAGCCATTCTTATGCAACACTGATGTTAGACAAAAGGAATGTACCTGTTTTCTAGTAAGAGAAGGCCACTATATCTTATTAGGTATGCTAAAAAAATTGTTGTTAACTTTAATTTTTCTGTCTTATTCAGCAAAAGTTGAAGGTATAAAATGTTTTAAAATATTTTAAAATAATGGTTTATCTACTTCAAGAATTTTGCAAAATGTTGGAGAGGGCTCTGGATAATAAAATGCCCCACAGCATACAATACCCTTGAATTTCCTCAGCAATGGTAGACTCAAAGGAAAAACTGTATATTGATAGAGATAAGCCAATAAAACATTTGCCTTGTTAGGACAGCCGACCATAGCTGATGAATAGCAACATACTATATAGTCCTTCTGTATAGAAGCACTTTATGATGACTCAATAACAACTTGAAATAGAAAAAGGAGAGTTTGCCAGGAGGTAATAAGAAGCTAGATATCCCATCATTATAATTCTTTTTGCATAACTGTACCCACTCTCTATAAAATCAAGTGCTGTGAAAAACAGATTGCATGCCATTGACACATGGAAGCATGTTGTCACAAGCAATTACAGCATGCTACATTAAACAGCCATGTGCTGTGTTATGTCTTAGGCCACACGCTGCAATTTTCTCTTTTAATAGTTATAATGAAGTTGGTTTCATTTTTCAAGTAACTGGGACTTAAACATTTACAGAAGACTTTAAATAGCAAGGCCAACATTTTAATACTTAGACTAACAGTTTGATAATTTAAGAATAGGACTTAGAAGTTGATTATTAAAAACATTTAATAAAAAAATAAGTAACCTGCATACTTCATTAGAAAAATGAGTCACTAGAAATACTGAGAGTAAAATGTCTGGTTTACAGGGATGATCTATTGGAGAAATCTTGATTTATAAATATCTTTGAAAATCACCTAAAAACTCTTGAGTATCCAAACAGTATCCACCAACAAAACTAAGCTAAGATGATCTTTTGTGGTAGTATTTACACATTAGAATGAATTTGAATCCCCTTGAAACTTTCTTAGACCAGCTTTATTATGACGATACTCACTATCACTACTTCCTCTGGAATATCTTAATGCCAGGTCTTGGTATGGGTTCTTCATATCTTAACTATTTAAAGTTTATTTATTTGCATTTTAGATAATTAATTGATTCATGTAATTTGTACCAGACATTTTCAGAGATACATAGTAAAAAGTCCCCCTCCAGCTTCTTGCTCTTTCCCACTAAATTCCCATTGTTCTCAACCCCTAAAGAAGTAGTCACTGTAATTAGTTTCCTGTCATCCGCCAGAGATTTTTTAATATGCAATTAAATGTAAGAAACTGTCTATTTCCACACAGCCTCACAATACAGTGCATTATCCAACATACAACAATTTACACATTAGCATTTTTATTGCCATTTTATAGATAAAACTGGGGTACTGTGAAGTTTTATAACTTGCTCAATACCATCTAACATAAAATCGAAGGTGAGAGGATTTAAAATGAGATCTATTTGTCTAACTGCAAAATCCATATTGCTCCCTTATAAAATGTGAACAACTTACTTGATCGTGGATGAAACTGAGAGGGCCAAGTGGCCTTTCCAAGGACACAAAAGAAGGGGATGTGGGTTCAGAATTAAGAATGAATCTTCTGATGCTTTCTCTAGTATTCTGTCCATTATATCATGCAGTTTCTTTGGATATTTAATTTTCTGTTGATGTGAATTTCTATGTGTCTTGCCTTTCCATTAGAAGAAAATTCAAACTTAATCTTTCTAGCGTTTTTCTTTTTCATTCTCTGGGCCTTTAAAAGGTACTTTAACTAGTTCACTATCAGTATATTTTAAAATTTATTTTTAAATTTATGTAACAGTAAAATCCACACTTTGTAGTATACAGTTGTATAGATGTTGACAAATGCTTAGGGTCCTGTATTTCCACTACAGTCATAATATAGAACAGTTCCATCAACTCCCCATATTTCTTCAGACTGCCCCCTTGATGTTAGCACTCATTCACACTCCAACCCATGGTAACCGCAAGTCTGTTTCTATCCATCTAGTTTCATCTTTTCCAGAATGTTAAAGAAGTGAAATGATACAATATGTACTTTGGTTGGACTTCCTTCAATTAACAAAGTCCACTGAGATTCACCAATATTGTTGCATGGATCAATATTTCATTCCTTTTGTATAATGAGTAATATTGTAGCAACATTCCAGTTTGTTTATTCATTCTCCAGTTGTTTCAGGTTTTGATGATTATGAGTAAAGCTGCTATAAACATTTCTATACAGGTTTTTGTGAGAACATAAGTTTTTGTTTCTCATGAGTAAATACCTATGAGTAGGATTGCTGGGTCACAAGTAGTATATGGTTATTGTATAACAAGCCACTAAACAGTCTCCCAAAGTGGCTATACTATTTTATATTCCTAATGAGCCAGTATTTGCGACTTCTAGTTGCTCTGCATCCTCATCAGCATGTGGTGGTGTCTTTTGTAAACATTTTTTAAGCATTCCAATAGGTGTACAGTAGTATCTCATTGTGCCGGTAATTTGCATTTCCCTAATGACTAATGATGTTGGGCATATTTTCATGAGCTTGTCACCTGCATGTCCTCTTCAGTGAAATGTCCAAATAATTGCATTACTTTAATATTGGATTTTTGTTTTCCTATTGTTTTTGAGAGTTCTTTACATATTCTAGATAAAAATCTCTTGTAAGGTTTTTGATTTGTAAATATTTTTCCAAGTCTCTGGCTTATTTTTAAAAAATTCTCCTAGTATGTCTTTCATGGAAAAAAGGTTTTAATTTTAAATGTTCAATTTATCAATTTTTTTCTTTTGTTGGTCATGTTTTGGTGTAATATCTAAGAAAATTTTGCCTGATCCAAGATCACAATTATTTTTTCCTTAAATTTTCTTATAGAAATCTTATAGTTTTAGGTTTTACATTTAGTTCTATGATCCATTTGAGTTAATTTTTATATACGGAGTGAAGTAGACGTTGCATATTTTTTCATCTCTTTTTTGTGCATAAGAATAGCCAATTGTTTCAGCAACATTTGTTGAAGAGACTATCTTTTTCCATTGAATTATCTTTTACCTTGTACCAAAGTTCATTGTTTTTATATACATGTGTATATTTCTGGAGTCTCTTTTGTTTCATTGATCTATTTGTCTATTTTTATTTGTCGTGTTAAGTAGTCTATCTTTGTAACAAAACCTGGTATCAGACATTGTTTCCTCTCCAACATTCTTCATCCCTTTCAAAGTTTTTTGACTACTTCTGAGTTTTGAATTTACATATGCATTTATCATAAACTTGTCATGACTCTTTTTGGTGTTCCCTGAGCTTCTTGAATATATGGTTTGTTGTGTGTCATTGATTTTGAAAACTTCTAGTCTATTATTGTTTTCCAAGTATTCTACCTTGTTCTTATTCTTACTTCTTCCGTGATTTCATTATGTGCATGTTAGATGGTTTGATAGTGTCCCAAAGCTCCTAGATGCTGTTTTATTTTATTTATTTTTACTTTCTTTGTGGTTTATTCCGTGTCATTTCTATTGACCTATCTTTAAGGTCACTACTGTTTTCCTCAGTTTTTTCAAGTCTAGAAATGAACTCATCATAGGCATTCTTCATTCCTCTTACTGTGATTTTTATTTCTAGCATTTCCATTAATTATTTCTTATGATCTTCAACTCTGAAGTTATCCTTCTTACCCTACATGTTTCCCCATTTCTCTTAAATCTTTAGTTATTTTAACTTTAAATATAGCTAGATATATTTCCAGTATCTGTGTTATACCTAAGCCTGATCCTGTTTAATACCTTTTCACATTGTGTATATTTCTTGATTTTTCATATGCCTTATTATTTTTATTTTTAAAGCTTCATTTTCATTTTTATTATATATGGCAAGAGAGACTGAGATGAATAGTTTTATGCCTGCAAATGGACATGCCTTTCCTTCTGCTAAGTCTTTAGTGTGGGGATTTGAGCCAATCTAGTCTGGAGTTGAGCTGGTTTTGGATTTGTTATTGATGGATACCTTGATAGAACCATAGGCTTCAAATTCCTCTTGGTATATTTTGTGTTCAGGATGGGAGCCAGATTTTCTCAATATCTGTTCCATCCTCAGCCTTGAGTCTTCCCTATCAGCTTTGTCTTAGATAACTTCTTCTCTACTGCCTTGTCTCTCTTCTATTCCTCTTCCAGAAATATTCTACTGTTGCTTCTTATTCATTACTTGTCTTCCTGGTGGTGTGAATGTGGGAGAAATTCTCTGTTGTTCTGATGAAGCTTTAGTTTAAGCAGACAATATTACCCTGGCTCTCAGGATTATAACCTAATCCTTAGTGTTTCTGATCCTATTCTGGTTATTTTTAGCCCAGCATGTATTTCTGCCCTTCCGCTTAGTCATTAAGAGGTTTTTCCTATTTTTTTCTCCAGACAGAATTAGTTTTTACTAGTGCCCTAAGAGCCACAGTATTTGTCCTTCCTTCCCATCCCAAGGCTATGGTTCCCACATGTTCCCACAGTGGCTCATGTACCCCTCTTTCAGGCCTGAACTATGGGGAATGTTCTCTTTGAACTCACCTAGGTGTTTTATTGTCTTTGTTGTTGTTTTTCGATTTGGAGCACTTGGTGAGGTCCATGAAGAAGAGCTTATAAGTAGTTGTAAACTTTTTGTTTTTCTCCTTCCCCCGGGGATCCACACTTTTCTCTAGCCCACATAGACTTTTATCAATTTGTTAACAATTAAAGCTGAATTCACTTAGTCTTCCTCTGGCAGCATCTGCCCTTGGTAAGAAAGTGGTCATGTTTTGTCTTTTTCTCCTTAGATTTTGGACTAGTTGGTTGACTTGTGACCCCAGTTCTCTGATTGGTTCAAAAAAGTATAAAATTTGAAGTTTCTCTGGCTTTTGTTGCTGTTTTAAGAAGGTAGTGACATGTTTCACAACTAACTACATTACAGGTAAAAACCGTTATGTATGTCTCAATTTCAATGTATATGTGTATGAAACAGAATAGTTGCACTTTCAGTCAGACTTCATCTAAATGTTCCTCTTGGGGATGACCACCCAGTAGGATAATTAATAGACTATGTGCCTCAAAGCATCCAGTTCATCAGGGAATTTATTCCTTACCCATTTAGTCATGTTCTCTGAATTTTCTTCAGAAAACTAGCAGAAACCTAGAGGGCCTAAGATGGTAGAATTGTAAGCACAAATGAAAACTTAGAGTTTTGAATAAGATGTTTTTGGTGAAACAATGTAACCTCCCTGTGAGTCAAATGTTCTCTGGTTCATGGACAGAAAATAGGAAACTTCCATTTGAAGTCTAGACTATTTTTCTCACTTCATGGCAGATCTATAAACCATTTCTTCATGTATCAAGGGTTTTATGATCACCAATACAGAGAAACCAACTCATGACTTAATCCATTATTTCCCAGAAGAGCAGCTATATCAAGGATTTTAGAATTGCCTCTTCTGCACTGCAGGTGATTTAAGTGCTGAGCTGAATAAGTACCAATTTTCCAATTTTATACCACTTCAGACTGTGTTGATATTTGGCGTCTGAAGACCAAGTTATCCACTCATTTTTATAGGGTACAATTTAGTATCTACTATAGGTATGATGCAGTTTAGAACTGGTAAAAATTTATGAGGACAACTAGTTATCACACATGATCATTTTTCATCTGAACCTTTTTAGCTGATGTAGAAAGCTCCAGATAACAAATTGGTTTTAAGACATGTCAGTGTGAGAAATTTCATCCTTTTCTGCTTCAGAGTGCTCAAAGCTGAGTTATTGCTGAATCTGGGAGAAAAATGTAGAATGTCATATCTTCTTTACATAAGAGTAAAAATATTTAGTGCAATTGTTAAGGTGCTGCTCTAAAATGTACATGCCTTGAGCCTGGTCTCTGTTCTAACACTAGTTTTATGTAAAAACTTGGGGAAGTCACTTACTCCCCTTCATCCCCACTTTTCTTGACTCTGAGATAAAAATAATAATACTGGCTCTTTCAGCTTTTGATGATCAAACTATCAAGTTAGGTCCTAGGTTACATATTAACAAAGCTTTAAGCCAGTGCTAGCCAAGTAGTGGGCACTAAACAAATACTGGCTATGTCACAGTAGGTGGCTAGTCAGGCATGAATGGGGCAGGAGAGGGCTCTCTCCACCCACCAGGAATGTCAGGTGACCATCAGGTGATGGTCAGGCAGTTGTCACATTGTGTGACACTCTAAAATAATAATTGGTCACAGCCAAGGCCAGGGAGAGGCAGTTTCCCAACAGATAAATACACCTGAAACTGGTAATCGGCAGCTTTCAGGAATTGGGCAAGTGGGCTGGAGCATGTGCATTAAGAGGCAAAATGGTGAAGTATGACCTTCTGGGGCCATTCCATTGGAAAGGGGAAGAAAGCCTCGGGTGAGCTTGTATACAACTTCAGTAAACACACTGCGCATGCTCACCTCCGGTGCTAGGGTGCTAGCAGGCACTGTGAATGTGGGTGGCTTATCCTAAGGGAAGAATAAAAGGAAATGGGTGCAAGATGCTGGAAGCAGGCCAGCATATATAATCCTAGGTTCAAGGTCAAATGGGGCACTTGACCTGCAAGACACCGACTTGGGCCTCTTCCAAGTGTACTTTCCTTTCTTTCATTCCTGCTCTAAAGCTTTTTCATAAACTCCCACTCCTGCACATAGGCTAAGAGAAGAGATTAAATAGAATTATATAAACTGTTCAATTAAAAACAGAGACAGCAGAAAAAGAGAAAAAATAATAAATAGAAATATCAAACATAGTAGATATTAATCCAGCTATATCAATGATCATTTTAAATGGGAGTGGTCTAAATATACCAATTAAAAGACACTGTCCTCACAAGTGGGAGCTAAACGATAAGAATACATGGACACGTAGAGGGAAACATCACAAACTGGGGCCTGTTGGAAGGTGGAGGTCAAGAGGAGGGAGAGAAGCAGGAAATGTAACTAATAAGTCCTCTGCTTAATACCTGGGTGATGAAATAATCTGTACAACCAACTCCCATGACACACATTTACCTATGTAATAAACCTGCACATCCTGCACACGTACCCCTGAACTTAAAAGCTGAAACAGAAAAGACATTGTCAGTATGGCTTAAAAAACACCCAAATCTGCTTGAACCCGGGAGGCGGAGGTTGCTGTGAGCCGAGATTGCGCCACTGCACTCCAGTCTGGGCGACAGGGCGAGACTCTGTCTCAAAATACATACATACATACGTACATACCCAAATCGATGTTGTCAGTATGGTTTAAAGAAACACCCAAATCTATGATGTCTAACCACTTTAAACACTCAGGTTAAAAGTAAAGTGATGGAAAAAAATATATCATGATAACACTAATCAAAAGAAAGTTGGTCTGCTTAATTCTAGACAAAACAGGCTTCAGGACAATAAAGATTATCATGGATACAGAGGGTCATTATGTCACAGGATTCTTCAAGTGTTGCTTTTCCAGCTGGAAACCTCTGTGGCTGTGGGTGCCCTTGCCGGAGTTTTGCTCTGGCCTGCTTGGCTCATTCTGCCCACTCAGCCAGGCAGGCTGCCCTTGGTTCTCACTACTGGCCTGGATCCCCCACCTGCCAAGGGTGAGCCAGGCGCAGAGCAGTGAGGGATGTGTGGGGCCAGCGAGAATGGAGTCCAGCCACTGCGCACAGCCAGGCACACCAGCTGCTGTGGCAGGGCGGGCAGCTCCAGGCACTGGCTCCATGCAAGCCTGCGGCTGGATCAGATGCACCACAAACGGCTTCTGCTGTGGGCACCTGTATCTGGATGAAGGGAATGCAGTGGCACCCTGAAGCTTTGAGACACCAGAAACCGCAAAGCCCCAAAGAAGGTGTCACAGCCCTGGCTTGGTGAGCCCCTAGGTCTGGGCTCTCTGAAAAGCCACAGTTCTTCTCTCCTTATTTCCCCAAGGTGGTGAGCAGGGGATGGGGAGGCGTGTTTCAGCCCTGTTTGTGTTACAGCTCTTTCAGTCCAGCCATTCAGCAAGTCACGAGTTCTTGTCCCACATCCAGGAAAAATGAGGTATGCGGACAACTGGAGGGTGAGCCAGGCAGAGAGGGTTTTGAGTGACAGAACAGCACTCAGGAGGCCTGAAGTGGGTAGCTCCTTTCCTCAGGCAGGTCATCCTGAGGAGTGTCCAGCTCTTAGTGGAGAGGGGACCCACAGTGTGTGGCTCATTTCTGCAGGCAGGTTTTCCTGACTTCTGTATCAGTCTGGCTGGGGAGGTGGGGGGTTGGGCTTATAGGCTCAGAAGGGAGGAAATGTTTGCTGATTGGTCCATGGGTGGCCATGGCTGGGCCTGGAAAAAGCACCTTAAGTTCTCACTCCCAGCAGCCTCAGATTCTACCAGGAGCTGACAGCCCAGCCCCTAGGCTTCAGGCCATCCCTGGCTTGAAGATGGGGCTGCACTGAGGACCCACCCCTTTCTGCCCAGCAGGCTGTCTGCCGCTTGCCACCATCAACATGTCATCCATGGTCCACCGTGCCCAGGCTGTTCCTGCCGAGGGCCACCTGCAGGCTCACATTGAGCTGCCCTCAGGTCACTGGCCTCCCTCCCGAGATTGTCAGCACCCAAAATCCAGAGGGGGCTGAGGTGGCAGGGGGCTGGTGTGTCAGCGCTGCCCGGAACGTGCGCATACCCGGGCTGTGACAGTGTCCGGGCTCAGCCACAACTTTGCTCTGCCTGAAGTGGGTGCTGGGAGTGGAGAGAGGCCAGGGAGCAGAAGCAGGCACTTCCAAGCCCATAGGGGTTTGGGGGTTTCCTGGGCCACTGAGAGTGCAGGGATGCCTGGGTCCAGAGAGGCGGCTGGGCAACTGCAGCTGAGCGCAGAAGTGAGAGGCTCCTCCTGCCCCCTGACTCGGTGCGGGGCGGGACTTCCACCTGTTCCGGGCCTGCTGGCTCAGTGGAGTGCGCCAGCTGCGCCTTCCCTGCTGCAGCCAGCGTCTTCACAGTGGCCTCTCCAGATGGGCCGCCGCTGCCGTCATTTAAATGATGATAACGAGAAAAATTATTCAAGAAGATAAAACAATCTTAAGTATGTATGCATCTAACAACAGAGCATCAAAAGGACAGGAGGCAGAAACTGAGAGAACTGAAAGGAGAAACAGGCAGGCATATCCACTACTATAGTTGGAGACTTCAGCACACTTTTATCAGTAATTGCTGGATCAAGCAGGCAGAAAACAAGGATATAGATGACCTGAACAATAGCTATCAATCAAATTGATCTAATTAATAGTATCGAATTTTCTGCCTAGCACTAGCAGAATATTAATTTTTCTCAGGCTCTCATAGAATATTCTCCAAGACACAATAAATTCTGTGCTATAAAATACATTATATATACCATACAATTTTGAATAGAAATCATACAAAGTATGTTATCATACCACAATGCAATTAAACTAGAGAACAATGAACATTTTTAAAAAACTAGAAAATCTGGAAATCTGGAAATAAAACAGTTCTAAGAACAGGTGAGTCAAAGGAGGCTCAAAAGAAATTTAAAAAATATGTTCAACTAAATATTAGTGAAAACATAACATCAAAATTTGTGGGATATGGCCACATATGGGCAGGCACGGTGGCTCATGCCTGCCCAGCATTTTGGGAGGCTGAAGCTGGGGGATCACTTGAGGTCAGGAGTTTGAGGTCAACCTTGCCAACATGGTGAAACCCTGCCTCTACTAAAAAAAAAGAAAAAATACAAAAATTGTCCAGGTGTGGTGGCACATGCCTATAATCCCAGCTACTCAGGAGGCTGAGGCAGTAGAATCACTTGAACCTGGGAGGGAGAGGTTGCAGCGAGCCAAGATCATGCCACTGCACTGCAGCCTGGGTGACAGAGTGAGACTCTGTCTCAAAAAAATAAAAAAATAAACAAAAATAAATAAAAATGTAGAATACCATAAAGCAGTGCTTAAAGCGAAATGTATAGCATTAAGTAAATATATTAAAAGATAGATTCAAAACGAATAACCTAGACTTCCACCTTAGGAAAACAGAAGAGCAATTTAAGCCAAAAGTAATCAGGAAAAGAGAAATTTAAAAATTGGGCAACATGGATGCAACTGGAGGCCATTATCATAGGTAAATAAATACAGGAACAGAAAACCCAATACCACATGTTCTCACTTATAAGTAGGAGCTAAACATTGAGGACACAAGGACATATAGATGGGAACAATAGACACTGGGGACTACTAGAGACTGCTAGAGAAGGGGGTGGGGAGGAGGCTGTGGGCTGAAAAACTACCTATCAGGTACTATGCTCACTGAGTGGATGACAAGATCATTTGTACCTCAAACCTCAGCATCACACAATATACCCAGGTAAAAAACATGCACATGTACCCCCTGAATCTAAAATAAAAGTGGAAATTTTTTTTTTAATTGGAGATGTCAACAAAATTAAAAACAGGAAAACAATGGGGAAAATAAAGCCAAAAGCTATTTGTATGTAAAAATCAATAAAATTGATAAAGCCCTCACAAGGCTAAGCAAGAAAGAGAAGACACAAATTACCAATATAACTAATGAAAGAGTTATCATCAGTATAGATTCTGCAGACATTTAAAGGATGATAAAAGGATACTATAAAAATTTTTTTCATGCAATTTGATAACTTAGATGAAATGAAGCAATTCCTTGAAATATGCAAACTACTGATATTTATAAAAGGAGAAATAGCATGAGTAGCCCTTTACATATTAAATATGTTGAATTAATGACAATCTTTCCAAAAAGGCACGATGCCAAGACGATTTCACAGTCAAAGCTCCAAAAAGTAATATCAATGATCCATATTATTTTCCAGTAAATGAAGGCAGAGGAAATGCTTCTTAACTCATTCTATGAGACCAGAATTCCCTATTACAAATATTACAAATCAGATAAAAATATTACAAGAGAGAGAAACTGCAGATCAATATCTCTCATGAACATATAGGTAAAAATCCTCAACAAAATATTAGAAGGACAAATCCAACGATGTATAACAAGAACTATACACCATGGCCAAGTAATATTCATTTCATAGATTCAAGGGGGGTTAAGCTTCAAAAATCAATATAATCTTGCATATCAATAAATTTAAGAAGAAAAATCATATGATTAAACCATTGGATGCAGAAAAAGTATTTTACAAAATTTAAAACTGATTTATGATTTAAATTTTTTTAAAAAGCCTCTTAGCAAACTAGGAATAAAGCAGATAAAGGACAACCTGATAAAAACATCTACAAAATGCCTACAGATAATATCACATTTAATGTTGAGAGACTGGTTAGTTAGCCTTAATGTTGGGAACAAGGCAAAGTTATCTTCCTCTGTCACCACTCCTATTCACCCTTGTAGTATGGGTACTAGCTAATGCAGTAAGACAAGAAAAAGAAAAAAAGGATATATAGATTGGAAAGAGAGTTTATTTTCAGATGACATGATTGTCTACAAAAAAATTCCAAAACATCTATTAAAAACCTCTGAAACTAATAAATAACTACAGTAAGGTCACAGGATGAAGTCCAATATATAATTGTTGCTTAATTATGTGTCAGCAATAAACAATTATAATTAGAAATTTAAAAATAAAAACATTAATAGTAGCACCTAAAAATAAAATTCTTGGGTATAAATCAAACAAAATATGTACAGTACTTAAGCATGGAAAATTCTAAAACACTGATGAGAGAAATAAAAGACCTAAATGAGTGGTATTCCATGTTCACAGATAGGAGGACTCAATATTCATAAGATGTCAGTTCTTATCTTGCTCTATAAATTCAATGCAATTCTGATCAATGTTCCAGCAAGCAATTTTATAGATACTGAAAACTAATTCTAAAGTTTATACAGAAAAGCAAAAGACAGAATAGTCAAATAGAATATTGAATAATAACAGATTGGAATACACACAGTTCTTTAAATGTAGGTTATATGTGGTGACTTCCAAAAATAAAGTATGGAAAGATAAAAAAAATGTATAGAATGTTTTCTCCACGTCAGAGTGGAGAAACCTGACAAACACTATCTGAGTCTGGTAATTAAGATTAACATCATCAATGATGACAGTAAGCATTCTTGATATAATGTAATGAAAATGGCACTTTACCTTGTGATGTTCTTCCCCAAGCCCTATTTTAATCTTAAGGAAAATATCAGACAAATCCCAACTGAAGGGCATTCTACAAAATACCTTACCAGTACTTTTCAAAACTGTAAAACTTATCAAAAACAAGAAAAATCTGAGAAACCATTATAGTCAGGAGAAGTCCTGATGGGGAGGCATGATGACTAAATGTAATGTGGCATCCTGATATGGCACTAAAACCAAAAGAGAACATTAGGTAAAAATGACAGAAATGTGAATGAAGTATGGACTTTCATTAAACATAATGCATCAAGCTTGGTTAATTGTAACAAATGTACCATGCTAATGAAAGATGTGAATAATAGGGGAAACTGGGTATGGAAGTAGTAAAATATCCTGAGATGGGAGTTGGTGTTGAGCAGGACCATAGCCACTTCATCCTCTAAAACAGGAGAAAGGGATCCAGTTTCAGCTTTCTACATATGCCTAGCCAGTTTTCCCAGCACCATTTATTAAATAGGGAATCCTTTCCCCATTTCTTATTTTTGTCAGGTTTGTCAAAGATCAGATAGTTGTAGCTATGCGGCATCATTTCTGAGGGCTCTGTTCTGTTCCATTGATCTATGTCTCTGTTGTGGTACCAGTACCATGCTGTTTTGGTTACTGTAGCCTTGTAGTATAGTTTAAAGTCAGGTAGCGTGATGCCTCCAGCTTTGTTCTTTTGGCTTAGGATTGACTTGGAGATGCGGGCTCTTTTTTGGTTCCATATGAACTTTAAAGTAGTTTTTTCCAATTCTGTGAAGAAAGTCATTGGTAGCTTGATGGGGATGGCATTGAATCTATAAATTACCTTGGGCAGTATGGCCATTTTCACAATATTGATTCTTCCAACCCATGAGCATGGAATGTTCTTCCATTTGTTTGTATCCTCTTTGATTTCATTGAGCAGTGGTTTGTAGTTCTCCTTGAAGAGGTCCTTCACATCCCTTGTAAGTTGGATTCCTAGGTATTTTATTCTCTTTGAAGCAATTGTGAATGGGAGTTCACTCATGATTTGGCTCTCTGTTTGTCTGTGATTGGTGTACAAGAATGCTTGTGATTTTTGTACATTAATTTTGTATCCTGAGACTTTGCTGAAGTTGCTAATCAGCTTAAGGAGATTTTGGGCTGAGACAATGGGGTTTTCTAGATATACAATCATGTCATCTGCAAACAGGGACAATTTGACTTCCTCTTTTCCTAATTGAATACCTTTTATTTCCTTCTCCTGCCTGATTGCTCTGGCCAGAACTTCCAGCACTATGTTGAACAGGAGCGGTGAGAGAGGGCATCCCTGTCTTGTGCCAGTTTTCAGAGGGAATGCTTCCAGTTTTTGCCCATTCAGTATGATATTGGCTGTGGGTTTGTCGTAGATAGCTCTTATTATTTTGAGATACGTCCCATCAATACCTAATTTATTGAGAGTTTTTAGCATGAAGGGTTGTTGAATTTTGTCAAAGGCCTTTTCTGCATCTATTGAGATAATCATGTGGTTTTTGTCTTTGGTTCTGTTTATATGTTGGATTACATTTATTGATTTGCGTATGTTGAACCAGCCTTGCATCCCAGGGATGAAGCCCACTTGATCATGGTGGTTAAGCTTTTTGATGTGCTGCTGGATTCGGTTTGCCAGTATTTTATTGAGGATTTTTGCATCAATGTTCATCAAGGATATTGGTCTGAAATTCTCTTTTTTGGTTATGTCTCTGCCAGGTTTTGGTATCAGGACGATGCTGGCTTCATAAAATGTGTTAGGGAGGATTCCCTCTTTTTCTATCGATTGGAATAGTTTCAGAAGGAATGGTACCAGTTCCTCCTTGTACCTCTGGTAGAATTCGGCTGTGAATCCATCAGGTCCTGGACTCTTTTTGGTTGGTAAGCTATTGATTATTGCCACAATTTCAGAGCCTGTTATTGGTCTATTCAGAGATTCAACTTCTTCCTGGGAGGGTGTATTTGTTGAGGAATTTATCCATTTCTTCTAGATTTTCTCGTTTATTTGCATAGAGGTGTTTGTAGTATTCTCTGATGGTAGATTGTATTTCTGTGGGATCGGTGGTGATATCCCCTTTTTCGTTTTTTATTGCATCTATTTGATTCTTCTCTCTTTTCTTCTTTATTAGTCTTGCTAGCGGTCCATCAATTTTGTTGATCTTTTCAAAAAACCAGCTCCTGGATTCATTAATTTTTTGAAGGGTTTTTTGTGTCTCTATTTCCTTCAGTTCTGCTCTGATTTTAGTTATTTCTAGCCTTCTGCTAGCTTTTGAATGTGTTTGCTCTTGCTTTTCTAGTTCTTTTAATTGTGATGTTAGGGAGTCAATTTTGGATCTTTCCTGCTTTCTCTTGTGGGCATTTAGTGCTATAAATTTCCCTCTACACACTGCTTTGAATGTGTCCCAGAGATTCTGGTATGTTGTGTCTTTGTTCTCGTTGGTTTCAAAGAACATCTTTATTTCTGCCTTCATTTCATTATGTACCCAGTAGTCATTCAGGAGCAGGTTGTTCAGTTTCCATGTAGTAGAGCGGTTTTGAGTGAGTTTCTTAATCCTGAGTTCTAGTTTGATTGCACTGTGGTCTGAGAGACAGTTTGTTATAATTTCTGTTCTTTTACATTTGCTGAGGAGAGCTTTACTTCCAACTATGTGGTCAATTTTGGAATAGGTGTGGTGTGGTGCTGAAAAAAATGTATATTCTGTTGACTTGGGGTGGAGAGTTCTGTAGATGTCTATTAGGTCCACTTTATGTAGAGCTGAGTTCAATTCCTGGATATCCTTGTTAACTTTCTGTCTCGTTGATCTGTCTAATGCTGACAGTGGGGTGTTAAAATCTCCCATTATTATTGTGTGGGAGTTTAAGTCCCTTTGTAGGTCACTCAGGACTTGCTTTATGAACTGGGTGCTCCTGTGTTGGGTGCATATATATTTAGGATAGTTAGCTCTTCTTGATGAATTGATCCCTTTACCATTATGTAATGGCCTTCTTTGTCTCTTTTGATCTTTGTTGGTTTAAAGTCTATTTTATCAGAGACTAGGATTGCAACCCCTGCCTTTTTTTGTTTTCCAGTTGCTTGATAGATCTTCCTCCATCCCTTTATTTTGAGAAAGCTGAAACTGGATCCCTTCCTTACACCTTATACAAAAATTAATTCAAGATGGATTAAAGACTTATATGTTAGACCTAAAACCATTAAAATCCTACAAGAAAACCTAGGCAATACCATTCAGGACATAGGCGTGGGCAAGGACTTCATGTCTAAAACACCAAAAGCAATGGCAACAAAAGCCAAAATCGACAAATGGGATCTCATTAAACTAAAGAGCTTCTGCACAGCAAAAGAAACTATCATCAGAATGAACAGGCAACCTACAGAATGGGAGAAAATTTTTGCAACCTACTCATCTGACAAAGGGCTAATATCCAGAATCTATAACGAACTCAAACAAATTTTCAAGAAAAAAACAAACAACCCCATCAAAAAGTGGGCAGAGGACATGAACAGACACTTCTCAAAAGAAGACATTTATGCAGCCAGAAAACACATGAAGAAATGCTCATCATCACTGGCCATCAGAGAAATGCAAATCAAAACCACAGTGAGATACCATCTCACACCAGTTAGAATGGCCATCATTAAAAAATCAGGAAACAACAGGTGCTGGAGAGGATGTGGAGAAATAGGAACACTTTTACACTGTTGGTGGGATTGTAAACTAGTTCAACCATTGTGGAAGTCAGTGTGGCGATTCCTCAGGGATCTCGAACTAGAAATACCATTTGACCCAGCCATCCCATTACTGGGTATATACCCAAAGGACTATAAATCATGCTGCTATAAAGACACATGCACACGTATGTTTATTGCGGCACTATTCACAATAGCAAAGAGTTGGAACCAACCCAAATGTCCAACAACGATAGACTGGATTAAGAAAATGTGGCACATATACACCATGGAATACTATGCAGCCATAAAAAATGATGAGTTCGTGTCCTTTGTAGGGACATGGATGAAACTGGAAAACATCATTCTCAGTAAACTATCGCAAGGACAAAAAACCAAACACCGCATGTTCTCACTCATAGGTGGGAATTGAACAATGAGAACTCATGGACACAGGAAGGGGAACATCACACTCCGGGGACTGTTGTGGGGTGGGGGGAGGGGGGAGGGACAGCATTAGGAGATACACCTAATGCTAAATGACGAGTTAATGGGTGCAGGAAATCAACATGGCACATGGATACATATGTAACAAACCTGCACATTGTGCACATGTACCCTAAAACCCTAAAGTATAATAAAAAAAAAAAAAAAAAAAAAAAAAACAGGAGAAAAATAAGTATGAACAGAGGTCTTTATTTTTTTCTTGAAGGAGAGCATGGGGTAATTCAAGGCAGATTAGCCTAATTCATCTTGCTTTGTGAAGTAGGAGGTCACATCATGTGATGAGAAAGGATGTCAAAATGTTGGGCTAATTCAAGTGGGAAAGTTTTGGGAAAGACATCAACAGAATGAGAATGAAATTTGCCAGAGGGAAGAAGAAGATCTGAGTGGGTCACTAAAATTATAATTCTCAAATCTGTCATAGCATTGACTCAGTAATTATATAGTATTCTCTAGGACCTCCAGGTAGATGAATATAAGTGCAGTGTTGGCAAATTGCAGGACTGAGTGCTGGCTGGAAATTTGTAGGGCCAATGTAGCAGAAAGAGGGGCAAGGAAGTTGATTGAGATTTTGGGTGGGAGAATTTTTTAGGAAATCAGCTTGGAGTGGAGATGAAGACCATTAGAGGTGATGGGGTAAAGGAACCAGTAGGTTTAGAGGAATAGATCATATACGGCAATCTCCTAGGCTGATGCTAGGGGTTGGCAAAGAATTATGGTAATGTGGGTGAGAGTTGGCATGGTTTAACTCCATAGCTATTTTTTTAAAAATTTTCTCAAATTTCTTCAATCCCACTTAAATACAGTAACTAAATCTGCATCGCAAAGCCTTCTACTTATCTTATATTTTAATATACACTTGGCTGCATTTTAGGTGACATACTCATTCTAATTTTTCTAGGAATTCAGTAGGATTTAAGGGCTATGATGAAAGATAGTCTTGGCTTTGTGAGGATTTCAGCTAAAACAAGGTAATAAAAAATTCTGGATGATCCATTTTTCTACATATTATACTTTGACAGAATTATTAGTGAATCCTGGAGTAAAGCACATTCTGTTGGCTCATGTAGAATAAATTCAAAATATGAGAAATTTAAAATGTTTTATGTCTACACGTAGCCTGAATATAATTAAGGCCATTTCTAGAAATGATAAGATATACAACAGAAACTACTGACTCAAGTTGTTCTATTCCTTATAAGTTGGATCTGGATATGGATTGGTACAGTACTAACAATGCTCTTAAATAGTAATGCAAGTTAGAATACTGAGCTTTAAGATGTAGTACCTGGAGTTGTAGAAGGGTGTAATGCAAAAGGAAAACAGAAGTTAAGCATGCATATGGCAGACAGATGTCTAAGATAAGAGTCAGAAAATCTGAATTCTGTGCTCTGATTATTAAAGTCCTGCTTGGTCCTGAGTGACACTCAGGGTTGTAGTTCCATGACTCATATTAAGAGGATTGAAGAAAGTCATATCTTAGATCCTTCCTAACTATGAAATTCTATTACTTTTCTATGTCAAAAGCATATATTGCTTGTTTTTAAAAAATACTCGAAATGCCTGCATTTAATTTTTTTTGGCACCTTAATGAACCAATATATTACAATGATACAGACAAATCAGTGCCACAGTTGCACCAATCTTTATTAGCTTTCAAATCCAATCTAGACTTGCAATTATTTCATTCCATCTCTAAGTTCTTTGTGTTGAGGCAGAAAAATGAAAACAAACTCTTTGAACAATGCTAGATCTTTCTGAAGAAGAGATGTTAAGAATGTAGATACGAGGCAGGGCACGGTGGCTCAGGCCTGTAATCCCAGCACTTTGGGAGGCCGAGGCAGGCGGATCACGAGGTCAAGAAATCGAGACCATCCTGGCCAACATGATGAAACCCCGTCTCTACTAAAAGTACAAAAATTAGCTGGGCATGGTGGTGTGCACCTGTAGTCCTGGCTACTAGGGAGGCTGAGGCAGGAGAATCACTTGAACCTGGGAGGCAGAGGTTGCAGTTAGTCCAGATAGCCCCACTGCACTTCACCCTGGTGGCAGAGCAAGACTGTCTCAAAAAAAAAAAAAAAAAAAAAAAAAAGGAGATACCGCTTGTAATTGATTATCTTGTATCCAAATCTACATGTTTGGGACAGAAAATTACTTTGACCAACTTTGTTTTTTACCAAAAAACAAGGAACTAGAGGCTGAAGGCTCTCTAAGATAGCTAGAGTATCAACTATTTTTTCCCTGTGAATGAGATAATTCTACAAGGCTCTGGTTCTCCTCTTGCTTCTGGCAGCAGATCCAGTTTTCCATTATGGGTGGGGCATACACTAGCAAACATAGCTTTCATCCTGCTTCATCTCACTCTGTGAATGGAAGCTTCAATTTGAGAATTTTCCAGCTTTATACCAGAAATGTCATCACTCTCTCACCTTTATTCTTCAAGACTTTAATCTTTTAAGTAAACAAGCAAACTGGTTCCAATATTGAAGCTTGTGACGTTTGGCCAGTCACTCATCTCTAGGCTGAGCTGCTTCCTTACCCTCTGTGCCTTAGCCAGGCTATTGCTATCATGTCAAAGGATCTTATTCTTTAGTCCATATTTATTAACCTTCTGGGTAAATTCTTTATATAGTGTTTAATCAGCAGCCTTTTGTAAAGTGTAAGTAAATTACAGACCACTTATCTGGGGGCAATCATCTGCCATTTTTCAGAGGAAACCAATTGGATTTCTTTCAAAATTGTTGGTAGAATGGGCCCACACAGGATACACTTAATTTAATCACCTATTTTTGGTTGTTCTTTTATTACAAGTATGAATAGAATTTCTAGACTGCTGTATACTTTCCTTTCTGCTGATGACTTGATAGTAGTCTGAAAAGCATGCATTTGGTGAGGGTCAGTCATGAAATAGTGCCTCCTAATTTCTATCTTTATAGAAAGCACTTGGCAATTAAATTCCTTGGAAAGTCTTTAGACCTCTCCTCTGCTTCACAGGTCACTGTGTCATTCAACAGAGAAAAGCACTGTAGCAGCTTTATAGGATGGCAGAGGAAGGAGCCACTCTTAAAGGGAAGAGAGCAGAGAACATTGGCTAAAGCCAATGTTAATGGCTTAATGGAGTTTTATACACTCAGCCCCTTTGGTACTGAGATGTCCAGTAAAATCATTTGCTCCAGTTTTCTGAGGTTATTAGAAAGCTTTGGATTCTGTACTCTAAGAAACTTAATAGAGGCATTAAATATTTGATCAAATTAATCCATATGTTGCTCCTTTCTTTCTAGCAGTCTCTGAGCATGTGCTGGTTGGTTATGTGCAAGGGGCTACCCTAAGCAATAAATTGTCTGGCCTGCTCATTTATGCCTCTGTGCAGAAGATTAGTGCATTTTGGGAACAGAGATGGTAAAGTCAAGAACTCCGTTGGAATTTGGAGAACAATTGTTCTTATGTTTTTCTAATTTTCTTATAGAGTGACAAAGAATATTGTATATGACTCTCATTTTGGATTAGATCGGTCTGACATTCTGAGAAATATAAAAGTATTATAGCATTTTTAACTTTCAGTACAATAGTGCTGAATATTTTCCTGCACTGCACACCATTCTTAAACAGCTTCTCTTCTGACAAAAAGATGTATCTTGCAGCCCTAAATCAGCCTCTGACTGATGCTGACTTAATAATGGCATGAAGCCACAATTTTATTAGCTTTGAAATGGAGGAACCCCAAATAATTCATCATGGTGTTATGACTTTAATTTCTTTTATTTTGCTCACAATGGCTGATAGAAAGCAGTCAGATACTCAGAGCTACAGTAGAGCAATCATTTCCCCCTGGAATGATTACAACTCACAATTTAAATATATATGAATACATCTAGAAATAGTTTTGAAAATTAAGAATCTATATCCTTCATCCTTTCAGCAAGTTTCCTGGCCGCTTTCATATCCTCTTTATTTTCCCCTTCTATTCCACCTTTTGACACTGATCTTAGGAAGCAAGGACATAGGCTTTTGGTCTTTCGGGAATTAAATATGGAGACTTTTCACAAATATTACTTGTGATTACTATGAAATCCACAAGATAAGCTGCCACCTTATTAAATTATCTGAGAAAAGCCCCAGCTTTTTAAATCTTCTTGACTGATTTTCTTTATATTCATCAAAATTTCTTTTAGATTTGGACATGGGTAAGATGCTTTTCTTGATTGTCTTAACCAATGGCTGACTGGAGATATTGATTAATGCTCCTCCACTATTTTGCATGTTGGGTGTTTCTCTTCCCCTCTAAGCTCCTTCATCGGTTTTAACTATGTTTTAGCTTTTTCACCTCTAGCTAATGGAGATACTCCCAGGAATGTAGGCCGATGACATACAGGCTGGAATGGTGCCAGCAGACGCATTAGGTTTCTTCTCTCACCCCAAACCAATTGTCTCGAGTTTTCAAATGAGAATTTTGAAATTTGAACTCAGTTTAAAAAATAGAGGCAAATTAGCTCTAGAGTATAGAGAGTTTGCATCTTTCTTGGTTTCTCACATTTATCCTTTTCTGGGGAGAGTTTACAGATGGAAAAGTGATATGATACTGATGTCAGTATGGAACAGGATTCTTACTTGAACATGATCAAAGTCACGTTGTTTAAAGATTTTGCACTGCCTTTGCGTCTTGTTCGTAAGGGCATAATAAAACAGCTTAATATAATTTACAGAAAGTTTAATAGACATCAGAGTAGACTATTGGGATTCTAGCCTAAATATATATACTCGTAACAGCATAGATATCCTTCAGTTAACAGAACAGGGTTTTCAAAATTTATCTTGTGGAATAAACAACAAAAACACATAATTTGTCAGCTGTTACCTTTATTTTTTTTTCTTATTTATTATTCTCTTAGCAAAGGAATCACAGAGTTGGTTCATAATTAGGATTATTTAGAAATTTAAATATAGCCATTTTTATCTGGCTATGATTTTCTTGAATTTCAAAACAGCCTATTTTTCCTAGTTGGGGATAAAAGGAAAATTGACCTCTTCTTTATGCAGAGGTCCCATCAAGAAGGGGATGTTTAATTTAGTGGTCAAATTAGATTGGTTTCAGCATCTGTACTTGTAATCCTTGAGGGCCTGACCCTTGGAGATGATCTCATCTCCCGATTGCATATGCCTTCTTATTTTTTGTGGTGCTGAGTGGCAGTTTTCAACTGCTGGAAAAAGAAATGTCAAAACGTGCACTGACCCTTGTCAATGCTCAGGAAGGATGTCAGAATAACATTAACCTTTCTTTTCAAGTTGAGCACCTGTTTTGTTTCTGTTTTGTTTTCAAATCAATTTCTATGCAACACAAATAAGTACTTTCATGTGTTCAGGAATGAATAGATTTTAGTAAAATAATCCATGGCAAAGACTTAGAAAATGATATCCATCATTCGTAGCACTGAGAATGGGTTGCAAGGTCATGAAACCTAAACCTTAAATCCACATCTGCATAAAGCAAGCTATTTAAACACCATATATTCTCTGATATTTTATAAATTCTTGGAGCCTGCTAAGAGAGAGGTTAATTGTCATTGTCATGTGGTACCTTCTAGGTGAAAGTGTTTCATTTCTATCATTACTTTGGTAGAAATGCTAATACGGTGAGTTTGCTTGTTTTATTTATAGCCTTCTTCTCTTAGAACACACTCACCACAGTGAAAGTCTAGTTATAATTTAAGACCTCGCTATAATTTCAGAGAATCTTAATCTATCTGCTCTCCTGTAAAGAAATTCATTGATCTCTGCAGTGAGTTGTATAATAGAAAAGTGACAATGCTCACAGTCATCAGCTCACTGGTGCCTCATTCTGAGATGCTGGAGAAAGGTCTGAAGGTAGTACCTGAGGGGACTTGCTGACAGGTTCTCAATATTTGGAATGTGACTCTCCCACTTAACACTCTTAATCTGCTACACCAACAGTACATTGTCTTTCTTGGCAGCACTGGCCAGCTACCCTATGTTGAGGAGGCTCATTCTGAACCAGTGGCTCCAGGAGACTCTTCTCAACTCAAGTTCTCACCACCTTAGTGCTGTAGTTCACAGTGGTCTCTTTTACTGGTTGGGATCCCAGGGCTGCTCCCATCCGTTATGTCTCTTTGAAAAAGATGCTTATAAAAGCCTTTCATTTGTGACTCCAACAAGTCACCTGTATCCCTTGACCTGTAGAATAGTTTCTGGATAGTACACAGTCAGCACTAATCAGAAATTAGAAACCGTGGCTCTCACACTACATCTGGCCTACAAATACATTTTTTGTTTGGCTTATAGAGTGTGAAATATTTTTGAATTAGTTTATAAGATTTAAAAATTAGAAGCTTCCACATTTAAACTTTAAAGTCTAAAATCATTTTGCCTTCCTTGAAAAATAAAAATTATTGCCAAATCAGAAGGTGGCATGGTTCTTACATGGCCACCATATTTCAGTGGGGAGTGGCCATTGCTTTCTTTACACAGGTCATATTCTCTCCAGCCTTCCACAGATCCCATACTTCTTAGGATTCTACTTGTGTTAATATTTTTTATTCCTATAGACATTCACGTAAATGTAGGACTTCTGCCTAAAACTCTATCTCTCTAGAGGATATTTCACAGGCTCTCAGCCTGCAGACCCATTCATGTCTTTAGAGCTATTTTCAATAAAATAATACCTTATTTTTTAAAAAAAAAAACTGCTTGTAGTTCAATGGTCTATTTATCTATGATCTATGATCTATTTATCTATCTATTGCATTATGTGGATTATGACTTTAATATAAACCTACTATTCCTGAACTACTTAAATTCCTATACTACTTTTTATATATGAGCCAATGTAAAAAGAACACAGGCAGACTTAGGGGCAAATAATATATTTACATTAAATGAAGGCCAAATGCTATATAATAGTCTCTGCATGAGGCTTCATAGTAACTTAATCTGAAAGAGAAGATGAAAGAAATGAATCATCACCTGACATTAGGTCTGTAGCAGGTCTTAGGAGCGCCTGCCCGGAAGCAGTCAATGCCATGTTCCCTTGAAGGGCAGAAATTTATTTCCAGCAAAATAACATTACCTGCCACATTATATTAATTTTGCTAACTAGAATTATATTTGTATGTAGTTTCTATTTAATGTATATATTTAGTTTGGTTCTACAGATGTTTAAGAATAGTTATAAAAATGTATAAAAGAAGCTTATAACTAATTTCATGGTAGTACAATTTAAAAGTCACATAATTTAAGCCATGGTTCAGGAAAATAAACACTTTTATTTTAAAAAGGGTTCATTGAATTCTCAAATTTGAAAACCTCTATTTTGATGTCATTGATTAAATTGCCTTCTCTTTATGTAGCATTAGGATTTGGTTTGCTTGATTTGAGAAGGGGTTGCATTCCATGCATTTGGGTCTCTACCCTGAAGCCCAGCCCAGGAGAAAGGCACCAGCTGCAGAAGAGACCTGAGTTAACAAAGACGGCCATGAGAAGAGTATGGATGAAGGCCAAATCTTGGGAGTTGGGAGGAATCCACAGAAGTAATGATCAAAACTGGGCTGCAGAGTTGAATTTAGGATTTAGGTCATATGAAAGGCAATCAGTGAGAGCAGGGCTGTGGTATCCTGGGCAACTGTTTGGAACTCTAGCTGGTCCCACCTTTATGGGTGTGAGAAGAATGCCACGTCACTGGAGTAGCCTGGCTAAAAAACACTGGAGATCAGCAGACAGACACAATGATGTTACCAGGCTCTTCAGTGAAAATTCTTCTCAGGGACTAATTTAAATCCCCAAGAATTACATTAGTAAGCATCTCAAGGGAATACCACAATATCATCTACATAAGGATATTTTTTCATCTGTCTGCCTCCAAAGCATGGGTCTACTGAGCCTCATGTATTACATGTGCTCTCATATTTCCTTAAGAAGGACCTTACTGAGCTTTATGATTAGAATGCAGCACATTGTCCTGAGGTCACTTATTTCTCTCTTCACATCTAATTTTGAAAGGTCACTGGACCACCAAATAATCCTGACTATCTCATAATTGTCTGAGCCAGGCATATAAGGCTAAATTTCGGTTACAGGCATATGCCATTTTATTGTACTTTGTAGGATTTGTTCAACAGCATGTGCTTACTTTGTGTCTCTGGGTCACATTTTGGTAATTTTAGCAATATTTCAAATTTTTTTGTTATTATTATATCTGCTATGGTGATCTGTTATCAGTGATCTCCAATGTTACTGCCATAATTGCTTGGGGCACCATGAGCTGCACTCATGTAGTATGGGAAACTGAATTAATAAACATGTGTGTGTTTAGACTGATGCACCAACAACAGACAGTTGCCCTGTGTCTCTCCCTCTCCTCAGGCCACTCTATTCCAAGACATAACAATATTGAAATGAGGTCAATTAATAACTCTACAATGGCCTCTAAGTGTACTCAGTGGCCCAGTTCAGGTTTTTGACTTTGCTGCACAAAAGAATTTGAGAGTGAGTCCAAAGTAAAAGTAAGCAAGAGAGTTTATTACAAAGCTAAAGCACACTCTAATGGCTGCTCAAAGTGGGATGCTCAAAGGTGAGAAAGCACCAACTGACACTTGGGAAACTCTCCTTATGGGAGTCTTACATGATTCTTCATGAAGGGGTGGGAAGAAGTGCTGCTATTAAGCATGTTGGTGGTCTGCTGGCAGCACATGTGCTGTGGTTGTATATGCTAGTACATGTATCGTATGCCTCACTGGCATCTTAAATCTCCACCCAGGGGCATCTTTTTTACTATTATAGTGAGCATAGGTCAGCCCAAAGTAACTCATCATGAATTTCTGCACTTGTGTGAATCTGGGGATTTTCCCTTCTGTTCTTCCACCTCCTTGCTAAAGGATGGTCTAACCATGAACCCAGGATGTGGTTTGTGCACTGTCAGGTGGTTTGTTCTCTTCATCTGTTTAGCAAGTTTATTCCCCTTTAAGGGAGGCTATGACCACCCTATCTAACCGACCTCATAAGTACTCAAGTAAAAGGAAGAGGCACACATCTCTCACTTTAAATCACAAGGTAGAAATGATTAAACTTAATGAAAAAGCATGTTCAAAGCTGAGATAGGCTGAAAGCTAGGCCTCTTGTGCCAAGCAGTCAAGTTGTGAATGCAAAGGAAAAGATCCTGAAGAAAATTAAAGGTGCTACCTTAGTGAGCACATAAATGACAAGAAAGTGAAGTCGTTTTATGGCTGATATGGAGGAAGTTTTGGTGGTCTGGATTGAAGATCAAACCAGCCACAAAATTCCTTTAAGCCAAAACCTAATCTAGAACAAGGCCTTAACTCTCTTCAGTTCTGTGAAGGCTGAGAGAAGTGAGGAACCTTCAGAAGAAAAGTTTGAAGCTAACAGAGGTTGGTTCATGAAGTTAAGGAAAGAGAATGTCTCCATAACATAAAAGTGCAAGGTGAAGCAGCAAATGCTGATGTAGAAGCTGGAGCAAGAGATCCAGAAGACCTAGCTAAGATCATTGATGAAGGTGGCTACACTAAACAACAGGTTTTTAATGTAAATGGAACAGCTTTATATTGGAAAAAGA
The DNA here is from genome assembly GCF_006542625.1 of Nomascus leucogenys. Lineage (NCBI taxonomy): Eukaryota > Metazoa > Chordata > Mammalia > Primates > Hylobatidae > Nomascus > Nomascus leucogenys. Next base: position 24,606,757 of record NC_044397.1, on the reverse strand, counting down.
TGCCGTCTAGGACTTTCATAGCTAGAGAAGAGAAGCTTTAAAGGACAAGCTGACTTTCTTGTTGGGGGCTAATGCAGCTGGTGACCATAAGTTGAAACCAACACTCATTTACCATTCCCCAAATCCTAGACCCTTAAGAATTATGCTAAATCTACTCTCCTTGCGTGTGCTCTATTAATGGAACAACAAGGCCTGTATGACAGCATATATGTTTACAGTATGGTTTGCTGAATATTTTAAGCTGACTGTTGAGACCTACTGCTTAGAAAAAAAATATTCCTTTAAGAATATTATTGATCATTGACAATGTTCCTGGTGACCCAAGAGCTATGATGGAGATGCACAAGGTGATCAATGTTAGTTTCTTGTCTGCTAACACAACATTCATTCTGCAGCCTGTAGATCAAGGAGTAATTATTACTTTCAAGTGTTATTATTTAAGAAATACATTTCATAAGGCCATAGGTATAATTCCTCTGATGTATCGAGCAAAGTAAATTGAAAACTTTCTGGAAAGGATTAACCATTCTAGGTGCCATTAAGAAGATTTGTGATTCATGGCAAGGAGTCAAATATCACCATTAATAGAATTTTAGAAGAAGTTAGTTCCAACACTCATTGAAAACTTCAGGAGTTTCAAGACTTCAGTGGAGGAAGTAACTGCAGATGTGGTGGGAATAGCAAAAGAACTAGAATTAGAAGTGGAGCCTGGCCGGGCGCGGTGGCTCACGCTTGTAATCCCAGCACTTTGGGAGGCTGAGGCGGGCGGATCACGAGTTCAGGAGATCGAGACCACGGTGAAACCCCGTCTCTACTAAAAATACAAAAAAATTAGCCGGGCGTGGTGGCGGGTGCCTGTAGTCCCAGCTACTCGGAGAGGCTGAGGCAGGAGAATGGCGTGAACCCAGGAGGCGGAGCTTGCAGTGAGCCGAGATTGCGCCACTGCACTCCAGCCTGGGCGACAGAGCGAGACTCCATCTCAAAAAAAAAAAAGAAGTGGAGCCTGAAGTTGTAACTGAATTTCTGTAATCTTACGGTTAAACTTGAACTGATGAGGAGTTGCTTCTTATGGATGAGCAAATAAAATACATTTTTTCCTCTTAAAAAATTTATTTTTTAAGTACATAGTACTTAAATAAATAAAAAATTTATTTTTTAAGTACATAGTAGCTATATATATTTATGGGGTACATGAGATATTTGATACAGACATACAATGTATAATAATTACATCAGGGTAAATGGGGTATTCATCACCTCAAGCATTTATTCTTTCTTTGTGTTAGAAACAATCCAATCATCTTTTAGTTATTTAAAAATATACAATAAATTATTGTTGTCTGTAATCACCTATTATGCTATCAAATACTAGATCTTATTCATTCCACCTGACTATATTTTTGTACCCATTAGCCATCCCTACTACCCTTCTCAGCCTCTGGTAACCATCATCCTACTGTCTGTCTCCATGAGTTCAATTATTTAAAATTTTTAGCTCCCACCAATAATTGAGAACATGCAAAGTTTTTCTTTATGTGCCTAGCTTATTTCACTTAACATAATGACCTCCACTTCTATCCATGTTGTTGCAAATGATTGATAGAATCTCATTTTTTAAATGGCTAAATGGGACTCTGCTGTGTATATGTACCACATTTTCTTTATCCATTCATCTGTCAATAGCCACATAGGTTGATTCCAAATCTTGGTTATTGAGAATAGTGCTGCAACAAACATGGGGATGCAGGTATCTCCTTGATGTAATAATTTAATTTCTTTTGGGTATATATACCTAGCATTGGGATTGCTGGATAATATGGTAGTTCTATTTTTAATTTTTGAGAAAACTCAAAACTATTTTCCATAGTGATTGTACTAATTTACATTCCCACCACCAGTGTATAACAATTCCCTTTTCTCCACAATCTTGCCAGAGTTTGTTTTTGCCTGTTTTTTGGATAAAAAACCATTTTAACTGGGATGAGATGATGTCTCATTGTAGTTTTGATTTGCATTCCTCTGATGATCAGTGATATTGAGCAGCTTTTCATATACCTGTTTGCCATTTGCATGTCTTCTTTTTGGGAAATATCTATTCAAGTCTTTTGCTCATTCTTTAAATCTGATTATTAAATTTTTTCTTATTGTTTCAGCTCCTTATATATTCTGACTATTAATCCTTTGTCAGATGGGTAGTTTACAAAAATTTTCTCTAATTCTGTGGGTGGTTCTCTTCACTTTTTTGATTGTTTATTTGCTGTGCAGAGCTTTTCAACTTGCTGTGATCCCATTTGTCCATTTTCACTTTGTTTTCCTGTGCTTGTGGGGTATTACTGAAGGAATCTTCACCTAGTTCAGTATCCTCGACAGTTTCCCCAGTGTTTTCTCTATGAGTTTTACAGTTTGATGTCTTAGATTTAAGTCTTTAATCCATTTTGATTTGAGTTTTATATATGGCAAGAGATAAGGGTCTAGTTTCACTCTTCTGCATATGGATATCCAGTTTCCCCAGCATTATTTATTGAAGAGACTGTCTTTTCCCCAGTGTATTGCTCTTGGCACCTTTGTAGAAAATGAGTTCACTATAGGTGTGTAGATTTCTCTGTGGGTTCTCTATTCTGCTCCATTAGTCTATGTGTCCATTTTTATGCCAGTATCATGCTGTTTTGGTTACTATAGGTTACTATAGCTCTGTAGTATAATTTGAAGTCAGGTGATGTGATTCCTCCAGTTTTGCTTATTTTGCTCTGAATGCTTTTGGCTATTCTGAGTCTTTTGTAATTCCATATAAATGTTAAGATTGCTTTTTCTATTGCTGTGAAGAATTGCATTGGTATGTTGACAGGGATTGTGTTGAATCTGCAGATTGCTTTGATTAGTATGAACATTTTAACAATATTGATCCTTCCAATCCTTGCACATGGAATATCTTTCCATTTTTTTGGTGTCCTGTTCAATTACCTTCAATGTTTTATAGTTTTCTTTGTAGAAATCTTTCACTTTGGCAATTTTATTCCTAGGTATTTTATTTTATTTGTAGTTATTGTAAATGGGATTACTTTCTTAATTTCTTTTTCAGATTTTTCACTGTTGGCATATAGAAATGCTACAGATTTTAGTATGGTGATTTTGTGTATTGTAACTTTACTGAATTTATCAGTTCTAATTTTTTTTGTTGTTGGCGTTTTTAGTTTTTTTCAAACATAAGAACCCATCATCTGCAGGCAAGAATAATTTGCCATCTTCCTTTCCAATTTGGACGTGCTTATTTTCTTTCTGTAGTCTGATTGCCCTAGCTAGGACTTTCACAGCAATACTGAATAACAGTGGTAAAACTGAGCATTGTTTTCTTATTCCAGATCTTAGAGAAAAGGCTTTCAGTTTTTGCCCATTCAGTGATACTATGGGTCTGTTTCATATGGCTTTTATTGTGTGGAGGTATGGTCTTTCTATTCTTTGTATTTTGAGTGTTTTTAACATGAAGGGATGCTGAGTTTTATCAAATGCTTTTTCAGCATCAGTTGAAATAATCTTGTGGTTTTTATCCTTCATTCTGTTCACATGACATATCACATTGATTTGTGTATATTGAACTATTCTTGTATTCCTTGAATAAGTCACACTTAGTCATGATGAATAATCTTTTTAATGTATTGTTAAATTTAGTTTGCTAGTATTATGAGGATTTTTGCGTCAGTGTTAAACAAAAATATTGGCCTACAGCTTTCTTTTTTTTATGTGTCTTTGCCTGGTTTGGTATCAGGTTAATATTGGCCTCATAGAATGAGTTTGGAAGTATTGCCTTCTCTATTTTTCAGAATAGTTTGAGTAGTTTTCAGTATTAGTTCTCTTTTAAATGTTCAGTAAATATCAGCAGTGAAGCCTTCAGATCCGTGGCTTTTCTTTACTGGGAGACTTTGTATTACAGCTCCAATCTCATTTCTTGTTACTGATCTGTTCAGATTTTGGACTTCTTTCTGGTTCAATCTTGGTAGGTTGGTTATCTAGCAACTATTTATCCATTTCTTCCAGGTTTTTCCAATTTGTTGGCTATAGTTGCTTATCTTAACCTCTAATAGTCCTTTAAACTTCTGTTTTGTGAGTTGTAATGTCTCCTCTTTCATCTCTGATTTTACTTGGATCTTCTCTCTTTTTTTCTTAGTTTTGTGGGCTAAAGATTAATCAATTTTGTTTATTTTTTTTAAAATCAACTTTTTAGACTGATTTGAGTAATAATAAAACTCCAGTCTCTCACACGGCTGGCTCTGTGTGAATTACTCTTTCTCTATTGCGATTTCCCTGTCTTAATAAATCGGCTTTGTCTAGGCAGTGGGCAAGGTGAACCCATAGGGTGGTTACAAAGTTGGGGGCACATCCAGGATTGCTCTTGTGGCTACCTGCTTGTGGTTCAGTAGCCCCACCTCTGGTGGTAGATCAGAGGCCAGTTGAAGTATCCACTTTGAACTGTTGGTCTTGGAGGCTCACTCTGATACTGTCTGTACTGGCGAGATGCTGCCAACCCAATGTGCATAGATTTAATTGCAATAGAGAAATAGTCCTGGGGAGACATCCCATAATTGTAACCCTATCACAATTGTTTGTCTGTAGCTTCATGGTGAGTTTTATGTAACTTCAGCCCTATAACACTGTGGCCGTCTGTAGGCTGGTCGTAGGGTATCTGTCTGTAGGCCAGTCATGGAGTGTCTGTACCTGTAGCCCCATTACAGGGTGTCTGTAATGAGTATCCTAGGTGCTGCCAATGCCTTCTTCCTTCTCCTGATTGGTTTGGGTCCTTAGGGGATCTTGGGTTTTCTGTAGCCCCATGGTGGGGTGTCTGTCTTAGTTCAGATCCTTCAGGGGTTTCAGTTGGCTCTCCCTAATTAGTAGGAACAGTCTTGATTCAGGAGACTTCTCCTCAATCAGAAAGATTTCAGGGAGATTTCCAGACAAAGAACAGGAGAATACTTAGAAAGGGATACTCTTAAAGTTCTTGGTTAGGGGTCTTGATTTGGAAGGCCTTCTGTCCGTCTTGTCTTTGTGTGTGTTTGTATATGTGGAGGGGATCTCAAAAGGAATTGCTGATGGAAGTCCAGCAGGCCTAACTCAGAAAACCCTCCTTATTTGTCTGATCACATTCGGTGAGCTCTGAAGAAAGCTTAGCAGGCCTGACTAGGGGAGACTATCTACTCTTCGTCTTGTCCAGAGACCACTCATTGAATTACCAGTTAGATCAAAACCAACAGGGACCAATGGGAGAAAGTTTGAGACTTGCCAGGTCAGTACTGGGTGCTAAACAAGGTGACTAGTGTCTGTTTTGTTATGTGCATTTTGCTTTGGCTGGGATGGAAAATGCTAATTTGGTTCCCCATGCAGCTTTGGGCAGTATCTTGCAAAACTGAGAACCTTTTGCCTGTGTTTCCATAAAACAGAAAAGGATGATTTTCTTTTTGAAGATGGCTTGACTTCCATAGCTATGGCACAGTGAGCTGGGTCCTTCAAACACTACTCCATTTTCCTGGAAGCTGCAGAGAAAGGGAGCCCAGAAACCTGGTATACCAGCGAAATGGGTAAAAAATTCTTACCAGCCAAGTTCTGTGTGTGTGTGTGTGTGTGTGTGTGTGTAAATATCACTATTTGTCTCTTCTGCAAGTATCTGATTAATTGAAAAAAGGATTTGTGAGACTAGTCTTAGGCTGTAGCAAATCTGGTGCACTCTATTATATGATACCCCTCTCCCCATTATAGAAAGAATTTGTCTTTCTGTAATGGAGAGAGGGGTATCATAGAATAGAATGTGAGTTTAGGATCCCTGTAAGCCTGCTTTTCAAGCCAGCCTGACAGGCTGGTCAGTTATGAACTTTGCTATGGGTGCCTGAAACCAATACCAGATGAAATTTCTCCATCTTGTTTTGTGTCCTTAAGAGCTTAATCTTGTGACCATGTGGGGATACTTGTTGTGGTTTCACCATCCAGAGGACAGCAATTTGGGGGCTCATGTCATAGTTAGCCCTAGAAATTATCTTGAACAATTAAAAGCCTTTGCAAGCTTGAAACTGGCTGCTCTAGATTTCTGGGAAAAGCAATAGAAACTGCTCAATGCTGTGTAGCTCAGTAGCTAAGGCTTTATCTTTTGATAATGGTGGCCCAGGTTTAATTCTCAACTTTCAGAATGATTCTGTTCTGGTTTATTATTCGTGTAACTGCCATTTATTGAGCTTCCCACCCACACCCATCATGGAGAGCTTCTGATTTCCTGCCTTGAATTTTCCTTTCTCTGAACTATGCTTGAGGAGATTCCAAATCTAGAAAGAAAGAAAGAAAGGAAAAGGAAAAGGAAAAGGAAAAGGAAGGGAAAGGGGGAAGGGGAAGGGGAAGGAAAGGGACTGCTTACTATATCTCTTTGAGACACCTTATGCATCCATGATTAAGTCATAATCTTAGTTAAAACTTATTAATTTCATGTGAGAAGTTACCTGTGATAGAATTCAAAAGGCAGAAATATTGACTGTCCTGGCTAGAGTCTGGTAATAAGAGATTTTAGAAGATTTTTTAAAGAGAGCTGTATGGTTAAAATGTGCTTCATTAAAAGTGGATATCCAAGCTATATGTATTTAAAAGGCCTTAATTTTTTTCCTCTTGTTGAATCGTGTTTTTCTGAAAAAAGTGTTTCTTCTCAGTCAGCTGAGTTGTTTTTCTCTATTTTATCTTCTTGCCACTGTTGATGCCCACATATGAGAACCTAAGATAATTATTAATAACCTGGGACTCCTGGGGAAAAACAGAGGAGGCACCACAGACCCCATACTGGGAAAAACTGTTTTCCTCATGGAACCCCAGGAATTGAAGGAAAATAAATCCCTCAAAATCTAAGGCTCTGTTCTGTTTTGCATTGCATTAGCTGATGGTTTTGACTTTTGGGATTATCGAAAATTACTTTGCATTATGGGAGAGTTTTTAGCCTTGGTGTGCAATAACTAGGTAGAAAATATACTTTAAGGGATGGCTAATATCAGTTATGGAGGTATATTTGACTCTTTACATGCTTGGATCAGAGAAGCATGCTTTTGGTCACCTGGGTGATATGCAAACATCCCCACCCTCCACTGAGAGATGAGACACCAATAGATGATGGGCTGATTACAAAATAGGCTGATTGGCTTTGTGTTGCCTGTAATGGAATGTATGGTAGAAGCACTGCACTATCTTCTCCCATAGGATTTCCCTACTTTTTGGGGATCCAGGATCCAGGATCCAGTATAAAATGGCACCCTTAATTCTAGGGATCTGCTTTACCTACTTGGGAGTATTAGATTCTAGATATTGCCTGGGGACATGTGGAGTTAGCCATGCCCATAGCTATGCTGAAAGCAGTCAGACCTTATCTACACTTCTGTCTAATATTCTAGGCCCCACACCTGGTATATAATTAAACTTGTTTACTTATCAGATTTTTCATCAAAAATGAAAGTTGCTAAGAGTTAACATTGTGACATGTAATTCAGACTACTGGAAAAACAGTTTTAACATACAAGATGTGTAAAGGAAGCAGAATGTGTTTTTGCAAGTAGACTATTAGAAGGCATGGGAATGTGGTTTTTGCCTAGTTTAGAAAGTTAGAGGATTGCTTTAATTTAAAATAAAGTTGAAGGTTCAGGCAAGTTGAATAGGGCTTGTGAAGGGTTGGTCTTGCAAAGCATGTTCTGTGGGTATGAGCAAGTTGGATAAGATTTGAAGGGGATTATTTCATTTTTTTTCATGGTCATTGAACATTAAAATGAAAGCACATTGATGCGGGGTGAGAATCTGAGCCCATGTACCTGAATAACAGGGTTTTCTTAGAAAATTGATCTGTTTAATGGAAAATTGTATAAGGTTCTAAAAGGTTTATGAAAATCTTACGTTATGGTCAAATGAATTAAAATTGGATAGATTTATACAACTTTATTAAAAACTAGCATTATTATTAAAGATGCACTAATGCAAACATGAAATTTGGTTTTCCCTCTTGAAAACTATTTTTATGTACTATTGAGAAAAAATGAAAGATTTTTGTTTGTTTTTAAAGTAAACTACAAAAAAGGTTGGGGGGAAGGGAATGAGAAGAGACAGATTCAGTTGGCCTCATGCTATCTACACTGGTCTTGTTTGGAAAGTTGTCTCCTCTATCAGAGTAAAGGTTTTTCTTTTCTGATATTTTGGAGTTCTCATTTTGTTCAGATGAATGACTTATGATGACCTGGGATTCTATTTTGTGATATCCAGTGTCTTAAACCTTTGATATCTGACAAACTTCCCCAAATCAAATTATAAATTGTGTTTCTGAAGAGGGGCCAAGATGGCCAAATAGAAACAGCTCTTGTCTGCAGCTCCCATTGAGACCAATGCAGAGGTAGGTGATTTCTGCATTTCCAACTGAGGTACCAAGTTTATCTCATTGGGACTGGTTAGGCAGTGGGTGCAACCCACGGAGAGCGAGCAGAAGCAGGGTGGGGTGTCGCTTCACCTGGGAAGTGCAAGGAGCTCCCTCCCCCAGCCAAGGGAAGCCATGAAGGACTGTGCTACTAAGCCCAGATGCTACGCTTTTCCCATGGTTTTTGTCGGGAGATCAGAACTGGGGTTCCAGGTGCCACTGGGTACAAGAAAAACCTTTGCAGCTAGCTTGGTGCCTGCCCAAACAGCCACCCAGTTTTGTGCTTGAAACCCAGGTCCCTGGTGGTGATCCTACACCTGGAACCCCAGCAAGACAGAACTGTTCACTGCCCTGGAAAGGGGGCTGAAGCCAGGGAGTCAAGTGGTCTCGTTCAGTGGGTCATGCTCCCATGGAGCCCAGCAAGCTAAGAACCACTGGCTTGAAATTCTCACTGCCAGCAGCAGTCTGGAGTCCACCTGGGATGATTGAGCTTGGTGTGGGGAGGGGCATCCACCATTACTGAGGCTTTCGTAGGCTGTTTTCCCCTGACAGTGCTGAGGATACTGAAAGGTCTGGACTGGGCAGAATTCATTACAGTGTGGCAAAGAGCTGTGACCAGACTGTTTCTGTAGATTCCTCCTCACTGGGCAGGGGATCTCTGAAGGAAATGCAGCAGCCCCAGTCAGGGGCCTACAGATAAAGCTCTCATCTTCCTGGGACAGTGAACCTGGAGAAAGGGGCAGCTGTGGGCACAGCTTCCGCAGACTTAATTTTTCTTGCCTGGTAGCTCTGAAGAGAGCAGCTGATCCTGACAAGGGGTATTCTCCCAGCACAGCACACCAGCTTTGCTAAGGGACAGACTGCCTCCTCAATGGGTCCCTGACCCCTGTGCCTCTTGACTGGGAGAGGCCTCCCAACAGGAGTCGACAGACACCTCATACAGGAGAGCTCTGGCTGCCATCAGGCCGGTGCCCCTCTGGCACAAAGCTCTCAGAGGAAGGATCAGGTAGCAATCTTTGCTGTTATGCACCCTCCACTGGTGTTACCCAGGTGAACAGGGTCTGGAATGGACCTTCAGTGAACTGCAGCAGACCTGAAGAAAAGGGGCCTGTTAGAAGAAAAACTAACAAACAGAAAGCAACAACAATATCAACAGAAAAGACCTCCCCACACACACACACAAATTCCATCCAAAGTTTATCAGCCTCAAAGATCAAAGGTGGATAAATCCATGAAGATGAGGAAAAACCAGTGCAAAAACACTGAAAATTCCAAAAACCAGAGTACCTCTTCTTCTCAAATGATTGTAACTCCTCTCCAGCAAGGGCACAAAACTGGATGGAGAACTAGATTGATGAATTGACAGAAGTAGGCTTCAGAAGGTGGGTAATAAGAAATTCTTCTGAGCTAAATGAGCATGTTCTAACCCAATGCAAGGAGGCTAAGAACGTTGATAAAAGGTTACAGGAAATGCTAAGTAGAATACTCAGTTTAGAGAGCAACATAAATGACCTGATGGAGCTGAAAAACACAGAACAAGAACTTTGTGAAGCATACACAAGTATCAATAGCTTAATTGATCAAGCAGAAGAAAGAATATCAGAAATTGATGATCACCTTACTGAAATAAGGTGTTAAGACAAGATTGGAGAAAAAAAGAAAAAAAAAAATGAACAAAGCCTCCGAGAAATATGGGACTATGTGAAAAGACCAAACCTACGATTGATTGATATGCCTGAAAATGATGGGGAGAATGGAATCAACTTGGAAAACATACTTCAGGATATTATCCAGGAGAACTTCCCCAACCTAGCAAGATGGGCCAAAATTCAAATTCAGAAAATACAGAGAACACCACTAAGATAGTCCTCAAAGAGATCAAGCCCAAGACACATAGTCATCAGGTTCTGAAAGGGTGAAACAAAGGAAAAACTGTTAAGGGCAGCCAGAGAGAACGATCAGGTCACCTGCAAAGGAAGCCCATCACACTAACAGCGAATCTCTCTGCAGAAACCCCACAAGCAAGAAGAGAGGGGGGGCCGATATTCAACATTCTTAAAGAAAAGAATTTTCAGCCCAGAATTTCATATCCAGCCAAACTAAGCTTCATAAGTGAAGGAGAAGTAAAATACTTTACAAATGAGCAAATGCTGAGGGATTTTGTCACCACCAGTCCTGCCTTACAAGAACTCCTGAAGAAAACACTAAATATGGAAAGGTAAAACTGGTACCAGCCACTGCAAAAACATACCAAAATATAAAGACCAATGATACCATAAAGAAACTGCATCAACTAATGTGCAAAATAACCAGCTGGCATCATGATGAAAGGATCAAATTCACACATAACAATGTTAACCTTAAATGCAAATGGGCTAAATATCTCAATTAAAAGACACATTATGTTAAATTGGATAAAGTGTCAAGACCCATCACGGTGCTGTATTCAAAAGACCCATCTCACATGCAAAGACACACATAGGCTCAAAATAAAGGGATGGATGAATATTTACCAAGGAAATGGAAAGAGAAAAAAAGCAGGGGTTGCAATCCTAGTCTCTGATAAAACAGGCTTTAAACCAACAAACATCAAAAAAGAAAAAAAAGCATTACATAAGAGTAAAGGGATCAATGCAACAAGAGCTAACTCTCCTGAATAATATGCACCCAATACAGATGCACCTAGATTCATAAAGTTCTTAGAGACCTACAAAGAGACTTAGACTCTTGCATAATAATAGTGGGAAACTTTAACACCCCACTGTCAATATTAGGTAGATCAACAAAACAGAAAATTAACAAGCATATTCAGGACTTGAACTCAACTCTGGATCAAGTAGACCTAACAGACACCTACAAAACTCTCCACCCCAAGTCAACAGAATATACATTCTTTTCAGTGCCATATTGCAGTTATTCTAATATCTACTACATAATTGGAAATAAAACATTTCTCAGCAAATGCAAAAGAATGGAAATCATAACTAACTGTCCCTCAGACCACAGTGCAATCAAATTAGAACTTAGGATTAAGAAACTCACTCAAAACTGCACAACTACATGGAAATTGAAAAACCTGCCACTGAGTGATAAATAACAAAATTAAGGCAGAAATCAAGAAGTGATAACAGGAAAATTTGTAGCACTAAATGCCCACATCAGAAGCTAGAAAGATCCCAGTTGACACCCTAACATCACAATTAAAAGAACTAGACAAGCAGGAGCAAACACATTCAAAAGCCAGCAGAATACGAGAAGTAACTAAGATCAGAGCAGAAATGAAGGAGATAGAGACACAAAAAATGCTTCAAAAAATCAATGAATCCAGGAGGTGGTTTTTTGAAAATATTAACAAAATACATAGACCACTAGCTAAACTAATAAAGAAGAAAAGAGAGAAGAATCAAATAGAGACAATAAAAATGATAAAGGGGATATCACCATTGATCCCATAGAAATACAAACTACCATCAGAGAATACTATAAACAGCTCTATGCAACTAAACTAAAAAATCGAGAAGAAATGGATAAATTCCTGGACACATACACCCTCCCAGGACTAAACCAGGAACAATTTGAGTGCCTGAATAGACCAATAACAAGTTCTGAAATTGAGGCAGTGATTAATAGCCTGCTAACTAAAAAGAGCCCAGAACCAGATAGGTTCACAGCCGAATTCTACCAGAGGTACAGAGGAACTGGTACCATTCTTTCTGAAACTATTCCAAACAAAAGAAAAAGAGGGACTCCTCACTAACTCATTCCATGAGGCCAGCATCATCCTGATACCAAAATGTGGCGGAGACACAACAAGAAAAGAAAATTTTAGGCCAATATCCCTGATGAAAATTGATATGAAAATCCTCAATAAAATACTGGCAAACCAAATCCAGCAGCACATCACAAAGCTTATCCACCACGATCAAGTCAGCTTCATCCCTGGGGTGCAAGGCTGGTTCAACATACACAAATTAATAAATATAATTTATAACATAAACAGAAAAAAGGGCAAAAACCGCTCGATTATTTTAATAGATGCAGAAAACGTCTGAGATAAAATTCAACATCTCTTTATGTTAAAAACCCTCGGCCGGGCGCAGTGGCGCACGCCTGTAATCCCAGCACTTTGGGAGGCCGAGGAGGGCAGATCATGAGGTCAGGAGATCACGACCATCCTGGCTAACATGGTGAAACCCCGTCTCTACTAAAAAAATACAAAAAAATTAGCTGGGCATGGTGGCGGGTGCCTGCAGTCCCAGCTACTCTGGAGGCTGAGGCAGGAGAATGGCGTGAACCCAGGAGGCAGAGCTTGCAGTGAGTGGAGATCGAGCCACTGCATCCAGCCTGGGTGACTGAGCGAGACTCTGTCTCAAAAAAAAAAAAAAAACCCTCAATAAACTAGGTATTGAAGGAATATACCTCAAAATAATAAGAGCCATTTATGACAAACCCAGAGCAAATATCATACAGAATGGGAAAAAGCTGGAAGCATACCCCTTGAAAACTGGCACAAGACAAGAATGCTCTCTCTCACCACTCCTATTCAACATAGTATTGAAAGTTCTAGCCAGGGCAATCAGGCAAGAGAAAGAAATAAATGGTATTCAAATAGAAAGAGAGAAAGTTAAATTATCTCTGTTTGCAGATGACATAATTCCATATCTAGAAAACCCCATCATCTCAGCCCAAAAGCTTCTTAACCTGATAAGGAACATTAGCAAAGTTTCAGGATACAAAATCAGTGTGTAAAAATCACAAATATTCCTATACACCAATAATAGACAAACACAGAGCCAAATCATGAGTGAACTCCCATTTACAATTAGTATAAAGAGAATAAAATACGAAGGAACACAACTTATAAGGGATGTGAAGGACCTCTTCAAGGAGAACTACAAATCACTGCTCAAAGAAATGAGAGAGGACAAAAACAAATGAGAAAAAATTTCATGCTCGTTGATAGAAAGAATCAATATTGTGAAAATAGCCATACTGCCCAAAATAATTTACAGATTCAACACTATTCCCATAAAGTTACCACTGACTTTCTTCACAGAATTAGAAAAAACTACTTTAAACTTCATATGGTACCAAAAAAGAGCCCATATAACCATGACAATCTTAAGAAAAAAGAACAAAACTGGAGGCATCATACTACCTGACTTCAAACTATACTACAAGTCTAAAATAACTAAAACAGCATGGTACTGATACCAAAACAGACATATAGACCAATGGAACAGAACAGAGACCTCAGAAATAACACCATACATCTACAACCACATGATCTTCAACAAAAATGACAAAAACAAGCAATAAGGAAATGATTCCGTATTTAATAAATCATGCTGGGGGAACTGGCTAGCCATATGCAGATAACAGAAACTGAACTCCTTCCTTACACCTTATAGAAAAATTAATTCAAGTTGGATTAAAGACTTAAATGTAAAACCCAAAACCATAAAGAACCCTAGAAGAAAACCTAGGCAATACCATTCAGGACATAGACACAATCTCATAGTCATAAGATTTCATGATTAAAACACAAAAAGCAACTGCAACAAAAGCTAAAATTAACAAATGGGATCTAATTAAGCTAAAGAGCTTCTGCACAGCAAAAGAAACTATCATCAGAGTGTACAGACAACCCACAGAATGGGAGAAAATTTTTGCAATCCATCCATCTGACAAAGGTCTAATATCTAGAATCTATAAAGAACTTAAACAAATTTACAAGAAAAAAACAACCCCATCAAAAAGTGGGCAAAGGATATGAACAGACACTTCCAAAAAGAAGACATTTTTGTGGGCAACAAAATATGGAAAAAAGCTCATCATCACTGGTCATTAGAGAAACGCAAATCAAAACCACAATGAGGTACAATCTCACACCAGTTAGAATGGCAATTATTAAATGTCAAGAAACAACAGATGCTGGAGAGGATGTGGAGAAATAGGAATGCTTTTACATTGTTGGTGGGAGTGTAGTTAGTTCAACTATTGTGGAAGACAGTATGGTGATTCCTCAAGGATCTAGAACCAGAAATACCATTTGATCCATCAATTCTGTTACTGGGTATATACCCATAGGATTATAAATCATTCTACTATAAAGACACATGCACATGTATGTTTATTGCAGCACTATTTACAATAGCAATGACATGGAACCAACCCAAATGCCCATCAGTGGTAGACTGGATAAGGAAAATTTGGCACATATATACACCATGAAATACTATACAGCCATAAAAAACAATGAGTTCATGTCCTTGCAGGGACATAGATGAAGCTGGAAGCCATCATTCTTAGCAAACTATCACAGGAAGAGAAAACCAAACACCACATGTTCTCATAAGTGGGAGTTGAACAATGAAAACACATGGACACAGGGAGGGGGACATTACACACCAGGGCCTGTCATGGGTTAGGGGGCAAAGGGACAGAGAGGAATAGGACAAATACCTAACGCATGCAGGGCTTAAAACCTAGATGACAGATTGATGGGTGCAGCAAACAACCATGGCATATGTATACCTTTGTAACAAACCTGCACATTCTGCACATGTATCCCAAAACTTAAAGTAAAATAAAAATAAAGAAAGAAAGAATGTTTCTTTCCTACCCAATCTTTTAGATATTAGGTCCTCTAAAGTCCAAAAATGACATTTGGCTTATTTGGTATAAAAATTATACAGAATGCATTGCCAAATATGAAATGTGTTTGGCTTTCTTTGGATTATATTTGTGTAAATGTATTACTGGTATGTGTTACAAAATTATGAGAATCTCCTATAATTCTAATATGACTTAGTGTATGTTAACAGTAATAATTATAATTGTTATGTTAAATTTTTGTGTGCTACAGAGGTAATTAATTTCCTTGTCAATTGTGTCTTTATCTGTGATTGCCCCAAGGCTTCTTTTCATCCATAGACGATTGTCTTGTTTTGATCCTCTTTAAATGATGGTTTTATTATCAGCTATGAAACTCTAACAGGTACAAGTCTTACATGCAGGTTTCTGATTGATAATTCTGGAGATTGTGACATTAGAATAGAGAAAAATTTTCAAATAGAAGACTGAAATAATCTTTTCTGACTTTTCCCTTAAAAGTTTGCTGATCCTTTTTTGTTTATCAGAGCCAAGAAAACTTTCTTGAGCTATTGGCAGCTTTCAACAATTGAGTAAAGTATACTGCTATGAATAAAATTTGAAGCATATTTGTTTTCCTTTTACCTGCTTTCTCTAGAACTTGGAAACTATTTGTGAATATTCTTAACTTATGGCAATATAGTTATTTGCACAAGTGCTATAAGATGTTTTCTTTTGCAATAGGACACAATTGGAGGAACTGGTTATTTTACCAAGGCTTTGACTGGAATGGTGTGCTTTCCTTTAATGAATCAAACTTGACTTATACAGCCAATAAAAGACCCTTGGGAAAACTGGTCTCATACCATTCCCTGTACAAGGTTCCTGACCTGTGGTAAGTAAAGAATGTCACTTTCTAACAGGCCTAGGAGCCCCAAGTTATCTTGGGACCTCAAGAAGGGAGGAATTTACCCAACTCATAGGTATTTGAGGGTACAAACCTATGGCTGGGCTCAGCTTTAAAAAAAGTCTTATCTGAGATTCCTTATGGAACAGAGTTTCATCAAAGCCAATTTGGAAAGCCTATGTAAAAAATAATTATTCTTATTGGGCTTTATGCAAATAGACAAAATATAATAATACCAAAGTTTGTTTTGCAAACAAATCAGTTCTGTCATGATTTACTTTTAAATCAAGCTCAGTGGCTTCCCCCCACCCACCAAGTTGTCCTTAAAAACTCTGATCCACAAATCATCCAGAGACTGATTTGAGTAATAATAAAGCTCTGGTCTCCCAAAAACAAAACAAAACAAAACCCAACTTTTCATTTTGTTGATCTTTTGTATTTTTTAATTTTAATTTTATTTATTTTAGCTTTTATGTTTATTATAGTTTTTCTTCTACAAGTTTCGCATTTGGTTTGCTCTTCCTTTTGTAGTTCTTTAATATGCATCACTAGGTTGTTTATTTGAAGTTTTTCTATTGTTTTGATGTAGGTGCTTATTGCTATAAACTTTCCTCTTAGAACTGCTTTCAGTGCATCCCACAGGATTTAGTATGTTTTGTGTCCATTTTTTCATTTATTTCAAGACATTTTAAACATTTTCTTTGTAATTTCTTCATTGATCCACTGGTCATTCAGGAGCATATTGTTTAATTTCCTTGTGTTTTTATAGTTTCCATATTTCCTCTTGTTACCAATTACTGGTTTTATTCCTTTCTTGTCAGAGAAGATACTTGATATAATTTCATTTTTTTAGACTTGTTTTGTTGCCTAACACATGGTCTATCCTTGAGAATAATGCATGTGCTGAGGAGAAGAATGTTTATTCTATAGCCATTAGATGAAATGTTCTGTAAATATTGATTAGGTCCATTTGGTCTACAGTGCTGATATGTCTGATGTTTCTTTGTTGGTTTTCTCTCTGAATGATCTGTCCAATGCTGAAAATGGATTATTGAATTTTCCAGCTATTATTGTATTGGGGCTTTTCCAGCTATTATTGTATTAGCCCTAATATTTGCTTTATATATCTGAGTGCTCCAGTGTTGAATGTATGTATATTTAAAATTGTTACATCCTCTTACTGAATTGACCCCTTTATCATTGTATAATGACTTTCTTTGCCTCTATATAGCCTTTGTCTTGAAATCTATCTTTTCTGAAAGAAGTATAGCTTCTCCAGCTCTTTTTTGTTTTCCATTGTCATAAAATATCTCTTTCCATTCCTTTATTTTCATTTTATGTGTGTCTTTATAGTTGTAGTATGTTTCTTATAGGCAACAGATCATTAGGTCTTGTATTTTTTTAAATCCATTCAGCCACTCTGTGTTTTGATTGGAAAGTTTGGTCCGTTTTCATTCAATGTTATTATAAATAGGTAAAGACTTATACTTGCTGATATGGTTTGGCTGTGTCCCCACCCAAATCTCATTTTAAATAGTAGCTCCCATAATCCCCATGTGTCATGGGAGAGACCTAGTGGGAGGTAACTGAATCATGGGGGTGGGTTTTCTGTGATATTCTCATGATAGTGAATAAGTCTTATGAGATCTATTGGTTTTATAAAGTGCAGTTCCCCTGCACACAGTCTCTTCCCTGCTGCCGTGTAAGACAGGCCTTGTTCTTCCTTTGCTTTCTGCCATGATAGTGAGGCCTCCCCAGCCATGTGGAAGTGTGAGTCCATTAAACCTCTTTTTCCTTATAAATTACCCAGTCTTGGATATTTCTTCATAGCAGTATGAAAATGAACTAACATACTTGCCACGTTGTTATTTTTTTAAATTATTTTGGTTATTTCTCAGTCTTCTCTTTCTTCTTTCTTTCCTGCCTGTCTTCCTCTTAGTGAAGGTGAATTTCTCAGATGGCATGCTTTAAATTCTTGATTTTTATGTTTTGTGTATCTGTTGTGTGTTTTTTTTTATTTGAGGTTACCCTGAGGCTTGCAAGTAACATAATCCTTCATTTTAAACCAATAACAACTTAACACTAATTGCATAAACAAACAAGCAATAATAAAACTAATACAACTCTAAGTTCAGCTTTTTCCTGCCACTTTTTAACTTTTTGTTGCTTCTATTTATATCCTATGATATGGTCTATGTCTTGAAAAGTTATCGTAATATTTTAGATATGTTCATATTTTAGTCTTTCTACTGAAGATATGAGTAGTTTACACAGCATAATTATTGGGTTATAAAATTCTGCATATGTACCATTACCAGTGAATTTTATACCTTCACATGATTTCTTATTGCTCATTAATATCCTTTTCTTGCAGATTGAAGAACTTCCTTTAGCATTTCTTGTAGGACAGGTCCAGTGTTGATAAAATCCCTCGGTTTTGTATGACTGGGAAAGTCTTTATTTCTCCTTTATGTTTGAAGAATGTGTTCACTGAATATACTATTCTAGGATAAATTTTCTTTTCCTTCAGTGCATTAAATATGTCATGTCATGTTCTCCTGGCCTGTAAGGTTTTCACTGAGCAATCTGCTGCCTAACATATTGGAGCTCCTTTGTGTGTTATTTGTTTGTTTTTCTCTTGCTTTTAGTATCATTTTTTATCCTTGACCTTTGGGAGTTTGATTTTTAAGTGTCTTGAGGTAGTCTTCTTTGGGTTAAAGATGCTTGGTGTTCTATAACCTTGTACTTGAATATTGATATCTGTCTCTAGATTTGAGAAGTTTTCTGTTATTATCTATTTAAATAATCTTTCTGCCCTGAACTTTCTCTCTACCTCCTCTTCAAGACCAGTAGCTCTTGGATTTGCCCTGTTGAGGCTATTTTCTAAATCTTGTAGGTGTGCTTCATTCTTTTTTATTCTTTTTTCTTTTTGTCTCCCCTAGCTATGTATTTTCAAATAGCCTGTCTACAAGCTCACTAATTCTTTTTCTGCTTGATTAGTTCTGATATTAAGAGACTCTGATGCATTCTTCAGTATGTCAGTGCATTTTTCAACCTCAGAATTTCTGCTTCATTCTTTTTCATTATTTTTATTTCTTTGTGAAATTTATCTGATGTATTCTGAATTCATCCCCTGTGTTATCTTGTATTTTATTGAGCTTCCGCCAAAGAGCTATTTTGAATTCTTTATCTGAAAGGTGATATATCTCTGTCTCTTCAAGATTGGGCCCTGGTATATTATTTAATTCATTGGGTGAGATTGTGCTTTTCTGTATTGTCTTGATGCTTATGGATGTTTGTCAGTGTCTGAGCATTAAAGAATTAGGTATTTATTGTAGTATTCTCAGTCTGGACTTGTTTGTACCTATCCTTTTTGAGGACATTCCAGGTATTTGAAGGGACTTGGGTATTGAGATGTAAATCTTGGTCACTGCAGCCATATTTGCTTAACCCTGTTGCTCTTGCAGACTTGTAGAGGTACCAAGGGTAAGGTCCAGAAGAATTCCCTGGATTACCAGGTAGAGACTCTTGTTTTCTTCCCTTACTTTCCCTCAAACAAACGGAGCCTCTTACTCTATTCTGAAATGCCTGGATCTGGGGGAGGGGTGACATAAGCAAACCTGTGGCCACCACTACTTGGACTATGCTGGGTCAAATCTGAAGCCAGCATACCACTGGGTTTTGACCAAGAACTCCAGTGACCACTGCCTGGCTACTACCTATGTTCACTCAAGGCCCAAGGGCTCTACAATCAGTAGGCAGCCAATCTACCCAGGCTTGTGAGCTGGCCCCCAAGCCATGAGACAAAGTCCTTCCCACTCTTCCCTCCCTTTTCCTCAAGCAGAGGAGTCTCTTCCCATGGCCACCACCACCCTAGGTTCATAGCAACTATTGCCTGGCTACCACCAATGTTTACTCAATGACCAAGGGCTCTGCAGTCTTCTTGTGGTGAATGACACAAACCCTGAGTCTCTTCCATCAGGGGAGTGGGCTCCCCTTTGGCTCAGGGACTGTACAAAAATGCCACCCAAGAGTCAAGGCCTAGACCTGGAAACCCCAGGGGCTTGCTTGGTCCTCTACTCTACTATGGCCAAGCTGGTATCTAAGATGCAAGACAGAGTCCCCTTTACTGTTCTCTCTTCTTTCCTCAAGCATAAGGGGTCTTTCCTTATAGCCAACACAGTTGATAATGTGCTGGATCATACCTGAAGCCATCAGAGCTCTCAGTCTCACTCAGGGCCCACAGTGAGTACTACCTGGCTACATTTGCTGATTGTTCAGGGACAAAGGCAGGTGCTAAATTCATCGGCAGTTGATGAATTCTTCCAGAACTCGGTCTTTCCATTCAATATAGCAGGTTTCCTTCTGACTGTGTTTTAAACTGTCCTCTGGGACTACAAAGAGGAGGTGGTACCATTTCTTCTGAAACTATTCCTAACAACTCAAAAGGAGGGATTCCTCCCTAACTCATTTTATGAGGCCAGCATCATCATGATACCAAAAACCTGGCAGAAATACAACAAAAAAGGAAAACTTTAGGCCAGTATCCATGATTAACATCAATCCAAAAATCCTCAATAAAATACTGACAAATTGAATCCAGCAGTACATCAAAAAGCTTATCCACAATGACCACCAAGTTGGTTTCATCCCTGGGATGCAAAGCTAGTTCAACATATCCAAATTAATAAACATAATTTATCACACAAACAGAAATAAAGACAAAAACCACATGATTGTTTTAATAGATGCAGAAAAGGCCAGAGATAAAGTTCAACATCCTTTATGTTAAAAACTCTCAATAAACTAGGTATTAAAAGAACATACCTCAAAATAATAAGAGCCATTTATTACAAACCCAGAACAAATATCATACAGAATGGGAGAAAGCTGGAAGCATTCCCCTTGAAAACTTGCACAAGACAAGAATGCCCTCTCTCACCACTCCTATTCAACATAGTATTGGAAGTTCTGGCCAGGGCAATCAGACAAGAGAAAGAAATAAATGGTATTCAAATAGGAAGAGAGAAAGTTAAATTGTCTCCATATAGATATAATCTTATATCTAGAAAACTCCATCATCTCAACCCAAAATCTTCTTAACCTGATAAGCAACATTAGCAAAGTCTCAGGATACAAAATCTATGTGTAAAAGTCACAAGCATTCCTATACCCCAACAACAGACAAGCAGAGAGGCAAATTATGAATGACCTCCCATTCACAATTGCTAGGAAAAGAATAAAATACCTAGGAATACAGCTAACAAGGGAAGTGAAGGACCTCTTCAAGGAGAACTACAAACCCTGCTCAAGGACATCAGAGAAAACACAAACAAATGGAAAAACTTTCCATGCTTATGGATAGGAAGAATCAATATAATAAAAATGGCCATACTGCCCAAAGTAATTTATAGATTCAATGCAATTCCTATTAAACTACCATTGACATTCTTCACAGAATTAGAAAAAAAACTATTTTAAAATGCATATGAAACCAAAAAATTACCCATATTACTAAGACAATCAATAGCAAAAAGAACAAAGCTAGAGGCATCATGCTACCTGACTTGAAACTATACTACAAGGCTACATAACCAAAGCGTCGTGGTACTGGTACACATACAGACACATAGACCAATGGAACAAAATAGAGAATTCAGAAATAAGGCCACACATCTACAACAATCTGCTCTTTGACAAGCCTGACAAAAACAAGCAATGGGGAAATAATTCCCCATTTCATAAATGGTACCGAGAGAACTGGCTAGCCATAGGCAGAAAATTAAAACTGGACCCCTGCCTTACACCTTATACAAAAATTAACTCAAGATGGATTAAAGGCTTAAAGGTAAAACCAAAAACTAGAAAAATCCTAGAAGAAAATCTAGGCAATACCATTTAGGACATAGGCACAATCAAAGATTTCGTGATGAAAATGCCAAATGCAATTGCAAGAAAAGCAAAAATTGGCAAATGAGATCTAATTAAACTAAAGAGCTTCTGCACAGAAAACGAAACTATCATCATAGTGAACAGACAACCCACAGAATGGGAGAAAATTTTTGCAATCTATTCATCTGACAAAGGTCTAATATCCAGAGTCTATAAGGAACTTAAATTTACAAGAGAAAAATCAATCCCATTAAAAAGTGGGCATAGGAAATGAACAGACACTTCTGAAAAGAAGACATACAAGTGGACAACAAACATATGAAAAGCCCAACATCACTAATTATTAGAGAAATGTAGATCAAAACCATAATGAGATACTATTTTATGCCAGTTTGAATGGCGACTATTAAAAAGTTAAGAAGCAACAGATGCTAGCGAGGCTGTGGAGAAATAGGAATGCTTTTACACTGTTGGTGGGAATGTAAATTAGTTCAACCATTGTGGAAGACAGTCCGGCAATTCCTCAAAGACCTAGAGACAGAAATATCATTTGACCCAGCAATCCCATTACTGGGTATATACGCAAAGGAATATAAATCATTCCATTATAAAGATACATGCACGTGTATGCTCATTGTAGCACTATTCACAATAGCAAAGACATGGAATCAACCAAAATGTCCATCAATGATAGACCGGATAAAATAAACGTGGTACATATGAATCATAGCATACTATTCAGCCATAAAAAGAAATGAGATTAGGTTCTTTGAAGGAACATGAATGAAGCTGGAAGCCATTATCCTCAGCAAACTAATGCAGGAACCAAAAGCCAAATACCACTTGTACTCGCTTATAAGTGGGAGCTGAACAGTGATAACACGTGGACACAGGGAGGGGAGCAATACACAGTGGGGCCTGTTGTGGGGAGGAAGAGCATCAGGAAAAATAGCTAATGCATGCTGGGCTTAATACGTAGGTGATGGGTTGATAGGAGCAGCAAACCACCATGGCACACATTTGTCTATGTAACAAACCTGCGCGTTCTGCACATATACCCCAGAACTTAAAATAAAAAATAAATAAAAAGTGTTCTCTTGGAGCTAGGGCCTGGGATGGGGTTGTCAGGATTCTGCCTTTTGCCTTATTTTACTGTGGCTGAGCTGGTATCCAAGTTGGAAGACAAAGTCAATTTTTACTGTCCCTTCTCTTCTTCTGAAACAGAGGAAAGGAGTCCCTCCCAGAGCTGCAAGCTGTGCTGTTTGGGGTTGGGGAAGGGGTGATGCAAGCACTCCCTTGGCCACCCCAGCTGATGTCTCACCAGGTCATATTTCCCCAATTTCCATGGGCTCTGAGCCCAGCACAGATCAGGACTTCCCCAGAAGTTGCAGGTTTTGTGGCCTAGACAGCCTTTCATGTTTATTTAGGACCCTGGAGCCTTTATCTCATGGTAGTGTGGCTTGCGGGAACTCAGGTCTGATGGCTGGAATGGACAATTTGCCTCTGACTACGGATGGCCTAAATGTTCTCTCCATGGGAACCAGCTGAGTTCTGCCTGTGTTGCTTTCTACTGTGACAGGGCAGCACTGAGTTCCAATGTAAAGTTCCGCAACCACTGCACTCTCTCTCCCCTAAGTGCATAGATAATCTCTTTGTGCCAAAAGACTGTGGCAGAAGGATGGGGGAGTGGTTGTACAGGTGATTCAAGACTGTCCTTTTTACCCTCTTCAGTGTCTATTTCCTTAATATGTTAAAACCAGGTATTGTGATCTTTAATCTGATTTTTGATTCTGATGAATGTGCTTTTTGTGTGTAGATAGATGTTCATTTTGGTGTTCCTGTGTGGAAGATGATTACTGGAGGCTTCTAGTCAGCTATCTTGCTCTACCTCCTCTTCCAGAACATGGTTCCTTGAAATGGAATCTATTTCTGACGAATATGCTATGAGCATTGTTGAAATGACAACAAAGGATCTAGAATATTACATAAACTTAGTTGATAAAATGGCAGCAAGATTTGAGAGGATTGACTTCAATTTTGAAAGAAGATCTAGTGTGGGTAAAATGCTACCAAAAAGCTCACATACCCTCAGATGATCATTAACAATTTTTTTCAATAAAGTATTCTTTAAGATATGTACTTATTTTAGACACAACACTATTGCACACTTAATAAACTATAGTGTAAATGTAGCTTTTGTATTCAGTGGGAAACCAAAAAATTTGTGTGACTTTTTCTATTGTATATCCACTTTATGGTGGTATTCCGTTACCAAGCCCACAATATTTCCAAGGTATGTTTGTATATAAAATAGTAAGATACATGGCTTTGACATGATTGCCTAATATCTATTGGATAACAAAGGAACATAAATGTTTTAGTAAGATGTGTCTGAAATTCTCAACTGGAATATTTATTTGCAGTATTTGACAAAGTTAGAGAAAATGTGCTTCCCTGTTGTATCAACTAAGTTATTTCATTCAACCTTACAACTCTAAATGTAAATTTGAATTGGATAGAAAGGTTTTTTGTATTAGTTCATTTTCACACTGCTATAAGGATACTACCTGAGTCTGGGTGATTTAAAAAGAAAAAAAGGTTTAATTGACTCACAGTTTTGCATGGCTGAAGAGGCCTCAGAAAACTTACAATCACAGTGGAAGGCAGAGGAGAAGCAAGTACCTTCTTCACAAGGTGACAGGAGAGAGAGAGAGAGAGAGCAGAGGGGGAAGTGCCAATTTTAAGCCATCAGATCTCATGAGAACTCACTCACTATCATGAGAACAGCATGGGGAAAACTGCCCCCATGATCCAATCACATCAAACTAGGTCCCTCCCTTGACACTTGGGGATTATGGGGATTACAATTTGAGATGAGATTTGGATGGGGACACAGACCCTAAGCATATCATTCACTGGTGGTCCCTCCCAAATCTCATGTGATTTTTATGTTTCAAAACCAATCATGCCTTCCCAACAGTCCCCCAAGTCTTAACTCATTCCAGCCTTACCCCAAAAGTCCAAATCCAAAGTCTCATCTAAGACAAGGCAAGTCCCTCTACCTATAAGCCTGTAAAATCAAAGCAAGTCAGTTACTTCCAAGATACAATGGGGGTGCAGGCATTGGGTAAGTGTTCCCATTCCAAATGGGAGAAATTGGCCAAAACAAACGGGTCACAGGCCCCATGCAAGTTTGAAACCCAGTGGGACAGTCATTAAATATTAAATCTTCAAAATCTGCTTTGACTCCATGTGTCACATCCAGATTGCACTCATTTAAGTGGTGCAAAGCTCCCATGACCTTGGGGAGCTTTGCACCTATGGCTCTGCAGGGTACAGCCCCTGAAGCTGCTTTCATGGGCTGGTGGGTGTTGACTGACTGTGGCTTTTCCAGGGGACTCTGTAAAAGATCGGGGACTCTGTGTGGGGGCTCCACCCCACATTTTCTCTCTGCATTGCCCTAGTAGAGGTTCTCTATAAGGGCTTCACCCCTGCAGCAGACTTCTGCCTGGACATACAGGTGTTTCCATACATCCTCTGAAATCTAGGTGGAGGTTTCCAAAGCTCAACTCTTGTCTTCTGTGCACCTGCAGGCCCAACACCACCTGGAAGCCACCAAGGATTGGGGCTTGCACCCTCTAAAGCAATAGCCCAAGCTGTGTCTTGGCCCCTTTTAGCCATAGCTGGTGCTGGGGTGGCTGGTACCCAAGGCACCAAGTCCTGAGGCTGCACAGAGCAGTAGGGCCATGCTCCAGATACATTCAACAATTTTTCCCTCCTAGGTCTCTGGACTTTTGATGGGAGAGGATACTGTGAAGATCTCTGATATGCCCTGGAGACATTTTCCCCATTGTCTTGGCTATTAACATTCAACTCCTTATTACTTATGCAAATTTCTGCAGAAGGCTTGAATTTCTCCCCAGAAAATGAGTTTTTCTTTTGTATTGCATCATCAGGCTGCAAATTTTCCAAGCTTTTAGTCTTGCTTCTCTTTTAAATAAGAGTTCCAATTTCAGATAACCTCTCACAAGAACAGCATTTGGGGAAACACCCCATGATTTAATTATCTCCACCTGGTCCCATCCTTGACATGTGGAGATTATTACAATTCAAGGTGAGATTTGGGTAGGGACACAGAGCCAAACCATCCACTGCTGGCCCTTCCCAAACCTCATGTTCTCACATTTCAAAACATAATCATTCCCTTCCAACAGTCCCCCAAATTCTTAACTCATTCCAGCATTAACCCAAAAATCCAAGTCCAAAGTCTCATCTGAGACAAAGCAAGTTCCTTCTGCCTATCAGCCAGTAAAACCAAAAGCAAATTAGTTACTTCCTAGATACAATGGTGGGGGGGGGGGTGGTACAGGCATTGAGTAAATACACCTATTCTAAATGGGAGAAATTGGCCAAATCAAAGTAGCTACAGGCCCCATGCATGTCAGATATCCATTAAGGCAGTCATTAAAACTTAAAGTTCCAAAATGATCACCTTTGACTCCATGTCTCACATCCAGGCCACACTGATGTAACAGGTGGGCTCCCATGGCCTTGGAAAGCTCTGCCCCCATGGCTTTGCAGGGTACAGCCTGCTTCCTGATTGCTTTCATGTGGGGCTGGCATTGAGTGCCTGAGGCCTTTCCAGGCATACGGTGCAAGCTGTCAGTGGATCTACTTTGCTGGGGTCTGGAGGAAAGTGGCCCTCTTTTTACAGTTCCACTAGACAGTGACCCAGTGGGGACCTGTATGGTGGCTCCAACCTCACATTTCATTTCCGCATTGCCCTGGTACAGGTTCTCTATGAGGGCTCCACCTCTGCAGCAGACTTCTGCCTGCATGTTCAGGTATTTCCATACATCCTCTGAAATCCAGGTGGAAGTTCTCAAAGCTCAACTCTTGTCTTCTGTGCACCTGCAGGCCCAACACCACCTGGAAGCCACAAAGGCTTGGGGCTTGCACCCTTTGAAGCAATAGCTCAACCTGTATCTTGGCCCCTTTCAGCCATCGCCGGAGCTGGAGTGGCTGGGACCCAAGGCACCAAGTCCTGAGGCTGCACAGAGCAGCAGGACTGTAAGCTAGACACATGGAATCATTTATTCCTCCTAGGCCTCTGGACCTGTGATGGGAGGGACTGCCTTGAAGATCTCTGACATGCCATGGGGACATTATCTCCATTGTCTTGGCAATTTAACATTTGGCTCTTTGTTACTTATGCAAATTTCTACAGCTGGCTTGAATTTCTTTCCAGAAAATTGGTTTTTCTTTTCTACCTCATGGTCAGGCTGCCAATTTTTCAAACTTTTTATATTCTACTTTTTTTAAAAAAATAAAAGTTTCACTTTCAGATAATCTCTTTAGGAATGCATGTGACTAAACACTTTCAGAATCAGCCAGGTAACCTCTTGAATGCTTTGCTGCTTAGAAATTTCTTCTTACAGATACCCTAAATCATCTCTCTCAGGTTCAAAGATCTCTAGAGCAGAGGTGAAATGCCACCAGTCTCTTTGCTAAAGCATAGCATGAGTGACCTTTACTCCAGTTCCCAATAATTTCCTCATCTTCATCTGAGATCCCCTTAATCTGGACTTCATTGTCCATATAATTATCAACATTTTGGTCAAAACCATTCAACAAGTCTCTAGGAAAATCCAAACTTTCCCACATTTTCCTGTCTTCTTCTGAGCCCTCCAATCTGTTTCAACCTCTGCCTGTTACCATTTCCAAAGTTGCTTCACATTTTCAGGTTATCTTTGTAATAATACCCTACTCTGCCGGTACCAATTCTCTGTATTAGTTCGTTTTCACACTGCTATTAAGATACTACCTGAGACTGGGTAATTTATAAACAAAAGGAGTTTAATTGACTCGCAGTTCTGCATGGCTCAGGGGGCCTGAGGAAACTTACAATCATGGTTGAAGGTGAAGGAGAAACAAGTACTTTCTTTACAAGGTGGCAGGAAAGAGAGAGAGCGAAGGGGGAAGTGCCACCTTTAAACCATCAGATTTCTTGAGAACTCACTATCATAAGAACAGTACAGGGGAAACTGACCCCATAATCCAATCACCTACCACGAAGTCACTACCTTGACACATTGGGGATTACAATTCAAGATGAGATTTGGGTAGGGACACAGAGCCAAACCATATCAGTCCCTTATAAAAAGACTTAAGCTAGTTAAACTGCAATGTGTGTCTCTGGAGAAGAACCTTATTTATGAATAAGATGGTTTCAAACAATCCATTTTCTAAGATATAGAATTTAGTTTGGGACCAATTCCAACTCCTGATGCAGGTAAACTGTAGTAATCTGCAGACCTTCTTTTACTGGGTTTCCAAATAAATGTTCCAACATGCAATACACTTTCTGAGCATCTACTCTGTGTCAGACATTTTAGGTACTAAAGAGTTCATGGTGAGCAAGACAAAACTTCTGCTCCATGTGTGAGCAGTCTAATGCTAGACACTAGACTGAGTTCTGTTAATGCACTAGCTCATTTAATTTAAGGATCAATTATTTGTCTTCAATGTCTGTTAGAGTTTTAGCAACTTGTCTAAGATTCTGCAACCTGCAAGTGATAGAGGTCAGATTAAACATAGGCAGTTTGACTTCAGTGCCCAGATGCGCACCTCCTATATGTAGTGTCTACCTTAGTCAAAGCTTCTTTTGCTTTGGCTCAAAATGCAATTTAAGCTGTAAAAACATACAGCTGTGGCCAGACATTGTGACCCATGCCTGTAGTCTCAGCACTATGCGAGGCCAAGATGGGTGGATTGCTTGAGCCCAGGAGATTGAGACCAGCCTGAGAAAGCCTGTCTCTATAAGAAATACATAAATTAGCCAGGCAGGATGGCACACCCCTTGTAGTCCCAGCTACTTGAGAGGCTGAGGTGGAAGGATCACTTGAACTTGGGAGGTCGAGGCTGCAATGAGCCGAGATGGTGCCACTGCCCTCCAGCCTAGGTGACAGGGTGAGACCCTGTCTCAATGAAAAACTAAAACAATAACATACATTGTGATTGTTAAAAAGTAGCACATCAAAAAGCTTATCGACCACGATCAAGTCAGCTTCATCCCTGGATGCAAGGCTGGTTCAACATATGCAACTCATAAAATGTAATCCATCACATAAACAGAACCAATGACAAAAACCACATGATTATCTCAATAGATGTAGAAAAGGCCTTCAATAAAATTCAACACTCCTTCATGCTAAAAACTCTCTCAATAAACTAGGTATTCATGGAACATATCTCAAAATAGTAAGAGCTATTTATGACAAACCCACAGCAAATATCATACTGAATGGGCAAAAGCTGGAAGAATTCCCTTTGAAAACCAACACAAGACAAAGATGCCCTCTCTCAACACTCCTATTCAACATAATATTGGAAGTTCTGGCTAGGGCAATCAGACAAGAGAAGGAAATAAAGGGCATTCAAATGGGAAGAGAGGGCACCAAATTGTCTCTGTTTGCAGATGACTTGATTGTGTATTTAGAAAACCCCATCTTCACAGCCTCAAATCTCCTTAAGCTGATAAGCAACTTCAGCAGAGTTTCAGGATACAAAATCAATGTGCAAAAATCACAAACATTCCTATACACCAATAATAGGCAAACAGAGAGCCAAATCATGAGTGAACTCACATTCACAATTGCTACAAAGAGAATAAAATATGTAGGAATACAACTTATAAGGGATGAGAAGGACCTCTTCAAGGAGAACTACAAACCACTGCTCAAGGAAATAGGAGACAACACAAACAAATGGAAAAACATTCTATGCTCATGGATAGGAAGAATCAATATCATGAAAATGGCCATACTGCCCAAAGCAATTTATAGATTCAATGCTATCCCCATCAAGCTACCATTGACTTTCTTCACAGAATTAGAAAATACTACTTTAAATTTCATATGGAACCAAAAAAGAGTCCGTATAGCCAAGACAATCCTAAGCAAAAAGAACAAAGCTGGAGACATTATGCTACCTGTCTTCAAACTATACTACAAGGCTACAGTAACCAAAACAGCATGGTACTGTTACCAAAACAGATATATAGACCAATGGAACAGAACAGAGGCCTCAGAAATTACATCACACATCTACAACCATCTGATCTTTGGCAAACATGACAAAAACAAGCAATGGGAAAAGGATTCCCTATTTAATAAATGGTGCTGGGAAAACTGGCTAGCCATATGCAGAAAACTGAAACTGGACCCCTTTTCTACACCTTATACAAAAATTAAGATGGATTACAGACTTAAACATAAGACCTAAAACCATAAAAACCCTAGAAGAAAACCTAGGCAATACCATTCAGGACATAGGCATGGGCAAGGACTTCATGACTAAAACACTAAAAGCAATGGCAACAGAAGCCAAAATAGACAAATGGGATCTAATTAAACTAAAATGCTTCTGCACAGCAAAAGAAACTGTCATCAGAGTGAACAGGCAACCTATAGAATGGGAGAAAATTTTTGCAATCTATCCATCTGACAAAGGGATAGTATCCAGAATACAAAGAACTTAAACAATTTTACAAGAGAAAAAAAACCCCTATCAAAAAGTGGGTAAAGGATATGAACAGACACTTCTCAAAAAAAGACATTTATGTGGCCAACAAACATATGAAAAAAGCTCATCATCACTGGTCATTAGAGAAATTCAAATCAAAACCACAGTGATAGACCATCTCACACCAGTTAGAATGGCGATCATTAAAAAGTCAGGAAACAACAGATGCTGGAGAGGATGTGCAGAAATAGGAAAGCTTTTACACTGTTGGTGGGAGTGTGAATTAGTTCAACCATTGTGGAAGAGAATGTGGCAATTTCTCAAGGATCTAGAGCCAGAAATACCATTTGACCCCACAATCCCATTACTGGGTATATACCTAAAGGATTATGAATCATTCTACTCTAAAGACACATGCACACGTACGTTTATTGCAGCACTATTCACAATCGCAAAGACTTGGAATCAACCCAGATGCCCATCAGTGATCGACTGGATAAAGAAAACATGGCACATATACACCATGGAATACTATGCATCCATAAAAAAGGATGAGTTCATGTCCTTTGCAGGGAGATGGATGAAGCTGCAATCCATAAATCTGTTCCTGTGTCAGTTTGCTGAGAATTCTCAGGAACAGAAAACCAAACACTGCATATTCTCACTCATAGAGGAGTTGAACAATGAAAACACATGGACACAGGGAGGGGAACAATACACACCGGAGCCTGTCAGGGGGTGAGGGGCTAGGGAGGGATAGCATTAGCAGAAATACCTAATGTAGATGATGGGTTGATGGGTGCAGCAAACCACCATGGCATGTGTATACCTATGTAACAAACCTGCGTGTTCTGCACATGTATCACAGAACTTAAAGTATAATTTTTTAAAAAAATGAACCACTGCAAAATGTAAAAGAAAAGAGGAATTAGGTTATATGAGGTGAAAGTAACCAATTTGAAGGCTAGTAGGCAAAAAGTATGGTACTGAGTGCTGCTGCTTCTTCCTTTGTCTAGAATCATCTTTATGGCTTTAATTAACCTGTCTTTAGAATAATGCTTCTTACCATTTATAGAAGGTGATATAAATGGTGGCTATATATATTATAATTAATTATGATAATTAAAAAGTGTCTGAAGAGTCATGATTTGTGGAGAAATATTTATATAGTGTTCAAGATAAATTTGGGGAATTAAAATGGCCTGACTCATGAAGGAATCACATGGAGGATTATATTAAGCTATTGCTGATTTTCAGTGAGTGTCACAGGAGGGTGAATTTTTCATTTAGTTGTTCCACTGGAGAACAATCAAATGTCATATCTGCTGGCCAAATAATAGTATATATGTGTAATTCTATATATTTTTCAGTTCCTTAACTTTGTAAAACATTTGAAACTAAAATTCATCCTTATTGTATTTCTAATTAGTTGCTGAAATAAATGTCAGAAATATTTTCCTTTTTAGCACAATTTATTTTTGATTGTTTATCATGGCAAGCATTCTAGGGAGACTCCTTAGGAATGTTCAGCAGAGGTGTCTCTGGTAATTGACTTAAATGTTGTTCAAATAATTTATAACATGCCAAAATTAGCCAGGCTTGGTGGCAGGTACCTAATCCCAGCTACTCAGGAGTCTGAGGCAGGATAATCGCTGGAACCTGGGAGGCGGAGGTGGCAGTGAGCCGAGATGGTGCCATTGCACTCCAGCCTGGGCAACAAGAGCGAGACTTCATTAAAAAAAATAAAAATAAATTTATAGCTTTCCATCACTGCCTGCCTGCCGTTATTGGAGACTTGGCCTGCCAGGTGTTTGTGTCAGTCTGTAAGGAACCATACTGGGTCAGAGCCTATGTGGTTGTGGTAGTGAAAATCTAGAAATAGGTACCACCCTTCCTTTGTCCTTCTTGCTATCTTGCACCACAACATTTTCTAGCAGCCAACTCCATTTTGCTTCGAACAGGCAGAATGGAATAGAGTGAATAACTACAAAGGAGAAGGAGATACTTGTAGGAGATACTGCAGAGAACTGCAGAATAAAAGAGGAATATGGCTGAAAAGGGTCCCAGGCTGGGACCTCAGTACCTGAAGGCAGTTGACACTGCCGTATATGCTGACTTCTCTACATCTTGGAACTGTGAATACAAAATGGCTCTTGCGTGAGTCAAAATTTCTGTATATAGCAGACTCTGCATTTGGAGTCTTTCCTTCTGTCAAAAGCTCCTGGTTTTCTATGTGGAAATGTATTCTTTTCTCTACTTTCCTTATTCTTTTATTTGAAATCATGTTTTTAAATACTAATAGATCACCTACTTCCAGTTGTTTTCAATCTCTTAACTGACTTCCACATCTTGTTGCCTTCAGGGCAATTCATTTTGTAGAAGTAGGGTAATGATGATGAAGACCATCTCACAAATGTGGCCTACCTTTCTTTACACAGACTGTGGGTGCTACGTTGTGGTCAATTAGGCTTAGCATATTATGCTCTTCTTTCTATTATTTCTCATTTGATAAATTTTAATTTTTCAACTGCAAATAAGTCCTTTTTAAAAAAATTGTAATATGTGAATACCTGTTAGATGTGAACAAGTCAAATAATACAATATTTAAAAATCAACCTTTCCCTGTACTGCCCCACTTCCGAACCTCGATTCCTCAAAAATAACCCCTGTTAATAGTTTGTTGTATATTATTCAGATTTCTGTAATATAGAAACACACATTTAGTTTAGTGGGTTTTTAAAAATTTTCATAAATAATAACATAGTCAACTGTTTTCTCCTGCTCTTTAATTTTAACAATATGTTTTAGAGATTACTTTATGTCTGCTAGTTTGAAGGTGTCTCCTCCAAAGTTCAGGTTGTATTACGGTATTAAGAGGAGAGGTCTTACAGGTGATTAGGCAATGAGAACTACTTCCTTGTGAATAGGATTAGGTGCCCTTATAAAGAGGCTTGATGAAGGAAGTTCATCCCATTTGCCCTACTGCCTTTCATCATGAGAGGATGCACCAAGAAGGCCCTCACTAGATGCTAGTGCCTTGATCTTGGACTTCTCAGCCTCCAGAAGTATGATAAATAAATTTCTGTTCTTTATAAATTGTCCAGTCTCTGTTATAGCAGCACAAAATGGACTGATAATGTCTCTCTCTCTCTCTCTCTCATGATTCAATATATACTGCTACTCGTTCTTTATAATGGATGTAAAGCATTCCATAAGAAGAATATGTCATGATTTATTAATACCTTATTGGTAAGTGTTTGTTCTAGTTTTTTTGCCATTACAATAATATAGTCTTATGTACAAATGTCAGTATTTTTCCATGGCAGATTCCAGGAAGTAGAGCTTATGGCTGAAGAACAGAAAAAAAAAATTGATTGATCCTGCCAATTGAAATTAATACAATGAAATTATCAGTATATTAACTATATTCCCCTGAAGAGTTTAGGAGAGTACCAATTGCCTGCATCACCACCAATGCGGTTTATTATTTTTTAAACTTTGCCAAAATAATTGATAAATTATATTTCATTTTCATTTAAATTTGCATTTCTGAACTATTAATGAAGTTAAGCATTTTTCATATTTGTAAAGGCCATTTGCATTTCATTCCTGTTTATTTCTGGTATTCTATTTTTGCATGAGACTGTGCTTTTCTTATGCATACTGTCAAATGTATTATATAAAACATGTTTTAATTTTGTGAATATTATTTCTTTGTCTATTACATACTATGCTTTTCTTTCAAGTTTTTCACTTGCCTTTATACTTTGTTTTGTATTATTTAGAAAAGGTTTATACTTTCATTTACTAAATTTATCAAAGTTTGTTCTTTTATAATTCTCGGGTTTTTCATTTTATGTAGAAAAACTATCCTCTTGAAAAACACATAAATTCTATATTTACTTTTAATAACTTTAGCTTTAAACTTAGGCCTTTAATAAATTGATTTATTTTTTGTATGGTATGAGGTAGTGATCTAATTATATGTTTTCTAGATGAATAGCCAATATTTCCGTAAACTATATATTGAATCACTTCTTCTTTTGCAAATAATTTAAAATCTCCATTTTCATAAATAAAATGCCCATGTATAAATACAATATTTTATCATGTTTTCCTGTTCTGTTAATACAGTCCCAAATCTCTAACAGATACATTGCATATTTAATTTGTAGTTTCTGATGACTAAGTTGAGCACCTTCTCTTACACTTATTGGCCAATCGAATATCCCCTGTTTTATTGGGTCTTTTGCCTATTTTTAATCATCTTCTTTGTCTTCTTATTGATTAAAATGAGTGATTTATATATTCTAGATTTAGGTTCTTTGTGAGCTATACATAGAGGAAATATTTTCTATAACTATATAGCTTGGCTTCTAGTGCACATTTTTTAAAATATAAAGAAGTCCTTAATCTTAATGAATTTCAAGTAATCAATATTTTCTTTGTTATTTCTTTTTGTTTTCTGTTTAAGAAATTAGTTTGTTTTTCTAGACATGAATGTTCTTGCATTGTTTTTCTTCTATAACTTTAACATTATCTTGTTATTATTAAATAATAGATAAGATAATTTTTAAAGTAATTTTAAGTTTTATTTTAGATTCAAGAGGTACATGTGCTGGTATGGTATATGGGTATGTTGTGCGATGGCAATGCTTGGGATACAATTGATCCCGTCACCTAGTTAGTGAGCATAGTACCCCATAGGCAGATTTTCAATCCTTCCTCTTTCCTACATCCCCCCTCTAGTAGTTGCCAGTGTCTATTACTTATTTGCATGAGTACCCAATATCCCGTTTCCACTTATAGATGAGAACATGCTGTATTTGCTTTTCAGTTCCTGTGTTAATTTGCTTAGGATATCAGCCTCCAGTTTCATCCATTTTGTTGCAAAGTACATAATTTCATTCTCTTTTCTGGCTGTGTAGTATTCTGTGATATATATGTATGACATTTTATTTACCCAATGCACCACTGATAGACACCTAAATTGATTCTATGTCTTTACTATTTGAATAGTGCTGCAGCAAACATACAAATGAATTTTTTTGGTAGAGTAATTTATTTACTTTTGTAATTCCATACCCAGTAATGGGGTGCTGGGTCAAATGGTAGTTCTGTTTTAAGGTCTTTGAGGAATATCTAAGCTGTTTTCCATGGTGGCTGAATTAATTTACATTCTCACCAACATTGTATAAGGATTTCCTTTCCTCAGCAGCCTCATCAACATCTGTTGTTTTTTGAGTTTTTAATAATAGCCATTCTGACTCATGTGAGATGGTATCTCACACGACTAGTAATGTTCAGCATTATTTTCTTGTTTGTTGACTGCTTGTATGTCTTATTTTGAGAAATATCTGTTCTTTGCACATTTTTAAATGAGGTAATTTGTTTTTTACTTGTTGAGTTGCTTAAGTTTCTTTTTTCTTTTTTTTTTTTTTTTTTGAGACAGAGTCTCACTCTGTTGCCCAGGCTGGAGTGCAGTGGCGCGATCTTGGCTCACTGCAAGCTCCGCCTCCTGGGTTCACGCCATTCTCCTGCCTCAGCCTCCCAAGTAGCTGGGACTACAGGCGCCTGCCACCATGCCCGGCTAATTTGTTGTATTTTTAATAGAGATGGGGTTTCACCATGTTAGCCAGGATGGTCTCGATCTGCTGACCTAGTGTTCTGCCCACCTTGGCCTCCCAAAGTGCTGGGATTACAGGCGTGAGCCACCGTGTTTAAGTTTCTTAAAGTTTCTGGATATTAAACCTCTGTCAGATGCATAGTTTGCAAATATTTTCTATCATTCTGTAGGTTGTCTGTTTACTCTGCTGATGATTTCTTTTGCTATCCAGAAGCTGTTTAATTAGGCCCCATTTGTCCATTTTTGGTTTTGTTGCAGCTGCTTTTGAGGACTTAGTTATAAGTAAATTCTTTTCTAAGGCCAATGTCCAGAGTGGTGTTTCCAAGGTTTTCTTCTAGGATTCTGATAGTTTGAGTTCTTACATTTAAATCTTGCATCCATTTACAGTTAATTCTTGTATATAGTGAAAGGCAGTCATCCAGTTTTATTCTTCTGCTTATGGTCAACCAGCTACCCCAGACTCATTTATTGAATAGGGATTTTTTTCTCCATTGCTTATTCTTGTCAACATTGTCAAAAATATGGGTATAGGTGTACAGCTTATTTCTGGGGTTTCTACTATGTTCTATGAGTCTGTGTATCTCTTTTTGTACCAGTATCATGCTTTGTTGTTTACTGTAGCTTCCATCACAGTTTGAAGTCAGGTAATGTGATGCCTCTGGCTTTGTTCTTTTTGCTTAGGAATGCTTTGACTATTCTGGCTCCTTTTTGGTCTCATACGAATTTTAGAACAGTTTTTTCTAGTTCTGTGAAAAATGACGTTTGTAGTTTGATAGAAATAGTATTGAATCTGCAGGTTACTTTGGGCAATATGGCAATTTTAATGATAGTAACTCTTCTAATGTAGGAGCATGGAATGTTTTACCATTTGTTTGAATCATTTATGATTACTTTCATTAGCATTTTGTAGTTTCCCTTGGAGAGATCGTGCACCGCCTTGGTTAGATGTAAACCTAGGTATTTTTGTGTGTGTGTGTGGCTATTGTGAATGGGGTTGCTTTCTTATTTGGCTCTCATCTTGAATGTTATTGGTGCATGGAAATGCTACTAATTTTTGTACACTTATTTTGTATCCTCCATCTTTACTAAAGTTGTTTATCAGTTCCAGGGGCCTTTTAGAGGAGTCTTTGGGATTTCTAGGTATAGAACTATATCATCAGTTAAGAGAGGTAGTTCCACTCTTCTTTTTCTATTTGGATTCCTTTTATTTGCTCCTCTTACTTGACTGTTCTGGCTAGGACTTGGTCCTGTACTATATTGAATAAGATTGGTGAAAATGGGCATCCTTGTCTTGTTCCAGTTCTCAAATGGAATGCTTTCAAGTTTTGCCTGTTTAGGATGAGGTTGCCTCTGGGTTTGTCATAGATGGTACTTATTATTTTGAGTTATGTTCCTTCAATGCCTAGTTTGTTGAGGGCTTTTATCATGAAGAAATGTTGGATTTTATTGAAAGCTTTTTTTCATGTCTATTGAGAGAATTGTGATTTTTGATTTTAATTCCATTTATGTGATGAGTTACATTTATGGATTTTCATCAGTCGAATCAAACTTGCACCCCAGGAATAAAGCCTAGTTGCTCCTGATCAGTTTATTTCTTGATGTGCTACTGGATTCGGTTTGCTAGCATTCTGTTGAGAATTTTTGCATCTATGTTCATCCGGAATATTAGCCTGTAGTGTTTTTATTTTTTTTCATTGTGTCTTTGTCAGGCATTGGTATCAGGATAATACTCGCATCACAGAATGATTTAGGAAAGTGTCTTTCCTGCTAAAACTTTTGCAATAGTTTCAGGAAAATTAATATTTGCTCTTCTCTGTACATCTGGTAGAAGTTTGCTATGAATCCATCTAGTCTGGGGCTTTTATTGGTAGACTTTTTATTAATCATTCAATATCGGAACTTGAAGTTGGTGTATATAGGATTTGAATTTATTCCTGATTCAATCTTGGGGGAGTTGTGTGTTTCTAGGAATGTATCGATTTCCTCTAGGTTATCTAGTTTGTGTGCGTAGACATGTACGTAATAGTCTCTGAGGATCTTTTGTATTTCTGTGGGATTGGTTGTAATATCACCTTTGTTGTTTCTAATTGTGCTTATGTAGATCTTCTCTCTTTTTTTCTTTATTAATCTAGCTAGTGATTTCTAGATTTTTCTTTAACCTTTCAAAAAACCAACTTTTTGGTCATTTATTCTTTGCATAGATTTTTGGGACTCAAATTCATTTAGTTCTGGTCTGGTTTTAGTTATTTCTTTTCTTCTGCTAACTTTTGCGTTAGTTTGTTCTTGTTTTTCTAGTTGCTCTAAGGGTACCATTAGGTGGTTAATTTGAAATCTTTCTGAAATTTTCAGGTAGTTGCTTAGCACTGCAAACTTTCCTCTTAAAATTGCTTTTGCTGTATCCCAGAGATTTTGGTATGTCATGTCTTTGTTTTTATTTCAAATAATTTTTTTTATTTCTGCCTTAATTTTGTTGTTCACCCAAAAGCCACTCATGAGTAAGTTGTTTAATTTTCATGTAATTGTTTTACTTTCGGTAATTTATTTGGCAATGGTTTCTATTTTTATTTCACGGTGGACCAAAAATATTGTTGGTATGATTTTGATTTTTTTGAAGTTATTGAGGCTTGCTTTATAGCCAAACATGTGGTCACTCATAGAGTATGTTCCACATGCAGATGAGAAGAATTTATATTTGGTGGTTGATGGGTAGAGCATTCTGTAGATGTCTATTAGGTCCAGTTGGTCATGTGTGAAGTTTAAGTCCACAATTTCTTTGTTAGTTTTCTGTCTGGATGACTGGTGTAATGCTGTAAGTGGATTGTTGAAGTCCCCCACTATTATTGTGTGGCTAAGTCTTTTCATAGGACTAGAAGTACTTGTTTTATGGATCTGGATGCTCTAATATTGGGTGCCTATGCATTTAGAATAGCTAGGTTTTCTTGTTTAATTGAACACTTTGTCACTATACTATGTCTTTGTCCTTTTTTACTGTTGTCAGTTTAAAGTCTGTTGTATCTGATATAAGAATAGTGACTCCTGGTATTTTTCTTTTCTTTCTTTCTTTTTATTTTCTGTTTGCATGATGGATCTTTCTCCAGTCTTTTACTTTGTTCCTATAAGTGTTGTTACATGTGAGATGAGTCTCTTAAAGACAGCAGGTGAATGAACCTTGTGTTTTTTTTTTTAATCCAACTTGAAGTTCTGTGCCTTTTAAGTGATGGCGTTTATACCATTTATAAGGAGGTTTTGATACTATCATGAAGCTGTTAGCTGGTTGCTTTGTAGTTTCAAATGTATGGTTGCTCTACAATGTCTTGGGCTATGAACTAAGTGTGTTTCTGTGGCAGTAGGTATTGTTCTTTCATTTTCAGGTTTAGAATTCTCTTAAGGCTCTCTTGTAAGGCTGGTCCGCTGATAACAAATTCCCTTAGTTCTTGCAAGTCTGGAAAAGATTTTATTTCTCCTTCACTTATGCAGCTTCTTGAAATCATTGCACTTCCTTGCAGTCCATGCTTTGCATCCTTTATCTGTGATTTCTGAGTTTCTGTTTTGGTTAGGGATAATTGCTGGAGAGCTAGTGTGATCCTTTTTAAGGATCACAGGGTCTCACTGTCACCCAGGTTGGAGTGCAGTGGTGTGATCACAGCTCACTGCCACCTTGACCTCCCCAGACTCAGGTGATCTTCCCACTTCAGCCTCCCAAGTACCTGGGACTACAGGTGCATACCATCACACCTGGCTAATTTTTATATTTTTTGTAGGGATGGGGTTTCACCATGTTGCCTAGGCTGGTCTCAAACTCCTGGGCTCAAGCAATTTGCCTACTTCAGCCTCCCAAACTGTTAGAATTACAGGTATAAGCCACTGCACCCAGTCTCCAGACATTTCATGGTGTCAGATTTTTGCATTGGTTTTTTCTCATCTGGAGACACTGGAACTTCTAGTTTTTGTAATTATTTTTATACAAGTAGGGTGTTTTCTTTTTCTGTAGTATTATTGTTTCTTTTTCTTTTTCATTCCCTTTTATTCCCTTCTTAGATGGTGTGACTATAGAGGATGTTGGGCAGAATCTTTTGGCCTTGCTTCTGTAGCCCTATGCACTTCTCTCAATATGTTTTGTATTGGGCTGTATGGTCCAACCTATAAGCCAGTAGATGACACTTATGGGTAAGTAACAGCTTCAGCCAATGCAGGTGGACATATACTCCATCGTTGTTTATTAAGACCTCTCTGTTTCCTCAGGCAATGGGGTGATCCACGGAGGGCTCAGTGGTCTGAGCTCCATGCTCAGCCCCAGGGAGACAGGAAAAAGATGGGAGGGGCCAGACAGGGCCGGCCCATCTACAGTTTCCCTGATGGCAGGCACTAGTACTAAGGAAGAATTCTGTAGGCAGACACCAAGTGCCCAGAGCTGTGCCTAGTCATGGAGCTGAGAAATCTCCTCTGCCCAAGCTCTTTGCATGGGGAGGGGGACAGCCTAAATGCCTAATTCATGAGAGTGAATATACCAGATACCTGGAGATCTGCCTTAATGTGGAGTGCAGAGGACCCTGCTGCACCATAATATGCACAGAAAGGATGAGGCAGCTTAAGATGCTAATCTAGGTGAATGGGATATGCCTGGTCATGTGTTGAAGAGCCCCCTCCACCCCCTTAACCATGATCTCGTCACTGGAAGAGTGGGTTGGCTCAGGCTGCTGATTCAAGTTAGTGGGTGCTCCAAATGCCTGGAGATCTGCCTGGGCATGGAGTGGAGAAGGCCCCACTTCACCACAATCTCTTCATAGGAAGGGTGGCCCAGCTCTGGCTGCTTAACCAGGCAAGCAGATGTTCCACATGCCTGGAAATCTGCTTGGGCCTGGATCAGAGAGGGTCTTACTTTACCACAGTCTTGCACAGGAAGGGTAAGACAGTTCTGTCTGCTGATCAGGGAAAGTGGGTGCTCTGAATACTTTGAAATGT
Source organism: Nomascus leucogenys (assembly GCF_006542625.1). NCBI lineage: Eukaryota > Metazoa > Chordata > Mammalia > Primates > Hylobatidae > Nomascus > Nomascus leucogenys. Next base: position 24,565,843 of record NC_044397.1, on the reverse strand, counting down.
GCCTGGGTGTGAAGTGGAGAGAGCCCCTGCTGCAGCAGGGTATCTGCACAGGCAGGGTGGGTCAGCTCAGTCTACTGATCCATGCAAATTAGTGCTCCAAATGGCTGGAGACCTGCCCCAGTGTGGAGCTGAGAGGGCTCCGAAGCACTACAGTTTATGCTCAGGAAGGGTAGGGTGGCTGTTAATGCTCCAAATACCTGGAGATCTGCCTGGGTTTGGAGCTGAGAGGGCCCTGATGCACGATGATCTATGCCCAGGGATGTTAGGGCAGCTTAGACTGCTGATTCAGACCAGCAGTGCTCTGAATGCCTGGAGTTTTGCCTGGGGGTGAAATGAAGAGAGCCCTACTGCACCACAATCTCAGGGCAGCTGGCTGGGGCACCCAGCAACACACACACAGACCTGTTCTGTATTGCCAAGCTGGCCCTGGCTGTAGCTCTTGTTGCCCAGGAGAAACCGCAGCTGTAGCAGATCTCTTCCTGCTACAGGCCTGCAGTTTGGGAAAGCACAATTTCAGCACCTACTGTTGAGGCACTTCCACAATTCTGGCTGCGGTTCCCCCTGCCGCACTCCAGAGCAGGCACCTCAACCTCTGGACTGAGACTAAAATGCCTGCATGACCATGTTGCTGGGTCACTAAAGAATGGCTGTCTTTATATGCACTCAGATTAAAAATGGAATCCTGATCTTCGTCCTCATTCTGGGAAAATTCCTGAAGCTTTTCCTGGTGTCTTTTATCCCTCTCAGTATTTCCAAGCCTCTTTCCAAGTTAACTTCAGGACTTGTGGAAACAAAGTGTTCTCCATTAGCCTGGGTTGCTTGGATCCCCAGTGGAAAGGTGAGTCACAGAGGGAGACTCTCTGCCTCTCTCATGTCCTGGGGAATCACTCACTTTTATCAGCTGGGTACTTTCATGGGGGGTGTTTGCCTACATTCTCCTTTCTGGGACCTGTGGTGTCCTTCATGAGTCCATGAATAGATTCCTGCTTTCCTTCTTAAAGCTCACAGAACTGATCTATTTCCAAGTAGCTGAGGCACACTAAAAGCTTCTAATCTGCCATCTTGGGCAAAAAAAGGGTTAATTGTCCAATAATAAACACACACTTTTTGTGTTCTTATACATACATATGTGCATACACACATGCATATGTGCATTCATGTACATATATGTTTTATTAGTCTGTTCTCACGCTGCTATGAAGAAATACTCAAGACTGGGTAATTTATTTAAAAGAAAAAAAAAGAGGTTTAATTGACTCAGTTCCACATGGCTGGGGAGACCTTAGGAAACTTACAATTATGGCGGAGGCATCTCTTCACAGGGCGGCAGGAGAGAATGAATGCAAGCAGGGGAAATGCCAGACACTTAAAAAACCATCAGATCTCATGAGACTCACTCATTATCACAAGAACAGCATGGGGGAAACTGCCCCCGTGATCCAATTACCTCTACCTGGTCCCACCCTTGATTTGTGGGGATTATTACAATCAAGGTGAGAATTGGGTAGGGACACAGAGCTAAACCATATCATATGTATACATATACATACATACATTTACATCCTCTTCCTTATCATTACATCTTCTTTACCTCTCCCTTTCATGTTCCTTCTGATTTTCTCACACTAGGGAAAATGGAATTATGTAGAATGAAATTGTGAATGTTCAATATTATCAAAACTGCCACCTAAATATTAAATATAGACAGTAACAGGTCAGAGTAGAAGAAAAGGATAATATTTACACAACAATATGTAAGATGTATTTTATAAATTGACATTTATTTGTAAGAAAAAGCTCTTATTAAATTAGTAAGTGATGGATATACTATTAATAATATAGAATACATACTGCAAATTGAGAGTCCATATCATACTAAATGTCAAAACAATAGAAGCAATGCTATTAAAGATGGGAATTATTGAAGAACATCAGTAGTTATATTATTTATAATTTTTAAAAGCACTAGCCAGTGCAATTAGACAAGAAGAAAAATAGGTATAAATCCTAGAAAAAGTAAAGTTATCATCAGTATTAAGTGATATGTTTAATTAATAGCCAGTGTAATTAGTCAATAAAAATATGAAAGTTAGAAAAAAGAAATTAAACTTAACATTATTACTAATGTTATGATTATATCTATGAAACACAAGAGAATAAATTCAAGAATTGTTGCAAACAGTAGGATGTTTATGTGGCAATTAAAAATTATGGGAATATAGAATGACTAATAGCAGAAAGAGATGGTCAGATTAGCTTATCAAAACTTTCAGAACCTATATAAACAAAACATTAAAAGTGCTAGGAAATGATGTAGAAGAAGTCTGCCTTGAATTAATAGAAGTATGTAACCCATTCAACTGTAGAAGGCATTATACTGTAGATGTGACAATTTTCCCTAAATCATTAATGATAGAATTAGTAACATTTATAGTACTTACCAGTTGCCAGGCGTGGAATTAAGTTTATGCTTGTTTTTATTTCTCCATAATCCTTACAATTCTCTTATGAAAAAGTGAAAGTATTATGACTATTTATATAGAAGAGACAACAGTCACAGAAAGTTTAAATAGCTTTCTCATGTTCACACAGCTTTTAATAACACAGAGAACCTAAGTATGCCATATTGTCTCTCCAAGTTGTCAGATTTTATTTTGTATTTCAACAAAAATTCATTTAGAATATAAGATTAGTTAAGAAAAGTTAGGAGGAGTAATGTGAACAGTTAAATTTGTTTGATATATATTTAAATGCTAACATATCTTACATAGGTCTAGAAATAAAAAGGCAATTTAATGAAACAGAATGGAGAGATAAAAAATAGACACCAGTGCATGCACTTCAGAATATGAACAATTTCAAAATAATGGGAAAAGCTTCAAAAATCATGTTATAATGATTGGATATGTCAACTAAATTGTATATTATTACACCAAATGGAATCACAAATGCAAATGACACTTATGTGTAAAGAGTGAAAGAAAGTCATGAAAATAAATGTTTATGTGAATTTATAAATAATCTTGAGTGGGAAAAGTCTTTCTATGAATGAATCAGTATCCAGAATTTACAAATAAAGACTGCTAAAATTTGATTTAAAATGATTTAAAACTCCTAAGAAAAAAAAAAACCTTATAAACACAATCAAAATTCAGAATACAAGAAAACATACAACAATTTAAAAGGTAAAGTTTATTTATTTGTCAACACTTTACAAAGATAATTTCCTTATAAAAAACACAAATTAAAAAGAAAATGAGCCAATGGTAGTTCGCAGAAAAAGATTAATGAAGGCCGATAAAATATTTTCTTTTCTTTTTTTTTTTTAATTTTTTGAGATGGAGTCTCGCTCTGTCGCCCAGGTTGGAATGCAGTGGCGCAATCTCGGCTCACTGCAAGCTCCGCCTCCCGGGTTCACGCCATTCTCCTGCCTCAGCCTCTCCCAGTAGCTGGGACTACAGGCGCCCGCCACCACGCCCGGCTAATTTTTTGTATTTTTAATAGAGACGGGGTTTCACCGTGGTCTCGATCTCCCGACCTCGTGATCCGCCCGCCTTGGCCTCCCAAAGTGCCGGGATTACAAGCGTGAGCCACCGCGCCCGGCCAATATTTTCAACTTCACAAATAACGAAGTGAGACTGAAACAAGTTCCCTAATCCCACTCGCAGGCGTGCGATGCGGTGTGGCTCATTTCTTTGGTGCTCAGCTGCTCATACCCCTAGAGGAGCATGCAGACAGGTAAGTCCTGGGGATCGCCGACCCCAGCAGCTTCGAGGGTTGAGTGTTTACAGCCTCTGGAACCCCAGTGGGCGTGTGTTACAATGCCGCTCTCAGTTTTGCCCTCTGCAGGCCGCTTGTGTTAATCAGCTCAGTTAGACCCTCTCTGCCTTATCGCAAGGACAGAGGGCTTTCTGTATCCTGGGTTCTTTATGTAGTGTACCAGAAAAATTGGATCGCACGTGGGGTTGGAGAATGAGTGCAAGGTTTTTTAATGAGTGGTGGAAGTAGCTCTCAGCAGATGAATGGTGAGCTGGAAGGGGAGTGGAGTGCGAAGGTGGTCTTCCCCCGGGTTTGGGCCGTTCAGCTGCTGGCAGGGCTCTTCTCCGACCGCCACCAGCCGAATTCCACATAGTCCTGCTGTCGATGACCTGCATTTGCTGGTGCCTGTCGGTGTGCTCTTCTGCTCTTGACCTCCAGCTGCTTGTGTGTTCTTCTGCTGGCATGTTTCTCTCACCAGCCACTTGTGATTGTGCCCGCTATGGTCTCTGCGTTTCTGTAAGCACAGGATGGGGACATGGCAGGCCAGAGTTATCTTGGAAATCGCAACATTTGGGTGTGAAAACACAACTGCCTGTCCTCACCTAGGTCTGTGGGCACAGGCCTGAGGGTGGAGCCCTCACCAGGGACCCCACCTTTCTATACCCAGCACTTCCCTGTCCCCCTCCCATATCAATTCCATTTGTTTCTCCTCAAATTGTCAAATATTAAACAGTATTGGAGAGGTTGTGAGTGAATGGACACTCAGGCTGTTGGAGGGATGGGCTACTTTCTGGGGCATAGTTGGAAAAATCCATCGCAATTAAAAATGACATGTCTGAGCCCTTCTACTTCTAGAATGGATCCTAGAGATAGAGCCTCACGCATGTGCAAAGATTTGCTTGTTGCAGTAATGTTTGTAATAGGTCAAAATAGTTTAAAAATGATGGAAACTGAATTATAGAATAGTACACAGATATTATAATGCACCCTATATGCGTGTGTCTAAACACACGCATATATGGTTATACGGATATAGATGCCTTTTAATTTATGTGTATCGGTAGTCTTGACTTATCCATTGTTTTGCTTTCCACTGCTTTAGTTACCTGTGGTAAACCAAGGTCTGAAAATAAATTTAAAATTCCGGAAATAAACAATTTATAAGTTTTAAATTGGACACCATTCTGAGTAGCCTGAATGAAATCTCACATTGTCCCATTCCGTCCTGTCTGGGACATGAATCATCCCTTTGCTCAGCCTATTCACTGTGTATATGTCGCTGCTCTTGGTCACTTAGTAGCCATCTTGTTACGAGATCGACTGTCATACTATTGCAGCGCTTGTGTCTAAGTCACCCTTATTTTACGAAATAATGGCTCCAAAGAGCAATAGCAGTGATGTTGGCATGTTGTTATAATTGTTCTATTTTATTATGAGTTATTGTTGTTTGTCCTGCTGTGCCTGATTCATAAAGTTTATCATAGGTATGCATGAGAAAAAAACTTAGTAAATGGAGGGTTCAGTACTGTCTACGGTTCCAGGCACTCATATGGGGTCTTGAAATGTATCACCCATGAATAAGAAGGGGCTACTGTACTTAAATTTATATACTTATAATCTGTTTTATATAAATAGCTACATATAAAATATTAGTATCTATATACTTGAATGTTATAAAAATTCCTAGAAAGAATGAAAATTCTAAGATTACAGTTGTAACCAGCAGTAATAATTTCTGGGATATTGCTGGAGCATTGCATCCCATGACTTGTAGTTTTATTCCTATTACTCTCTGGATTTCTTTTTGCCATGAGTATATATTCATTTTTATAATTAAAAATCTAGTTAAACATTGATTCTCTTTTCATTTAGCTCAAGAATATATTGATCTTACTCTTCAACTTTAATTAAGCTTCTAATCTGTATTCACAGTGGTGGGTTGGATCATACCCTGGAGAGAGAGCAGAGGGGATCTTTATGATCTTATCCAGTGACCTCATTTCTTCATACATTATTAACTTTGTCCTCCATCACTAATGATAGAAAAATTAATTTTTATTGAGAACCTGCTAGAAGATAGACATTCTGTTGAAGGAGTTATCTGTATAATATAATTTAAGCCTCACTGCACCTATTTGGAATGGTAATAAGAACCCCATTTTATAGATGATAAAACTGAGACTCAGATGGTTTTAGTAACTTATCCCAACGTAGTTGAATAAGAATGTAAGACAGAGCTAATGCTCCTTTCACTAGTTTCTACTGCCTTCCTTGGTGAGTTGTTTAGGACTTCTGTGCATCAGTCCACACTCATCTTACAGGAATCACTCTCCATTTCTTGTTAACTTTTTGATTTATTCTCACTAATGAATATGACGTGAGAAGATACTTTTAAAATCATTTGAAATACAGACTATAGTATCTCAGAGTACATCTCAAGTAACTTCAGGGACAGACAGATGAATGCAGTGGGAAGGAGCTAAACTGCAGGCCAATTTAAACATTTCTGGGGTCCAACTTAGCACCATGAGGTGCCACGTGGGACCTCTCCACAAAACGAATGGTAAAATAGTACCTAAGAATCCTATTTTCACATGTTTTCTTATATTGAGAGGCCATATAGCATGATGGTCAGGAGCATGAAAATGGAGTAGGATAGACAATGGATCAAAATCCTGGCTACCTCATTTACCAGTTTTGTGGTTAAAGGCAGGTTGCTTACTTCTGCAAAGCTCAGTTTTCACCTCTGAAGAATTTTGGCAAATTGATTTCTTTTTAAAGAAATGTCTATCCTTGCCTTTTTATTATTCCTTTCTTAACTCTAAAGTCACCTTACTCTCTATGCAAAATCCATAAACAGGGACCTTAGTGTTTCTAATTTTCAATAGATTGCTTTGTTCAAAATTGTTAGCTATTTATTACCATTATTATTATTTTTTATTATCGATAGTATTTTTAGCTAAGAATTTTGGTAAGAAACAGGCTAGCCTTGAACTTCATCCAGGCAGAGATGTTGGTAGTACCAAAAAGATCTTAGAGTACGGCTGTTTCACAAAGAAAGCATTATTTAAAATTAAAGTTCAAGAAATATTCCCTATATGGTTCTTTGTGGGTATTTAATTTTTAAAAAGTGATTTACTCTCTGAAAGTTATTAAAGAAATTTGGTGGCACTGGTTACCAAAAAGCTGTCACAATTAAAGCAGTTGCATCTGAGTAAGAACCACTTTATTATAGATCATCACTAAACTGTCATTAAGCACCTGCTGTGTTATTAATAATAATCCAATGAACAATACCAATCTCCTTATTTTGTTTATTGTGCACTTCTATAACTTCAAGTGACAGAACTTTTTTCCACGTCCAGTATTCTTTGTAGAATAACTACTGAGGACAAGACCAAGGCATTTTCTTTAAAAGTTCCTATATATTATCCCCCTATGTCCTTTAAAAGCCTCATTTTGTACCTTGCATGGAGTAGTGTTTTGATAATTTCTTTAGTAAAACTAATGACACACTTCAGTGCTACACATTTTTATGTAAAAGAAATACAGTATTGATTCTATTCAATATTACTTATTTGTGAAAATACAACCTGATGATGTTCTAGTTAATTATCATATAGTTGTATAAATGTAACAGGAAAAATGCCATTTTCTATACTGTTCACTATGAGATTTAGCAGATCTAAATCTAGATGTTGTTTTACATTTTCCTTGTCTTTGTTGTTGGCTTATTAGAGATTCTTTCAAAGTCTTAGCAAAAAAAAATATTGTGTTTTCTCAAAAAATAAACAAAGTTGATCTCTGTGGATTTATTTGACAGAGGTTTAAAGATCCACTAATACTGACTGTGGCCACTAGTCCTAATCATGATTGTTCATCAGGCATTTTGATAGAAATAGTAAGGGTAAGATAAAAGATATGCCAGTTGGGTACTAATTACAGAATGATATAGCATCTGCATCATTTTAGAAAACAGGCCAGAAGCTATTTTTATTATTTTAGCAATTTTATCTTTATTAGTATAGCAATGTTCATATAATATGCTGCATCTTGAATTTCAGGTTGAAAAAAGATATCACCATTTCTCACTAATTCGTAGGAGTTGGGGGCCATGACTTATCCATTGTTTTACTCATAACCTAGGATCACATAGTGGAATACAAAACAATAACAGTATTTTCAACAACAGCATTTTCAAAAGATTTCATATGTGAATTTTTCCCTTTCCTTGCTCTGGTCAGTGCTAGAGCTCCACCTCCCCAGCTTTTCATCCCCACCACCGTGCTGGGCCAGGGGTTACCCAAAACTGGAAGGCGGCTCCTGCTTCTTGAGATGAAACACAAAGCATCTCCCTTCCTCCTGCTCTGGAGTTTCTGGCAGATGCTCCACACATGGAATAAAAACTATGTCCATTGAATAATTTTTAGATATTTGCTGCCGGGCTACTTATATTCAAAAAGGAAAAAAAAACCTCTTGTGGACCAAAAAATAATGTTAAAACTTTCAAATGTGTGTAAAAATACGAATTATCTGAAGACATGTAGAGGAAACACCTACCATTTGACTGAATTGAACTGTGTGTGGGTGTGTCTTTGTGTGTGTCTTTGCATGCGTGTGCAGTGGTTTGTCTAGCCAGTTCACTATGAATAGTAGCAATACTTTCCCCGAAAGGAGATGTATGAAACAAAAAGCCATTTGAAAAAGGAAATGCCCTATCCAGAGGGCCACTTCATAACAAAACTATCTTTGATTTTCTACAGGTGTTTCTGGTGCTTGGTTACACTTCTATCCATGTTTCAAATGTTTATAATCAAATTCACACATCATTAGTAATTTATATGTCGCTCAAATGAGTAGTTTTCTGAAGCACATCATGGTGGGCCAAAGGATGTGAACCATTAGCTGTTTCACCACCAAGGTTCTCTCCTGGAGGGAGTAGGTGGCAAAGGGGTCAACAGGAAAAAAGCGCCATCTATGTTCTTGTCTGAGAAAAGAAGAAAGGGTGACTTATTTGTAATTTTATTTTAAAGTAGTGCATTTGTTAATTCAACACATTTACTAAGAGCTCTTATATGCTGGGAATCATGTTAAAAGCTGGATTTATAATAACAATGCCCTTACGGAGATACAGTCTCACGAAAAGTCAAGACAGTGTGAAACAGTAGGAAAAGTATTCCAGCTACTATGCGAAAACATGACAGGAGGCATGGCTTCAAGGATTATCAAGAAGTTCAGTGTGGGTAAGGCACAGAGTGTGAGAAAATCCAGCAAAGAGCTGAGGTTGCAGGAGCAGTTGGGGGTACAGTGAGCAGATCAGATTGATATTTTGGATGTTGTTTGGAGAAGGAATTAAATGAGCAAACATGAAAGCGAAGAGACAATTTAAGAGGCAACTGTAGTAATCCCAGGGAAAAGAGATGGAACCAGGGCTTGGGCAGTTCATAACAAGTGGGGGAGAATATTTAGAAGGTAGTATTAACAATAATTACAGAAGGAAGAAAAGGTTACCCATAACCCCACCATCAAAAGACAACTGGTATAATTCCCATCAGATATTTCTGTGTGTATATATATATATATATATATATATTTATAATGTACATATGTGTGTAATCACTAGCACATTTATGCTTACCACCTACGTATTTTTTATTGTGTTGCATAGCCTAGGTGAAGTAGATGGAGTTTGTCTTCATCACTGTATATCTTTTTTGTTAAAGCTTTTTTCCCTAATTTGGTCATACCCTCTCTCTTCCAGGTGCTTGATATCTTTATTTTGTGTCCCATCCATTTTCATCCAGGCATTTACTTCTAACTTCTTTATTCCCTGTACTTATTATCAAAACCAACGCCCTTTTTATAGGGTTGCTTTCTGGATCCAGTGGTAGGCAGAACAATGGATCTGCAACGTTGTCTACATCCTAATCCCTGAAACCCGTAAATAGGTTACTTTATATGGCAAAGTGCACTTTGCAGACGTGAGTAAGGGCCTCAAGATTGAGAGATTACCTTGTAATAATACAAGCCCACCTGGATTGGCTCAATGTAATCACAAGGGTCCTTAAAAGATGAAAGAGGAAGGCAGAATCAGAGAAGATAGGAAGATCGAAGCAGGGATGTATGTGTGTGAGAGAGGGGGAGATTTGAAGATGCTATACTACTGCCTTGAAAATGTAGGAAGGGGCCAAGGGATGCAGGTGGCCTCTGCACACTGGACAAGGCAAGAAAACCAATTTTCTCCTAGAGTCTCCAGGAAAAACACAGCCCTGCAAACACCTCAATTTTAGCTCAGTCAAACTCGTTTTGGACTTCTGACCTCCAGAATTGTAAGACAAGAAATCTGTGTTTTAAGCTGTTAAATTTGCGCTAATTCATCATTGTAGCAATAGGAAACCAGTATGGATATCCATGTTGAAACCTAGTAGACTTAATCATATTGAGGGATCAGTAACTGACAAAGATTAACATGTTACCTTTTTTGTGTTTGTGTGTGTGTGTGTGTGCGTGTGTGTCTGTGTGTGTGTGTGTGTGTGAGAGACAGGGTCTCACTCTGTATCTAGGCTGAAGTCCAATGGTTCAATCACAGCTCACTGCAGTCTTGACCTCCACAGCTCAAGTGATCTTCCATCTCCCAGGCTCAAACAATCCTCCCACCTCGGCCTCCTGAGTAGCTAGGACTACAGGCATGCACCACATTGCCCAGCTAATTTTTGTGGGTTGTTTTTTGTTAGAGATGAGGTTTCACCATGTTTCCCAGGCTTGTCTTGAACTTTTGGGCTTAAAGCAATTTACCTGCCTTGACTTCCCAGGGTGCTGGGATTACAAGCATGAGCCACTGCACCTGACCTATCTTTTTTAACGCCAAGGAAAGACTTACTAATGTTAAAATTCTGGAAATCAGTCTGGTGGAGGAGATATTTGGAGTTTGGGTGCAGGCAGGTGAGTGGCAAGTGTGTGGGATGTGAGGAACTTCCTTGAAGTCCTTCTCAATACTCAGGTTCCCAAGAGTCACCTTGCTTCCTTCAAGTTTCACAGAGACTCACCAACCAGCTGAGTTCAGTGCAAGATTTGCATGAAAAATTCTTTTCAGTTATAATGGATTTTTTAAAAATGTTGTGCATTCGTGTACATCTATAATCTCAGTGAGAATGTGAATTCAGATACTGTGGAGCAGTTTTACATGTTGAATTTTACTTATTTTTATATTTAAAATTGATATTTTGAATTCTGCATCGGCTTAGCTCATTATTTCCAAGGGGTTGTGCACTGACATGTCTTTGAATTATGATCTCTCCTCAAAGGGAATTTCTTGCGTCTTGAATAAACAACAGATGTTGAATGTGAGGGAGCTGGGACTGGACGAGAATGCATTTGCAGAATATGACAGGATATTTTTCTGTTGGTGGATGGAACTACAGGATTGAATAGATGTTCAATGAAATGTAAGAAATAGAAAAGCTAGAGTATCACTTGACACTTGCATTGTTTTCAATTTATTGAAAACATCATCATCCCTTTTGCCTCAGAGACACATCTGATGCAAACTCTGTCACTCATCCTTTTTTTCTACTAGTTGGAGAGAAAAAAGAAAAAAGTTTTTTCACTGTATCTTACAGGCCTCCAAACCAAAGCTTTAGACTCCAAGAACAAAAGAATATCAAAAATCTTATTGGACCATGAAGAGAAAAGTGATCTCTTAGGAAACTGGGGCTTTATAGATTTAAATTCGCATCTGAAATTGTCCTAACCTGAAGAATAGTCAACTTTAAATAGACACAGGTGAAGCCTGCCTCTTTGATGGACTCTCCTGGTGGTGTTCCAGGACTCCCTCAGAGCATATTACTGTGATCCTCTCTGAATATTTCAGAGGATGGAAAAGTGGGGCTGGCACCATATCAGCAAGAAGGTGGTGACAGAGTCTCAATATCAGATGACTCTAGGATGATTACAGAGGGTTGCCAGATAACTTACATTTGTATCACCTGTAAGTATACATGATCTCATTAGTACCTCAGAGCAATGCTGGGACACCAATGGAGAAGACATTATAAACCCCATTTAATAACCTTGGGGATGATTCCTAAGAGATGTTAAATCATTTATCTCGCATTACAGTCTTAGTAAGTTGTAAAGCCAAATTGGCACCTTGGATTAATACTTTGTCCAAAGCTGAAAACAGCATACCCTGAACTTGTCTTTCTTCAGGAGTAATCTGCCAATGATGCCTTGAAGCCTAAATATCTGGAGTACATTAAAAAAAAAAAAGAATCCTGTGCTCCACCTCAGATCCTCTGAGTATGGAATTTGGAATTCTGCAGTTTAAGTAAGTTCCCCAGGGAATTCTTTTGCACACCGAAGTTTGAGAACTTCTAAGCCTCTGAAGTCCCTTGCTACTCAAAGTGTGATCTATGGACCAGCATCTCACTAGCACCAGCATCACCTGGGAGTTTCTCTGTGAGAAATGCAGAATCTTGAGCCGAATTCCAGACATACTGGATCAGGATCTGCATCATAAGAAGATTCTCAGGGATGTACAGGCACGTTGAAGGATCAGAAATAGTGGTATAAACCTCAGCGTTGAAGGCTAATAAAATGTCTCCTAAGATGGAATGAGAAACAATTCGGACTTGGTACATCTGACTTTTGGTTTTCCCTGAATCAAGTCCGCTGAATTCTCATTTCTATGTTTGGCATAGCAAGGGTCAAGGGCTACATTACAGCACCCACTCAGTCTTTGACTGTGTGTCAGCAAGCTTATGGAAAATGCTGCTCCACTCTCCAGACTGCAGAAGGAGTGAGGCCCATCAGATAGGAAAACTCTAGCTATCTTGTTATCTCTGCATTCAGTCTGCTACACAAAACTGAGCCCTGTGATAATCCTGATCAGCATTAAGAACTGAAACTTGAGGAAAGAGAATTTGAGTAAGTGGAAAATTCTAGAAAGGGGACCCCAGGAGGGAATTGAAGTTATCAACCAACACAGGTGCCTGTACCTCCCATTCCTGGAGAATTTCTGTTTCCAAAACTGTAATAGTGAATAGAAGGCTACCCATTGAGCTTAAGATACCGAGAAAATACTTCTGATAATTGGCACCTACCTTGCAAAATTAACAACTTCCTTATCCCTTTTGCGAATTTCATATTTGTTTCAGAAAATCCAAGTGTTTCAAATATTCATAAATTCCAGGTTTTAATGTTGTTTTAGTAATTAGAAGTTCATAATGGAGAGAGAAAACAGCAGATTTCTTATACTGTTTCCAGTATGTGATTCATACATGACAGGTCACCTGTTAAATGCTAAATGAAATTGCCATTATACTCATGTGGCAGGATATATTCCTGACTGATGCAGAATGAAAGGGTGTGATTTAAAGGGCCAGATAGAAACTGTGTTTCTAGTAGTTACTTGAAGAGACAGCATATTTTCACTTTAGTCTAAAATATTGGATAGAAAAGAGAAATAAATGTACATGGAAATAAAACTTGTAAAAATACTGAGCAAAAATGGATTCTAAATTTTTTTATCAAGGAAAAGCATTGATTTACTCATGTTAAATGTTTTTCTTTAAAAAAAATTCCCTACTTATGGAGCTCGCTAAATCACAGGAGAACCAAGTAGTCATGATGTTTCTGATAGGATCACATGATTTATATTTAATTTCAAATACTTGGTGCTTTGAAATCTTTTAAAATTAATCAAAAGCACACATATAAAAATAGAATGGAAGAGGGTATGTTACATCTACTTTTGGGAAAAAGAATTCCTAACAAAGCAATCAGACTCTAGGATGCCATTAGCACACCTTTGAAAAGTGAAAGCAGACAGTATTAAACTTTTAAAAGCTTACTTTGAAGGAATGTGGAATTTGTTAATATCATTTTAGTGAGGAAGAAAAGAAGAGACTGTGTTACATTATTTATTCCAGGATCTTTGAAGGCAGATGCTTTTTTTCTTTTCTCAGCTGGTTTGTTTTAGTGTTAATGAGCATTAAGCTCATATATCAAAGACAGAATAACAAACCTTTAAATGTCAACCCAAAGGAGATCTTTATTTTTCTATTTGCAACTGTGAAGCGGTGAGGATAACTTAAGATATGAAAATCTGAAAAATTACCTGAACATTTATAAAGAGAAAACTGGAAGAGGCATAAAATTGCAGGGTAGTTTTGAGAGAAAGAATTTTAACTGTGTATTCAGCACACAACAGGGAGGGAAAAGAATACTCCCTTAAGGGATTGACAAGGTGGAGTTAGAGACATGCAGTAAAAATTTAGAAATGTAGCCCATTATATTTGTCTCTGAACTGATAAATGTGAACATTTAGGCACTAACTTTATTGTAATGTATAAGGATGAGCTGACTGATTTGGAAAGCAAAATTTCAGTTTTACAAATGATACTAAATGAGAAAAGAAAGTAAATAATGAGCAGTCATTCAGCGCTCCACTAAAGGACTAAATTGTTGCAGTGCAGTTGCTGAGGCTAGCAATAGTGGGTGTGCTGAGTTTAGGGCAGAGTTAAATATTCCTTTTGTAGATAGCAAGAGCAGGTCTCTTTGAATGAAGGTGTCACAATGTGCTGACTGAAAAGAGGTTTGAATTAGAAAAATCCTTCAAACTGGGTGATTCAACAAATCCAATGGAGAGAGAAAACATTATGATTCAAGAATAGAATACACACCTGGGCATAAAGGAATTCCTAGGAGTTCTTGCAGCTAAACTAGGCTGGTTCTGAGCATGTAATTTATGAGAAAGTTGGAATGTACTCATACAAATGAGCAGGTTATCTCAGAGAATTAAAGGCGCGCCTTCATTCTCCCAGGACCGAGATTTTGTTATTGCTGCTTCTGTTGTTATTGTGGTTCTTTACCTATCACTACTATTATTTCTAAGTTTGATTACTTTTTTACTTCCTTGATGCTTAGGTGGTCTGTTACTTTAACCGTGGAACATGAGTTGAAAGTGTACAAATTAGTGTGTAACTGTGCAGAGAAGCCACGCAGATCACACACTCAAAGGCAGATGTACGTATCTACAGACTATCAGGTCCCCTTCGTGACCAGACTGAAGATCACATGACACCTCCTGCTCAAACCATCTGTCATTGGGACTGATATTCCACTATTAAAGATGCAGTTCTTGAAGACATTTTTAGGTCTTACAGTTACCCAAGTGCAGCAAATACTATAAGAGTGGTGATCTCCTATGTCAGAGTGAACTCAATGTTAGCAAGAGATTAATGAATAATTGTTATATTTGCCTTCTTCGGTTGCTGGTCCAGCTTCTCACATTTACAAACCCCTGTTCTCTTAGGCACTCTGAATTCCTTACCCTTGATAACAAGAAAGAATCCAATAGAAAATTCACTTTAAGCTGTTAGTGATTCTTTTTATGGTTTCTGCCATCCAGAATAATGTATCTGCAAAGAAGAGAATAGAGGACAGAAAGATGGGGTAATGCTTAACCAAACCCAAGGAATAACGAATGAAAACCTTTCAAGCAGTTTAGCACTTGCAAGAGAGAGAGAATTTGGGATAGTTTTGAGCTCCCCTGATATTCTTCAAATAATTGTGTCTCTGTATTCATGAGTATGTTACTGGAAGGTAAGATCAATACTTTATGAAAATTACAGTCACATTTTCATAAAGGAATAGATATTTTTTCTTACGATTCAGTGATTTTCTAGGTTGTCCATTTTACTCTCAACTCTCTAAAGCAAGCTGATTTTGGAGCACAAACATAAGACATCTTTGAAGACAAATGTATTCCTCACTTCACACCAAAAAATATAATGCAATCCAAATGCAAATAATAGAACTTTGAGTAAGGTTTCTTTTGTATTTTACGTGACAGAATTTTTTTCCTTTAGACTAGATAAAGGAGGATATGTCATAGTATAAAGAATATTGATGACAGAAAATTGTAGGAAGATATAAGAACAAAGAAAAATTTTGTTGAGAAATTATTTGCAACGTTGTTTCAGAGCACAGTCATCTTTTATTTTGTTTCCTTTTAAGAATTCTGAACTAGGATGCCGCCAGGAAACAGCACACTCAAACTAGATACTTGAGGGGAATTTAATGAAGAAATCACTTATAAAAGAATGGGTGGGGCTTATAGGGAAATTCAAAGAGAAATTGCAGTACTAAAGGGCTAGCAATAATAGGAACTGTTAGTCAATCCAGACCTGAAGGGGCAAGGAAGAAACCAGAAAGACAAACTTCACAGCCAAGGCTATCTGACAGCCCTATAGCCTTTTTCGAAGATGCAGCAGAGAGCTGGAAAAATAAAATTCTTAGCCAGTCTCTCTCTCTTCCCATCCAATGATTTCCTTTTCCTCTTTCTCTGGAAAACCCAATGAGAAGCCAAAAGGCAAGGGAGCTTGTGGACATAATCAATACAGATCAGCCCTTTGGAGCAGAGCTTGGTGGGAAAAGGCAGGGAGCAGATCTTGAGGGCTGAATGGAGGATCTACAACACAGTTGCTCGTTGGCATTGAATCAAATTTCATTCAACCACTTTCAGTTTTTATACCTGAATTGTTCATTTTTCCATATTTGTAGCATTTCAGCCATCTGCCCATTGGTAGTCTTTTGTTCTCATTTTCACAAGATTTGCATTTCACAAGATTTGCATTGCCTTATCACCCACTAACATCATCCTGTGGTGCCGAGTACAGCCACAGTTGCCACCGGTAGGTCTCAAATTGAGGCAATATTCTGACAGCTATTCCTGGAATCCACAGCTGCTCTAGAGCTCAGGAGGGCCACATTCCACAAGCTGTTAGGAAACAGCGAATGTGTTCTCAAATTACTGTTACTGAGATTTTATATCAAGAAGGTAAAGTGGGTTGGTTACTAAGGAACAGGTGAAGAGAAGAAACAATACTTCAAATTGTGCTTTAGTTTGCACTCCCCTAGTTTGATGCAATAAGAATTAACACAGGTAGATTCCCCACTTTCTTTTCTCTAGAATCCTGTGATAGTCGAATTTTTCTCACTCTCTCAGCTCCTTTAGAGGGAGTGTTTTTAATTGATATGAGAGATGTTAGGTCAAGCTACAGCATACAGTAAAGGAATTGCAGAAGGGTGAAAAAGAAAACAATACTTATGTGAGGGCTGGATGTACAGGGAAAGCTGGGATAATTGTGACAAGACTGTCTGAAGCATCTGGAGTTTAATGGAAATGGACAGGAAAGCAAAGGGGATTGCTGAGGACTATGTATTTGGAGCCTTATCATTTCTTATGTAAGCAAATATTTTGAGTTTTTGTTAAAATTCTTATTTGCTGACTACATTTCTTCAAACCAATGTCATTACTCTGAATCAAGACTACATAGATAACAATTTATAAAAGCTACTCTTTTGGAGGTTGTGGGACATAATTCTAGATCTTAGATAGGCACAGAGCTGTCCAAGTCATCTCTCTAGATCCACAGCTGAGAGATTATGTACCGTAACTGCCAAATAGTTAGAACAATTTTGGAAAGATGAATGAAGTGTATTGGTAGAAAGAGATATTGTGCTTGAATTAATGGTTATTGGAAAAATTAAAGAAAATGATGAGGATCACACTGATATTAATTATAAAATTTTGAAATAATCAAGCTTATGATAATTCATTAAATTAAGAGTATGGGCTGGGCATGGTGGCTCATGCCTATAATCCCAGCACTTTGGGAAGCCAAGGTGGGCAGATAGCTTCAGGCCAGAAGTTTGAGACCAGCCTGGGCAACGTGACAAAAGCCTGTCTTTACAAAAAGATACAAAAATTAGCCAGGCATGTATGGTGGTGCATGCCACTCAGGGGCCTGAGGTGAAAGGATCACCTGAGCCCAGGAGGTTGAGGCTGCAGTGAGCCGTGATCATGCCACTGTACTCCAGCCTGAGCGACCTGAGTGAGACCTTACCAGCTGCTAGAGAGGCTTGGGCACAAGAATCACTTGAACCCGGTAGACAGAGGTTACAGTGAGCTGAGATCATGCCACTGCACTTCAGCCTAGGTGACAGAGTGAGACTCCGTCTCAAAAAAAAAAAAAATGAAATAAAAAAAAGAGTCTGCAGAACTCACAAGATTTCCTCCCATGAACACCTAGTTCATTAAGAAATTTTAAATTATTTAAAAATGATTTTATTTATGTAATTGACAAATAAAAGGTATATATATGTATTGTGTACACATTGTTTTGATAGATACATAATTGTGAAATGGCTAATTCAAGCTAATGTATATATTACCTTATATATTTATTATCTTTTTGTGGTGAGAAGAGTTAAAATCTACTCTCTTAGCAATTTTTAAGAATACAATATGTACATTGTTATTAACTATAGTCATGGTGTTGAACAGTAGATCTCTTGAACTTATTCTTCCTGTGTAATGGAAACTTTGTATCCTTTGTACCAAGATCTCTTCACCACATCCACCACTCCAGTTCTCTGCTTCCATGAGTTCTAAAAGTTCACACATAAGTGAGGTTACGTGGTCTTTGTCTTTCTGTTTCTGGCTTATTTCACTTAACATAATGTCCTCCCGGTTTATCCATGTTGTCACAAATGACAGGATTTCCTCCTTTTTTAAGGTGAATAGTATTCCATTTTGTGTGCGTGTGTGTGTGTTTGTGTGCATAGTATATCACGTTTTCTTTATCCATTCCTTTGCTGATAAACACTTAGGTTGATTCCATATCTTGGGTGTTATGAATAAGACTGCAATGAACATGGAAGTACAGGTATTTCCTTGACATAATCAATTTCTTATTCTTTGGCTATATACCCAGTAATGGTAAACCTGGATCGTATGGTAGTTATGTTATACTTTTAGTTTTTTGAGACATCTCCATACTGTTTTCATAATGGCTGTACTAATTTATATTCCCACCAAAAAGTGTGCAACAGCTCTCTTTTCTCCCTATCCTCATCAGTGTTATCTTTTGTCATTTTGATAATAGCCATTCTAACAGGTGTGAGGTTTTAACAGGTGTGAGCTCACTATGCTTTTAATTCACATTTCCTTGTTATATTGAGCATTTTTTTGACATACTTGTTAACCATTTGTATGTCTTCTTTGAGATGTGTGTATACAGATTCTTTGCCTATTTTTAAATCGGGGTTTTGTTTTTGTTTTTGTTTTTTTTACTATCAAGTTGTTTTGATTTCCTTATATATTTTGTATATTAACCCCTTATCAGATGTATGGTTTGCAAATATTATTTTCACATTCCATAAGTTGTCTCTTCAGTCTGCTGATTGTTTTCTTGGCTGTTCAGAAGCTTTTTAGTTTTATGTAATCCCATTTGTCTATTTTTGCTTTTAAGTTCATATGCGGAAAAGTCATTGCCCAGACCAATGTCATGGAAATTTTCCCCTGTGTTTTCTTCTAGTAGTTTTACAACTGCAGGTCTTACAGTTAAGACTTTAATTCATTTTCAGTTGATTTTTTGTGTATATGTTATGAGATTATTCTTCTGTATAAAGCTATTCAGTTGTTCCAACACCATTTATTGAAGAGCTTATCCTTTCCTAAATGTGTGTTCTTGGTTCCTTTGTAGAAAGTCAACTGACTGTAAATGCATGAATTTATTTCTGGGCTCTCTATTCTGTTCCACTGGTTTGTGTGTCTTTTTTAAAATGCCAATACCATGTGTTTTTGATTACTATAGCTTTGTAGTATATTTTGAAGTCAGGTAGTGTGATGCCTCCAGCTTTGTTCTTGCAGAAGATTGGTTTGGTCGTTTGGAGTCATTAATAGGTCCATACAAATTTTATGATTGTTTATCTATTTCTGTGAAAAATGTCATTGGAATTTTGATAAGGATTGCATTGAATCTGTAGACTTCTTTGGGTAATATGGCCATTTTTACAATATTAATTCTGGAAATTCATGAACACAGGATATCTTTCCACTTACTTGCATTTTCTTCCATTTTTTTTCATCAGTGTTTTATATTTTTTAGTGTACAGGTCTTTCACCTCCTTGGTGAAATTCACTCCTAAGTATTTTATTGTTATTTGTTGTAGCTATTATAAATGAGACTGTTCCCCTGATTTCTTTTTGGAAAGTTCATTGTTAGTGTAGAGAAATACTACTTATTTTTGTATGTTGATTTTGTATCCTGCTGCTTTATTAAACATGTTGAATATATTCATTCTTTCTAACACTTTTGGATGGAGTATTTATGGTTTTCTATGTATAAGGTCATATTGTCTGCAAACAGACAGTTAACTTATTTTGCAATTTAGATACATTTTCTTTCTTTCTCTTGCCTATTTTCTCTGGCTAGGATTTCTGGTACTATGTTGAATAGAAGTGGTAAGAGTAGGCATTTTTGTCTTGGTCCTGATTTTGGAGGAAAACACTTTTAACTTTTCAAAGTTGAGAATAATGTTAGCTGTGGGCTTGTCATATATGATGTTTATTGTGTTGAGGTACATTCCTTCTATAATTAATTTATGGAGAGGTTTTTTTCATGAAAAATATATTGAATTTTGTCAAGATTTTTTCTGGCAGAGGTGGGGATAGATACAGGAATTCACAGCCTCTTTCTAACACCCCTGAGACTAGATACCCCAAGAGATTTGCTGCTTTTGTAGGAATTGTGATCAAGACAGTTTGAAATTGCTTATAAAGGCCAGAATCTTCAGACATTGGGGGTAAGTACAATGCCAGAAGCCATTTCAGAAGCTACTATTCTCAGAAGAACCTGCCAGGTCCAACATAAGTTTTGTGTGGATTCAAGTTGGAGACTGGGGTCTCTGGGCATGCACTGGGGTGGTGGGGGACTGGCTCACTGTCTATGTGGTTGGTAAGGTAGACTGGACCATTACTCATAATCAGATGCCACTACTATTAGTAAATGTGAGCAAGAGAACACTGTTCTGTTTTTGAGTCCAGACTAGACGAATTACTACGGCACACCATTTACCAAGGGTCGATAGAATGGGAAGTAGATATTCAAAAATACCTAAGTCGGCTTCTCATGAGGGCAATTTGTAGAAATTAGTAAGGATTGGATGCTGCTTCTCTGCTGAGCCTGCAGATTCCACCTACAGATGAACTTAATTGGATTGAGGCAAAAAGGAAATAAAATTGATTGACCATCAAGGAACAGGATAAAATTTAAGCCTGAGGTGCTAGGACAAATGAGAGAAGGCAGAAGTTACTCAAGTATTCTCCAATTCCTTGAAAATTGATGCTTAAACTGAGACCCCACTGGGTGGGTATAAATAGGACTCCCTCACAGCAGCCTCATGGGGACTAGAACCACCAATATGCTACCAGTGAGACATTAGCAGAAATATTGTGACTTATGACGGAATAACCTAGTGGCTAATTTTCCCTCCCCATAATTAAGGCAAAGTCTTGGAGAGGGAGGCATTAAATACTAGAGCTTTGCATTTGTTTTCTAGGAATTCACCCATTTCCCATCTGGGAAAATAAAAAAAAAATAAAATGGGCATGGGCACAGGTTTCATGTGTACTCCAGCCCATCAGTAGTAATCTTATAAATTCCAAGTCAGTTTTACTCATTTCCTCTCATAAAAATAAATGATTCTTTTTTGGTGCAATAGATAATAAAAAACATTTGCGGAGAGGGCTGGAGATAGAAGGCACATTAGAGGGATTGTGGAGAAAGTTGCAGTGGGTTAGCTGAGGGTTAAGGGATGGGTATAGGCTGAAACATTTTTAATTAGTTTTTCTGAGGATTATATTATCACATTTACAGTTTTGGAAAAATATAATTTTGGGGGGGTAATTTAAATTTTTACTTCGATTCAGGCATTCAAAAATATATTTGTTAGGCACTAGCTTGGAATAGTAGGCGAGTAAAAGGCCAACCCAGCACTGGTTCTCAAGGAACCCAACTTGCAGGTGCTTCGTGTATTGTGGTGTCCTGTGGTTTGCTGACTGTCCATCCTCATCAGTATTCTGTGATGGAATATATAGGTTCTGGGTTCATAGCAATTATGGTAGAAATGAAAACAGGAACAAAATTTGTCTTTGGTAGCGTCAATCTCCTTGTTCTACACAGGCCTCCTAGGTTCTAGGAGTATCTGTCATCAAACCGCTTCAGATGTACCGACCTTGTATTCTGCTGCCTTTTACTGATCTTAAAATCTGCACACTGTGCTATTGGAGGTCGTTTCATAACTTCTCAGGATTTCAAAGTGTTTTATTTGTAAAATAATGATACCAATCTCTGAACTGTAATTCACTGTGTTGCTAATAAAGATCAAATGAGATAACAAATGGGAAGATGTTTTGGAAAGTGTACAGGGTTGTACAAATTGAATAGAAACAGAATGGTTTACAACTCTGGTTGTAAACCCTGGATAGGCCTTACGGTTTGGAGAACTTTCCAAAATGCCACTCCCCAGGCTCCTCCCCCAGAGATCCTGATTCAGTTGATCTGGGGTCCTAGAAATAGAATATTTTAGGAGCAATTCTGTTGTACAGGCAGTGTTGAGCATCCATTTACCCCTTAGAGAGTTCATTACTTCCCCCATGACAGGTTTTATTTTTTATGTTTACATTTTAAGTTTCCTAATGAATTGTAAAAGTAGGGACTCTATCTCCTTTTAAAGGAATTTTAGCCACCAGGAAAATGTTTGCTGAAGCATCTTCACTGGACTTTTGATACTTCCCATAGGTTTTGCTGTGTTCTCCCACCCAGGAGGGCAAACGCTGGAATGGTCACAGGGTTCATAACCAGAAAAGGAGTGGAGCACCCAGTCGAACATGTGGCATGAACAGCTGATGCTGGGTATTTTAAACCTCAGAATTGTAAACAGAAGTTTAATCTGTTGACTGGGGATTTCTTTATGACCCACATGCTTTTAGAATATTCTGGTGACTCACTTTCCTCCAGAAGTCCCCTTCTCCGAGTTGCCCAGTCTCCCCAGCAAACACTGCTGTGTTGTTCCCTGCTTCCTTGTGTGCATGAAGATAAAATACTAAAAAAAATGGGGGAAGATTTTATAATTGCTGTCATGAGCAGCTGCATGTTGAAAAAAGGTGAACTAACTTCAGCTTATTTTTTTCTGTCAGAATGTATTTAGTGTGAATTACTCATGTGCAATACAATATTTGATAAGTTTATATATAGCCAGCCACAGATAGATGAAAATTTAGAATCTAGTTTTTAATCATATGACAACTAGCATCGAATTTCCAGTTATTTTTGCTAAACATCTGTCCAATTTATTTACTAAAGTACATTCATATTTACAGTTTCCTTTCATAAAAACAATTCTAAAATGATTAGCTATATGCTTGTTTACCCAATGCTAAAGGCAAGTCTGAAAATTTGCAACTGCATTTAAAGCCATCATTCTAATCACTGCCAGGCATTCCTATACCCTATATGCGATTTTTGTACTATTTTAAAAAATAATATTATAATAATACTTTTGAAAAATAGAAATAGGAACCATTAAGCGTTGGAGATCATGCTTTATTCTCTCTCTCTCTCTTTTTGTTTTTTCTTTCTGAGACGGAGTCTCACTCTGTCGCCAAGGCTGGAGCACAGTGGCGTGATCTCTGCTTCCTGGTTCAAGGGATTCTCCTGCCTCAGCCTCCCGAGTAGCTGGAGTTACAGGCACACACCACCATGATCAGCTAATTTTTTTTCTTTTTAGTAGAAATGGGGTTTCACCACGTTGAACAGGCTGGTCTTGAACTCCTGGCCTAAAGCAATCCATCCACCTTGGCCTCCCAAAGTGCTGAAATTACAGGCTTGAGCCAACACACCCAGCTCATGCTTTTTTCCCTTAGAAAGTCATAGAAAGATATTTTTTTCTACATATCCATGACATTGATTGTATACTGGAGAACTTTCGTTTTTCAGCATTCATGTATGTCTTGATCTAAGACAATCTGAAGCATAAAGCATCAATTAATCTAATAAACCTGGAACAAGTATTTGCATTATGAAAATGGTTCATCACAGAGGTCTTTAAAAGTTAGCTCTGAAATTGTTAAGCTCTGAAATTGTTAAGCTGATACATTGCCATTGGCATGGTAAATTGAATCTAGTGATTCATTTGTGGGAAATTATCTTAAATTTTCTTGAAAAAAGCATTACAATTATGCACACAGATTTGCTCATCATCATGTTATGTAGGCTTTGAAAAAAATAGAAATGGCCTAAATACCTAACAATTGCACAATAGTAAATAAATGGCATTAAATTTACTGGATGAACAATTACAAAGTTTTAAAAATGAATATTTAAAAATATTATAAATTTTACACTTTAAAATAAGATTCTAAATTTTGTTATGTGTGTTTAATCACAATAAAATAATCTTATAAAATATGGAAGTAATATTTATTAGCATATATTGCAGTGTAAATTGTGGCTATGCTACAATTTATATTGAAATTATAGGATATATAATTTCCTATATATCCTATAATATATATACAGATGGAAAACGACAAAAGAAATTAAAAAATCAAAATTGTAATATTTAAAGTGGTGAGATCATAGATTTTTTTTCTATTTAATATTTTTAACATTATTTTACATCAGAACAAGCTTTACCCCTTTGAAAATGTAATTAAAGATATTGGCTGTCTATATAAAAGATCAGGGACCTATCTCAAATTGTTATCATTATTAGTCCTATCATCTATTCAGATGTATAAATAACTCAGTACATTACATTATTTTCATAGTGCATATTTCATGCAAGGTGGTGCTGCACATAAGCAGATTTACAGATATGAACAAGAAAAAACACTAGATATATTAGTGTTTGTGTGGGTGACAGACAGAGGTAGTTATTCAACATCCCACTTGAAAAACAAGACAAAATATTCAGAAAAAAATGCTGCTGATGAAAATGATAAAAACCTGGGGGCTATTTTTATTTTCTATGGACAGTAATACCTCTTTATAACAGTGCTGAGTACTGACAAGTTCTTAATAAAACCTAGACTTATCTTTTAAGAACTCAAACTAAAAAGCAAATAAACACTAAAAAATATTTTGAAGGGAATCCTTCTGAAATGTATTACACACTTTCCTGCTTTTCTAAATGGTTCCCAAAGAATTTAACCTGACCTTTTCCATTTGACTTACATTTATGGCCCTGTATTGCTGAGCTGGTAGCATGCTTCAGTTTGTGTGGTTCTTCTATCTCTTCCTTTGCTATAAAATCACTTATTTAACAAATGACACAAGTCTGTATTGACAGAACCACCTTGTACTTCCATTTAAATTTCCTATGTTCAATTTTCTCAGATCAGGTAAACACTATAACAAGGTTTCTTGAGCTTTGTGTATTATGTGATTAATAATGTAAATCATATGGCTCCTCTGGGGAGTAAAGGGCTTGAGGATTTTGGAAAGGTCTTTTGATAGCCTAGAGTTCTTGTTCTAAATTCTGAATGTACAACTGTATTCTGAAGGATCAAGCTTGCAGATGCCTGGCTCTCAGATAAGTGTTGAGTCACAGAACTAATATTATGTTAGAAGCAGAGGGGAACGCTGATGAATAAATTATGTTTTGTTAATGTATGATATTTTTGCTCTTTATGTTATGACAGAGGATGAAAGAATCATGAGTAGAATAGAATAGAAGAAATAATCCAAAAAGAACACCAGGAATTGGAATATGTTTAAATAGGCAGATAATGGTACATAAAATAATGAAATACAGAAGAGAAAGTGAAAAAAAATATTTTTTTAGATTAGATCTTTTATTATTTAATATATTTGAGGCTTTGTCCATAGCAATTGAAATGTGGGTTTTTCTGACTGTTCAGCAATCCAACTGAAGGAAAGAATTGGGAGATTACATAGGTTCCAAAAAATGAGAGGCAGAGTTTAGAAAATTATATCGTCTCTAAATAAAACTGACACTTAAAATTTTGGTATTCTGAAGCTATTATCAGAGATAACATGGAAAACATGTACAAACTCAAAATATAACAACCTCACTCTCTGGCAAAAATAAACCCCAACACCAAAACCTCTTCTGCTTCTAAGACTCTGAGTAGGAAGTTGAACTAAGAGGCACACAAGCGTACTCTTTAGTGAAGAGACATGAGACAGCATTGATGTAAGAGTTCAGAGATCTGGGCTCCCAGAATTACCTTTCTATAACATGTACAAGTCCTGTCCCCTTCTCTAGACCTTTGCAAAATATCATTCGTAAAATGAAGAATTGGAATAGAACATTGCTATGCTCCTTTTAGAGCTCAAATAGAAAGTCATCATCTTTCACAACTTCTCCCTAACTTTGGAAGAAGTTGATCAATATCTTCTTCTTGAAGCAGTTTTTTTTTTTTTTACCTCCATGACACATCCTCTCCTTGATTTCCAAAATTTCTTCTCCTTAGCTTTGTCAACACTTTCTTTTCTGCCAAGCTTCAAATATTAATCAGAGTTCGTGAGTTTCATCTCTGAGACCTCTTTTCTTAGATACTCTAAAATCCTAGGTAAACTTATCCATTCTCATTTTTTGATTTTTTAAGTTAAAATTCAGCATAATAAAGAAATTACATACCGTATAATTTGTAGTTTTACAAATTAGAGAATAATTATAAAGCATACACCTAGGTAAATACCTAGGCAGTAAAACAGTTCTGTGACTCAACACTTATCTGAAAGCCAGACTTCTGGAAGCTCAACCCTTCAGAATATAGTTGTACATTCAGAATTTAGAACATGGCCTCTAGGCTATCAAAAAAAACTTTCCAAAATCCTTAGTAAAAACACTGGCAGTAAAAAACATGGTCTGTGCTCATAAGCCCCTGAGATTTTGGGGATCATTTGTTTTTGCAGCAAATCTAATACATCCTCCTCTAAAAGTTTTACTTTAAAAACCTATAGGTAAGTTTTATGGCTATGTTGAGAATCACATTCTTTATGGCTTTAATGAAAACCATTCTATAATTTACCAGGGATTAATTTTTTGTTATTTTTGAATATTTGAGAAAAGTTAGTTTAAAAAATCATGCATGAATGTTAAATTTTATTACATAATCTTTGTTCATTTATTATCCTATTATCTGTTAATGTAGTAAATTACATTGATTTTTTTGAATGTTGAACCAACCATGCATATAAGCTTAACTTGGTCATGGTAAGTTATTCTCTTTTAATATTTCTGAACTCAGATTATTAATACAGGTGACCCTTCAACAATATGGGTATGAACTGTCTGGGTCCAATTACATGCAGACTTTTCCTCATATTTTGCCACCCCTGAGACAGCAAGACTAACCACTCCTCTTCCTCCTCCTCCTTGGCCTACTCAATGAGAAGGTGAAGACCTTTATAATATACTTCCACTTAAGGAGTAGTAAATATATTTTCTCTTTCTTATGATTTTCTTGATAGCATTTTATTTTCTCTAGCTTACTTTATTGTAAGAATACAGAATATAATACATTAACATACAAAACGTGTTGACTATTCCTGTTGTCAATAAGGCTTCTAGTCAACGGTAGGCTATTAGTAATATAGCCTACTGCTGTACTGACTCTCAGGTTTTCTGGGAGTCAAAAGTTATAGATGGATTTTGAACTGCATGGGGGTACAGTTCCCCTAACCCCTGCATTGCCCAAGGATCAGCTATACTTAAGAATTTTGTGTTATAAAAAATCAGTGATGCAAGAATGGCTACATCTCTGTGGCAGCTCTGACCCACTTGACATCTTATTCTGGCACCCAGATGGAAGGATCAATTCCTATCTGGGGTGTTACATTGTTTGGCAGAAGAGTGCTGGAAGAAACTTGTGATGACTTTTAAATCTTCCTAAACATATTCAAATATGTTCATTAAATTCATCTGTAAACCATTGGCCCAAAAAAGCCCATATATAAGAAGGAAGACAATATTTTCAGGGAATAAAATTTATGACAGAATACAAATTTTAAACAATGTAATTTTGAGAGCTAATATAAAGAAAATGATCATAAACAATACATATAATCTTAGAAGTTCATATACAGTGCAAGTTTTGGTAATAAATAGGAACAATTTATGTTTTAATTCAAAGGAACAAAAACTCAAGATTTTAGTGTTTTGGAATCAAGATTTGGAGAAGTAGGATTTATACTTGGAAGATATAAATGGAAGAGTACATTTTAATCAAAACAAATATCCAAATATGAAGAAAGGCACATTAGAACTGCATGTTAAGAAAGTGTATCAGATATCTATTGGTGCATAACAAATTACTTGGAAACAACAGCTTAAAACAACAAACGTTTATTATCTCCCAGATTCTAGGTCAGGAATATGGGAACAGTTTAGCTGAGTGCATTTGGCTCAGGGTGTCTCATGATGTAATAAAAGTGTTGGCTGAGTTGCAGCTATCTCACGTTTGACTGGGGGAGGATCCACGACCGTGCCTCCCTCACGTAGCTGTTGGCTGGCCTCAGAGGATCTGTTCAAGACTCACTCATAGCCCCCTCCACAGGGCTGCCTCATAGCCTGCAGCTGGCTCCTCCCAAAGCAAGTGGTCCAAGAGAAAATGAGACTGCGCTCAAGCAGGAAGCTATAGTCTTTTCACAATCTAATCTCAGAAGTGGCATCCCAGAATTTCTGCCATACTCTATTCTTTTGAAGCAAAGTATTCAGTCCAGCCTGCAGGCAGGGGGAGCATGTGACTACCAGGAGGTGAGGAGCACTGAGAAGTATACACGTTTTTATGAAGATCCATAACTCTGTAAATGGATAAGGTAAGAAGCTGAATGACAATTAGTTGATAAAGGATGACTCTCACGTTTTGTTTTATACGTGTATCATTTGAATTTTTTAAATGATGATATTATTCTGTTACTAAAGAACAAAAGTAAATACAAATAATGTAAATTGCCAAAGTGATTTTTAAGGTCTTTTGTGATGCTGTCTGAATATTCAGGTTTATGTCATTATTAATATCACTATAGGGCTTGATAAGAATGTGAAAGAGCTGACCTTGGCCCAAGATCCTGACTTTCCATGGGACAGTCCTGATGGATTTGTCCTGCAGAGGGATTGTAATAATTCTGAGAAGAATGTAGATTGGGCTACAGGTTAGCTCTGTGGAGTTGAATTAAGGCTTCCATGAAATGGGGGATGCTTCCATCAGGTGAAAACTTGCCAAAAACTTATTCTAATGATGGAGGCTTTTTTCAAACATGGACACTTATAAGAATAATTCGGGAGTTTTTTGGTTGAAAGTGAAAGAAAAGCCAAATCCAGCTGGGTTTTACAGAAGGGAAATGTGTTGGCTCAAAAACCATTTCAGAAGCCGAACTAGATTCAGGAGCTGTTTGATTCATAGTTCCACAATATCATCAGGGTTCTGATTCTTTATCTTAATAGGTTTTTCAACTGTGCACTCCTCTCTGTGTTGATTATTCCTCATGTTTGCAAAAGTGGCAGCATCAAATCTAGAAATTCCAGGATTCATGTCCTTACATCAGCAAATCCAATAAAAAGAAATAAAGTGTTTTTATACATTAACAGTAAAAAATATTGTTTGCTCTGACTGGCCTAGGCCATGTGTCTATTTCTGATTGGATCATTGTGTTGAGGTGGTGGTACGTTCAAACCGGCTTTAGCTCATCAGAGTTCAATCATAAAGCTGATTTAAGAGGTCAATTTAAAGGGGGGTGAATTTTATCCCAAACCCAAGTCTGAGATGGGGTAAATGAGTAATGTTCCAAAAGAAATTTAGAGTAATATTACCAGGGAATATGAGAACTTGATATTGGGCATCAAATAAACAAACATTATTACTTTATAGGGACACAGCAATTATCCACACCAATCAGAATGGCTGTTATTAAAATGTCAGAAAATAACAGGTGTTGGCCAGGTTGCAGAGAAAAAGGGATGCTTATACACTGTTGGTGGGAGTGTAAATTAGTGCATCCATTGTGGGAAACAGTGTGGCAATTCCTCAAATACCTAAAATCAGAACTACCATTCAACTCAGAAATCTCATTACTGGGTATATTCTCAAAGGAATATAAATCATTCTATCATAAATGTTTACAATATGCAATGAACATTATATTTATTGCAGCACTCTTCACAATAGCAAAGACATGGAATCAACCTAAATGTCCATCAATGGCAGCATGGATACAGAAAATGTAGTACATATACACCATGGAATACTATGCAGCCATAAAAAAGAATGAGATCATGTCCTTTGCAGGGATACGGATGGAGCTGGAGGCTATTATTCTTAGCAAACTAACACAAGAACAGAAAACCAGTACCACATGTTCTCACTTATAAGGGGAAACTAAATGACGAGAACAATGGAAATACAGAGGGGAACAAGAGACACTGGGGCCTAACAGAGGGTGGCGGGTGGAAGAAGGGAGAGGATCAGGAAAAATAACTAATGGTTACTAGGGTTAATACCTGGGTGATGAAGTAATCTGTACAACAAACCCTTATGACAGAAGTTGAACTATATAACAAACCTGCACATGTACCTCTGAACTTAAAAGTTAAAAAAAGAATTTATTTTAAAGGATTATTTTTGCTTAAATTTTATAACTTGATAGCCCAATCCAAGCAAAAGTAAATAGAAATATTAACACTTATGTAAAAATTACATTGGCATTTAGTACTTGAAAGATATAAACTTAGAGGCTTAAAATGTTTGTTTGGCTAGTTCCAAGAGTATTTTTATTTTTCCTTTTTTAAAAAATTTATTTAAGGGTTATGACTATTTCTCCAGTTTTTCCAGTTATACCCTTTTCTGTGTGTTGACTATTCTTAGCCTGGCTTCTCTCATAGCGGCAAAACAAGTATAAAAGTTGATAAAATAAACAACTGATTGTCTCAGTGGACACCAGACAAATCAGGGAAATGAGTTTCATATTTGCACTGGATTTCTGACTAGGAACACTTTCAAAATTGCAGCATAGGGAAGCAGATCCTAAAAAGAAAGCAGCATTATCACTAGAGGAAGGAAAGGGATCAAGTTTTGGAAGTGTAATTTGTGAGCCAAAGTCTCAGAGGGGAGATAGTTATGCAAAGGAGGAACTCCAGAAATATACACAGGGGTCCCCTTGAGTTTTTGTTTGGATATTCAACTCACAGCTCCTTCATAGTTGTTTTCTTCCTGGCCCCCCAATTTTTCCCTGGCAGAAGACAACTATGGGGAAGCTGTGAGCTAAATGGGGATTCCAGAGATGACATAGTGGTAGGAGAGATTGGGATTCTGACTAGCCAAAGTGGAGAGACAATGCTGAACACCTCAAGCATCAAATTGAGACCTCAAAAAGGAATAGGGCTTCTCTACCTCTAGAAGAGCATTTCTTAATGATAGCACTATTGATAATCTGGGCAGAACACTTCTCTTTGTTATGCATTTCAGAATGGTTGGCAGAATCTTTGGCCTCTCTACAAACTGTAATCTAGTAGCATTTTTCTTGTATTTTGAAAATCATAACTAGGATATTGCCAAAGGTACCCTGGGAAACAAAATTTCCCCCATTTGAGAACCACTGCAAAAGAGTCAGGGCTACTTTAAGCCCACTCTAAAAACTTACCACCAAGCCTTGACAGGAAAAAACTGAGCAAGTCAAACCCCTGCAAGAACAAAACTCAACACTCGTTAGAGGGAGACAGTATAATCCAGAATCTCAACAACTTAGTATCCAAATTTCCATCATACAATAGCAAATTATTACATGTACAAAAAAACCCCAAAGAATATGATCCATTAACCAAGAGAAAAAAATGAAGCCAGAGATGACACAGATGCTGTTATTTTAAACAGTCTGAAAGGACTAAGGGGAACTGCTGTGGTTTAAATGTGTGGCCCCTCTAAAATCCATGCTGAAACTTAATCCTTATTGTGGTAATATTAAGAGATGAGGCCTTTGGGAAGTAATTAAGTCATGAGGGCTCCACCATCATGAATGGGGTTACCACCTTATAGAAGGGCTTGAGGTTGAAGGGAGTGCTCTCTTGCCCTTCCATCCGTATTGCCATATGAAGGCACAGTTTTTCAGCTCTTCCTAAGGATGCAGCAACAAGGCACCATCTTGGAAGCAAAGAGCTGCCCTCACCAGACACCAATCCTCCTGGCAGTTTGATTTTAGATTTCCCAGCCTCCAGAACCATAAGAAGTAAATTTATATTTATAAATTACTCAGTCTCAGGTATTTTGTTATAGCAGCACTAATGAACTATGAAAATATGAGAACAATGTCTCACCAAATATAGAATATTAATAAAATATAGGCATTATAAAAATAGAACTACAAGGAAATTCTGCAGTTTAAAAGTATACTGAAATAACCTGATAATTTCACTAGAAGATCTAAGCAGCATATTTGAAGAGGCATAAGGAAGAATCAGTGAACTTGAAGATAAATCTGTTGAGATTACTGGTTTGAGGACAGGTTAAAAATGAAGAAAAATGAGTAGAGCTTAAGAGACCTATAGAACACAATCGAACATACTATATTATGGAGGAGAGTTCTAGAAGAAGAGACAGACAAAGAGGCCATTTTCTTTTTTTTTTATTATTATACTTTAGGTTTTAGGGTACATGTGCACAATGTGCAGGTTTGTTACATATGTATCCATGTGCCATGTTGGTGTGCTACACCCATTAACTCATCATTTAGCATTAGGTATATCTCCTAATGCTGTCCCTCCCCCATCCCCCAACCCCACAACAGTCCCCGGAGTGTGATGTTCCCCTTCCTGTGTCCATGAGTTCTCATTGTTCAATTCCCACCTATGAGTGAGAACATGTGGTGTTTGGTTTTTTTGTCCTTGCGATAGTTTACTGAGAATGATGGTTTCCAGTTTCATCCATGTCCCTACAAAGGACATGAACTCATCATTTTTTATGGCTGCATAGTATTTCATGGTGTATATGTGCCACATTTTCTTAATCCAGTCTATCGTTGTTGGAGATTTGGGTTGGTTCCAAGTCTTTGCTATTGTGAATAGTGCCGCAATAAACATACGTGTGCATGTGTCTTTATAGCAGCATGATTTATAGTCCTTTGGGTATATACCCAGTAATGGGATGGCTGGGTCAAATGGTATTTCTAGTTCTAGATCCCTGAGGAATCGCCACACTGACTTCCACAATGGTTGAACTAGTTTACAGTCCCACCAACAGTGTAAAAGTGTTTCTATTTCTCCACATCCTCTCCAGCACCTGTTGTTTCCTGACTTTTTAATGATGGCCATTCTAACTGGTGAGAGGTGGTATCTCATTGTGGTTTTGATTTGCATTTCTCTGATGACCAGTGATGATGAGCATTTTTGCATGTGTTTTCTGGCTGCATAAATATCTTCTTTTGAGAAGTGTTTGTTCATGTCCTTCGCCCACTTTTTGATGGGGTTGTTTGTTTTTTTCTTGTAAATTTGTTTGAGTTCATTGTAGATTCTGGATATTAGCCCTTTGTCAGATGAGTAGGTTGTGAAAATTTTCTCCCATTTTGTAGGTTGCCTGTTCACTCTGATGGTAGTTTCTTTTGCTGTGCAGAAGCTCTTTAGTTTAATTAGATCCCATTTGTCAATTTTGGCTTTTGTTGCCATTGCTTTTGGTGTTTTAGACATGAAGTCCTTGCCCATGCCTATGTCCTGAATGGTATTGCCTAGGTTTTCCTCTAGGGTTTTTATGGTTTTAGGTCTAACATTTAAGTCTTTAATCCATCTTGAATTAATTTTTGTATAAGGTGTAAGGAAGGGATCCAGTTTCAGCTTTCTACATATGGCTAGCCAGTTTTCCTAGCACCATTTATTAAATAGGGAATCCTTTCCCCATTTCTTGTTTTTGTCAGGTTTGTCAAAGATCAGATAGTTGTAGATATGTGGCATTATTTCTGAGGGCTCTGTTCTGTTCCATTGATCTATGTCTCTGTTGTGGTACCAGTACCATGCTGTTTTGGTTACTGTAGCCTTGTAGTATAGTTTGAAGTCAGGTAGCGTGATGCCTCCAGCTTTGTTCTTTTGGCTTAGGATTGACTTGGTGATGCGGGCTCTTTTTTGGTTCCATATGAACTTTCAAGTAGTTTTTTCCAATTCTGTGAAGAAAGTCATTGGTAGCTTGATGGGGATGGCATTGAATCTATAAATTACCTTGGGCAGTATGGCCATTTTCACAATATTGATTCTTCCAACCCATGAGCATGGAATGTTCTTCCATTTGTTTGTATCCTCTTTGATTTCATTGAGCAGTGGTTTGTAGTTCTCCTTGAAGAGGTCCTTCACATCCCTTGTAAGTTGGATTCCTAGGTATTTTATTCTCTTTGAAGCAATTGTGAATGGGAGTTCATTCATGATTTGGCTCTCTGTTTGTCTGTGATTGGTGTACAAGAATGCTTGTGATTTTTGTACATTGATTTTGTATCCTGAGACTTTGCTGAAGTTGCTAATCAGCTTAAGGAGATTTTGGGCTGAGACGATGGGGTTTTCTAGATATACGATCATGTCATCTGCAAACAGGGACAATTTGACTTCCTCTTTTCCTAACTGAATACCCTGTATTTCCTTCTTCTGCCTGATTGCCCTGGCCAGAACTTCCAGCACTATGTTGAGTAGGAGTGGTGAGAGAGGGCGTCCCTGTCTTGTGCCAGATTTCAAAGGGAATGCTTCCAGTTTTTGCCCATTCAGTATGATATTGGCTGTGGGTTTGTCATAGATAGCTCTTATTATTTTGAGATACGTCCCATCAATACCTAATTTATTGAGAGTTTTTAGCATAAAGCGTTGTTGAATTTTGTCAAAGGCCTTTTCTGCATCTATTGAGATAATCACGTGGTTTTTGTCTTTGGTTCTGTTTATATGCTGGATTACATTCATTGATTTTCGTATGTTGAACCAGCCTTGCATCCCAGGGATGAAGCCCGCTTGATCATGGTGTATAAGCTTTTTGATGTGCTGCTGGATTCGGTTTGCCAGTATTTTATTGAGGATTTTTGCATCAATGTTCATCAAGGATATTGGTCTGAAATTCTCTTTTTTGGTTGTGTCTCTGCCAGGCTTTGGCCATTTTCAATAATGGATAACAATTAGACATTAGATCAGCAAAGAAGTAGGTGATTTGAACAACGCTATAAAAGAACTAGACAAAAAAGACACCTATAGAACATTCCATCCAATAACAATGGAATATACATTTTTCTCAATTATATTTGGAACATCCTTCCAAAACACCATGTTAGGCCACAAAACAAACTCAATAAATTTAAAAACACTGAAATAATACAGAGTATATTTTCTAATAATAATGGAATAAAATTAGAAGTCAAAAACAGAAGCAAATTTTAAAAATTCGAAAATATGTGGAAATGAATATACTCTTAACAAATGGGAAAAGAAGAAACCACAGGAAAATAGATAATACTTTGAGATAAACAAAGTAAAAATACAACATACCCAAACCTATGAGAAGCAACAAAAGCAGTGCTTAGAGGGAAATTTATATCTGTAAACGTCTACATTTAAAAAAGAAGGTCTTGTCAGTAACCTAAACTTCCACCTTAAGAAACTTGAAAGGGATAATGAAACTCAAAGCAAATAGAAGGAAAATAACAGTAAAGATTAAATAAATGAAACAGATTAGAAATCAATAGAATCAATAAAAACAAACTTGGTTAAAATAATATCTTCCTTTTACTTAAAATATAAAGACACAGTTTGATTAAAATTAAAATATATGCCATGGAAGTACTAATAATAAGAAAAGTAGAGTGAATATATTAATATCATGCAAATAGATTTCAAGAAAAGGATTATTATAAGAGAAAGGGGACATTTTCTACTCATAAATGGTCAATTTATTAAGAAGACACAACAACCTTTTTTTGTTCATGCAGACGGTTAGAACAAAATATAATAGACATGGTGGCTTATTTATTTCTCACCCTTCTGGAGGCTGAGAAGTTATCCATGATCACTGGTAGATTTGGTGCCTGGCAAGGACCCACTTTCTGGTTCAGAGATGGTGACTTCTCATTGTGTTCACACATGGTAGAAGAGATGAAGCAACTCTCTGGGGCTTCTTTTATAAAGACACTAATCACCTCCCAGGAGCCCCACTTTCTAATACCAGCACCTTGGTGTGCAAGTTTAACCATATGAATTTTGGGAAAACATAATCATTTAGACCATAGCACAGTCCTAAATAAGAATGAACCAAATAACAATGTTCAAAATATATAAAGCAATAGTTTAGAAAACTAAAAAGAGAAATAGGCAAATTTATAAATATAAAGATTTTAGCCCTCATTCCATTATTGATACAATAAATAAACAAACAAAAAAGCAGAATCAAAGTCTAGAGAACATGAATAATTATCAACCAGGTTGGTATCATTAACATGCATGGAACACTAAACGTCAACACAGCAGAATATACATTCTCTTTAAGTGCACATTAAGTAGTTGCTAAGATTGGTCATAAAACAAGTCTCAACAAATCCAAAGAATTAAAAATTAGAGTTTATAAAAACTTTAAACTTCTTATTCATATAAAACAAATAGGCAAGCTACATATTGGGAAGAAATATTTGCATTATTTATATCTTTCTAAGAACCTGTATCTAGACAATTTAATACATTCCTAAAACTCAGTAATAAGAAAAAGAACCCAATTTTTTAAAAGGCAAAAAATTTGAATAGACACTTCATAAAGGATGGACAGTAAACACATGAAAAAGACCTCACCATCATTAATAATCAGGGATATGCAAATGAGATATCCCACAGAGTAGTATAAAACAAAAAGAGTGACAATCTCAAGCGTTGATGAGGATGTGGAGCAATCAGAACTCTCAAGCAGTGCTAACAGGAATATAAAATGGTATAACCAATTTAAAAATCTCTGGAAATGTCTTATAAAATTAAACTCCTACCGCCACTCTGACCCAACCCTCCTAATCCCAATTATCCAACAGAAATAATACTTTTTTTAAAAGTCTGAAAACACTTGTACAGGCCTGGCATAGTGACTTAAGCCTGTAATCCCAGCACTTTGGGAGGCCGAGGAGGGTGGATCATGAGGTCAGGAGATCGAGACCATCCTGGCCAACATGATGAAACCATGTCTCTACTAAAAATACAAAAATTAGTTGGGCATGGTGGTGTGTGCCTGTAATCCCAGCTACTTGGGAGGCTGAGGCAGGAGAATTGCTTGAACCAGGGAGTTGGAGGATGCAGTGAGCCGAGATTGCGCCACTGCACTCCAGCCAGGTGGCAGAGCGAGACTCTGTCTCAAAAAAAAAAAAAAAAATTTGTACCACGTGTTCACAGCAGTTCTATTCATAAAACCCCCAAGCTAGAAACAATCCAAATACCAAACACTTACCTATAGGAGAATGAATAAACATGAGATACTGCTCAGTGTGAAGAACAAACTAATAATACAAAAGGGACCTGCACAGGTAGGGGTGAGGAATAGGTGACATGGTAGAGATCGACTTTGTTGGGGTTCAAGACAACTTCTAGAGTGACAAATATTCTGTATCTTAATGGCTTTGTGGGTTATATGGGTGTGTGCAATTTGTCAAAATTAATATAACTGCACTCTGAAAATCTCTACGTATCACCATAAATAATAAAAAGAGAAATCCTTCTTGGAACAAGATAGGTACAAATAAATGGAAACTTCTCTTTTTTTGCCTACCTACATATAGTTTTCTCTCACTTTTAAGGTTAAACCAGAGGCAAAATGAAAAATTAAAAACTCTTGGTTAGGGAAAATAGTAATATTAAGCAAGTTGACGAATACCTTAGAAATTCAACCATAACATGGTGTTGCTTTTGAGCTCCTATAGTTTTATGCTGCAGTGATGGAAGTGATGGAAGTTAGAGTTTATTCAATATACTTCATATTTCAAGAATGCATGGTTATTGAAGAGACACTTTATCATTCCCTAACACCTGCAGACGTTCATAACCCACTCCATTTGTATCTTTAAAGTTCTTGGTGGATAAGCAGAAATGAGGAATATTTAAAAGTTCTTTGACTTCTCACCTGCTGACCCTAAGTGTAAGGAGAATCTTTAATCAAATAAACTGTAATTCTTTGGGGATAATATTTTATATATTTTTTACTAATGTTGAGGTGGTTTCTGATTCTTTTAAATGAATGCTGACATTCTGAATTGATCTTCAATATTCTATGAGAAATTAATTATTGATAAAACTTTTCTTATTAAAGTCTAAGGTTTTCGTTCTAGCAAGATAATTTCTTGGTGGAGACAGCCCACTGCCTTTCCCATACTGATACCAGGCAGTTACTCCCCCTTTTAAAACTTTCAGTAAAGTGTGAATAAAATCACCTTGTTTGATATTTTCAATACAACTGAGATAGCATATATTTTGCAAAAATATTGTATTAATAGTTATCTAATATCAGAGACAAAATATCAGAATACAAAATTTGAAAAATAGGCAATGAAGTCCTATTATTACTAGTTTTTTCCCTACATTTTGTCTATGGGAAAGAGAGAATTTTTTTTTTTTTCACCAAATGCCTTGCAGATTTTTTCTGGCATTCTCTCTGGGTATGTACTTCTCAATCCCTGGTTGACAAATTTGTGAGGATCAGTGATACAGTGAAATCAGAAAAACCTGCTGTGAATTGTGGCTGTGCTATGTTATCACAGACCTAAAAATAAAAGCTAAAATTGTAAGACCTCTAAAAGAAAACATGTGCTAATATCTTTGCAACCTAGGGTAGGCAAAGATGTATTAGGAGAGTTTTTTTTTCCTTTTAAAACAGAATGGAAGACGTTTACATTCATCTCCTATTCTGCATATAAACATGCCTTCTGATACAAGGAATCACTGTTTTGGCTTGGAAATTCAGCTCCTCTCCACTCTTATTCATGTGACTGGCATGGAGCCCTGCTCACAAGGACTGGTGGTGGACATGTGGAACAGATCTAAGCCAATAAAGATGTCCCATTCCTCTGTCCATCTTGTTGTTCAGGAATGGGCAGGTGACCTAAGCCAAGCCAATCAGAGTAGATCTCTCTTTACATAGAATTTCCAGAACAGGAGGTATTATATAAAGACTCTCTGCCTCTTCTTAATTAGGTTTGACTGGGTTTGCAAGTCCTGTAAGCTCTGACAGGCATTTTCCAATCATGAGGAAAGAGCCCTTTGATTACAGATGCAGCATAGAGGAAGTGGAGTTAAGAGACAGAATGAATGAAATTAGATATTAGATGACATTGTTTTAGCCTTTGTTTCCAACTGGGCCTGATGTCAGATGTACCCTTGGACTAGTCAGTGGCTGGAAACAATGTATTCCATATTTTGCTTGGGGCTACATTGAATTGGATTTTTCTATGCTACTGAAAGTATCTGCACTAATATTATCTATGACACAGAATTAGTAAGATGTACTCTTGTAAGAATATCTAGAAATCATTTTGTGATATGGCTATGTAGTAAAATGGGGGAAAGTTAGCATTTTAATCCTTTATCACTTATTGGCTGTGTTATCTTTTATTTTTTAGTTTATTTATCAAGAATTTACTCCCTCTCAGGCACTGTGAGGGTAATTTTAGACATTTTATCAAATTTCTTCCTTCCAACAATCCAATAAAGTAGTTATTTTTAACTCATTTCACAAATAAGGGACCCAGGGTTCAGAGAAGTTATACAACATTCCTCTCATAACATAAAAGGTAAATAGCACAGGCAGGATTTGAATCCCTGTGTGTATTACTCCAAATATGTGCTATTGGTTATCACTTAATATCTTGGAGTAGTTTTCATCTGTAAATTGCAAACAATAATATTTCCCACTATTAATATATTACAGCCTTATTGTAGGGCGAAACCATGCAAGTACTTTATAAGCTACAAATGACTGTGTCATTTTCGCTATTTTATTGTTTTACTTTCTAAGATACAAGGTCTCACTCTGTCATCTAGACTGGAGTGCAGTGCTATGATCATGGCTCATTGCAGCCTCAAACTCCTGGACTCAAGCAATCCTCCCACCTCAGCCTTCTGAGTAGCTGGGACTGCAGGTGCATACCCCCATGCCCAGGTAGGTATTTATTTTTTATTTTTTGTAAGATGAGGTCTTGCTACTTTCCCCAGACTGTTCTTGAGCTCCTGACCTCAAGGAATCCTCCTGCCTTAGCTTCTTAAAGTGTTGGAATTATAGGTGTGAGCCACAGCACCCAGCCATGTTCACATTTATTAAACCAGATTTAAATGCAGTGATTAACAAGATTGTTTCCATCCTATATGTGTAGTTCATTGATATTTGAGCCCCAGGAAGATGTCTGTAAAAGCCATTGTTAATATAAATTTATAATTTTTGACAATTGCTACATTCATTTTTCACTTTTGACCTGCTGACCTATAGATCCTCACCCTATTCCTTTGAAATAAAGAGCACAAAAGTTTAACTAGCTTTTTAAAAGCATACTAACTTGGCTCCCATTTCTCATGCAAGGAATCAGGGGAGAGGGAAGGTGGGAAGAGAGTGGGAGTCAATACTTGCAGAGAAAAATACAGTCCATTTTAGTGGAAGGGGAGACCAACCATGAAAGATGGAGAGCTGAAAAAAAATGTGTGATTGAAAGAGTAGTCTAACTGTTCTCAACTCTGACTAAACCATAAAGTTATCTATGGATCTTTTTAAAAAATACATATAACTGGGTTGCACCCTTGATCAATGAAATCAGATTTCATGGCTGGGGCACATGGTATGTTCTTTAAAGCTCCACAGGTGATTTCAATGTGCAGCTAGGCTTGATGGCCCCTAGGATAAAGCAGGAAAAAGTGATACTTTTCTTTACGTAGTTGTATATATTTTTATGTGTTTTAATAATTAATTTACCTATTAATTAATAAACTTACTAACGTGCATTTATTCACTCATTCATCCTTTTAAACAGTGAGTCAATTATCCACGTATTCACCCATTTATTCAGCCACTCATTTATTTGTTCACTTATTCATCCACTTACTTAGCTAGCCAGTGACCTAGTCAACCCATGCATATTTATTGAGTGCCTAAGCTCTGTGCTTCTAGAGATATAAAAGTGAACATGACAGATGGGGTCATTGCTTCATAAAACTACCAGGTGGTTATGGCAGTGTTTCTCAGAATGAGTGTAACAGTGCTAAGAAACATTACTTCTTTGGCTTATGAAAAGATATTTTGAGAAACATTTGCTTATGGACTAATTCTGAAGTTATGGAAATTTTGCTTTAATACTTACTTGCATGGAATGGTAATATCTCTGTATCACTGACACATTTAAGGATACTGGAAATTCTAATTTAAAATTTGCTGAAGTGAGATGATGACTGATGGAAATAAATAATGCTGAATTACCACTTCCCTCCTACTTTATACCAAATAAAGTTGAGCTTAATATCTTCAGCTGAAAGATAAAAGAGAATGATTATACGTAGCTTTGATTCAATTCTTAATTCATTTTCTATTTGCAGATATTTCTAATCTTCATTAAAAGGCTCATTTATATATCTTTTAACCCATTCAATTAAAACTTGTCTAACCTCCCACCTTATCAAATTGAGCCAAATTTGGAGTTGATATGCTCTGTTTTAGCTGCTACTTATTTGTACTGATTCACTGAGCCTTAATATAGCTCATATTAACACAGTCCATGGTTACTGTTTTGAGTGAGAACAGGATATAAGTACCACATGTTCTTGGACATCAATACCAGCTTGATCTTTCTCAATTGCTAAGTCCCAGAATTGTTAAAGATGTTTTACTCTGAGGGAATAGTGTACATTTTAAAGTGATTGTATTTACTTTTTAAAAAACGATTTGTCAAATGTCATCACAAATGAACAATGTCCAGATTGTACCAATTTTATACATTCTTAAATTTTTTTTATTTTTTTTATTTTATATATGCTTTATTTATCTCATTGAGCATTTTTAAAATTTAATAAGTTCAGGGATACACGTGTAGGATGCGCAGATTTGTTACATAGGTAAAACATGTGCCATAGTGGTTTGCTGCACCTATAAACCCATCACCTAGGTATTAAGCCCAGCATGCATTAGCTACTTATCCTGGTGCTCTCCCTCCCCTCACTTCCCCAACAAGCCCCAGTGTGTGTTATTCCCCTCCCTGTGTCCATGTGTTCTCATTGTTCAGCTCCTGCTTATAAGTGAGAACATGCAGTGTTTGATTTTCTGTTCTAGTGTTAGTTTGCTGAGGATAATGGCTTCCAGCTTCATCCATGTCCCTACAAAGGACGTGATCTTGTTCCTGTTTATGGCTGCATTGTATTCCATGGCATATATGTACCACATTTTGTGTATCTGGTCTCTCATTGATGGACATTTGCGTTGATTCCATGTCTTTGCTAGTGTGAATAGTGCTGTAATTAACCTACATGTGCATGTATCTTTAAAACAGAATGATTTATATTCCTTAGGGTATATACCCAGTAATGGGATTGCTGGGTCAAATGGTATTTCTGGATCTAGGTCTTTAGGAATTGGCACATTGTCTTCCACAATGGTTGAACTAATTTACATTACCACCAACAGTATAAAAGCATTTCTATTTCTCCACATCCTCACCAGCATCTATGGTTTCTTGACTTTTTAATAATCTCCTTTCTGACTGGTGTGAAATGGTATCTCATTGTGGTTTTGATTTGCATTTCTCTAATGATCAGTGATGTTGAGTTTTTTTTCATATGTTTGTTGGCTGTATAAATGTCTTCTTTTGAGAAGTATCTGTTCATGTCCTTTGCCCACTTTTTAATGGTTTTTTTTCTTGTAAATTTGTTTAAATTCCTTGTAGATTCTGGATATTAGATCTTTGTCAGATGGTTAGATTGCAAAAATTTTCTCCCATTCTGTAGGTTGTCTGTTTATTCTGATGATAGTTTATTTTGCTGTGCAAAAGTTCTTTAGTTTAATTAGATCCCATTTGTCAATTTTTGCTTTTGTTGGAATTGCTTTTGGTGTTTTGTTCATGAAGTCTTTGTCCATGCCTACGTCCTGAATGGTATTGCCTAGATTTTATTCTAGGGTTTTGGTTTTTGTTTTTTTTTTAATAATTTATTTTATTTTATTTATTTATTTATTTTTTATTTTTAGTGTAATTTTTTTTTATTATACTTTAGGTTTTAGGGTACATGTGCACAATGTGCAGGTTTGTTACCTATGTATCTATGTGCCATGTTGATTTCCTGCACCCATTAACTCGTCATTTAGCATTAGGTATATCTCCTAATGCTGTCCCTCCCCGCTCCCCCAACCCCACAACAGTCCCTGGAGTGTGATGTTCCCCTTCCTGTGTCCATGAGTTCTCACTGTTCAATTCCCACCTATGAGTGAGAACATGCGGTGTTCGGTTTTTTGTCCTTGCGATAGTTTACTGAGAATGATGTTTTCCAGTTTCATCCATGTCCCTACAAAGGACATGAACTCATCCTTTTTTATGGCTGCATAGTATTCCATGGTGTATATGTGCCACATTTTCTTAATCCAGTCTATCGTTGTTGGAGATTTGGGTTGGTTCCAAGTCTTTGCTATTGTGAATAGTGCCGCAATAAACATACGTGTGCATGTGTCTTTATAGCAGCATGATTTATAGTCCTTTGGG
This sequence comes from Nomascus leucogenys, assembly GCF_006542625.1. Taxonomy (NCBI): domain Eukaryota; kingdom Metazoa; phylum Chordata; class Mammalia; order Primates; family Hylobatidae; genus Nomascus; species Nomascus leucogenys. The sequence goes on along the minus strand of NC_044397.1, from coordinate 24,522,515 downwards.
TATATACCCAGTAATGGGATGGCTGGGTCCAATGGTATTTCTAGTTCTAGATCCCTGAGAAATCGCCACACTGACTTCCACAATGGTTGAACTAGTTTACAGTCCCACCAACAGTGTAAAAGTGTTCCTATTTCTCCACATCCTCTCCAGCACCTGTTGTTTCCTGATTTTTTAATGATGGCCATTCTAACTGGTGTGAGATGGTATCTCACTGTGGATGGCCAGTGGTGATGAGCATTTCTTCATGTGTTTTTTGGCTGCATAAATGTCTTCTTTTGAGAAGTGTCTGTTCATGTCCTTTGCCCACTTTTTGATGGGGCTGTTTGTTTTTTTCTTGTAAATTTGTTTGAGTTCATTGTAGATTCTGGATATTAGCCCTTTGTCAGATGAGTAGATTCTTAAATTTTTAAAACTTCCCACTTTCATGTGTAATTTCCTGGAACAGGGGCTTCCCAACTGAGTTGCTAGAAATGTCCTTGATAGGTGCTATGGCCTTGATAGCTTAAGTTCTTTAGAATTATTTTGGCTAACTTTGCCTTCATGAAATCCATAATTTTTAAATGTAAGTATTTGTTAAATAATTTTTAGTGTAAGCATAATATAAGCACATATTAAGTTTCTTCCAATGGCAAAAAATCATACAAAAAAGTAAAAATCCATCACCTTCATTTTTCCACTACCAATCCCATTCCATAAAAAGTTAACTACTGTTGTTTCTTAAGAACATCTAGAGATTTTATATGTAAATAATATTGTAGCCTAGATTCCCCCAGAAAGGTTAAGGAAGAAAGAGATAATTTGTCTAACCAGTATCTACCTCCAACTGATCGAAAGTTTACACAACAAACTGTAACTCCCCTAAACTTCCCGGTTGAGCATACATGGGTGCTGGGCAGTGTCTGTTCGGGAAGCCTCAGGGCAGGACATGAAAGGTGTTTGGTAGGGATATGAAGTAAAATAATGTCAAATTAAGCCTCATCCTCCATGAAAGCTTTTGCATTTTCCACTGCCCAGTGAGAAATGCAAAAGGTTTCATGAGGAAAAAGAGTCAAGTGAGGCTAAGAGTCTGAAGTGGTACATAGAGATGTTTAACATATTTCGTATGTAAAGTTGTGTGTGTGTGTGTGTGTGTGTGTGTAAATTTAAGTACGGAAAAACTATCAATCTTTTTTTTTCAACTTTGTTTTAGGTTCAGGGGATACATGTGAAGGTTTGTTACTTTGGTACATTGAGTGATGCTAAGGTTTAGATTACAAATGGCCGAGGTACTGGGCATAGTATCTAATATTTTTTCAACCCTCCCCACCTCCCCACTCTAGTAGTCCCCAGTTTCTACTGTTGCCAACTTTGTGTCCGTGAGTACCCATTGTTTAGCTCCCACTTAAAAGCGAGAACATGAAGTATTTGGTTTTCTGTTTCTGCATTAATTTCCTTAAGATAATGGCCTCCGGCTGAATCCACGTTGCTGCAAAGGGCATGATTTTATTGTTTTGTATGGCTATGTAGTATTCCATGGCATATAAGTATCATGTTTTCTTTATCCATTCCATCACTGATGGAAACCTAGATAGATTCTATGTCTTTTGTTATTGTGAATAACGCTTTGACAAACACGTAAGTACTTGTGTCTTATTGGTAGAATTATTTATTTATTTATTTATTATACTTTAAGTTCTGGGATATATGTGCAGAATGTGCAGGTATGTTACATAGGTTTACCTGTGTTATGGTGGTTTGCTGCATCCATCAGCCCATCATCTACATTAGGTATTTCTCGTAATGCTATCCCTCCCCTTGCTCCCCACCCACTGACAAGCCCTAGTTGTGATGTTCCCCTCCCTGTGCCCATATGCTTTCATTGTTCAACTCCCACTTATGAGTGAGAACATGTGGTGTTTGGTTTTCTGTTCGTATGTTAGTTTGCTGAGAATGATGGTTTCCAGCTTCATCCATGTTCCCTCAAAGGACATGAACTCATTCTTTTTTATGACTGCATAGTATTCCATTGTGTATATGTGCCACATTTTCTTTATCCAGTCTATCACTGATGGGCATCTGGATTGGTTCCAAGTCTTTGCTATTGTGAATAGTGCTGCAATAAACATACATGTGCATGTGTCTTTTTTTTTTTTTTTTTTTTTTTTTTTGTAATCCTTTGGGTATATGCGCAGTAATGGGATTGCTGGGTCAAATGGTATTTCTGGTTCTAGATCCTTAAGGAATCGCCACACTGTCTTCCACAATAGTTGAACTAATTTACACTCCCACCAATAGTGTAAAAGCACTGTATTTCTCCACATCCTCTCCAGCATCTGTTGTTTCCTGACTTCTTAATGATTGCCATTCTAACTGGCATGAGATGATATCTCATTGTGGTTTTGATTTGCATTTCTCTAATGACCAGTGATGATGAGCTTTTTTTCATGTTTTTTGGCCACATAAATGTCTCCTTTTGAAGTGTCCATTCATATCCTTCACCCACTTTTTGATAGGGCTGCTTGTTTTTTTCTTGTAAATTTGCTTAAGTTCTTAGTAGATTCTAGATATTAGCCCTTTGTCAGATGAATAGATTGCAAAAATTTTCTTCCATTCTGTAGGTTGCCTGTTCACTCTGATGACAGTTTCTTTTGCTGTGCAGAAGCTCTTCAGTTTAATTAGATCCCATTTGTCAATTTTGGCTTTTGTGGCCATTGCTTTTGGTGTTTTAGTCATGAAGTCTTTGCCCATGCCTATGTCCTGAATGGTATTGCCTAGGTTTTCTTCTAGGGTGTTTATGGCTTTAGGTCTTACGTTTAAGTCTTCAATCCATCTTGAGTTAATTTTTGTATAAGGTGTAAGGAAGGGGTCCAGTTTCAATTTTCTGCATATGGCTAGCCAGTTTTTCCAACACCATTTATTAAATGGGAAATCCTTTCCCCATTGCTTGTTTTTATCAGGTTTGTCAAAGATCAGATGGTTGTAGATGTGTGGTCTTATTTCTGAGGACTCTGTTCTGTGCCATATCTCTGTTCTGTATCTCTGTTCTGTATCTCTGTTCTATATCTCTGCTTTGGTACCAGTACCATGCTGTTTTGGTTACTGTAAACTTGTAGTATATTTTAAAATCAGGTAGCATGAGGCCTCCAGCTTTGTTCTTTTTGCTTAGGATTGTCTTGGCTATACAGTCTCTTTTTTTGTTCCATATGAAATTTAAAGTAGTTTTTTTCTAATTCAGTGAAGAAAGTCAATGGTAGGTTGATGGGAATAGCACTGAATTTATAAATTACTTTGGGCAGTATGGCCATTTTCACAATATTGATTCTTCTTATCCATGAGCGTGGAATAATGTTTTTCCATTTGCTTATGTCCTCTCTTATTTCCTTGAGCATTGCTTTGTAGTTCTCCTTGAAGACATCCTTCACATCCCTTGTAAGTTGTATTCCTAGGTATTTTATTATCTTTGTAGCAATTGTGAATGTGAGTTCACTCATGATTTGGTTCTCTGATTGTCTATTATTGGTGTATAGGAATGCTTGTGATTTATGCACACTGATTTTGTATCCTGAGACTTTACTGAAGCTGCTTATCAGCTAAAGGAGATTTGGGGCTGAGACAACAGGGTTTTCTAAATATACAATCATGTAATATACAAACAGAGACCATTTGATTTCCTTTCTTCCTTGTAAATACCCTTTATTTCTTTCTTTTGCCTGATTGCCCTGGCCAGAACTTCCAATACTATGTTGAACAGGAGTGGTGAGAGAGGGCATCCTTCGACTTTTGCCGGTTTTCAAAGGGAATGCTTCCGGCCTTTGGCCATTAAGTATGATATTGGCTGTGGGTTTGTCATAAACAGTTCTTATTATTTTCAGATATGTCCCATTAACACCTACTTTATTGAGTGGTTTTAGCATGAAGGGGTGTTGAATTTTATCGAAGGTCTTTTCTGCATCAAATTGAGATAATCATATGGTTTTTGTCATTGGTTCTGTTTATGTGATGGATTACATTTATTGATTTGCATATGTTGAAGCAGCCTTGCATCCCAGGAATAAAGCCGACTTGATCGTGGTGGATAAGCTTTTTGATGTGCTGCTGGATTCAGTTTGCCGGTCTTTTATGGAGGATTTTTGCAAAAATGTTCATCAGGGATATTGGCCTGAATTTTCTTTTTTTGTTGTGTCTCCACCAGGTTTTGTTATCAGGATGATGCTGCTCTCATACAATGAGTTAGGGAGGAGTCCCTCTTTTTCTATTGTTTGGAATACTTTAAGAAGGAATGGTACCAGCTCCTCTTAGTACCTCTGGCAGAATTCGGCTGTCAATCCCTCTAGACCTGGGTTTTTTTTTGGTTGGTAGGCTATTAATTACGGCCTCAATTTCAGAACTTGTTATTGCTCTATTCAGGGATTTGACCTCTTCCTTGTTTAGTCTTGGGAGGATGTATGTATCCAGGAATTTATCCATTTCTTCTAGATTTCCTAATTTATGTGCACTGAGATGTTTATAGTATTCTCTGATGGAAGTTTGTATGTCTGTGAGATCAGTGGTTATATCCACTTTATCATTTTTATCGCGTCTATTTGATTCTTCTCTCTTTTCTTCTTTATTCATCTGACTAGCAGTCTGTCTATTTTGCTAATATTTTCAAAAAAACAGCTCCTGGATTCACTGATTTTTTGAAATGCTTTTTGTGTGTCTGTCTCCTTCAGTTCTGCTCTCATCTTAGTTATTTCTTGTTTTCTACTAGCTTTTGAATTTGTTTGCACTTGCTTTTGTGGTTCTTTTAGTTGTGATGTTTGGGTGTCGATTTTGGCTCTTTCCCACTTTCTCCTGTGGGCATTTAGTGCTATAAATTTCTCTGTAAACACTGCTTTAGCTGTGTCCCAGAGATTCTGGTATGTTGTATCTTTGTTCTCATTGGTTTCAAAGAACTTATTTATTTCTGCCTTAATTTTGTTATTTACCCAGTAGTCATTCAGGAGGAGGTTGTTCAGTTTCCATTTAGTTGTGCAGTTTTGAGTGAGTTTCTTAATCCTGAGTTCTAGTTTGATTGCACTGTGGTCTGAGAGACTGTTTGTTATGATTTCTGTTCTATTGCATTTGCTGAGGAGTGTTTTACTTCCAATTATGTGGTTAATTTTAGAATAAGTGTTATGTGGTGTGGAGAAGAATGTATATTCTGTTGATTTGGGGTGGAGAGTTCTGTAGATGTCTATTAGGTCCACTTGGTGCGGAGCTGAGTTCAAGTCCTGAATATCCTTGTTAATTTTCTGTCTCCTTGATCTAATATTGACAGTGGGGTGTTAAATTCTCCCACTATTATTGTGTGGGAGTCTAAGTCTCTCTGTAGGTCTCCAAGAACTTGCTTTATGAATCTGAGTGCTCCTGTACTGGGTGCATATGTATTTAGGATAGTCAGCTCTTCTTGTTGCATTGATGCCTTTACCATTATGTAATGCCCTTCTTTGTCTTTTCTGATCTTTGTTGGTTTAAAGTTTGTTTTATCAGAGACTAGGATTGCAACATCTGCTTTTTTATATTATTATTTTTTTTTTTGCTTTCCATTTGCTTGGTAAATAATCCTCTATTCCTTTATTTTGAACCTATGTGTGTCTTTGCACATGAGATGGGTCTCCTGAACACAGCACATGATGGTTCCTGACTCTTTATCCAATTTGCCAGTCTGTGTCTTTTAATTGGGGCATTTAGCCCATTTACATTTGAGGTTAATATTGTTATGTGTGAATTTGATCCTGTTGTTATGATGCTAGCTGGTTATTTTACCCATTAGTTGATGCAGTTTCTTCATAGTGTTGATGGTCTTTACATTTTGGTATGTTTTTGCAGTGGCTGGTACCGGTTTTTCCTTTACATATTTAGTGCTTCCTTCAAGAGCTCTTGTAAGGCAGGCCTGGTGGTAACAAAATCCCTCAGCATTTGCTTGTCTGTAAAGAATTTTATTTTCCCTTTGTTTATGAGCTTAGTTTGGCTGGATATGAAAATCTGGGTTGAAAATTATTTCATTCTTTTCTTTAAGAATGTTGAGGTCTGGTGTGGTGGCTCACACCTGTAATCCCAACACTTTGGGAGGCTGAGGCAGGCGGATCATGAGGTCAGGAGTTTGAGACCAGCCTGACAAACATGGTGAAACCCTGTCTCTACTAAAAATACAAAAATTAGCCAGGTGTGGTGGCACGTGCCTGTAATCGCAGCTACTCAGGAGGCTGAGGCAGGAGAATTGCTTGAATCCAGGAGGCAGAGGTTGCAGTGAGCCAAGATAGTGCCACTGCATTCCAGCCTGGGTGACGGAGCAAGACTCTGTCTCAAAAAATAATAAAAAATAATAATAAAAAGTTGAATATTGGCCCTCACTCTCTTTTGACTTTTTTTTCTGCAGAGAGATCTGCTGTTAGTCTGATGGGCTTCCCTCTGTGGGTAACCCGATTCTTCTCTCTGGCTACCCTTAACATTTTTGCCTTCATTTCAGCCATGGTGAATCTGACAATTATGTGTCTTGTGGTTGCTCTTTTCAAGGAGTATCTTTGTGGTGTTCTCTGTATTTCCCGAATTTGAATGTTGGCCTATCTTGCTAGGTTGGGGAAGTTCTTCTGGATAACATGCTGAAGAGTGTTTTCCAACTTGGTTCCATTCTTCCCATCACTTTCAGGTACACTAATCAAACGTAGGTTTGGTCTTTTCACATAGTTTCATATTTTTCGGAGACTTTGTTCATTCCTTTTCATTCTTTTTTCTCTAATCTTGTCCTCAGACTTTATTTCATAAAGTTGATCTTCAATCTCTGATATCCTTTCTTCTGCTTGATTGATTTGGCTATTGATACTCGTGTATGCTCATGAAGTTCTCATGCTGTGTTTTTCAGCTCCATCAGATCATTTATATTCTTCTCTAAACTGGTTATTCTAGTTAGCAGTTCCTGTAACCTTGTATCAAGGTTCTTAGCTTCCTTGCATTGTATTAGAACACACTCCTTTAGCTCGGAGGGGTTTGTTATTACCCACCTTCTGAAGCATACTTCTGTCAATTCGTCAGACATATTCTCTGTCCAGTTTTCTTCCCTTGCTGGCTAGGAGTTGTGATCCTTTGGAGAAGAAGAGACATTCTGATTTTTGAAATTTTCAGCCTTTTTGTGCTGGTTTTTTCTCACCTTCGTGGATTTATCTACCTTTGGTCTTTGATGTTAGTTACCTTCAGATGGTTTTTGTGTGAGGGTCCTTTTTGTTGATGTTGATGCTACTGCTTTGTGTTTGTTAGTTTTTTTGTTCGTTTGTTTGTTTTTGTTTTTTTTTTCTCATAGTCAGGTCCCTCTTCTGCAGGCTGCTGGAGTTTGCTGGAGGTCCACTCCAGACCCTGTTTGCCTGAGTATCACCAGTGGAGGCTGCAGAAGAGCAAAGATTGCTGCCTGCTCCTTCCTCTGGAAGCTTCATCCCAGAGAGGCAGTTGCCAGATGCCAGCCAGAGCTCTCCTGTGTGAGGTGTCTCTCAACCCCTTCTGGGAGGTGTGTCCCAGTCAGGAGGCATGGGGTTCAGGGACCCACTTAAGGAGGCAGTCTGTCGCTTAGCAGACCTCCAGTGCTGTGCTGGGAGATCCGTTGCTCTCTTCAGAGACTGCAGGCAGAAATGTTTAAGTCTGCTGAAGCTGCACCCGTAGCTGCCCCTTCCCCAAGTGCTCTGTCCCAAGGAGATGGGAGTTTTATCTATAAGCCCCTGACTGGGGCTGCTGCCTTTCTTTTGGAGATGCTCTGCCCAGAGAGGAGAAATTTAGAGAGGCAGTCTGGCTACAGCGGCTTTGACATGCTTTGGTGGGTTCTGCACCCAGTTCGAACTTCCCTGTGGCTTTATTTACACTGTGAGGGGAAAACTGCCTACTCAGGCCTCAGTAATGGTGGATGCCCCTCCCCTCACCAAGCTGAAAGCTGAAGCGTCCCAGGTCGACTTCAGACTGCTGTGCTGGCAGTAAGAATTTCGAGCCGGTGGATTTTAGCATGTTGGGCTCCATGGGGGTGAGATCCACTCAGCAAGACCACTCGGCTCCCTAGCTTCAGCCCCCTTTCCGGTGGAGTGAATGGTTCTGTCTTGCTGGCATTTCAGGTGCCCCTGGGGTACGGGAAAAAAAAACTCCTGCAGCTATCTCGGTGTCTGCCCAAACAGCCGTTCAGCTTTTTTTGCTTGAAAACCAGGTCCCTGTTGGTGTAGGCACCCGAGGGAATCTCCTTGTCTGCAAGTTGCAAAGATTGTGGGAAAAGTGTAGTATCTCGGCTGTATAGCTTCGTCCCTCACAGAGTGGTCCCTCAAGCTTCCCTTGGTGAGGGGAGGGAGTTCCCCAACCCCTTGTACTCCCTGGGTGAAGGACGCCCCACCTGCTTCTGCTTGCCCTCCATGGGCTGCACCCACTTTCTAACCAGTCCCAATGAGATGAACCGGGTACCTCAGCTGGAAATGCAGAAATCACCCGCCTTCTGCGTTAGTCTTGCTGGGAGCTGCGGACCGGAGCTGTTCCTATTCAGCCGTCAGCCTCCCCAGTTTGTTTTCTTATAGCTGTATACTGAGTAATGAGATTGCTGGGTTGAATAGTAGTTCTAAGTTCTTTGAGAAATTGCCAAACTGCTTTCCACAGTGGTTGAACTAATTTACATTTTTATCAACAGTGTATAAGTATTCCCTTTTCTCCACAGCTTTGCCGGTATCTATTGCTTTTTGACTTTCTTGTCATAGCCAGTCTGACTGGTATGAGATGGTATCTCATTTTGGTTTTGATTTGCATTTCTCTGATCATTACTGATGCTAAACATTTTTTCATATGTTTGTTGGCCACTTGTGTGCCTTCTTTTGAGAAATGTCTGTTCATGTCTTTTGACCGTTTTTAATGTGGGTATTTGGTTTTTATTCGTTCAATTTTTTAAGATCCTTATAAGTTCTGGATATTATACCCTTGTTGATACACAGTTGTGAATATTTTCTTCCATTCTGTAGGTTGTCTGTTTACTCTGTTGATAGTTTATATTGCTGTGAAGAAGGTCTTTAGTTTAATTAGGCCTCATTTGTCAATTTTTGATTTTGTTGCAATTGCTTTTGAGGACTTAGTCATGAATTCTTTCCCAAGGTCAACGTCCAGAATGGTGTTTCCTGGGTTTTCTTTTAAGATTCTTACAGTTTGAGGTCTTACATATGAATGTTTAACTTATCTTGAGATAATTTTTCTATATAGTGAAAGGCAGTGGTCCAGTTTCATTCTTCTGCATATGGCTAGCTAGCTATCCCAGCACCATTTAAATGGAATGTCCTTTCCCCACTGCTTACTTTTGTTGCTTTGTCAAAGTTCAGATGGTTGTAGGTGTGAAGCTTTAATTCTGTTTTCTCTATTCTGTCCCACTCATCTATGTGTCTGTTTTTGTACCAGCCAGCTGCCATTTTTGGTTACTGTAGCCTTATAGTATAGTTTGAAGTCAGGTAATATGATGTCTCTGGCTTTGTTCTTTTTGCTTCGGATTGCTTTGGCTACTTGGGCTCTCTTTTCATTCCATATGAGTTTTATAATAGCTTTTTCTAGTTCTGTGAAAAATGATGTTGGGTAGTTTGATAGGAATAGCAATGAGTCTGTAGATTTCTTTGGGCATTATGGCCATTTTCATGATATTAATTCTTCCAGTCAAATATCCTCCATTTGTTTGTGTCATCTCTGATTTCTTTTAGCTGTGTTTTATAGTTCTCCTTGTAAAGATCTATCACCTCCCAGGTTAGATGTATTCCTAGGTATTTTATTTTTTGTGTGTCTGTTTTAAATGGGATTGCATTCTTATTTTGACTCTAAGCCTGAACATTATTAGTATATAGAAATGGTACTGATTTTTGTACATTGATTTTTTTTTGTCCTGAAACTTTCTTTATCGAAGTTGTTTATCAATCCCAAGAGCCTTTCAGTGGAGTCTTTGGGAGGTTTTCTAGGTATAGAATCATATCATTCACAAGGAGAGATTGTTTGACATCTTCATTTCCCATTTGTATGCCTTTTATTTGTTTCTCTTAACTGACTGCTCTGCCTAGCCCTTCCAGTACTATGTTGGATAGCAGTAGTGACAGCGAGCGTTCTTGTCTTCTCCCAGTTCTCAAGGGAATGCTTTCAACTTTTGTCTATTAAGTATGATGTTGGCTGTGGGTTTGTCATAGATGGCTCTTGTTATTTTGAGATATGTTCCTTCAATGATTAGTTTGTTGAGGGTTTTTATCATGCAGGAATATTCAATTATATTGAAAGCTTTTTCCATGTCTATGGAGATGATAATATGGTTTTGGTTTTTAACTCTATGTGCTGAATGACATTTATTGATTTGCATATATTGAACCAACTTTGCACCCCAGAAGTGAAGCCTACATGATCATGTTGAAATGACTTTTCAAATTGCTGTTAAATTCAGTTTGCTAATATTTTGTTGAAGATTTTTGTGTCTATGTTCATCAGGGATATTGGCCTACAGTTTTTTTTTTTTTTTTCATCGAGTCTTTGCCAAGTTTTGGTATTAGAGTAATGCTGGCTTCATAGAATGAGTTAGGGAGGAGTCCCACCTCCTTGATTTTTGGAATAATTTCAGTAGAACTGGTACCAGCTCCTCATTGTACACCTAGTAGAATTCACCTGTGAGTTCATCTGGCCTGGGGATTTTCTTGATTGGTAGGTGTATTAGTCAGTGTTCTCTAGAGGGACAGAACTAATAGGATGGATATATATATATATATATATATAGATGTGTTTATTAAGTATTAACTTACATGATCACAAGGTCCCACAATAGACTGTCTGCAGACTGAGGAGCAAGGAGAGCCAGTCCGAGCCCTAAAACTGAAGAACTGGGAATCTGATGTTCGAGGGCAGGAAGCATCCAGCACAGGAGAAATATGTAGTCTGGGATGCTAGGCCAGTCTTTCCTTTTCAGGTTTTTTTGCCTGCTTTATATTTGCTGGCAGCTAATTAGATTGTGCTCACCAGATTAAGGGTGGATCTGCCTTCCCCAGCCCATTGTCTCAAATGTTAATCTCTTTTGGCAACACCCTCACAGACACACCCAAGATCAATACTTTGTATGCTTCAATCTAATCAAATTGACACTCAGTATTAAACATCACAGTAGGTTTTTATTACTGATTCAATTTCAGGACTCAATATTGGCCTGTTTAGTATTTCAATTTCTTCCTGTTTCAATCTTGGGAGATTGTGTGTTTCCAGGAATTTATCTATTTACTCTAAATTTTTATAGTTTGTGTGCATAGAAGTGCTCATAAGAGTCTCTGAGAAGGTTTCATATTTCTATGTTTCTGTGGGTTTGGTTGTAATGTCACTTTTTCCATTACTGCTTATGTTTGTTTGGATTTTCTGTCTGTTTTTACTTGTTAATCTTGTTAGTGGTCTATTGATCTTGTTTGTCCTTTAATCTTTTGTTGCGTTGATTCATTGTATGAAACTTTGAATCTCAATTTCATTCAGTTCTGCTCTGATTTTAGTTATTTCTTTTCTTCTGCTAGCTTTGGGGTTAGCTTGTTCTTGTTTTTCTAGTTCCTCTAGATGTGATGTTAGATGGCTAAAATAAGATATAACTTTTCGAGGTAGGCCTTTAGCATTATAAACTTTCCTCTTCACACTGATTTTTCTGTATCCCAGATATTGTGATATGCTGTATATTTGTTTTCACTTATTTCAAAGAAGTTTTTGATTTCTAGCTAATTTTTTCCCCAAAAGTCATTCAGGAGCAAGTTGTTTAATTTCTATGTAATTGCTTGTTTATGGAGTTATTCTTGATATGATTTCTATTTTCATCCCACTGTGGCCTGAGAGTATTGTTGTTTTTTTTTTCTTTTCTTTCCCTTTCCCCCTTCCTTAGGGTGTGCAACAATTGGGAATGCTGAGCAAGGCTTTGCCTCTATATCCCTATGCACTTCTGTTGGAAGGTAAGATGTGGTGGCTCAGGCTGCTGATCCAGGTGAGCTGGTGCTCTGAGATCTAGAAATCTGCCTGGGCATGGAGTGGAGAGGGCTTTGTTGCACAATGATCTATATCCAGTAAGAGTAGGGCACCTCAGGCTGCTGAACCCAATGCATGGGTGCTCGGAATGTCTGGAGATCTGCTTTAGGGTGAAGCAAAGACAGCCCTAGTGTACCATGATCACAGGGGAACAGGCTGGGACACCCATCAGTGGCACATGCAGACTGGTTCCAGGTCACTAAATTGGCTCTAGTTGTCTCACTGCCTAGAAGACACTGCAGCTATAGCAGTTCTCCTCCCACCCCAGGCTTGTAATAGGGAAGAGCACAATTCCTGCCTCTAGTGCTAAGATGCTTTCCACAGTTAGGGCTATGGAGGTCCCTACCCTGCTCCAGAGCGGGTGCTCCAGTCCCTGTCCAGAGATTAAAATGCCTGCATGGCCATGCTGCCAGATTTCCACAGAATGGCTGACCATATGCACCTACCGTAAAAATAATTTTCTTCTCTCAGTCCTGGATTGGGAAAAATATCTGAAGCTTTACCCAGTGTTTTTCCCTCACAGAATGTTCAAGCCTCTTCCCAAGACAGCTCCAGGGTTTGGGGAAAATAAAGTGCTCTCCCTCAGCCTGGGCCCTTGGATCCCAAGTGGAAAGGTGAGTCACAGAGGGAGCTGCTCTGCCTCTTTCATGTACTAGGACTTTACTCATTTTCTTAGCCAGATGCCATCACAAGGGCTGTTTGCTGGCATTCTCATTTTTTGGATCAATGGTGTCCTTCACAATTCTGTGAAGGAAATTTCCATTTTCCTTCTTGATTTAAAGTTCACAGAGTTGGTCTTTATGTACTATCTTGCTATTTCCAAGTGATTGAGGCAGGCTAAAAGCCTCTAATCTACCATCTTGAAAAAAAACTGTCTTATCAAATTTTAAACTCATGTTCTGTGGCATTACATAACTCTTAGAAGATGAGATATTTTCCACATCACAAAAATTTCCTACTATCCATATTGGTTGCCAGAAACATTATAACCAAGCTTAAGAAAGTTACCCAAATAATTTCGAAAGCAAAAATATGAAAAGTCTTCAAATATTTGTACAGCAAAAATCATATTTATTATTGCATGTAGATGCTTTTTAATGCATTCGTTCTACTATGTGAGGCGTCTCCAAAATAACTGTGTTAAACTACTGAGTTTAATTGAGAATCCTCAAATAGCCTTGTATTTTTATTGCCATTTCCTGAACCCTAGGATGAACACAGCTTTTCCCTGAGTCTTTTCTTTGGAAACAGTCATTTTAAAGAACTCAGGTATAATCTTAAAAGACAGCTATTGGTTAGAAGAAAAAACATAGCTAATATGCATGTACACACATATACATACATTAAATAGTTATAACACAGTGTTTCAGGAAAAGTGGCAGAAACTTGAAAGATTTGACATACTGAAGACATTAACAAAAAAAGAAATGAGAAAAGTAGGCCCTGATGACCTCAAGTAAACCTATATGACTTATAGGGATAATAATTTTCATTGGATTGAATGGAAAAATACAATGGGCAATATTGAGATGTCTGCAGTCTCAATTTAGAGAAGCTCTGATATTTGTTGGTATAGATCATTGTGTCACAGGCAAGAAAAATATTCATTTAATGAGAATTTATCAGTCTAGGAATAGAGGCTGTGCTCCCAATGAAGGTTTATATATAGTACAATGGACTCATTCCACTTGAACCAGTAAAGTTAGGTCAGCAGAAGCTTTCTTTAGTTATCTCTGAAATTGATAAAGGAAAGCTAACTAAAGTTAAGGGCTTTTACTTATTGATTGCTTCTACTGCAGCATTCCCCCTGTATAAAGAAAATGATATTTGGGTTGGTTCCAACTCTTTGCTATTGTGAATAGTGCCGCAATAAACATACGTGTCCATGTGTCTTTATAGCAGCATGATTTATAGTCCTTTGGGTATATACCCAGTCATGGGATGGCTGGGTCAAATGGTATTTCTAGTTCTAGATCCCTGAGGAATCGCCACACTGACTTCCACAATGGTTGAACTAGTTTACAGTCCCACCAACAGTGTAAAAGTGTTCCTATTTCTCCACATCCTCTCTAGCACCTGTTGTTTCCTGACTTTTTAATGATGGCCATTCTAACTGGTGTGAGATGGTATCTCACTGTGGTTTTGATTTGCATTTGGAACCAACCCAAATGTCCAACAACGATAGACTGGATTAAGAAAATGTGGCACATATACACCATGGAATACTACGCAGCCATAAAAAGGGATGAGTTCATATCCTTTGTAGGGACATGGATGAAACTGGAAAACATCATTCTCAGTAAACTATCGCAAGGACAAAAAACCAAACACCGCATGTTCTCACTCATAGGTGGGAATTGAACAATGAGAACTCATGGACACAGGAAGGGGAACATCACACTCCGGGGACTGTTGTGGGGTGGGGGGAGGGGGGAGGGACAGCATTAGGAGATATACCTAATGCTAAATGACGAGTTAATGGGTGCAGGAAATCAACGTGGCACATGGATACATATGTAACAAACCTGCACATTGTGCACATGTACCCTAAAACCTAAAGTATAATAAAAAAAAAAAAAAGAAAATGATAAAGATTTTTTTTTTAATTTTGGCAAACCACTCATATCTGAACTGAAATGACAATCTTAGACCCAAACCAAAATTTTAGGTGTTTTTTCAGAATTTACTTGCCTTTAAAATATGAATTATTTCTTTATGTTCTACCACTGTGAATTATGGATGAAGTAACTTGACATGTTATAAAGATGTGATAGTCTGTCTGAAATATTTTGATTACATATTTTTCTGAAGTCTTTTTCTTCCTTTTTCTTTAAATTCAGTGTTCATTTCTCATCGTCTCCATGCTTGAAGACTATCCTCTGAATAATTAAGCTTCTCTGAGCATGACAAATGATATGGTTTGGCTGTGTCCCCACCCAAATCTCAACTTAAATCGTATCTCCCAGAATTCTGACGTGTTGTGGGAGGGACCAAGGGAGAGATAATTGAATCATGGGGGCTGGTCTTTCCCATGCTATTCTAGTGATAGTGAATAAGTCTCATGAGATCTGATGGATTTATCAGGGGTTTCCTCTTTTGCCTCTTCCTCATTTTTTCTTGCTGCTGCTATGTAAGAAGTGTCTTTTGCCTCCCACCATGATTCTGAGGCTTCCCTAACCACATGGAACTGTAAGTCCAATTAAATCTCCTTTTCTTCCCAGTCTCGAGTTGTCTTTATCAGCAGCATGAAAATGGACTAATACAGTAAGTTAGTACCAGTAGAGTGGGGCATTGTTGAGTAGATACCTGAAAATCTAGAAGCAACTTAGGAAAACTGGCTAACAGGCAGAGATTGGAACAGTTTGAAGAGCTCAAAAAAGACAGGAAAATGTGGGAAAGTTTGAAACTTTGCAGAGACTTGTTGAATGGCTTTGCCCAAAATTCTGTCATGATATGGACAATAAAATCCAGGCTGAGGTGGTCTCAGATGGAAATGAGGAACTTGTTGGGAACTGGAGCAAAGGTGACTCTTGTTATGTTTTAGCAGAAACTGGTGGCATTTTGCCCCTGCCCTAGAGATTTGCTCTTGAGAGAGATGATTTAGGATATCTGGTGGAAGAAATTTCTAAGCAGCAAAGCATTCAAGAGGTGACTTGGATGCTGTTAAAGGCATTCAGTTTTATAAAGGAAGCAAATCATAAAAGTTTGGAAAATTTGCAGCCTGACTATGCAATAGAAAAGAAAATCCCATTTTCTGGAGAGAAATTCAAGCTGGCTGCAGAAATTTGCATAAGTAGCAAGGACCCTAATGTTAATCTCCAAGACCATGTGGAAAATGTCTCAGGGCATATCAGAGAACTTCACAGCAGCCCCTCCCATCACATACCTGGAGGCCCAGGAGGAAAAAGTGGTTTTGGGGGCTGGGCTGGGCCCAGGGTCCCTGTGCTGTGTGCAGCCTAGGGACTTGGTGCCCTGTGTTCCAGCTGTGCCAGCTGTGGCTGAAAGGGGCAAATGTAGAGCTTGGGCTATGGCTTCAGAGGGTGGAAGCCCCAAGCCTTGGCATCTTCCATATGGTCTTGAGCCTGCAGGTGGACAGATGTCAAGAATTGAGGTTTGGGAACATCTACCTAGATTTCAGAAGATGTATGATAATGCCTGGATGCCCAGGCAAAAGTTTGCTGCAGGGGTGGGGTCCTCCTGGGGAACATCTGCTAGGGCAGTGCAGAAGGGAAATGTTGGGTGGGACCCTCCACACAGAGTCCCTATTGGGGCACTGCCTAGTGGAGCTGTGAGAAGAGGGCCATCGTCCTCTAGACCCCAAAATGGTAGATCTACTGACAGCTTGCACTTTGCACCTGGAAAAGCTGCAGATGCTCAATGCCAGCCCATGAAAGCAGCCAGGAGAGAGGCTGTACCCTGCAAAGCCACAGGGGCAGAGCTGCCCAAGACCATGGAAACCCACCTCTTGCATCAGCATGACCTGGATGTGAGACCAGAAGTTGAATGAGATCATTTTGGAGCTTTAAAATTTGACTGCCCCGTTGGATTTTGGACTTGCATGGGCCCTGTAACCCCTTTGTTTTGGCCAATTTCTCCCATTTGGAACTGCTGTATTTACCCAATATCTGTACCCTTACTGTATCTAGGAAGTAACTAGCTTGCTTTTGATTTTACGGGCTCCTAGACAGAAGAGACTTGCCTTGTCTCAAATAAGACTTTGGACTGTGGACTTTTGAGTTAATGCTGAAATGAGTTAAGACTTTGGGGGACCGTTGGGAAGGCATGATTGGTTTTAAAAATGCGAGGACATGAGATTTGGAGGAGCTAGGGGTAGAATGAAATGAACTTAGAGGAAAAGTTTTCAGATTTTACCATTGAATATGAACACTGAGATACATTTATTTTATTCATTTATATCTACTTTGTTGAGAGTTTTTATCACAGGAAGATGTTAAATTTTTTCAAATGCTTTTTCTGCATCTGTTCAGATGATCATAGGATTTTTATTCTTCACTTTGTTAATGTGGTGTATCATTTTTATTGATTTGCATATTTGAATAATTCTTCCATCTCAGAGATAAGTTCTATTTGATCATATTGTATAATCCTTTTAATGTGCTGTTGAATTTAGTTTGCTAATATTTTTTTGAGAATTTTTGCGTCTATATTCATCACAGGTATTGGTCAGTAATTTCCTTTCTTACTGTGTTCTAATCTGGCTTTAGTATCAGGGAATACTTTAAAAATGAATTTTGGAAGAATTTCCTTCTCTTTAATTTTTTGGAAGAGTTTGAGAAGGATTAGCATTTATTTTGCTTTAAATATTTGATAGAATTCACCAGTGAAGCCATATGGTCCTGTGGCTTTGGTCTATAAGAAAGAAAATGCCATATGGTCCTTTTCTTTCTTGGGATTTTTTTATTATTGATTCAATCTCATTACGAGTAATAAGTCTGTTCAAATTTTCTGTTTCTTCATTATTCAGTCTCTGTAGATTGTATGTTTCTAGGAATTTAACCATGTTTTTCTAGGTTATTCACTTTGCTGGAGTATAAACGTTCATAGTAGTCTTTTTGATCCTTTGTATTTGTATGGCATCAGTTGTAATGTCTCCTATTCGTTTATGATTTTATTTGCTTGCATTTTCTCTTTGTTTTTTCTTGGTTAATTTTGTTTATATTTTCCAAAAACCAACTCTGTTTTTATTGACTTTTTAATATTATTTTTCTATTCTCTTTTTCACTTAATTCTACTTTATATCTTTTGATTGGAGAAGTTTATTCATTTATATTTAAAGTAATTGTTGAAGGGTAAGGACTTACTACTGCCATTTTGTTCATTGTTTTCTGACTCTTTTATAGATCCTTTCTTCATTTTTTCTCTTATTGTCTGTCTTTGTGATTTAATAACAAAGCAGCTCCACTTTAAATTACTAGCTACTATTTATTATAACTGAATCTTCCTTAAAATGTAATGCGTTTGAAACTTTGATATCTATTAGCCAATTTCCCTGAATTCAATGTACTTTTTAGGAGAGGCAGCATGATAGAGAACACTGGATCTCAAAGTGTGGTTTCTAATCAGCAACATCAGCATCATCCAGGTATGACGAGTTAGAAATGCAAATTCTTGGTTTCTAGCCCAGACCTACTGAATCATAAGCTCTGAGGTCCGATTCAGAAATCTGTGTCTTAATAAGCCCTCTATGTGACTGTCATGCATGCTAAAATTTAAGAACCACCAGTTTAGTAAAGGAAGAAAAATTTCATTGAAAATACCTGAGTTTTAGTCACATTCCACACCCAGCTTTGTAAATTTGTGCAAATTATTTAATCTTCCATTTCTTTCTTTACAAAGTTAAGGATAATAATAACTATTGCATGGGTTTTCTATAAAGATTATATAATATTTGCTAGGAGTAGTGAGCACTTAATAAATGGGAGTTATTTTCATAGGATGGTTCATTCTGAAAGGTCTAGCTAACAGCCCTTCACAAATGCCTAATATGCCTTACTCACATCTCATAAGATACTTCACTGGCTAATATATTATGCCAAGTTGGGATTCAAAAATCATGGCTTTCTAATTTGGAAATGGTGTCCCTGATACAATTAGCTCTTTGCAACTAGAGAATCTGTTACAGTCTGTTTGTTAAGTACTAAGCAAATTCTCCTCCTTACAACATATCAATGATTAGCCTTGCTAGCTTTTGTGTATGGTGCAAATTAGGCACTTAAAGTGCATAAGCCGTTCTCAGGGAAATCCACAAAGTAGTAAGTGATAAATAAAATTGAACGCTCTCAATAAAGAATACCTGGGTTTTGTCAGCATGACCAGCAGGAAAAACTGCACAGAATACTTGCCTTCTAATTGGCCCCTCTGTTAGAAAACAAATCTCTTGCCTACTGTGCTATAATACTGACAGGAAAAAGGTAAAAAATATAATTGTTATGGAAAAGGCCACTTCCCTGGCAGGCTTACCAGGCTATTATATTTTTTAGGAGCTGAACTTTCCCCAGGGTATTAATTACCCAAAATGACCACCTGGAGGCTGGGCGGGGTGGTGGGGAGCACTTTGTTCAGGGTCTCAGGTTGCAGGGCTCTGTGATAAAAACACCCTCACCATCTGTGATAACCACCAGCAGCCAGCAGCCAGGTAATGAAATCAAATCATTCCCCTTGCACTTTAACCTGCCTGGGTAAGACAAAGGCTCAGCAAAGAGGATATGTCATTAAATTTAATTTAGACTTCTGGAGTTTAGACTTTTGTTTTATCAATAAAATAAATGTTTAAACCTACAGCCATTTGCAGGAGCAGACACGATGAAGCATTGACTTATTGCCTCTAGATAATGCTAGGTTCTTGCCAGTGCATACATTCCTAATAAAAGCAAGGCACATGAAAATGGCGACTGTTGTCTATTTAAAATATCTCTTCTGGTCTATGTGTCCAGTGATCTTACACATAGAAACTTAACTTTTTTGGATGTTTACAATTTTTTTTGAGTTTGTGAATAATATCATAATTATGTTGAGCCTGAATTATAGGTTTGCATTTGCTAAGCAGAAGACACTGTCTGCACTAAATGACTTTTTAAAGAGTTTCCTAATGAGCAGTAGTGTTCAATATGTTGGGAGCTGTGAGCACCACATGAATCAAAGTGCTAGCTATTAAAATAGGTCTTCTTAATTAAATGGAATTATATTATCTTTAAAGGAGCTATTTGACTTTATCAAACACATTACAATTTGACTTTATCAAACACATTACAAAGATATGGGGGAGGAGTCAGACTCATTACAGGTGGTAAACAAATGACTGGAGATGAAATTAATTAAAGTTTCCAATTTTCTCCCTCCTCTTCCTGCTCCTCTTCCCTCCATCTTCTGATTTAGTTGCTTTTAAACTGAGAGCATTATAGATGTCTCATCTTCATGCTCATCCTGGTTTTTGCTTAAGGTCTTAGTCTGCCTCTGGCATTTTTGATTTCACAAATAACCCAGGTCACTCCATTACCTTGAACTTGCACATCACCATTACACATAGAAGACTGTAAATATTTTAAACATGACTTCTTGGTAATTTGTAGTTTAATAACTATGAAAATTAGCCTTACACATATGTCAAGGAAAAGGCAAAAGAGGGAAAGACTAAATAAAAAAAGAACCAATAAGAAAGGCAAGTAAAATCTACATGCTATGTAGTCTATGATCACATAACTCCATGAAAAGTTTCCTTCCAAAACGTGTAACGTTTGTCACTACAATATTTGTTGAATATAAATGATGAATGACTGAATGACTTTAGGTCTTGTTAGACTACTTAGTTGCCTGCTGGTGCACCATAACTATGATTACAGGAAAAATGGCCATGCGTGATTATAAGGCATCCAAATAAGACCCATTATGTTGTGAGCTAGTGCTTTTCTGTATTACCATCTATCTACCAAGATGAGTTAAAATGGACATACAATCAGAGAGGTGAGGTTTATAAAACATTCTTAACTAAAATATTATTGAACAATGGAAGATGATAAAAATTAATAGCTATCATGTTATTTAAAAATTACTATGTTTTTTAAAATCAAGAAGAGTTTTATCTCAGTGTTCTGCATACTAACCAACTTACCATGCACATTAGATAAATCCTAAATAATAATTTGTTATAAATCTTCAAGAAATTATTTTTCTGCTCATAAGAAATATGTTTATTGTTAAAAACTTAGAAAATAGATAAAATAAAAAGTAAAAAATACTCAGAATTCCACACCTAAAAATAGCCTTTAACAGATTGGATATTTAGCTCATTCTTGCATAACATTTCCATATTTTTAAAATAATGGACATCACATTTCCTCTGGGGAGCCTTCCTATCCTGCTTATCCTGACTAGGCCAGCTTCCTCTCCCATGATATCCATATTTTCCCCACTTGCTTAACTCATCGTACTATAAAATCTATTTAAAGGTTTGTCCACCCCTCCCAATAAGATTTCTAAGTGAAATCTAAGAAATCATGTCTAATCCCTCTTTGTATCCCTAACACTAAACACCCTACATCTATAAAATTAAACCTAGGATTGTTAAAAGAACAATGTATAAGTTAGTTCAAATATAATTCTCTATCCAACCTTTTTCACTTAACATATATAAAAGTATTATCTTATGTCATTACATTTCTTCAGAACTCCCCCTGCTTTTCGTGAGGCACAGTATTCCATCACATGTCTATGCTATAATTTCTTTTTTTTTTCCCTGAAATATTTGAGAGTAATTTGCCAACATGATGCCCATCACTCCCAAATATCTTAGTATTTATTTCTCTCAAAAGGATATTTTCCAACATAATCATAATAAAAAATTTACAGATACATTACTACCCTCATTAGAGTATAGATATATATTGTAGATAAGACAAGTTCCACCATTTGTCTTAATAATGTCCTTTGTAAAAGCGAAAGGATGTCAGTCAGAAGCACACACTGAGTTCACTTATCATTCCCTCTTAGTCTTCAGTCTTCCCATAACATTCACGATCTTGATCTTGAAAGTTTTGAAGAATACAGACCAGTAATTTTGGAGAATGTTCTTCAGTTTATGTTTGCCTAATATTTCCTCACAATTAGATTTGGGTTATGTATTTCTGGCAGGAATATCACAGAAGTGATGCTGGGTTTTTTTTTTTTTTTGAGACGGAGTCTCATTCTGTTGCCAGGCTGGTGTGCAGTGGTGTGATTATATAAACATTCCCCAGCTTTTTTTGTGATTATAGAAAGCAATATGTTACTGCAAATAACACAGTACAGTAGAAAAGTTTAAAATACAAATCTTGACATTATAAAATTGGGGGGTGTTAAAAATGGAAGATATGTTAGATGATATTTTTGAATTAATGATACATTTTCTAACCATAATGAATGTGCCTAAGGATGAAAGTAAGAAATAAGAATGTTCTCATTCTGTGTGGTATGTGCTAAATTATTTAGAGGTGTGTGAAGATAGAGAGGGAGAGAGAGATCAAATGTAGCAAAAATTTAACAATTAGTAAATCTGAATGAATGAATGAGTGAAGGACCTGAATAGACATTCCTCCAAAGACATACAAATGATCCACAGGTATATGAAAACATGTTCAACATCACTAGCCATCAGAGAAATGCAAATAAAAACCACAATGAGAGATCACCTTACACTGCTAGAATGACTATTATCAAAAAGGCAAAAGATAACAAGTGTTGGAAAGGATATGGAGAAAAGGGAACTCTTGTGCACTGTTGATGGGGTTGTAAATGGGTGTAGATATATGGAAAGCAGTATGGAGATTCATCATAAAATAAAAAATTGAACTACCATATGATTCAGTAATCCCACTTCTGGGTATATATCCAAAGAAAATGAGATCAGTATGTCAAAGAGATATCTGTACTCCCATGTTCATTGCAGCATTATTCACAATAGCCAAGATAGAAAAACAACCTAAGTGTCTGTCGACAGATGAATGGATAAAGGAAATGTGGTATGTATATGTACAATATTATTCAGCTTTAAAAAAGGAAATCCTACCATTTTGACAACATGGATGAATCCCGAGGATATTATGCCAAATAAAACACGTGAGGCACAGAAAGATAAATACTGTATGTTCTCACTTATGTGTGGAATCTCAAAAAGTTAAATTCATAAAAGCGGATGATACACCAGTGTTTGTCAGGTGCTGGGGGCTGAGGAAAATAGGAAGATGTTAGTCAAAGAGTAAAAAGTTATAATTATATAGGATGGATAAGCTATGAAGATCAAATGTACAGCATGTGACTATAGATAATAATAGTATATCATATACTTGAAATTTGCTAAGAGAGTATATCTTAAGTGTTCTTACCATACACAAAACATGGTAACAGTATGAGGCGATGGATATGTTAATTAGCTCAATTGTGATAGTCATTTCACTATGTATGCATATATCAAATCATCAAGTTATACACTTTAAATGTATACAATTTGAATTTCTCAAGCATATCTCAATAAAGCTGGAGAAGAAAAATGATACTTGTATTGCAAGACCTTAAAAATCTAAAAGAGAGATATGTGTTTACAATTAGTAGGCAGAACACAGAAATATAGCAGAAGTAAAATCAATACATCTGAAAGCATCAAACTGGGAGATATGAATTTCAACAGGACATTAATTTGACTTCAGGGAAAATAATTTATGCATTTTATGTTTATTCTTCTTTATCTTAGATGTGTTCTAGGGCAAAGTCCTTTCACTCTGTTTTTCTTGCTTTTATCACACTAGGTATTTTTTATGAGCTTCATGTATGAATTGAGATTATGAAATAGTTGATTCCGTCTTCTGACTATTGTAGTCTAGCAACAGTGGGAACGAGAATGAAAAAGGAGTCAACTTTAGTTGCATGTTGAGTTTGCCTGTAGAGTATCCTTAAGGGGCAGCTGGCCAAGAAGCAGGGAGAACCTAGAACTCCAGGAACTAGTTGGTTGCCCTGATTTTGCTGCAGGAGAATGTCTTGCCTGAGGGTCTGGTTTATTCTGAATGCCTCTGAAGAGTATAATGTGTTCTCTTGAGGGGCAAAGGAGAGTTTTGTTTTAAATAAGGAAATACTCAGGATGAGGTAGAGTATGAAATGACTTCTGAGATTCAGTAGGGGGCATACTTAGACTTAACGGATTAATTCCACACACTGCCCCCCACCCCCACGTGCCCTCTCATTTCTTTCTTTCTTTCTTTCTTTCTTTCTTTCTTTCTTTCTTTCTTTCTTTCTTTTTCTTTCTTTCTTTCTTTCTTTCTTTCTTTCTTTCTTTCTTTCTTTCTCTTTATTTCTTTCTTTCTCTTTATTTCTCTCTTTCTTTCTCCTTCCTTCCTTCCTTCCTTCCTTCCTTCCTTCCTTCCTTCCTTCCTTCCTTCTCTCTCTCTCTTTCTTTCTTTCAGACAGGGTTTTGCCTTCTGGCCCAGGCTGGAGTGCAGTGGCACAATCACAGCTCACTGCAGTTTCGACTTCCTGTGCTTAGGTGATCCTCTCACCTCAGCCTCCTGAGTAGCTGGGACTACAGGCATGCGCCACGAGGCCCAGCTAATTTGTTTGTTTGTATGTTTGTTTTTTGAGACGGAGCCTTGCTCTGTCGCCCAGGCTGGAGTGCAGTGGCGCGATCTTGGCTCACTGCAACCTCCGCCTCCGCAAGCCAGGCTAATTTTTTTATTTTAATTTTAATTTTTTGTAGAGATGGGTTTTGCCATGTTGCCCAGCTTGGTCTTGAACTCCGGAGCTCCAGCGATTTGCTCTCTCAGCCTCCCAAAGTGCTGAGATTACAGCATGAATCATAATGCCCAGCCTCCCACAAAACTTTAAAGTTAACACTTTGCTTTTCTACATGGAAATTACCAAATCTTCTATAGCCTTCTTTTTCTTTATCCTCTCCTCCACTGTTCATTTTCTCTGTACAAACTGCTTTTAGAGACTAGTTACAGTACAGGCTAGAACACCTTCCTTGGTGTCTTCTAATCATAGATAATGGAGTGGTCATTGTAACCAAGGGCTGCGCTGACAGTCCTTTGAGGTTGAACACCCTAAATCCATAGACTTTGTGCCAAAAGTTCTCTCCATGTGGATGTTTTCAACATTTTATAGTTTATTTTTTTAATGAAAGATTCTCTTGGTTTTTCTTTACATGCCAAGGCCTTACCTGAAAACATGCATTTTAATTTGGTATGTTTAACTTTGAGAAATTATGATCCGAAGTGTTCTTAATATAGACCCTGGATTTCCTGAGATACACTAAATTACAAGTTTCTTCTCTGTTGTCTACATAAGTATGTGAAATCAAAGCATGTTCTTATTTATTTCATAACTTTTGAAATAAATAATAAATGTTTTCAGTCCTCTACAGGGTACCAGGTTCTATGTTAAACCGTTTATATGCATTTTTAAAAAATTGAATTCCCATTGTAATTCTATGTCATAGGTGTCATTATAATTCCCATTTTCCAGATGAGGAAACTGAGGCTTATAAATGTTTCATAATTTGTACAAGATCATACCAATAGGGCTGGCTACATAACTTGTGGGGCCACGTGCAAGATAAAAAATGTGGACCCCCTTGCCCAAAAAGCAAAACAAAAGCTTTTCCTTTTCTTTATCAGTGTCTTTCTCTCAAGTTGTCATAGTGTTTTTATTGGCTGTTGAATATTGCCCTGGCCTGGGCATAAGGATACTCAAGTGATACATGTATACTCTAACAGGTGCCCAGAACCTAGAGCCCTGCCCTGAAGCTTATTGCATTGGGCATAAAAGCCCAACCCGGCCTTAGCCTGCCCAAGCCTCTCCAGGGGCAGAAGATAGCAGTGGTCACAAGGCAGGGATAGGAGGGAAAACCTAGGTGAGATGTGGGTAGCAGAGGAAGAGGGATCAGGCAGCTGAGAATCAGTTCTAGGGAGGTGTGGAGATTGTGGGAGGTAGGACTACACCTGCACTGAGGCTCCAAGGCTTTGGTGCACATGCCATTGTCTTATCAGACTTCACTTAAGTCACAAATCCAAAAATAAGTTTATGATGAATTTCAAGACAGCAACTGTAAGACATTAAAACCCAAACACAGGATCCTCTTCTGACCTGTGCCTTCAGAGGAGTTCATTTAAAAAACTGAAGTTGATGAAATTACATAAAGCCATATACCATGAAGGTATATAGCACTTGAGTACTAACAACAGAGTTTGGAATCCATCACAGTTAGGTAGGATGCCAAAGCCTAGTATCCTAGAAATCATGGTAATTTAGCAGAGGAAATAGGAGTCATACATGTTCATTAGGTATCAAAAACTACTTAGTGAAAAGAAGGCTTTTACTAAGACAGGAAGAATCATTATATGGTCTAATGCTGGGTGGAAAGTCTAGCACCCACCTTTTAGGCAATCCATGCTATTTCAGGGTTTTACTCTTAGTAATCACTATGCTTTCAATCAAATGATTTTGCCTGCATATTATTATCTATATGAAAGCATGTAAAATGAGTCGTGTTAATGCATCATTTTTATTGCTTTAAAAAAAGGTTTCCTTTTTGGTGACCTGGAAACTTTCCTCCCTAGCTTGTTAATTAGGTTTTTCTGAAGCAGTGCTCAATCTTGACCATGTGATTCTTGGTCACAGACAGTGACCACCCTAAAGTATAATGGTCAACCTCCCCGAGAATTTGGAGAGGGGGGTGTCCTCTGTTTAGAGTGGAGGCTGACTCCCAGCTCCAGCTTACTTTGCTCTTATAATTTAATAACAAATTTCCCTATTATGCCTGTGTTCAAATTTCATCTGAAGAAAGAAAAGCAAATTCACCACCAGACATGCACGTTTCCCATTACCCTTAATAAAAGATATTGCACAGTGTGGAGTGACATTTTAAAAGAACAGACCTTTCAGCAGCCTGTCTCTATGCCATTGTGCATAACTAAAGCCTGCTAGGTCACAAAGGGAGATGCAGGGAAGTGGATTAATATGTAAGCCAACCTAGGCAACTTCAGATGATGAATTCTAAGGCATACTTTGTGAATTCATTTCATTTTGAGAGCAGTTGTGCCCAGAAATTAATTTGTATTCATAAAGCTTCCCCATTTTCTCTTTAGATAATGACAAGCTTTGTTCTTCTTGAAAAGTTTGTTTTTAACAATGTGGCGCATTAATTCTGTAAGATAAATATTTCTAACCAAAGCATGATATAGAAAATTACTGATAGAAAATAATATATCTTTGAAAAACATATAGAATGTCCCAGTTCTCACATGGTGCCTGCCTTAGAAATGCAATGGATGGAGTCTGTGTGTTTTGAGATTTTTAACGAAACTCATTAAAATTCATATACATAAAGCTTATTTTAACAAAATAGACATAAAAGCACTCTTAATTTCTGAACAAATCACTGCAGCTAAAAGCATTGGGATTTAATTGTTGCCCGGTCCCCAGCACACGGCAGTCTTCCACATCAGGAGACAGCCAGCATCACAGAGCTTAGGGGATTTGAGCTTTCCTCTGAGGACAGGGATCTGAGAGTCTGACATAGTTTTGAAGCTTCCATTGTGTATTGCTCCAATAAATATATTATAGTTCTTTCTAGAGAATGACAAAACATTATCTTAAAACTACAAGTTTTTCAGGCCACCATTACAGACAGTGGCTTTAACTATGATAAGTACATTTCAAGCTCCTATGTCTTAGATTCCACCTAATGGACTGTCAGGAAAAAGATGGAGCTTCATGGGTCAAGCATTTATCAGTTGTTGACTTCCTAACGGTAGCTCATCCCTTCTTAAGATTACTTCAGAGCGAGAGTGAAAAAAAAACAACAAAAAAAACCCTAAGCTCTGTGAACCGTGCATTTTCTTTTGAAAAATCTGAATAAAGATGCCTCCGATTAGTCAGGGAGGATAAAGGATGCATTTGATTACATGATGGGCATGCAAGCTTTGTTGATACAATCACTCAACTTTATCATTTTTTTCTATCCTACAGTGCCTGGTGTTATTAAGACAATATGTCTACAGATTTCAAAATAATCCATTGACTAGAAAAATTTGCATCACTATGGCTTCAGTAGACAAAGTATTCAAGACAGTGCTTGGAATAGTAGCTGTCATTTATCCTGCCTACAGGAAGAGGAAGATAAGTTTTAAATGACAGCTCTTAAAGATGGTAGCGGAGTCCCAGGAATGATGTTGAGAATCAGGCTGCATTTCTGAGAAAGCACTCAGAGCTCTTTGCTCTTGTATACTGCCAATGTGGAATCACTTCTAAATTTGCCTTAATCCAACTCCTAGGGAAAGGAAGTTTTACCTGCCACAATGCTCCACACAAAGAAAACCCAGTAAGTCTTGTCAAAGAAGTACTGGGTGGATGCAGGGCATTTCTCTTTTTGCCAGCTTCCTTGGCTCGAATCCCATGCAAACCATTTCCCTTCAGCACTGGAGAGAGGTGATTAACCATAGAATCCAATTAAAAAAAAAGAACTAAAAATCCCTAATTCTTCTTTTGAATGATAAGAGATTTGGACAGAACGTTTAACTGAAAAACAATTATCTCAAAAAATTTAAATCCTAGTTGCTTCATGAGCACTCTAGCACTGGGCCGAACCTCCTTTCTGTACTGTTGAACTGGCCTTCTCTTCCCTGCCTCACTCTTCCTGAGGTATAGTCCTTCCTCTCGCTTCTCTGGTTATTAGCACATGTAATCTAGGAGTGGTTGAATCATACTTATTTTATTCTAATTGTTATCCAACTTTTCCATTATTCCCATGCATTTCTTTGAGAATCAAAAAAGTTTATTTTAAAAATAAATGGAAAGGATGATCAAAATTAGAAGATACATAAAGTAAGTGTTGGAAGCTTTCTTTCTTGTGCCAGAAGTGCATACCTCACAATGTATCTTTTCAGAAACGTGTTAGTAAGTACTTTCTATAGCTGCATGTATTATAGTATCATTCAATTTTATTTATGCATGGTCAGTTCCTTTCTTTCTTTTTTTTTTTTTTTTTGAGACGGAGTTGCGCTCTGTTGCCCAGGCTGGAGTGCAGTGGTATGATCTTGGCTCACTGAAACCTCTGTCTCTCAGGCTCAAGCAATTCTCCTACCTCAGCCTCCCTAGTAGCTGGGACTACAGGCATCCGCCACCACATCTGGCTGGTTTTTGTATTTCTAGTAGAGACAAGGTTTTACCATGTTGGCCAGGCTTGTCTCGAACTCTTGACTTCAGGTGATCCACCCGCCTCAGCTTCCCAAAGTGCTGGGATTACAGATGTGAGCCACTACACCTGGCTATGCATTGTCAAGTTTCTAATTAATATTACCTCAACCATGGTGGAGCTGGTTGGCGTGAGGAAGTATATCCAACAAAAATGGTGCAAGCCTCAATGTACATGAACAATAGTGTTGATATTAATGATGATGATGCCACCCAAGTTAAGAACAAATGACCTATTCATATAGCTCACTTTTTAAGTTCCTATTTACATTCTGAAGCAGAATGAGAAAAAACTCTGATTTAATTTTCCTAATATCAAAGGAAAAGATAGTTCTATGGCAAAAAGTACTGCTCCAATTTTGCAATCTTCTGTTAAAAATTAACAGAAAAATAAATATTTCTGATGATTTGTAGGTTTTATGGAGGATAGACTTTATTCTCTTAAGAAAAATTTCCCAGAAAAACTGAGTAAGCTCTATCTAATGTTAGTGTATCTATAATCTTAAAATGAGGAAATAGAAAACATTCTGAATAAATTTAAAATGGTTAGTTGGTGTATGCAACTTTACTTACTAAAGCTACTTGAACTAAGTAGCATGTATGTTTTTTACTCTCATTTTTAAGTTAATTTGTCTAGGAAACAAGTGATTATGAACTACACAATAAGGAGGCTAAAGTTGCACTGAATTTTTTATTAGACTATTTTCTAGAGCAGCTTTATGTCCTCAGCAAAATTGGGCAGAATGTATAGAGATTTCCATTATACCCCCTGCCCTGGAACATGCATAGCCTCTCCTAGATCAACATTCCCAGAGTAATATATTTGTTATAATTGATGAACCTATGTTGACACATCATCACCAACCAGAGTCTATAGTTTACATTAGTGTTCACTCTTGGTGTTATACAGTCTATTGGTTTGGACAAATGTCTAATGACACAAATCCACTATTTTAGAATCATAGAGAGTTGTTTTACTGCCCTAAAAGTCCTCTATGTTCTGCCTATTTATCGTTCTCTCCCCCAACCCTTGACAACCACTAATCTTTTCATTGTCTCCAAAGCATTACCTTTCAAGAATATCAGATAGTTGGATCACACAGTATGTAGCCTTTTTCAAATTGGCCTTGTTCACTTAGTAATATATATTTAAGTTTCCTCCCTGTCTTTTCATGGCTTGATAGGTCATTTCTTTTTAGTGCTGAATAATATTCCATTGTCTGGATGTACCAAGTTTATCCATTCGCCTACTGAAGGATATCTTGGTTGCCTTTTAAGTTTGGGCAATTATAAATAAAGCTGTCATAAATATCATGTGCAAGTTTTTGTGTGGACATCAGTTTTCAACTTCTTTCAGTAAATACTAAGGAGTGTGATTACTGCATCATATGATAAGAGTATGTTTAGTTTTGTAAGAAGCTGCCAAACTATCTTTTGAGGCAGCTATAACACTTTGCATTCCTACCAGTAAAGAATGAGAGTCCCTGTTGTTCCACATCCTTAGCAATATTTGTTTGTATTAGCGTTCTGGATTATGGCTATTCTAATAGGTATATAATGATATCTCATTGCTGTTTTTATTTGCATTTCCCAGATGACATATAATGTAAAGCATCTCTTGATATGCTTATTTGCCATCTGTATATCTTCTTAAGTGAGGTGCCTGTTAAGGTCTTTAGCTTATTTTTAAATTGAGTTGTTTGTTTTCTTATTGTTGAGTTTTAAGAGTTCTTTGTATATTTTGAATAATGCTTCTTTATCAGTTATGTCTTTTTCAAATATTTTCTTCCAGTTTGCCTCTTTATTCTTTTTACCATGTCTTTTATACAGCAGAAAATCTTAATTTTAATAAAGCTCAGTCTCTTAAACCTTTGTCTCACGGATTATGTCTTCAGTGTTACTCTAAGAATAATTGTCATCACCAATCCCAAAGTCATTTAGATTTTCTTCTGTGTTATCTTCTAGGAGTTTAATAGCTTTTCATTTTACATTTAGTTCTGTGATCCTTTTGAGTTAATTTTTGTAAAGGTTGTAGTAAGGTCTGCATCTAGAATCATATATTTGCATGTAAATGTTCAGTTGTTCCAGCACCATTTGTTGAAAATGCT
Source organism: Nomascus leucogenys (assembly GCF_006542625.1). Taxonomy (NCBI): domain Eukaryota; kingdom Metazoa; phylum Chordata; class Mammalia; order Primates; family Hylobatidae; genus Nomascus; species Nomascus leucogenys. The sequence goes on along the minus strand of NC_044397.1, from coordinate 24,491,661 downwards.
ATCTTCTCTTCATTGTATGGCCTTTACTCTGTCAAAGACCTGTTGACTATATTTACAACAGACTATTTCTGAGTTCTTTATTCTGTTCCATTGATCTTTTTGTCTGTTCTTTCATCAGTACTACACTGTTTTAATGGTTGTAGCTTTGTAGTACGTCTTGAAGTTGGAGAATGTCAATCTGCCAACTTTGTTCTTCTCTTTCAATATTGTGTTGGCTATTCTGGATCTTTTGCCTCTGTCTATAAACTTTAGAATCAGTTTGTTGATATCCACAAAATAACTTGCTGGGATTTTGATTGGGATGTATTGATTCTATAGATCAACTTAGGAAGAACTGACATCTTGACAATATAGAGTCTTTCTATACATGATCCATAAATGGAATATCTCTCCATTTATTTAGTAGTTCTTTGGGTTCTTTCATCAATGTTTTGTGGTTTTTCTCATATAGATCATATTCATATTTCGTTAGATTTCTACTTAAGTTTTCATGTTTTGGGGATGCTAATGTAAATGATTTTTTATTTCACATTTTGCTTGTTCATTACTGGCATAAAGGAAAGTGATTGGGTTTTACACACTAGTCTTGCATTCTGCAAAGTTGCTATAATCTCTTATTAGTTTCAAAGTATTTTTTGTCAACTCTTTCATATTTCCTACATAGACAGTCATGTCATTTGTGAACAAACACAGTTTAATTTCCTCCTTTATAATCTATTTACCTTTTGTTTTCTTTTTTGTCTTAGCGTATTAGCTAGACTTCCAATACAATGTTGAAAAGGAGTGGTGAGATGATACATGCTTGCCTTATTCCTGATCTTAGTGCTAAAGCTTTGAGTTTTTCACGCTTAAGCATGGTGTTAGCTGTAGGTTTTTTGTAGATATTCCTTTAACAAGTTGAAGAATTTCTCCTCTACTCCTAATTTACTGGGAGTTTTTGTCATGAATGGGTGTTCGTTTTTGTCAAATGTTTTTCTGCATCCTTTGATAGGGTCATGTGATATTTTTTCTGTACTCTGTTGATGTAAAGAATTACATTAATTGATTTTCAAATGTTGAACAAGTCTTACATACCTGGAATAAATTCTACTTAGTTGTGGTATGTAATTCTTTTGATATGTCTTTGGATTTGATTTGCTAGTCATTTTATTTTCTTGTAATGTCTTTGTCAAGCTTTGGTAGTAGGGTAATGCCTGCCTGATAGAATGGGTTATAGAGTATTCCTTCAGCTTATAATTTCTGGAAAATATAGTAGAAAATTGGTATCATTTATTTCTTAGGTTTTGTTAGAATTATCAGAAAACTCATCTGGGCCTGGTACTTTCTGTTTTGGAAGGCTATTAGTGATTGATTCAATTTATTTAACAAATATAGGCCTATTCAGAGTGTCTATTGCTTTTTGTGTGAGTTTTGGCAGATTGTGTCTGTCAAGGAATTGATTCCATTTAATTAATTTTTTAATGCAACAGATAAAGAAAAAAGTCCTAGACATTTTTCTATCTTACGGTTTCAGAAACAGTTTGACTATCATTCCTGAAGTGCCAGAGTTTGAGCAAACATCACGTAAGTGGTAAGTTCTCAAAGAAGTGGAGATCATTTTCTCTTTATACTCACTATAATGACCTGTCTTTAATGCTGGACCATCTTACTAGGGTGGAAAAATGTTAAACTGATTTATTGTTATGCCAGCAGAAAACTGCCCTTTTAATTCATAGTAAAACATTTTTCTGTGTCCCAATAACTGACTGAAGGCAGGGATTCAGTGAATGAAGGGAAGAAAATATGCACACAGTAAGATAACAACAAGGCTCTAAAACGTAGTAGTACACAAATTTGCCAAGTATATGGGACACTTTATAAGGGATGCTACATGACCATAACTGATAAGGAAGATAATAAGAGTCAGTAGTTATGAGTCACTCTGGGAAAGGTTGGCAGACACAGAGCTTGTTCACCATCTACCTGCCCCAGGAAAAGCAGACCAACCCAGCATTTTTTGGTCCAGTCCCATTCTACTCCTGTGTGTAAACCCAGTTAATCGCTAAGAGGTCAACCACTTTAGTTTGTATTTTTTAATAAAAGGCCTATTTTTCTTCCCTATATCATTCTCCTTAAGGATTAAACCTGACATTTCAAGATGCCAAAAGGTTGTTATCCTAATGCGTTGATGCACCCTTTTGCCAAGTTGCCTGGGTTAATGCTCATAATAAAGGCCAATGTTTCAATCATTGCAACAGGAGCAAAGAGAACTGTTTAGCCAGGTATTTTCTGAACTGAAATGTTCAAATATATTGGATTTCTCAATTCCCAATCTAGGGCATCAAATCAAGTGCGTTCTCTAGAGAAGAACAAACTGACAGCTCCCTCTCATCCAGCTCAGAACAAAATATCACATTATTCAATAGAGTAAAAGAAAACTTTAATGATTTTTTCATGAGGAGTGTGAGAACAGGCTAATAATTTAGCTAGATTTGTCAGTAAATCTGGACAAAGCTTATACTGCAAATGTTTTCTTTCTTAATATTAAATCAAAAGTCTAGAAGAAAGAATATGAATATTATAAGCATGTAATATGTATTACATTTTTATAAAGAGATGTTATGAATAAATGTATGCTATGTCTCTGACTCAGATCATATTTCTGTATTCCCTCATTCTATATTAGATGCCCTCCCATAATTAATCTCTGTATATGTCTGTCAAAGAACATTGTAATCAGTATTTACTATTTCTTTTGGTAGAACACAAATTCTTGGAACATAGATATTTCAGTTGTTTCTCTTTGTGAACCCAGCCCGTGGAACAGTGTCTTGTATAAAGTGATAATTATAAAATAGATACATACATGAATGTGAAAACAATGGATCAAAAGTGTGATGGTTTTGTAATATCATTCCTGATTTCAGTTTCATCCAGTTACTAAGAATTTGGCCTCCTTAATCAAACAGCATGTAAACCTGAAACATTCTTTAACTCTCAACCCTGGGTGATTTACTGGTCCTCTTTAAGTGTTAGTTTCTTGATATGCAGTGTGAGAGCAATTATAATGCCTACAAGGTTTTCATGAGGATCAAATGAGGGGACTCATCCAGTGTTTTCAGAAGACTGTGTGACTCGTAACAAGTGCTCAGTAAATGTTATAAACACATGTTTTTTCAAAATTAAAAGTCAATTATCACACTGCTTAGAAATCATGGCTTGGCCCTTATATGAGAATATAAAATAATTAGAATATGAATGAGCTTTGGAGTTAAGATACCTGGCTTTGAATTCCACTTTTTAGCAGGCAGAAGGGGTCTTAGGCTTCTCTAAGTATTTCACAGAATAAGGATATTCAAATTAATTCATGTTTGTTGTGAGAATTAAATGGAATAATACTTCCAAAGTTCCTAAAGAAGTGTAGTAACACAATATATGATTCACTTTCCATTTAGTTGACTCAATAAGTAGATAAAGTTATCTTTGCAATGCAGAAATTTTATATCAGTCACCCCAAAGAAATTCAGAAAAAGTAGATTTGATGACCATGGATAATAAAAAATTTCCATTGATATGTAGTAATGCTGAGAGTAATGATTAAAACTTGACATTGTTAAAGGTCAGAACTATTCTCCCCACTTGTTCAGGTGGTTTGGTCTTTCTGGAAAAGTCTTTGAATGGGATAGAAAGGTCACTTTTGTGTCAATGTAGTAAGCCTTGGGGCATCAGGATTGTGATAACTACCTTTCAAAGTGTCTCTCTCAGTGAGAGACACACTAGCAAAAAATCCATGCAAAATTGTTCATCAATGACTGGCCAATTTTTGTTTTGTCTCCTAGCGCTGCAGAAATGAGAGAATGCACAATGTGCCAAATGTACTAACATGCTAAAAGCAGGTAAAAGCTTATAGTGTTATAGCTCAGTCTAGTTTTCTTCCTGCAAAATACATTTAAAATTAATGTATGAATCAATTCCCTAGATAAAAATAGACTTGTTGAGAGCCTGTGTATGGGGTGCTTTATCATTCCTCAAATTGTATACATAGAGGACAGACAGACAAAGAAATAGAGATCTGGAAATTTTCTTTTTTTCTTTTTCTTTTTTTTTTTTTTTTTTTTGAGACGGAGTCTCGCTCTGTCGCCCAGGCGGGAGTGCAGTGGTGCGATCTCGGCTCACTGCAAGCTCCGCCTTCCAGGTTCACGCCATTCTCCTGCCTCAGCCTCCCGAGTAGCTGGGACTACAGGCGCCTGCCACCATACCTGGCTAATTTTCTTTTGTTTTGTTTTGTTTTTTTGTTTTTGTTTTTGTTTTTGTTTGTATTTTTAGTAGAAACAGGGTTTCACCGTGTTAGCCAGGATGGTCTCGATCTCCTGATCTCACTATCCGCCTACCTTGGCCTCCCAAAGTGCTGGGATTACAGGCGTGAGCCACTGCGCCCGGCCAAGATCTGGAAATTTTCAATTAATTTGATTATTGTAGATCATAAATACTTCTTTTTCTGTATAGGTATATCTCTGCTGTGTTAGAATTTGATGCTTGCAATAATAGATAATAGTTTAATTGTATACTTTCTGTTTCATCTTGACTCAGAATTGGGAACACATTTAATGAAAAAAATCATTCAGACTTCAGCACTATACCTCAGCAAGTAATTTGAGTAAAAACTGAATACTGAAGGTGTTTATTTCACCTTGATTATTCTTTATTACATTGCATCACTGTTTTGTACTGATTAAAATGCTAACTTTCTATGGTAATAAAAGATTATATTAAATTTTTTGATTTTCCCAAATTGGCAAGATTGAAATATTTACAAGAAGTTCTACTTGCCTGTGTACTAAGTAATGGAATATAAGATTTCAAAATTAAGATGACCAAAAGCAATCTGGGGCCATAAACTCTTCTGGTGTTTTTTTGTTTTCCTTGAGACAGTTGTAAAGCTTGCCTAGAAACTTTTAAGATACCTCTATATAAATACTGAAATAAGGGGATGGAAGTGGAATCTTCAGCTGTACATAGAGCACTCCAAGCCTAATTCTCCACCTTCACTCAGGTTTACTACCCTGACCCTTATTTGTGCTAATAGTTTTCAAAAAGACATTGTATATTTGTAAGCATATTCATTAAATTGATGCATTTGAAAGGAACAAATATTAATTCTAAATATCTGTTTTTTGTAGTGATTTTAATGGGAACACATCTTAGCCACAGCACTCATTTACATCATTTTATACTCTCATGTTAAATCCCTATAATGTAATGTCACTGTATATCCTCCCAAGAGGCATTTAGGGACATATAGCTAGTTCATGATGGAACTACATACTCATATGATCAAACAGAGATGTTAAGGATTCATATGAACTGAGAAATGAGGGTTTCACATATGAAAGGAAATTTACCCATGTGCTTGCAGTTCTGCAGGCTACTTAAAAGTCCTGTGCAAAAGCCTTTTAAATATAACTCTTGATTCCCATTGCATCTTTGCATTTCATCATATCCTGAAATATACTGCTACCTAAAGTCTAGTGTTAGGAACATGCACTATGATGAGATGTTTGAAAAATAACATAATTAAAATATAAATCCAGTATGTATGTCTTTATCAACTTTAAATCTCTCCAAATTTACCTGGATGTAATAGCAACATAAAAGTTACAGATGCCTAAGGACGTAACTAGCAGAAGGTAATGTAGAACCAAAACTATCACTCCACCACTTAGAGTAACAATTGCAGACATCCACAGGGAAGACACCTGATAGTGAGCTTCACAAAAGCTAAGGACTAATGTTACCTCCCAGATAATTGGTACCTGATGGGAGGCACCTGCACCAATGAAGAATTTTGTATGCTAGTGAAACTTTTATATTTTCCCTTTTTATTCTTACTAACTTGTTTGAAAAACAGCTGGTATGGATATTTTTTTTCCTGAGGTAGGTCCAAGTGGTTTGAAAGAAACTATCTCTAATTAGGCCAGAACAATTCATGTAGAAATAATATAAAATGAATTCCTTTAAAATGTTTAATTATGAAGTATTGTAAATATACATAAAACTGTATAGGACATATCCATGTGCCAATAATCCATATTTACCTGATGTTTCTTTATATCTAATTTTTAAAAAGTGAAACATTCAGATATAAATAACTCACTCCTCCTGATTTTCCCCTCCCTCCCTTTGTTTCTTACCAGAGGTTGTCACTGTCCCATAGCTGGTAGGACACATCATCAGGTATATCTCTATACTTTTTAAAACATAGGCATGAGATCATAAATAATACAAAAAATTATTTTGGATGCTTTCCTATTTTATAAATATGGTATATGATACAAATCCTTTCACAACCTGCTAATTTCACTGAACTTTTTTTTACGATTTATCTATTTTAATGCATGTAAATTAGTTCATTCACTTTAATTTATGTATAGTATTCGATTATATGAAAAAAACTTGATTTCTTTATTGATGGTCATTATCAATGATTTTTACAAAATGATAAATGCATTCTTTTGCACATGTAAGAAATAGTGAAGTTTATATAGAACTGGAATTGCCAGATCAAAGGGTATATGCTTTTGCAAATTTAATGAATATAGCCAATTGCTCTCCAGAGTTATTTTACCAAATCATACTCCCAGTTACAGTGAACAAGAACTCTTGCTAATTCATATACTAAGCAACACCTTTTAACTTTTGTCAAAGTGATTTATATTTCATGGAAACTAGTAATAATAATAATCTTTTAATTTAAATTTTTATTAAAGTGAAATACCTACACACACTTGACTAAAACAAGAAAAAAAGTCAGACTTCAAGTTTGCAACTTTCTTTTAAAATCCATTGGATGCAGGACAAACAATTGGCTGAAAATATAAAGAGAGACTGTGCCTACAGGGAGAGTGAAGATGTGAGCTCTCACTTGAGCTGGGCACAAATGGGACACCAAAATCCAGCTTTCAGCAAAAAAACCATGTGACATATGAGAAGGCAGGAAGTAACACAATAAGATGAGCAAGGATTAATTAGAATAAAACTCAGATATGACACAGATGTTGAAAGTATTTGACAAGGAATTTAAAGGAACTGTGATTCATATATTAAGGATGCTAATGGAAAAATGTGGACAACATGCAAGATCATATGGGTAATCTCAGCAAAGAGGTAGAAACTATAAAAATGAGTCAAATTGAAATACTAGTAATGAAAAATATGAGAATGAAATGAAGAATTCCTTCAAAAGCCTCATTATAGGTTCAGCCTGGAGGGAAGAAGCATCAGTGAATTTGAAGCAGGGACAACAGGGGTGGGGCCAAGATGATCAGCTAGAAGCAGCAGTGATAGGAGGCTCCCATCCAAAAGAACCGAAACAGTGGACGAATCCTGCACTGGCAACCGAGGTATCCAGGTTTCTGTTATCAGGACTGACTAGGCGGCTGGCATGACCCATGGAGAAGGAAGAGCAGTGTGGTATGACAGCCCACCTGAGAGCCACATGGGGCAGGGGAGCCCCCATCCCCCAGCCAAGGGAGGTGGTGAGTGAGCATGCTACCCAGCCTGGGAAACCGTGCTTTTTCCATGGAACTGTGCAACCCACGGATTGGAAGATCCCACTCATGAGCCCACACCACTGGGGACTGGGGTCCAAACCACAGCCACACAGATTCTCAACAGCCACTCAGCTAGAATCTGCTTAAGCTGATGTCTAAGCCATCTGAACTCCTTGGGGGAGAGGCGGCAGCCAACACTGGGACTGTTAGCTGCCTAACACACTAAGATCCCAGAGCATACCATATTTTTCTACCTGGGACAGTGACTATACTGGATTTGATATGTAGAAAATTTTAGTTTATCATTATTTACTAGCTTCTGGAGTTTGGCCTACTTTAAAAGGCTATTGTGATGCAAATATTTTATAAATAAAATATCCCATGTTTCCTTTTACTACTTTTATGGCTTCAAACTTTACATTTAAATCTATGCTCCATCTGGATTTTCTTGTGATTTTAGAAGTGAAGTATTACTTATATTTTTCCTACACTTTTTTATGGCCATTTTTGTTTATTTATGTTCTGTTTGACTTTTGGAATCTGCTTATCAAATTTAAAAAAATACTTTTTTTGACAAATGTATAATTTATAAATTCACTTACGGATAAATGGCATCTTTAGGAGACTACTTAGTCACGAAGGCATTATTGTTTTTCATTCAGTTATTTGTTTGTATTTCTCACTAGCTTTTCTGATTTTTCTTTGCAGAGATCTTTTACAGTTCCTGTTACCTCACGTACTGTATCAAAGTTGTTATTGTAAATGTTGTTTTCTTTCATTATAACTTGTAAGAGATTTTTATTTGCATATACAAAGCCTGGTGATTCTTGATATTGTTATTTTTATTTTGAGCCCAGCCACTTTACTGAATTGTCTTTTTGTTTCTAGCAGTTTAAAATTTTCTCACTTTCCCTTTAGCTAGCCTCTGAAAACAGAACATAGAAGAGGCATTCAGACTATGTGGTCAGTAAAAGCTTCAGGTAGGAGTTGATCCCTTAGCTGAGTCCCCAGGTTCAAGTCTGTTTTAGTCCATATTTGTCCATAGGTATTTCTAAAAGGAATACCTAAGGCTGAGTAATTTATAATGAGGTTTATTTGACTCATGGTTCTGCAAGCTGTACAAGAAGTGTGGTGCCAGTGTCTGCTTCTGGTGAGGGCTTCAGGTTGCTTCCACACATGGAGGAAGACGAAGGAGAGCTGATACTGGGGCTGGCCTGAGGGAGGTTCCAGGCTCTTTTTACAACTAGCTCTCATGGGAACTAACAGAATTCACTCAATCCTGCCCACTCACAGGGAGAGCATTAATCTATTCATGAAGGATCTGTCCCTATGACCCAAACACCCCCAACTAGGCCCCACCTCCAACCATTGGGGATTAAATTTCAGCAAGAGCTTTGGACACTCAAATATCCAAACTATAACAAATTTGGATCTGATAATTTTAGGTAAAACTGAGAGGAATATGAGAAGACTGTTCTAGCTTAAGGAAGGAAGATATGATAATGGTTAGAAGGAACAAAGCATGTGGTTGACTTGAGAACTTAAACATCGTTCAGTATCACATGGCACTAGGCTATGAAATGGGGAGCTGTGAGGCATGAAGGATAAGAAAGGCTGAGTTCACTTAGGGCCTTTTAAAGAAAGAGACCAGGATTTATTCTAAAAACAATGGAAGCAACTGCAGGATTTTAGAAGAGCAACTTGCTGACACAGAGAATGTATCCTTGTGGTTAAAGCATCTGGTATAGCATGTTGTAATAATATGGGAGATAAACTTTGTTACATGAATAAGGAGGAATGCATGGGTTGAACACATACAAACAGGGTAAAATCTGCAAAATTTGGTGACTGACTGCCAGAAAAAAGAGAGGAAAGTGAGAGGTTAAAAATTCTTGCTGAGCAGTGGGTGAGGGAAGAGATTTGTGAGAGGAAGGAGATGAGTTCAATTACAGTGAGTTTGCATTTGAGAAGCCTATGGAATACATGCATATTAATTTACTTAATATATCTATGTATTAGGTCAATGCAGTTCATTTATTTATTCAACAAATATTGATTAAATATTCTCTCCATGTCAGATACATTCTTCATGGACATACATTAGGATCTGCTTCCTGCCCTGCTGTAGCAATTGACAAAAGAGAGTGAATGTATATAAGTACTTGATACATTTTGTATCTACAAAAAGCAAGGTGACTATTATAGGATGAATTGTATTCCCTTCAAATTCATATATTAAATTTCCAGTCCATAGTACCTCAGTGTATTTGGAGATAAAGTCTTAAAGAGTGATTAAGCTAAATGAAGCCATCAGGATGGGGCCCTAACCCAATGTAACTGATGTCCTTATAAGAAAAGGAAGAGACACCAGGGATATACATGCACAGAGAATGCACAGAAGAAAGACTGTGGGGAGAGGCAGCAAGAGGATAGCTATCTGTAAGACAAGGATAAAGGCCTTAGAGAAATCAACCTTTCTGGCACCTTGATCTTGGACTTCCCCTTTAGAACTGCGAGAAATAAACCTGTTATTGAAGCCAGTCTGTGGTGTTTTATTATGGCAGGCTGCTGTGATTTGCGTATGGTTTGTTTGTCCCCACCAAATCTCATCTTGAAATTTAATTCCCAGTGTGGTGGTGCTAGGGGGTGGGGCCTAGTGAGAGGTGTTTTGGTCAGGAGGGTGGATCTCTTATGAATAGATTGAGGCCCTTGCTAGGGGTTGAGTCTCACTCTGTTAGTTTCTCACTCTGTTAGTTTCTGAGCAAGCGAGTTGTTAAAGCCTGGCAGCCCTCCTCTGTGCTCTCTTGCCATGTGATCTCTGCACACCTTGGCTTGCCTTTGATGTCTGCCACTAGTGGAAGCGGCCTGAGACCCTCACCAGAAGATAACCAGATGCCAGTATCGTGCTTCTTGTACACCTTGCAGAACCATGAGCCAAATAAGGCTATTTTCTTTATAAATTACTCAGCCTCAGGTATTCCTTTATAGCAACAGAAAATGGACTAAGACACAGCCCTAGCAAACGAATACAGTGCCTAATAATTAAAATGTGCATTTACATCCATACAGAGCAAACAGATTAACAATAAAGAGAGATGAAGAACCAGCCAAGAAAGATGCATGCAAATTACTTTTCTTAAACATTTTTCAGAAAGTAATTAAATATGTAAGTTCAATACTAGATTGGACTGTATTCTTTCAGCAAAGGGTATAATTTATTAATATAACTTTTGCAAGTTTTAATCACTTTATTATCTTTGCCATTTTCTTTGGTGACAAATGAAATTTGTATTATTCTTTAGAGTCTCAAAATAATTCAAATTCAGGGATAAAGTATGGAAAATAAAATATTTCTTATTCTGTGACATGGAGTAATTAAGTGATATGCTTAAGCGTGTTGACCTTTCGTTTATACTCCATTATTTTGCAGCTTTATTCTTAATGTATTATACAGAGCCAATGTTCCCAGAAGGGTAAATAACAAGAGTTTAGAACATTATATATATATAGAGTTAGTAAATGCTAGTTCTTCAGCCTTTAACAAATTATTACTGGGAAATAAATTCATACTTAAATGTGTTTGGAACAGTTTGTGATATCAATATGAAAACATAGCTCTGAAGAGAAAATAATTTTTTTGCAGCTATGATTTGATTAGATCTTTTGAACTGAAAATACTGGATCAATCATGGCCAAGAAGTCAAGAGGCTGGCCTCCGTAGGTCACTTAAATTCAAAGTATTTTTTCCTAATCACTGCCTTTCTTCTAGAGTGTATGCAAATTGGACAACAGTGTCCATTTTAAAGTGTTTCCAGAGGCCAAGAGTTAAGAAATGTATTTTCCTACTGGTGAATTTGCTTTTTAAGAATCATCAGTTAGATTATGTTTTAGTAGCAACTGATTTCCCCTTTAAACTCTTGAAAAATATAATAATGGCTCAGTTGCAGATATGGGACAGTTTTTCCTCATCCCAGGCCTCTGGTTTGTGTAATGTGTTAGTTTGGAAGCCAACTTGTACTGGCTTAAATAATAAAAAGAATTTGCTAGTGCACATGCTGAAATGTCCAGAGTGTTGGCAGACTGCAGGCACTAATTAATGGGGTTTCTATTTCATCTTTCAGAGATTTTTTTGGTGTTTCCTCTTAAGCTTGTTGACCATATTCCCTCAAGGGCTCAAAAGTGCTACAGCAGGTCCTCATCTCACTGAGAGAATTTTGACCAAATAGGACCCAACCTTAGATCCTGGAGTGGGGAATGTTCCTAGTAGTAGCCCAAGGGGAGGAGATACTGTAAAGGCTCTTCTATCTTTAGATGTGATTATGCACTAAGATCTTTTTTAATTTTAAATAAAATGAGCAAAGCTCATTTTGAAAGACTTGGCTAGTTCGTGAAGTTGATTCTAATATTAGCCAAATAATGTTGCTTTTAAAATTACAAAAACCTAGCAATGTGTATTCCATCTGGCTCATAATAACCAAGCAAGTCTATGACAAAGAAGGTTTTTTAATTCTTAACCCCAGTACTACTGTGCTTATTTTAAAAAGGGTTGGAGACCATCTAAGTGACCCTACGTTTTCTAAGAACCCACCAGTTGATTTAATGTAGAGATTAGGCAATTAAAAATCAATACTTACAAGGCTCCTTTAGGAAAATTAATTTTATTAGATTCTGATCTAACTGATTAGGCAGCAATCAGACTTCTTTGTCTTAAAAATAATGCAGTTAATGTGACAACAACGTTTCATTTACTCTGATTAGGATTCTCAATTAGGACACGAAGGATATTTAAGATAAATGATGACAGGTCTAGGAAGAAGTTGGGACTCTGATTTAGAGCCAACTTTGTATTATTTAACTGTGTTTAATACCACAAAAGAACTGAATGAGATATTGTTTATAGTCATACTTTAATATTTATTGCATGGATAATATTATTTCCAGGACACAGAATCTTTTATATACACTCATTCAATAATCATTTCCTGAATATCCATTATGCATATGAAACTTTTAAATGTAAAAAATTAAGAAAGATACAGTTTTTATATTCAAATATCTTACGATCCAATGGGATAGATATATCCATAAAGAATACAAATCTAAGTACTGAAAAAGAAATATAAATAATATTCTGGTAGAAAAAGGAAAAAAGAACAATTGTCCTGGAAGATTGGAAAGTCTTTCTAGAGGAAGCAATATTTCAATTAGTACTTGACAGATGAGAACAGTGATAAGTGGAGGTGGAGCAGGACTCTCTCTCCCATGTAGAAAGAGTGATGCCACAAAGGAGCATACAGTTGGCCTTCCATATCCATGGCCTCCACATACAGATTCAACCAATTATTGATTGAAAATATTTGGGGAGAAAAATGGATGGTTGCACCTGTACTGAACATGTACAGACTATTTTTCCTGTCAAGTTTCCTTAAACAGTACATTCTAAGAACTATTTACATAGCATTTACATTGTGTTAGGTACTATAAGTAATCTAGAGATTATTTAAAATATATGAGGAGGCTAGGCATGGTGATGCATGCTTGTAGTCCCACTGTTCAGGAGGTTGAGGCAGAAGATTACTTAAGCACAAGAATTTGAGACTACAGTGAGCTATGAATGCACAACTGCACTCCATCCTGGGCAACACAGCAAGACCCTCTCTCTAAATAATAATAATAATAAAGTATATGGGAGGATGTGCTAGGTTATATGCAAATACTACAGCATTTTATTATATAAGGGACTTGATACTGTGAATTTTGGTATGGGGGTGGGAGGTCCTGGAAACAGTAGCCTAGGGATAGCAAGGGACAACTGTATGTGAATGTACATTATATAGTGGAAAATGGTGTAAAAGTATATTATGACCAAATTTACAACTGAAGGTCTTGAATCTCATGCTAAGGAATTTAAATTCCATTTTATGGTTAATGGGGAATCACTGAAGAATGTGCAAGATAAAAACGTATTTTTGTCATTTGTATTTTAGATTTTTATGTTATATATTGTATTTTAAGTTTTAAAATTTATGTCAGGCTTAATCATGACTAATTCAGTGACATCAGGTTTCATATCTGAGAAATCATAGCATTTAGTCAATTTGGGTTTTTTTGTGTGTGTTTCTTGTTTCATTTTGTTTTTTTGTTTTTGAGACAGAGTCTCATTCTGTCACCCAGGCTGGAGTGCATTGGTGCAATCACGGCTCACTGCAGCCTCATCACGGGCTCAAGTGATTCTCCCATTATATATCTTATTATTCCTCACCAGTACCTGGGACTTCAGGTGCACCACCAGGCCCAGCTAATATTTGTATTTTTTTGTAAAGACAGGGTGTTACCATGTTTCCCAGGCTGGTGTCAAACTCCTGGACTCAAGCCATCGGTCCTCCTCGTCCTCCTGAAGTGCATTACAGGCATTAGCCACTACTCCCAGCCTTGGTTATGTTTTAATAACAAACAACCCCCAAATTTTAATAGTTGAAAGGAACAAAGCCTTTTTTTTTCTCATTATGTCACATGGCTGTGCCTAATTTTAAGAGCTGGTAGAAGTGGCATCCTCTTGTGTGCCCAAATGGAGAAGAGAACCAGAAATATTGGCGAACATCACGAATATTTACCACAGAATTCTTTTAAACGATGTCATTAACCAGACAGAGGGAGCAAGAAAGAAGGAAGACGTAAATTTAATAATGGATATGTTGCCTACAGATTTCAGGTACCTATATAGATAGGTAATATAGCTAGAAATAAGGGTCTGAAACTGAGTGACACTAGAGGTAAGGCTGATACTCATCTATATTCATATGGAATTTGAATCAGTGGGCAATGATGAGATCAGTGAGGTCAGATTGCAGAGAAAATATGTGTCCAAATCTTGGACAGAAAAGGAAAACAGATGAACTGGGACACACAGAAGCCCAGTTAACCTTAAAAATGTCTAAGAAGATCTGAATTTTAGAAATTGACATTTGATTAAAGAGTCATCTAAACTTTGTAGGCACCCACTTGAAGCCAGTATTAAATATTGAACCAGCCAATCACCTGCATTTATATGGTCATTGGTGAGGCTGTCTTCCTGGCAGAAACAAATCACGGTTACACAAAGGGCTTTCTAATCATTTTCACTGGAATCATTTCATTCCAGTGAGATTGTAGTGTGCTGGGCCGGGCACGGTGGCTCAAGCCTGTAATCCCAGCACTTTGGGAGGCCGAGGCGGGCGGATCACGAGGTCAGTAGAATCGAGACCACGGTGAAACTCCGTCTCTACTAAAAATACAAAAAAATTAGCCGGGCGTGGTGGCAGGCGCCTGTAGTCCCAGCTACTCGGAGAGGCTGAGGCAGGAGAATGGCGTGAACCCGGGAGGTGGAGCTTGCAGTGAGCCGAGATCGCGCCACTGCACTCCAGCCTGGGCTCCAGCGGAGCAAGACTCCGTCACAAAAAAAAAAAAAAAAAAAAAAAAAAAGAGAGAGATTGTAGTGTGCAGGAAGATAATTCCATATAGCTAATGGCAAAATAGTAAAAACTCAATGTGATACAGCAGATAATCTAGAAACAAGCAATGCTGATAACCAAGACTGAACATCTTCTGAACATCTTGAATTGATTCGCAGCATGATTAATGAAGAATTAGATCTGCTAAGGATGGTCTCTTGTGATAATCAATTTCCTCCCTAATTCAGAGCTTCTTTGTGTTATCTATCTGCTTCAGGACCATTTTTTTTTTTAATTTTAACTTTTATTTTAGATGCAGGGGGTACATGTGCAGGTTTGCTACATGGGTATATTGAACCCAAGTAGTGAGCATAGTACCCAATAGGTTTTCAACCAGTGGCCCCCTCCTTCCCTCAGCCCTCTAGTTGTCCTCAGGGTTTATTGTTGCCATCTTTATGTTCATGAGTACCCAATGTGTGGCTCCCACTTATAAGTGACATGTGGTGTTGGGTTTTCTGTTCCTGTATTAATTTGCTTAGGATTATGGCCTCCAGCTCCATCCATGTTGCTGCAAAACACATGATTTCATTCTTTTTTATGGCTGTGTAGTATTCCATGGTGTATATATACTACATTTTCTTTATTCAGTTCCACTATTAATGGGCACCTAAATTGATTCCATGAGGAGCAAATCATTTTTGCTTAGCAATAGAGTAATTTTTACTTGTTATTTGCTTCAAGTTTTTTATTTTTTACTGATTGTGTAACTGAAGTATTACATTGAGGTCTGAATATGAAATACATAAATCAGGGATAAATCTGAAATGATAGACATAAAGGTATTTAAACTATTATATAAATCTAAATTTAACTTTTTCTTACTCTATGACAAAACCCTGCATAATATAATTATGTGACAAATTGAAAAGTCAATCAATGGTCAGTTAAAAATCTGAAGTATAATAGATTATTAATAAAGAGGAATAGTTACAATTCCAAGTGAATTTAGCTGAATTTTCTATTTAATCTTATAAAAAGTATTTTCTTTTTGAAAGCACTAAACAATATCATTATATAAATATTGCAATTATAGGAATATTTAAATAATTCTTTTTAAAAAAATTCATTTCTTTATCCATCCGTACTTTAATATAATTAAGGAATGTGTTCAAATGTTCAGTTTCTTTTAGTAGTGAATTCACAAACTAGACACTGTGCCTTGCTTTAAAGCAAATTTGAATTAAATAATTTTACCTTGTAAAAATAATCAGACAGGTTTCTGGGGGAAAAATACAGCACATATTACAATAAGATAGAAGAAGATTTCAACATCTCCTAAGTGCTTAGTAACCCAGTAACCATTGCTAAGGAAACCAGTTTCTCGGCATCCACATAGCGTGGAGTTAACAATTCAGAGGGCCTATCTGTTGAACTTACAGACACATGTAATGGATCACACACAGCCTCATTCCCTAAATGAAAAATAGTATTTCATTGGTTTTGAGAATGTTTTGAAAATTAACCAAGGTTAATTATGTAACGGTACAAGTATGAATCAGACTGAAAGTTGTTTTCTGCCGTGAGAGTTAAGTACATACCTGAAAGCAACCTAAACAGCATCTTGGTAGAGAAGCAGCTTATATTGGGGTTGAAGAAAGAAAAATAGGATTGTCAGTTTTATCATTGGCTTTCTACTTTGCCTTCTTAAAGGTACTTAATTAGCTTGTTTTTAATTAATTCATCTAAATTGTCTTAACACATATACTTTAAAAATAAATTTGTTCATTGATTGATTGTTCAGTAGATTCTCCAGTTTACAAGTAAGAGGCACCACAGTATCAGTGGGAAATGGGCATTATCAAGATACTTTGTCCAAACCTATTATGAGGATGAGTGGCAGAAAAATCAAACTGTGACTACAAGCCTTCATAAGACAGAAGGATGTTAAGACTCATGGGGAAAGAGCTACAGGATGTATTTTGATGGTCTATTTGAAGCATGGTGGATTAAAAGAGTAGAAGTGAGCTAACATGAAAAGTAAGATAAGATATTGACCTTGGGGCAGAAGTTTTGAATTCACATCAGAACTTTGAAAAGAAGTTGATTATGAAAGACTTTAGATAGCAAACACTCATTTCCTATTCTTCCATTTTTAAATTACCAAGCACATTTTTGTGAGAAGGGAGAAGTGTCAAATTCAACGAGTTCTCTCTCCACTCCTCCCTGCGAAATAGTATTTATTCCTTGTAATAATTCTCTCTCTTACAAGATCTTAGTTGGTTATTGTGGAACTGATTGTGTCACCAAACAGGTGGGTGATTAATTACCATGACCTAGTTACCATGAGCAAATGAAATCTGAAGACTTACTATTTCCCTGTAAATCTTCATTCTTTTTTTTTTTTTTTTTTTTTTTTGAGACAGAGTCTCGCTCTGTCGCCCAGGCTGGAGTGCAGTGGCGCAATCTCGGCTCACTGCAAGCTCCGTCTCCCGGGTTCATGCCATTCTCCTGCTTCAGCCTCTCCGAGTAGCTGGGACTACAGGCGCCCGCCACCACACCCGGCTAATTTTTTTGTATTTTTAGTAGAGATGAGGTTTCACCATGGTCTTGATCTCCTGACCTCATGATCCACCTGCCTCGGCCTCCCAAAGTGCTGGGATTACAAGCGTGAGCCACCGCGCCCGGCCGTAAATCTTCATTCTTAAAGGCTGTATCTGACAAATACTGAAAGCAAATACCATTTTTAAAACTTCATGTTTTTCAAGTGATGAAGAAAGGGACTACCCTTAGAAGCAGTGACTCTTCGATTAAGTCATATAAATGAGTAAAGCTAGCTGGGTGCTTTAATGGGACAGCAGAAGACTGTGGACTGTATAAAGTAGGAAAAGTTGTCCCTATTCAAAGGAGATGCCTGCCACTCATTCCAACTGATTGTTGCCATTTGGAAACTAAGGTCCAGTCTTGCCAGATCTTCCAGTTTTTAAAGGCAAGATGGAAATCTGAAATTTATGTGAAAATCTTGATTTTCAGAAGCAAGTCTTTCAAAAATTTAAAAAACTATGTCCCACTCAAAACAAAACTATGTGCATCCAGTCTAGTTAGGTGGGAGGCTGCTAACTTACAGCCTCTGCTTTAATGACATTTTTGCTTCAGATTTGTACATATATTGAGGAGAAATAAAAATCTGTTTTTCAAATTAATTCAAAAGCTAGTTATTAAATATACAATTTAGGCACAGCAATGTCCTAGGTATTGTGAGGTACACAAAAAAAATAAATAAGGATGACTACAGATTTTGAAGAACTATAGGGGAGAAAGAAGCTCATACATATCAAACTAAAATCATGTGGATCACCAGTGTTCATATTGCCCATTTCACTACAGATTTTTTTTAACTTCAATGAAAAAATAATCTATTTAAAATTGACTCTTTGGTGAGGATGTAGAGAAAAAGGAACCCACATACCCTGTTGGTAGGAATGTAAATTAGTGCAACCACTATGGAGAATAGTTTGGAGGTTCCTCAGAAAGTTAAAAATTGAGCTACCATATGATCCAGCAATCCCACTGCTGGGTATATGCCCAAAAGAGAGGAAATAAGTATATCAAACAGATATCTGCACACCCATGCTTGTTGCAGCACTGTTAACAATAACTAAATGTGGAAACAACCTAAGTGTCCATCAGCAGATGAATGGATAAAGAAAATGTGGTACATATATTCAATGGAGTACTATTCAGCCCTAAAAAGGAATGAGATCCAGTCATTTGTAACAACATGGATGGAACTGGAGATCCTTATGTCAACTGAAATAATAAACCAGGCAGAGAAAGACAAACATTGCATGTTCTCACTTATTTGTGGAATCTAACAATCAAAACAATTGAACTCATGGAGATAGAGAGTAGAAGGACGTCTACCAGGGACTGGGAAGGGTAGTGATAGTGGAGTGGAGAGGTGGAGATGGTTAATGGGTACAAAATAAGCTAGAAATAATTAATAAGAATTAATGAGACCTATTTGATAGAGTGATTATAGTCAAAACAGAGTGATTATAGTCAATAATAATTTAATTGTACATTTAAAAATAAAAGAGCATTATTGGATTGTTTGTAATACAAAGGATAAATGCTTAAGGAGATGGACACCCCATTCTCCATGATGTGATTATTACAAATTGCATGCCTGTATTAAAGTATCTCCTTTAACCCATAACTATATACGCTACTATGTACCACTAAAGATAAAAATTAAAGATAAAATAAAATAAAATTTCCTCTTGATGTGGGAAAATAAAGATAGAGTAGGTAAATTGTATCCTATCATATCGAAATAAAGTCCAGAAAATCCACTTGAAAATCCACTTTTCTGGACTTTTTTCAATTTCTGTACCATGATAAAATTTCTTGCTTCTGGGAATTTTATTTTCTGAAGAATCAGTGTCAAAATAACTGTCCTATTCTCCCCTAAGAGATTTGGGTTTTTTTTTTTTTTTGGAGAAAGCTCTGAATTCAGTATTTCATGTTCCACATATGCAAGATTTTTTAGGAGATTTGAATAACTACCGCTGAGTTGATGTGACAGGAAATCAGTGAACTTTTATCTTAAATAAGCAGAAGAAAATCAATCTTAAACTGACTTAAACTAAGGGCAATTTTAATTGGATGGTTCATTTCTAAGGCTTTCTCTTTGCAGTTAAGTGGGGAACTACATTAAAAGGAATGAGCAATTTTGAGGGAATTAAATAATTGATACTGACTGTTATACAGAGTCTAGTAAAAGCATCATCTTGAGAGTCATCACATACAGATTGGTAAAATGAGCTTTCGAAAAACAAAAAGACAACACAACAGAGAAAAATAACAGACACAAACAAGTTGGCAAAGTGCTAACTTCTGCTGACTTTGTGAGCTTTGGAAATGACCTGGCCATTGTGGCTTTGTGGTGGATGAGGGATCTGAGTTGGGCCAGGGAGCAACATTCCAGGTGGTAAAAGTCACCCAGGAAGAAGCAAGAAGGGGTATGTGCTATCCCATTTGCTCAAACTTTACTCTCCGCTTGGAAACTGTTAAATTAATCACTGCTGACAAGGCACGGGGGCCAGGTGAATAAGTTATGCACCCCTCTCCATGCCTACATACTACAATTTCACTTACAATTAGATATAGCACTTTATCCCCAAAAGGATCACTGGCCAGGCCTCTGGGAGACATAAATTTAGATCCAGTCCTCTGCACAACTGCTGACTTTGCCTATAACCACAAATATGTGAGGCAATGTCCTTCCTTTCCACCCAAGCCTTGAAAGCTTTAGTCAAAACATAAAAATAATGTCAAGTAACTAGCTCAGCTTTGCAGTGCTACTAAACTTTTAAAAATAAACCATCCTTCTCTCCCCAAACATTTCATTGTTGACAATCTAGCCACAGAAACTATGATTTAGAAAAGGAAAATGATTTTATGGAGCATTACCTCATAGCATTTATCTCTGGTATTTTATTCTAGAAGCTAAAAAGTAAAAACACATATTGGAAAGAAAAGAAATGAAAGTTAATTCCTGAAAGGCAGCCACATTTTTTCTAAGACAATGAGAAAGCAAAGTGATGTGAGACTCTGTGAAGATCTAGTTATAGTATTTGGTTTCTGAGCAGATTTAAATAATATACAATGTTATGCTTATTCCATCGTGATCGACTTAAACAATAAGACAGACTAGGAGTTTGCAGCAGGTGTAATACCCACATGCAAACACACACAACTAGATTATACGTTTTTTAAAATATCTACCAATGGGTACTTTTATTTAGAATGTTCCTCCACTCCCCTACTCAGGGTCCTGGCAGCTGGGCTTCTAGTGATTGCATTTGTGTTAGTTGCTTTGTTTTGATTTTGTTTTGACTGACTTTGTTGTAAAGGAGTTTCATTTTCACTGCTTAAGGCATCAAGGTATTTTTCTTTTCTTTAGAAGTGTAGGTATCAAATATTATTATTAAATTTATACATTATTAGCAACCACTGAATTTGCTGCCCCGGAGACATTCAGAGCTGTTTAAGATGCAGACAAATGTTTATTTTTACTTATAGGAATAAAAAGTCACTCAATACAGCTCTTAAACTGTAGCCCAAAATGTAATTTGTATGTGTTAAAGGCTTTAAATTTCAATTATTCCCTTTATCCATGTGTACCAAAGATGATTTTTGGAAGTGAGATGGTGTAATTAAAAGCACCTCATAAAAAGCTCTGTTTTTTCAGTTTGCATAGCATGTGTTGATAGTAGTGTCTAAGGAAAGGGGAAAGAAGGCATGCTAGAGTAGTATTCAAAAGAATCATCAGGTAGCCCATGGGAGGAAATGAATATTTATAGCACATAAAAATTCCTTCTAATAGGCATGTCATATCATATAGTAACTTTGGGAATTGTGGGATGAGTGGAAGGAAGGAGGGGGAGAAGAAAGAGAGGGGAGCAGAAGGGGAGGGGAGGGCAGAGCAGGTGGAAGCAGGGAGGGGAAGGGAAAGGGAAAATACAGATCCTAGTCTTTGCTTTGTCACTTCTTAGTCAACCTTTCCCTGTTGTCATTTTCCACACCTGTAAAGTTGGAGCTTGAAATATGACCTCTAACTATACCTTAGCTTCACAGTCTCCAATTAACTCATTAATCCAAACAAATGGTAGCAGTGTTTTCACATTTGGCTCCTCAAAGATCTAGTGGTTATAAAAGCCGGTTAATTACGAGAGGCTATGTGGTGTAGAAGAATAAAGAGAGTGAACCTGCCTTAGAGTTAGACATTCCTCAGGCAGCGTCTCATGAGACGACTTCCCTCAGCTCTAAGGCAGAGAGGCATGCTGGCCTCACATGATTAGTGATGAGGACTGGCTAAAGCATTTAGTTTGGTGCCAGGCATTTAGCTCATTGTCAGGATTTTAGGTCTATGGAACATTCTTATGCCTGGAAAAGCTTTTATTAGAACTTCTAGCAACCTACTAAAAAGGATTAACCATGAATTCATTAGCCAGAGCACAGATTAATTGGATTTTAGAGTTTGAAGGGACTTCTGCAACTTTCAGTCCATCCTCTCATTTTACAAAGGAAAGAATAGGAGGAACATCAAGTTAGGTGACTTGCTAGGCCATTGGGTGGGTTAGTTGCAAAGCCAGGAGTACAATTCCAGCCTCCTAACTTCTAGGCCAGGCTATCTTCCATGATGCAATTCAAGCCCAGAAACCCAGGAGGACTGACTGTCGATTTCTCTGTTTCGATATACTGCCACTTTTCTCCACCACTGTTATACACTGGGGTTGATTGATTTAAAAAAATTGAGATGGAGCCTGGGGTCTACTTGGAGAAAGTAGAAGTAGCTCCTCAGACAGGGCTAACAGTCATTTCCTCAGGGAAACAATGAGAAATCTTGGCCATAAGAAAATGAGTTAGATCTCTCACAGAATTCTGTCCTAGGAAACATAGCTCCTGTCAATACAGTTCATCATATGCTCTAAGGGATACTGGCTGTAATCACCGCCTACATGCATAGAGTTGTTAATTTGCTAATACTTGCATGAGAGTCTCCATATAAAACTGACTCAGGCTGTGTCTTCCCTGTTACTAATTTGTACATTATTTATTTTCAGCACAGCCAATTTGAGAGCTACAGTCCCCTGCTGATATTTGAATTATATATTGGGAGGTATACGTTTTGAATTTGAATACACTCATCAGTGTTGGTTTGTTCATGTTTCTCTTGCTCTACCCAAGTGGAAATTTACGTACAAGTAGCAGGGGTACCAGCAGGGAAGTGGAGCTGGGGAATGGAAAGCTTGTAAGAGGTAAAGGCTTCATGGACAGGCCCTCTGCCTCACATCACTGACTCCACACTGGGGGTTAATTTCAAACAAGCACAAGGTCTAGACTCAATCTCATGGTACACCGATCACATGGGACCCCCTTACACACACTTGATGCTGTGATGCCATCAGGATAAACTAAAAAAATTAACATTGGGAAATCTTGAAGAATGAAAGAATGCCCGGAGGTCCATTTGAAGTTTGTGAAATATGGATGTGCAACAAAGAGTCCTACATACCTTGCCTTGGTGATGGTAGAAGGTTTATGAACTGGCTTGTATAAACATAATGTTTTCTACAGTGGCACCTGGTGGAGGGTACACTGGGGAGAGCACTGGGCTAGAGGCAAATACCTGGGCTTGTGTGATCCTAGGCAAGTTTCTTAAATTCTCTGAGACTCAATATCTGACTCCACAAAATGAAATAATAATTTTCATTATTCTTTTATTTATAAGGTTATTGCACAAGTCATTATAAGGTTATTGCACTAGTCATTATAAAGTTATTGCACAAGTTAAGAATAATAGTGTTTATAACCCAGCTATCCCATTACTGGGTATATACCCAAAGGATTATAAATCATTCTATGATAAAGACACATGCGCACGTATGTTTATTGTGGCACTATTCACAATAGCAAAGACTTGGAACCAACCCAAATATCCATCAGTGATAGACTGGATTAAGAAAATGTGGCATATAGCCAGTCTTGGTGGCTCACGCTTGTAATCCCAGCACTTTGGGAGGCCGAGGCGGGTGGATCACGAGGTCAGGAGATCGAGACCACGGTGAAACCCCGTCTCTACTAAAAATACAAAAAATTAGCCGGGTGTGGTGGCAGGCGCCTGTAGTCCCAGCTACTCGGAGAGGCTGAGGCAGGAGAATGGCGTGAACCTGGGAGGCGGAGCTTGCAGTGAGCCGAGATTGCGCCACTGCACTCCAGCCTGGGCGACAGAGCAAGACTCCGTCTCAAAAAAATAAAAAAAAAATAAAAAAAAGAAAATGCGGCATATATATACCATGGAATACTATGCAGCCATAAAATAGGATGAGTTCATGTCTTTTGCAGGGACATGGATGAAGCTGGAAACCATCATTCTCAGCAAACTATCACAAGATCAGAAAACCAAACACCACATGTTCTTACTCATAAGTGGGAGTTGAACAATGAGAACACATGGACACAGGGAGGGGAACATCACACACCAGGGCCTGTCGGGGCGGGGTGGCGGGCTAGGGGCAGGATAACATTAGGAGAAATTCCTAATGCAGGTGATGGGTTGATGGGTGCAGCAAACCACCAGGGAACGTGTATACCTGTGTAACAAAACTGAACGTTTCGCACATGTAATCCAGAACTTAAAAACAAAAAAAAGAACAGTGTTTATAAAAAACACATTGGAAATGATAAAGATCCATCCAAATATCATCTTTACATCATAATAGAAACAGTTATAGAAGACCTTTTACATTCTGTAGCTAGTCAGTGGTTAGAGTTTCAATCAGAAAGCAATAATCAATATTAGTATTACGTATCATTTGCTAATATTAATTACATTATTATAGTTTTATTGAGATTTATTTATCCCAATGACTCCCTAAATCTTTGCCCATTCAGTAGTTACTGCAGTCATTTTTCATCCAATCCATACATTTGAATGCTTGCTATGGACCACTTACAGTTCCAGGCAGTTGTGATAACGTAAAAGGTGAACAGGCAGAGATTTCTTCTCTCATTGGTCCTACATCCTACCAAGGGGTTGAAGATGGGGAGAAGATGATAAATACAGTAAATAAGAAAATTGTATAACATATTCAATGGTGAAAGCTGTTAGAAAAGAAAAAGTAGAACAGGGTAAGGAGAATTGGGAGGGCCAGGATTGGGGGCAATTTTAAACAGAGTGGCAAGATTTGGTTTTATTGAGAGTGTGAGCAAACAACTTAAGATGGTGAGGGAATTTGCCATTCTTTTATTGGGGGTAAAGCACTCCAGGCAGAAGGACTAGAGAGGTTAGAGAGGGTCAGGTCATATAAAGACTTGCAGGTGGTTTTAAGAACATGGGCTTTTACTCTTAGGGAAATGAGAGGTTGTTGGAAGGTTTTGAGCACAGGAGTGACATGATCTCTCTTATGTTTAATAGTATCACTCAGACTGCTCTCTTGAGAATTGGCCTTAGGGAGACAAGGGAGCAGAAACAGGAGTTAAGGAGCAACTGCAGGAATCTAGGAGCAAGAGGATAGTGGCTCATTCCGCACTGTAGATGGGGGTACAGTCAGAGTCGAGCTATGCGGCTATTCAGATGACATACTAGTAATGATTGTGTCTTCTATTTAGGGCTTGAGTATAGCTGTGACTAACCAGTTGTAAAGACATTTAAAGGTATGTACCAAGATTGTAAGATATTTCTACTAGCAATATTGTGAATAGGTCTTTTGTTAAAAAATGGAAGAATGTTTCTCTAATTTATCATTTTGGATTTGAAACATGAAAATTAAAAATCTCTGTGATAGGGATTTTAAAACCAAGTCCTTTGTCTAAACCCCATGATCTCCTTTAAGAATAAAATGAATTTTTAAAATTTATGATAGAGTATGAACTTAATGCTATGTGACTCCCACCAGTAAGAAATTCGAGAGGTATTTTTTTAGTGCAAAATCTTGCTTCTGTGCCCTTTTACTCACAGATTTGGTTTAGAAGAATGATTATGTTGCTTTCAGTACACTCATATTAGTATAAAATATAATTATTTTAAAACTACTTTGCAAAGGAAAATCATAATTTTAAAATCACATGTCCTCCAACTAAATGGAAAAAGTTATGATTGTGAAGCTTCCTTTACCCATTTGAAATATACTATCTATATTTTATAATAATATATTTCATAAAACATTAAACAGCCGGGCGCGGTGGCTCACGCCTGTAATCTCAGCACTTTGGGAGGCCGAGGCAGGCAGATCACGAGGTCAGGAGATCGAGACCATCCTGGCTAACACAGTAAAACCCCATCTCTACTAAAAAAAATACAAAAAATTAGCTGGGCGCGGTGGCGGGTGCCTGTAGTCCCAGCTACTCGGGAGGCTGAGGCAGGAAAATGGCGTGAACCCGGGAGGCGGAGCTCGCAGTGAGCCGAGATAGCACCACTGCACTCTGGCCTGGGCAAAAGAGTGAGATTCTGTCTCAAAAAACAAAACAAAACAAAACAAAAACCATTAAACATTACATTAAATTCATCACATTAATTATATGTTTATATAATATATGTGATTTATATATTTACATAAAATGTGATTCATCACATTAAATATATAACATGTTTATAATATATAAATTAAATTAAATATATAACATTTATGTTTATAATATATAAATTAAATTAAATATGTACTACATTTTATATTTTACCATAAAATAACACGGACAAAAACAGTTACAGTACTTTCTGTAAATTTCACAAATAACCTATTTAAATTTGTGTTATATATATTTCTTCCTTAATTAAGCTTTTTTAAAGACTTGAGATTTTTGAAGTGCTTAAATTTACCATCTTCAAACATTACACTAAGGAAAAAATGAAATATTAAAAAAAACCCACAAAAAAACAAGTCATAGATGCCTTAAGACCCAGGTCATTATTTTCCTTCTATAAAGCAAAAAGGTTCAAGAAGGTGTTTGTTTCCATCTCAAAGCAGAGTAATCTCCTTAGTTGAGGATCTTTATAATTTCTTAGGGAAAGATGTTAGCATTTACTGAGCTTGTTGACAGGGTTTTGTCAGTTAGGATAGATCTATGAAGGTAAGCTAGCAGGCTGGAGACCCAGAGAAGAGTCTGTATTGTGGCTTGAGTCCAAGGGCAGTCTGCTGACAAAATTCCCTCTTCCTCTGGGGAGATCAGTCTTTTTTCTCCTGAAATCTCTGAGCAAAAAGTATTACATACTCTTCTGAATCCTAGTTTGTTTGCCCATTTTCTCCCCAGTTCAGTCACCTGCTTGACATCTTCAGACAAATCTTGTGCTGAGTATTGATGTCCCCCCAAAGTTTATATGTTAAAACTTAATCTCCAATGCAATCATATTAAGAGGTAGAGCTTCAGGAGGTAATTAGGTAATGAAGGCAGAGCCCCCCTAAATGGGATTAGTGCCCTTATAAAAGAGGTCCGAGGGAGATTGTTAGCCATTTCCACCATATGAAGACACAAGAAGGCACCATCTGTAAAAAAGACAGTAAGGCCTCAGAAGACAGTGAATCTGCTGGCACCATGATCTTGGACTTCCTCTCTTCCAGAAGTATAAGAAATAAATTTCTGTTTATAAACTAACCAGTCTAAGGGATATTGTTATAACTGCCCAAATGAACGAAGACATCTGGGTAATCATAAATTTCACAGCTGCATCTGTCCTTGTGGCTGGATACATACATAGTATGTGAAAAACCTCCCCAGCTTCTCATTAGACTCATCGACTAATCTTTATTTTTTAGTCCCAATAAGAGACTCAGAAGTCTCCATTTATTTTGTCTTGCTCAGGGAAATAGATGCCATGGCAAAACAGCTCTCTCTAGTTTCTTTGTCTTGTTTCATTTTGCTTTTGTACTATTCACCAAATATTTCTGGCTCTCTGCCTACCAAATCTACAGTAACATCATTTTACTTGCTTCCTAAGAACTTAGGTTATACCCATTTCCAACCGTTAGGAAAAGTTTAAAGAATTCCTTTTTTCCAAATAATAGGGCATATTAATGTTCTGTTGCTGTATAAATACTACCACACATTTGGAAGCTTAGACAAAACAAATTTATTACATCAAAGGTTAATTTTATGTCATGCTTGGCTAGGTCATGGTACCTGGACAGTTGGTGGAATATCATTTTAGGTGTTTCTGTGAATGTATTTTCCAGATGAATTAACATTTAAGTCACTAGATTTTAAGTAAGATAGGTAACCCTCCATAATGTGGGTGGGCCTTATCTAATCAGTTGATGGCCTTAGGAGGAAAAAGATTGATCTCCCCAGAGGAAGAGGCAATTTTGTCAGCAGATTGCTCTTGTACTCAAGATGCAAGATAGGCTCTTCCCTGGGTATCCAGCCTGCTAGCCAAGCTTGCAGATTTTGAATTTACCACCCTCTATAATCATGAGCCAATTCCCTCAATCAATTTCTTTCTCTCTCTCTTTGTCTACACACACACACACACACACACACACACACACACACACACACACAGACCCTATTGGTTTTGTTACTCTGGGGAACCTTGACTAATACAGACCACGTGACTTGTGTTAGCTAATGAAATGTGAACAGAAGTGATGTGTGTTGGTTCCAAGTAGAAGCTTCAAGAGCCAGTGTATGACTTGCCACATTCACTTTTCCTGCCTCAGAAAATGTAAAGGCAGAGAAATGTAGCCTGTAGAGCAGAACTCTAGCAAAACTATGATGGACATAGAGTTTGGTGAGAATTAAATCTTCATTTTTGTAAACCTCTATGATGTGAAGATTGTTGATAGAATATAACCTATATTTTCCGGATACAACTACTTCTAAATTTACCTTTTAAGATCAGAATTCTTTTCCTCCTAGGTTTTACAATTGTACTTAATACCATTTTAAACCTTGGCATTCTAAGAATTTAAATTGGGCCCACACAAACATCTAAACCGCTTGCTTAATTGTCCAGTTGACTCTGAAGAAAACTTGAACACAGGAATGTTGGCAGAATCAATAATGTAGGCTACACAAATGCTAATTCATCCTCACTTCCCAGTCTCAGAAAAACAGTTGATGGCTCTACACTTATAAAACTTAGCATGAACTCCCTTTCTTGGAATATTCTCATCATAAAGGATGTGATACTTGACAGCCTGAGGACTGTTCAGAAGACATTCCAATCACAGTGATAAAGATAGGTACTGCCATGTTAAATACATAATGTCTTTCCAACCATAAGGAAAAGTTTAAAGAATTCTTTTTTTCCCAAATAATAGCGTATGTTAATGTTCTGTTGCTGTGTAAATACTACCATACATTTGGAAGCTTAGAGAAAACAAATTGATTACATCACACGTTCCATGGGTCAGGATTCTGGCATGGTTTCGTTGTGTAGTCTGCTCAGGATCTCACAAGGCTGGGAAATGAATATATTGGCCATATATGTCCTCCTCCAGAGGCTGAAGTAGGGAAGGATCCAATCCCAAGCTCTCTCACTTTGTTGGCACAATTAACTTCCTTGCAGTTGCATTACTGAGGTCCCTGTTGTTTGCTGGCTGTCAGCTAGAGACCACTCTTAGATCCTAGACACCCTTAGGTCCTTGCCATGGGGCCTCCTTTGGAGCTCTCATACTTCTCCTTTCTTTCTAGTCCACTATGAGGAGATCTTATACAATTGAAGGTAATCACAAAGTGATTATCCCTTCACCATTTTCCAAACAACATAAATTGTTCAAGAGAGCAACTATTCCATCATATTCACAGGTTAAATTGGTAATCAAAGGCAAAGAGTTATACCAGGTGTGGATACCGGAGAATGAGTATTTTGAGGGTCAGCTTAGAATTCTGGCTACCACACAAAGTCATGGTTGTACAGAATAGATAGGGGAAGTTGAGGTAACGGATCACATGACGTTTCTAATCTAGCTGTTGTGATCCTTTCAAACGAATGCTTAAGATCTTGATACCTGGACCTCCAGGGATATTCCATTTGGACACGCGTCCCACTCTGTTTCTTGCTTATTTCCAGAAACTCACTCTTGTAGCACTTTCCTTTTTATTCTTTTAATGCTTTTCTCTTCTTGGCAGTACCAGCTTAAGAGTTTCTATATAGAAAAAATGTGTAATTATGATGTGGTTGTAGATGAATGTTTCTGGGCATATGAGACAAGTAGGCTTGAATCTTCATTGTGAAATTTTTGTCTTACTTGAAAATTTGGGAAACCTCATATATGCATTTCAGAAAAGGATCAGCTGATGAATATTTCAGGGAAGAAGTCAAGGGATTAACAAGATCATATTTGCATTGAGAATTTCTCTGGGCCCAGTGAAGAACGGACTAGGGTGGGAGTGTGTGTAAGAAGGCAGATAGTGTTATTGGGTTAAGGGAGATTACTCACAAACTATTGCAATTGACCAGGGTCAGCAAACATTTTCTATAGAGAATCGATGGTAAATATTTTAGGCTTTGTGGTCCAGATGGTCTTTGTCACAACTATTCAATTCTGATGTTATATTGTGAAAATTGCCATAGATGGTATATACATAAACGGGTGTGGCTCTGTTTCAATATAACTTTGCTTACAAAATCAGTCAGCAGGCTAAATTTGGACCACTGTTTGTATTTTGGCAACCCCTATGATAGACCATTACTGTACTAAAGCAATGACAGTGGGATTGGATAGGAGATAAAATTGATTGACTTAATTATACATGTTTTGACTTATATTGTACCAGGTGCTCTGCTAGGCACAGGGGATATGTGGTGAATAAAAGAGACAAAAATTTTTGCCCAGAGTTTTCATTCCAGGAAAATTTAAAATACAAAATCCTACCATGTAGTTTACCTATTAAATGGGAAAGGGAGACAAATACTTTGGGATGGGAAGGTGGATAGAAAATATGTATTTTCACAAAAATTCTTTGTGAGAAAGTGCTGGTCAAGGATTGTGAATAAAATATGAGATTAATTAGAGAGCGGTTCCTCAATTACACATTGACTCACTTTTTTTTTTGGTCTATAAACATATGTTACAATGTGTTTTCTGCACAATGTAATGTGTATAAAATAATCAGCATACATAAGCACACATCATATTTCTATGTGAGTAGTCGGGAGCCCCAGCCAGAGACACAATTTTGTACAGGATGAATAATGTGACCATACAGTGACTTGTGCAAGAGTCACATATCAAAGGATAATAAAACGATGCTCCTGTCATAGATATTAAACGTGAAACTGTTCCTCTGGGTCAAGTTGCAATTTTCACAGAAAGTCTGGATGATTTTTTTGTCCTTCTATGGAAAATATGAGGAGAATTTCAGTTTATTAGGAACATTTGATTCCCTCTTTCTTGTTGACCTTTGCCAGCCATTTGTGTTTGTCTGGCTGCACATTCAGGCAGCCAGGAGAGGCTTCTCCCAGTAAGTGATGCAAAGAAAGTTTGTTTCCAACAAGGACATGTGTGGGGTCTGAGTATGACAAAAAATGATGATGTGAAATGATGGCAAGCTATGATGGAACAGTGAATTGGGAGTTGGTTTTGCCACCGTTTTCATCCCCTAAAATACATTTAGAAAGCAATCACAGGCTTAATGATTGCTTCTTCTATAAGTATATAGTTAGTTATATTTACAACATCTAACCAATGGCACTGTAACCAGCATCTGCTCTGATGACAAATGCCTTTTAAATTGTTAGAGAGTAAAAAGATGTTTTTTATTTCTGGTTATGGGAACTTTATTCTTCCTGTGTCTCCAGGGTGTATGTTCAAATCTATGCATTTTACATAGCATACATGTTCAACCTAAGGAGAGTTCACATATTTTATTATTATTTTATTAATGATAATGTGCTATGTTCTATGCCTTAATGCAGACCATGGGAAGAACCACTATGAATCAGTAAGAGTCCCCACGGCAGGATTGTATTCACTGGTGCACTGACTTTTCATGAAAACCAATGAGACCACAACGTATGAGCTGATATTTTCAGAGTGTGGGGAAAGTCTAGAGAAAGATTTCTCTCACTCACTGATTTTCAGGCTCCAATATTTTAACTGGATGTAACCAGTCTTGCATCCATATTTGGAATTAGGTATGAGAGATTCATGCTTTGTTGTTGGGAGGGAAGGAATGTCTACGAAGGCAAAACAAAAAAAGTATCACCAAGGGGGAGGGCTCAAAGTGGAGAACTAAGAAAAGCAGACAACATCTGCTGCTCTAGTTGTTAACTGCTGGTCGGTATCCAGTGTCTATTCGGTCTTCCATCTTAGCAGAACTCCAATTTACTGATGTTTCCACACTTCCTCTATGTGACTCAGAGATTTCAGTTTTGGATTTTGATTCATCTATAGGTTTTTAAATTTCCACTGATTATAAGACTTACCTGAAAACTTGCTGAATACATAGGTGAACAGATTTTTATTTTGAAATTCTAATCCACAAACTATGTCCAAGTTTGGGTCTCAGAAATCTGTGTTTCTACCAAACACTGCAAATCTCTCCTTTCATTAGGGAAGTTGTAATAAATACTGATGTGGGCTCATTGGTGTGTGGCAAACCATAGCGGCTTGTATCAGTCCAAGAGTGGGCTAGTGACTTAAATTGGTCCAAGGTGATGGATGTCAAGGTCTTGCAGTTCAGGGTTTTTGAGAGAGGATTTTCTTCCTACTGTTTTTCCTGAACGAAGACACGTACAGCCCCAGTTATTGGTGTCAGCCATTTCATGAAAGTGAGGAGAATTAGCCTTAGGATGAAGAAAGTGTGTGTTTGTGAAAGCAGAAAAAGAAAATGAATCAGGAATCTTAATAACAAAATGAGCCATCAATCAACTAAATCCAATGTCTGCACTGCCCCTGGACTTTTATTATGTGGCAAGTGGTTTTCTTATTTGTTAAGCAAGTTTTATTTCCTGTTCTTTGCTGTTAGAAGCTTTCTAATTTCACCTAATTGTGATTTTTTTCCCCAATTTTCTGCTATTATTAAGTAAAATTATGCTAAGCTATTAGTCTACACCATTTCTCTCTGATAATAAATTTGGAATCCAGGAAGGAACAATCAATTTTTTGCAATTATGTGACGGATACCACTTCAGGATCAATATCTTCAACTCTTATGTCTTTGGTATTCATGACTATGAAAAAAATAAATTATTGGTTAATAAATATGTAGAAGTATGCATATTTGAAAGTAAATTCAGTAAACAAAACTGTCTAAACGCTAGGGTATTCAACATTCTAGTCTATAGTTGTAAAGATGAGAATTAATTTTCCCATGGAAAAATCAAATGAAATATTTTATTAAAATATTCACACATATGTGTGATGCTCATTTTAGCTGTGGGATAGGCTTCCGGGCAAAGCCTCTGTTGGCTCTGGGTGGGATGGGTGTCACATTTCCTGCAGATATCCAGTTGAATTTGGGTGCTTACATGCTACTGCTAGGCAGAGCTTGTTGTGTCCTTCCTTTTAAATGTTGTTTTGTATCCAGTAGTTTACACATAAGACTGGTAAGTTTCTCCAGAAGTAAAAAGGGACTGGAAACTCAACCTCCCTCCCCACAAGTTTTATATATAAATATACATTTGCTGGATGAGAGTGGCAGCTGTTTACATATTGCAAGAAAGACAATAGAGTTTCTAAATAAGGAGTCTGAACCTATGTGAAGATTTGGAGGCAAAGCCTAAGGTTTGGAAAGGAATTGTGGTTCCCTATTCCGTGTAAAACTGGCACCAGGACTAAATTTAGTCAGCCTGACTGCAAGAATGCACCTTAGGGGAAATGCATGCACAGGCATGCACAAGTGTGTGTGCCTGTGTGTCTTCATGCTTTTGCATCCACAGGTAACCTATAACACTTTGGGGCCTGTGCAGCTTAGTGAAGGACACTCTTTGAGCATAGCAAAGGAAAGGCTCCACAGGTATCCTCAGCTGTTAGCTAGAGCTGAACTATTCTCCCTGCAATTATCATTAAGGCAATTGTTTTGGAGCCCAACCTCACGGAGTTTAACGAAATTCCTACTCTACCAATTAGTACTAAGGGTGACCAGAAATGATTTATAGGTTGGAGTCTCAGAAACAGTAACAAATTGAAACTGTAAAAACATATTGGAATTTCTGCTAGTCAAACAGGATGAAAGAAACATAAGATTTTGAAGGACTAATGTAAATATCTTATTGCTATTACAATAAACAAGATAAAACCCAGGACATGCTAATTATGCTTACAGGACAAGGTGGCATATATGAACTGCCCTGCCCTGCGTAGAACTTTCCCCCAATTCAACTTTCCCCCAACTCAGTCCTGAAAACTTACCCCAGGAGCTAATAGAATGTTAGATGCAGATTGGCAAGCAAAGATTCACTCACCAGAGTTATAGAGCGTAGGGTTTCAGGTGTGAAGAAAATAGGATTGGCAGGTGAGCTAAGCAAGCAGAAGTAGTACCTCCCTCCCTGATCCCTGAACTAGAGAAAAGAGAAAGTTGCTAAAAACAATTACAAGAAGCATATGAACCAGGCGTCCTTTCATAACTTCTTCCCTAACCCCACAAATAGCACTGGAATACAGAGGAACACAAAAAAATTTCCCCTGTGATTTGGGGAATTTCAGTGCAACTTTGACATTTTTGAGGGTGGCTTTTGTGCACAGAAAATATAACTTGGAGGCTTCTTTATCTTTTAAAATTATTACTTATTGATATTTCAAATTAAGTCCTAGTTCTTCCTAAACTTTGAAGTTCAAATTAAAAATCTTATTTTATTTATGTGTTTATTAATAGCTCAAATTTTAACATCACTCTTAAGAGAGATTTTACAATTTGTTTAAATTCTCTATTTTTTTTTTTCGGGGAGGGGACTGAGTCTCACTCTATTGCCCACACTGGAGTGCAGTGATGCGATCTCGGCTCACTGCAACCTTGGCCTCCTGGGTCCAAGCGATTCTTGTGCCTCAGCCACCTGAGTAGCTGGGATTACAGGAATGCACCAGCACATCAGGCTAATTTTTGTACTTTGGGTAGAAAGGGGGTTCTGCCATGTTGGCCAGACTGGTCTTGAACTCCTGGCCTCAAGTGATCTGCCTGCCTCGGCCTCCCAAAGCCCTGAGATTACAGGAATGAACCACCATGCTGGGCCATAAATTCTCTTAAGCATTTTAAACAGCATTTACAAATTTAGCATATTTAATTTTCTCTTTAAGTAGTTTGTCCAACAAGTAAATTTTCTCAAAGTACCAAAATATATCTGGTAAATCTAATGAATTGAACTTAGTAATTAATTATAATAATGTTTAAATCTCTTAAACACTCTAAACTGTTTTCACATGTGGTTGAACATTCTTATCCTTTTCAACTTAAAACTGTAAGTCTAAATCAATAATTCAGATATATAAATTAAAACATAAGGCTGATCTTTTAAGTGTTCTAATATTCTTAATTATCTTAAATATTAAGAGCAATTAAAACAATAAATATAAAAAGATTATTCCAAAAGCTAACATAAAATATCTCTATTATCAGTGTTATTTTTATTTCCATTTCTAGTTGTTATTTCTCAAAACCTGGTCTCATAACTTGCAGTATCAACATCACCTGGGAAATTGTTAGAACTACAAATTCTCAGTCCCCACCCCAGGCCTCCAGAAACAGAAACTCAGGATGGGGCCCAGCAATTTGTGTTTTAATAAGACCTACAGACGATTCTGATGATGCTTAAGTCTAATAACTATTGCATGTTTAATTCTAAAGCACTTCAAGGGAAAGGCATTAGTGACATAAAAATAAACGCTCCTACACATTTGAGGTTGCCTTCTCAAACAGCTTTGGGGTTAAATGCTCAACTGGCTGAAGTTGCATATTAATGTGAGATTTCTGGCCAGGCAGGAAATTTGGGGCATTAGACATCTCAGGTGATCTTTCTTGTGATAATATTTAGGGACCTCATGTAAAATAGTCTGATTCCCAAACATAGTTATTGCATAGCTCACGTCTGCTAGACTCAAATCATATATAACTTATTAACCAAATCTAAGTCTGCAGCTCTCACCTGAGCAGCATCACTACTTGATTAGATTTAGTTAACTTGCTTCTTGCCTGATCCTAGTCTGATTCTTTTTATGTACTTTCTTCCCTGGCAGAGCTACAATTTTTATAGGTTCGTAAATGATGTCAACTTTAATTTTTATGTAATATCCACTTTGATTCTGTCTATCTCTAAAGTTGTGTCTTTCTGGACTCAGCATAAACATCATGCTAATAGCAGGAAGATTCAACATTAAGGGGTAGGGGTAGGCTTGTGTGCCACTTTTACCTAAAATTTAAAGTGGGGTCTTGCTGTGGTTACTCATACACAGGAACAGAAGGGGCACTAGCAGTAGAGCTGGTGTCATAGCATCCAAATGCATGATTTACAGTAAAAAATGAGAATGGTAACCCCCAGAGTAGTGCAACCAAGCAGCTCTACATCTGAGTGGGAGTGCATAGGAGACTTCAAATTTCCCTTCGCTCCTAGTGAGTCCCCAGTGGGTGTTAGAATTAGCTGAGAGAGCAACTATAGAATATAGGTTACCAGAAGAAGGTGACAATGTTACAGAAGCAGAGGGGTGGACCATGAACTGTGGGATTAGAAAGAGACTATGGCTCATCTCAGGGTTCCAGGCCAGGGAGCTGATTTCTGGTTCCCAATAGAGGAAGAGTGGAGGGGTTGCTTTCATACTGAGTAACACCTGTGCAGAAGAGCTGACAAGATGAGATACATCTGGAGAAAATGACCAGCATATGATCAAGCTACACCACCACCAAGCTGCAGGAAATAAAACAACAAAAAATAAGCAAAACCCATGAAGAAGCATAGAAGGAAGGAAGACAATAAGGGAGGGAAGAAGGAATGAAGGAGAAAATAAATAGCAAAAATAGTCCTATAACCTTCAATAGAGACTTTCTTACTTTGGCAATCAAAAAGGACCCTGGCTCACTGGCTTGCTCCCACCACGAACACTGAAATGATTCTACACGATTGTGCCTTGCCCAGCCGATTTACTCACAGAGCCCAGAGCCCACAGTTGGTGTTTTTTTGTTGTTGTTTTCTGTTTTTGTTTTTGTTTTTTTAACTAAGGATGGGCCTTTTGCAAAAAAGGTGAAGACAAATGCTAAGGAAACTCATACTGACTTGCTAAACTAATTAGCCTATTGTGATGGTTAATACTGAGTGTTAACTTGATTGGGTTGAAGGATGCAAAGTACTGTTCCTGGGTGTGTCTATGAGGGTGTTGCCAAAGGAGCTTAACATTTGAGTCAGTGGACTCAGTGAGTCAGAGGCAGATGCAACCTTAATCTGGGTGGGCACCATCCCCTTGGCTGCCAGTGCAGCTAGAAACAGCAGGCAGAAGAAGGTGGAGTGAGCAGACTTGCTGAGTTTTCCGGCCTTCATCTTTCTCCCGTGCTGGATATTTCCTGCCCTCAAACACCAGACTCCAAGTTCTTCGGCTTTTGGGCTCCTGGACTTACACTAGTGGTTTACTAGGGACCCTTGGGCTTTTCGGCCACAGATTGAAGGCTGCATTGTCCATTGCCTGCTTCCCTACTTTTGAGGTGTTGGGACTCCGACTGAACCGCTGCTGGCTTCCTTGCTTCTCAGCTTTCAGACAGCCTATCATGGGACGTCACCTTGTGATCATGTGAGTCAATTCTCCTTAATAAACTCCTTTCCTATATATACCCTTATATGTATATATATCCTAGTAGTTCTGTCCCTCTAGAGAGCCCTGACTAATACAGATTTTGGTACCCCAGATCATAAAATATCTGGAAAAAGCTAACAGCCTGAAAGAGAAAGACTAATAAAGCAACCACAACAGATGCAAAGAAAACACGAAAAGTAAAAGAGAATTTTTAAAAATTAGTAAATTTAGAGAAATTCAGGAAGACACTGTTCATAATCCCAAGAATCAATGCCATGAAAATTAGGTAATCAGAGGGCAAGAAGAATACTGAAAGCTACAGACATAATTACTGAAATAAAATGTGAGAAAGGCTAAACTATGACATAAATAGAACTGAAGAGTATTAATGATCAGAAAGAAAAAGTTAAGGAAATTTCCCAGGATATTGACGTAAAAAGAACAAAAATGCTAAAGTATAATTAAGAATAAAAATGGAAAAAGCAAACAATAGAAAAACATTTTCTTGAACTGAACACACACACACATTCAGATGTGAAGGTCATACAGTGTGCCAAGAAAAATGCTCCAGACCTGGTTATATCTTGGTAAAAGTTGTGAACTTGAAGGAGAAAGAAAAAATATCTTAAAAGTTTCTAGGAAAGAGTGAAAGATTATTTACAAAATTCAGAATCAAACCAGTGTCAGCCTTATATACAGATTAGAATACTAGGAAACAAAGTAGGGCAAAGTCTTCAAAGTCCTAAATGAAAATGCTTTGTTGTTATTGAGACAGGGTGTCACTCTGTCACCTAGGCTGGGGTGCAGTGGCAATATCATGGCTCACTGTAGTCTCTACCTCCTGGGCTCAAGTGATCCTCCCACCTCAGCCCCCACCTAGTGGCTCAGACTACAGGCACTCACCACACTCAGCTATTTAGGAGGGGCAGGGTAGGGGGAGAGAAAGGAGTCTCACTATGTTGCCCAGACTTACCTAGAACTCCTGGGCTCAAGCGATCCTCCTGCCTCTGCTTCCCAAAATGCTGAGATTACAGGCATGAGCCACCACACCCAGCTGGAAATGCTTTTGAACCTAGAATTCTATACCATGTAATATTCAAAGTAAGAGTACAAGGGAGAGCTTTCAACAAGCAACGAGCTTTGAAAAATTTTGTTTTCCAAGCCCAAATCACTCATTTAATCATTTACAAACAATCAACAGACACTCAGAAGGGAGGAAAGAGAAAGACATAGGAAACAAAATATCTAAAGCCTGTGGTTCAATAACTAGATTAACTCATTTTTGGTGTGAAGGTAGTTCTCTTGTTAAAAAAGTTTTTCTAAAGATGTAAAGATATAATGTAAAAAATGTTATAATAATCTCAATTAAAATTCTAGATAGCTTGAATAAAAACAGTGGAGCAGGGAAATAGAGATAAAAATAATCATGTATTGATTATATAGTGTTAGCACTAGAGATAGTCTGAATTCTAGAGTTTAAAAAATATTTACACACACACACAAATATATATATTTGTATAGAGAGAATATATTCTCTCTATATATAGATATCTATCTATAGATCTATATATAGATATCTATATAGATCTATTAGATAGATATCTATATATATAGATCTATATACATCTATAGATATCTATCTATCTATATATATATATATAGAGAGAGAGAGAGAGAGAGAGAGGAAAGAGAGGAGAGAGTCCAGGCTGGAGTGCAATGGCATGATCACTGCAAACTCTGTCTAATCATCTCAAACCATCCTCTCACCTCCCTGAGTAGTTGGGACTGCAGGCACTCACCACCAGGCCCAGCTAATTTTTGTAGAGATGAAGTTTCGCCATGTTGCCCAGGCTGGTCTCAAACTCCTGAGCTCAAGCCATTTGCCCTCTTCAGCCTCCCAGAGTGCTGGTATTACAAGCGTGAGCCACTGTGCATGGCCTACATATATATATTTTTTCTAAACTGAAGAGTAATACATTCAAACAGTCATATAGTAAATTCATTCATTAATTCATCAAGTACTTATTGAATACCTGTTCCATGCCCGGCACTGGATTCAGTATAGGGGATCCAATATGGAGATGTGGCCCTGCCCACAAGAAGTTTAGAATACATTTCAGTGAATTAGGAATCTGACATGGGAAACTCAGGGTACTGTGGGACCACACAGGAATGGTGCCTGACCCAGGCTTGATGACAGATAGAAGAGGCAACTAATTTCTTTAGGAAATGACTCAGATAAAATCGGGAGTAGGTGGTGGGGGAAGATGTATGCATGAGAATGTATGCATGATACTGAGAGAGACCATGTGCTTTGAAAGAACTGAAACACTTCAGGTGGGTTGGAGTATAAAGTTCACTGGGGTAGTAGCATGAGATGA
Source organism: Nomascus leucogenys (assembly GCF_006542625.1). Classification (NCBI taxonomy): domain Eukaryota; kingdom Metazoa; phylum Chordata; class Mammalia; order Primates; family Hylobatidae; genus Nomascus; species Nomascus leucogenys. The sequence goes on along the minus strand of NC_044397.1, from coordinate 24,452,104 downwards.
AACTGGAGGGGCAAGCAGGTGCTGGATCATGCTGGGTCATCTGACTGATGCTGGAGCAATAGTAGTAGCCCTTGAAAGCTTCTTATGAAGGAAGGAAGGATGGTGTGATAGGTTTGCATATTAGAACATTAACTCAGGTTCTGCATAAGCATGGTAGAAATGCTTTTGTCTCTCCAAAACCAATAAAATTTTGCTATAAAGAATTCATCCAATTGTGATGGTTAATACTGAATGTCAACTTGATTGGACTGAAAGATGGAAAGTATTGATCCTTGGTGTGTCTGTGAGGGTGTTGCCAAAGGAGATTAACATTTGAGTCAGTGTGCTAGGGAAGGCAGACCCACCCTTAATCTGGTGGGCACAATCTAATCAGCTGCCAGCAAATATAAAGCAGGCAGGAAAAAGTGAAAAAGTGAGGCTGGCCTAGCCTCCCAGCCTACGTCTTTCTCCTGTGCTGGATGGTTTCTGCCCTGGAACATCCATCGGTATCCAAGTTCTTCAGTTTTGAGACTCAGACTGGCTCTTCTTGCTCCTCAAGCTTGCAGACAGCCTATTGTGAGACCTGTATCTATCTATATTTATACTATTATTTTTGTCCCTCTAGGGAACCCTGTTTAATACACCAATGTAGCTTGGGTTTGAAAAAAAAGCTTAGGTTTTGTAATTTGGGGTTCAAATCTCACCTCCGTCACTTACTAGCTGTGTGATTCAAATATGTCTCTTAGCCTCTTTGAGGCTCAGTTTCTGTCTTGTTAAAAGAAAAACATGAAAACACTTTTCTCTTCAGGGCTTTTGTGGCATCATAAGTGATAATTTAATATGCTGACTGTATGTGGACTGTTTTGTTCCAAGAAACAGCAGCTCATCTCAAAGTAGATGAAGTCAAAGAGAGGGAATTGTAAGAGTGCACTGGCATGTCTCTCAGAAGCCAGTGGCAAGACTGAAGCTTGGTCTCAGGAACAACTGAATCAGGAATTTGAAAACTGTCAAGATCCTGTTTCTCTCCTCTACACACTGGCTTTCTTCTTATTCCCTAAAGACTGAGTGTTTGTTTTTTTGGCCATCCAAAAGCTTGGGGCTGTCATTTCTTTTGTTCAAAGAACACCTGGGCTGAATTGTAATTTCTTGGTTTCATTTCCGAATTTCTAGGAAGAGACTCTACTTTGCTCTCTGGTGTTTGTTCTGCACCCAATTAACTGTGGCAGTGGGTGAGTGTTTGCACTCAGATGGGCTGGAGATATTTCTCAGGAGAGCAATACTTTCTCAAAAGGAGACATAACAGGGCCTAAGTGGAAATCACATGGCCCACACAAATTAGGATAATTTAAGAATGATTCTATAAAAAATGACTAATTATAAAAATGTAGGTAAATTATAGGAAAACCATGAGGGATTATACACAAACCTAGGGCTAGCAGCATCTATAGACTGTTAAAGATGAGGCAAGAGAGAATTTACCAGAGCCCAAAAGGGGAGAGTTGGAAAGATCAGGCTGTCTTGAGAGGAGTAGTGACCTTCTGTTTAAGGACACAGGCAACCCAAGGGAGGGAACTGGGAAATATACATCCTGATCCCATACTTTCCTTCCCATATCCTATCTGACCTCTCCATTGGCCAAAACTCCCCGAGGGCACAGGATTGTATTGATACTATCTATACAGGTCAGCTTCCTTGGGCAGACTGCGGAGTGGACATGGTGGAGAGTGCACTGGGGTACAAGCAAAGGTAAGTGGACACTTACTACTGGGTTTGTCCTGCAGCTCCCTGAGCCAAACACCCTTGCCTTGCACCCCAGTGCACTCATACAGCTCCCCACGATGGAGAAGCTGTATGTTTGTCCTTAAGCGGCATACAACTACATCCATATCCATATTCATATTTCCCATTTAACATTGACTAATTTCATCCATTGATTTCTAGACAATAAATTCCTTTCTTGTTGTTGTTTTTAGGAATGAGTGATGTAGGTTTCAGTTATATAACTGCCATTGTTCTATTGAGTCCATGTAAAATAGATCCTAATTCTTTCAGATCCCTAGTATTCAAAATATCAATAGATAGACTTGTTGAAAAATTGGGTAGGCAAGATTTGTCTTTAAAGACAAGTACATTAAGACAAATGTTTGTAGAAAAAGGTCATTTTTCTGGGCAATTTTATTATATTTGGCTGATATAACTTATATGTAAGTGCTTAGTATTGTATTCAGAGTCTCAGTATAGACATTTTTTAGAATCCCAATCTCTCATAATTTAGCATCTAAGCGTTACCTACAATTGATTCAGAATGTATAAAAGTATAAACTTTATTGTATGTGTGGAAAATCTCTATACATCCTATGACTATTCTAAAAGTAATGAATTCGTAAGGGAGAATGGAAGAAAAAATGCCAGAAAACTTTAAAGTGATTTATCTTTTGTAATAAGCTTTATGAGAAATTTTAACAACCTTATTTCTTTGTTTTATTTAAAAATGATGGCCAGGCTCAGTGGCTCACACCTGTAATCCCAGCACTTTGGGAGTCTGAGGCGGGCAGATCATGAGGTCAGGAGTTCAAGACCAGCCTGTCCAACATGGTGAACCCCTGTCTCTACTAAAAAATACAAAAACTAGCTGGAAGTGGTAGCGTGCATCTGTAATCCCAGCTACCCAGTAGGCCGAGGCAGGAGAATTGCTTGAAGCTGGGAGGTGGAGGTTGCGGTGAGCCAAGATCATGCCATTGCACTCCAGCCTGGGTGACAGAGGGAGACTCTGTCACAAACAAACAAACAAACAAACAAACAAAAACGTTACAGTGTCCTTTTAAATTAGATTTGATGAAATGGTGAGCATCTGTGTTAGAAACACAGGATAAAAAGATTTTTTTTTTTTTTTTTTGGTAATTGATCTATACAGCTGCCACAAAACTGAAAGGTGAAGTCATGACAAGACCCACTAAATGAAATGCATGCAAGTAATTCAAAATGAAAACTATCATTAGCTAATGGTCCTAGGACCTGATTTGTATACAAAGGAATGGAACCATATATGCAAAGGTACTAAAATGAGACTTTAACAAGTAAGAGATTAAAATATTACAATCTAATCACTAGGTTTTACAGCTTAAAAAAATATTCTTATCAGTTTTTCCACTTCGCCCTAGGAGTCCTTCTTAACTCTGAAAATATACTCCCGTTCTCAAGTTTTGACTCTGTTTATACCATTGAAAGGTTACAATGTGGTGTTTTCCTCAGACCAACTGTTTATATTTACAAATAAAAGTCTATTTTAAAAATGTTTCAGACCAATCAGGGAGCAGAACTCTGGTAAGAAGAGTGTTCTACTTGGGAACAAGGAGGGCGTTTTAAGGACATCATCTACTACAATTGCTTTGCTCTCCCAGGTAGTAGGAATTACAGAATTTTATAAAAATCACTGACATGGTATTACTTATTATTTAGTCTTGGTTTCTTAATATGTCAGTCTGGCCTTCCCATAAGAGTAGCTACATATTAAAAAAAGAGAAAAGACTAAGATCCAGAAGATGTCAGAAAGACTGCTGGCTTTTTAATATCTTCCAGGTACTGCAAAAGCCACACATAGTCTTGTATGTTGACATGGGCCCTGCAAGGCCAGGGCAGAAGAGTATGACTCCACCATGTAAAGGATGCCAATTGGTGGAGCCATGGTAGCTGGATTTGGGAGGCTGACTAGTTCACAACCTCTGATAAACTGTCATCCAAGCCTGAACCAGGGTCACCTAGGAGAGCCAGGGGTAAATGCATTTTAGGTGGCCTAACTCCTTGTGTTGCAGCAAAGAAAGCAATTATGAAAATAGTCTGCATTCATTGGAATGAAACCTTTGATTCTGAGGGTTACTCATGGACTACTGTGTTAAACCTTACTTGATACCATGTAAGTCTGTATAAAAGTATGAGTACATGGTCAGTTTTATCATGTAAATCAAATATAATGCATTTATAAAATTAAAACTGAATTTTCAAATTTTTGAACAACACACAATGATATGAAACAATGTTCACCATATGAAATTGAATTACAAAAGCAAGAAGTGAAATAATATAGAGTGTAAGATCTCAGTTTTGCTAAAATGGACTTTAAAATTTACTGTAAACTAAATACACAAAAATAGAAACCTTTCTGTGCTGATGACTGTTTCTGCTGTGAGAATGGGAAAAACTCTGTCTATTTTTCTTCTATTTCTATGTCTATTGTCATTGTAAGCTATTTTTAAAATGAACAGAAATTATTTCTATAATCAGAAAAGAATTAAGTAAATGTTGTTTACAAGATGAAGTGAAAAGGAAAAAGTTCTGCCATAGCAGCAGGCACAACCCATTTAAAAGTGTTTAATCATTCTAGGTATTTGTTTAAAGAAGTTTCCTATAAATAAACAGGCGTACCACTAAATCTACTGAAATTAGGCCCTGTATTAGAGTAAGTATATGAATGTTGTTAGTAATTACAGTGGCACAAAAGCAGCCCTCTGGTTTTGTGGTTTATGATTCATAATCATTTATTTTTTTACTCAGTATTAAGAAATATGCTGAAAATTATTATTGTCTTAAGAAAAAGAAAATGTACTTGTGTAATCTTTGAAAAAGGCAATGTCCAAAGCCATGTGACTGCTTCTGTTTTATGAGAGAAACCCATAGTGTCTCATAGGTCTCTTCCAGACACACTGGAATGGTGCCAATGTAAGAACATTATCAAAGAACAAGCACTGAGCCAAATAATTTAATTATCATTTGTTGACTTCTTCCATCTAAACTACATGAATCTTTATCCCAATGACACAAAGGCATCATTTCACTAAAGCTGATGAATAACTGCTTACATATTTTCCCAGTGAATACTTAAATTTTGTCTTGTTCATTTGCATGGTTTTTATTGTTTTGGTTTGTTCTTGTTCTTTCGTATGTTAAAGGCATTCAACTTTTGTCTATCAAAGTTGTGGCAAATATTGTCCTAGACTGCTGATTACCATTCTGTTTATGGTATTTTTTATAAAATACAGAAGTTAGTTTTTTAGAGGGTTATATCTATTGGTGTTTTTCTTTGTGAATTCTACTGATTGTATTAGTTGATTCAACAAATATTTATTACATACTATGTACCAGATACTCCTCTATGTGATATGATACAACAGTGATCCAAAATGCCAAATACTTTTGCCCTCATGGAGCTTGCACTGTTACAGAAGGAGACAGACAATTAACAATTAAAGTACATCCAACTTTTGTAGCACCTGAATCCTGAATCAGTTGTGGGCTGTCTTTAAGAAAAAGAATACAGGACCTTGGAAAGGGACCATGGAAGTGAAGGGCTTCTGAGCATATCACATGGGAATGAGTGATATGGAGACAAATAAAGTGGAGAAAGATAGGAAGTGCTAGGTCAGAAGTAGGGATCACAAATTTTTCAGAGAAGCCGCACTGAGAATGTCAAATTTGAACAAAGACCGAGAGGAGGCACAGAAGCACACAAAGAGGATATCTGGGGAAGAGCACGGTAGGAGAAGAAAAGAGACAGTGCTAAATCACTATAGGCAGAGAATGCCAGTAATGTTCCAGGAATGAAAAGGAGGTGGGTAGGGCTGAAACAGAGAAAGCCAGATAAAAATAATAGAAGATGAGTCATAGAGGCACCAAATGAAATTATGGGAGATGGGGAGCAGATGATGTAGGGCCTTGCAGGCCCAGTCAATTTTCTTGGTTTTCTCTCTCTCAGAGTGAGAGGAGGTCACTAGAGGTGAAATGATTTAACTTATGCTTTCACTTAGATTGATAGGTTAAGAATAAAATGTAGGGAGAAAGAATGCAAATAGGGAGATGGATAAGGAGGATATTGCCATAATCCAGGCAAGAAATCTTGGTGGCTTGGATGAGTCTGCCTGGGGGATGTGAGGAAATATAATTTGTTTTTGAATATGTCTTGAAGATGGAACCATCAGGATTTTCTGGTAAAATGGATGTAGGTTGTAAAAAGGGAGAGTCTATGGGTTTTGTTCTAAGTAAATATGGAACTTCAAGTTTATTGAAATGAGAAATTCTTTTAGAGAATAAGCTTTTGGATACAAGACAAATGAGAAGTTCCACTTGGAGTGTATTGAATTTGAGATGTCCATTGGATATATGAAGTAAGATTGTCACACATGCAGTTGGAGCTCAGTAGAAAAGTCCAGGATGAATATATACCTTTGAACATCATCAGCATATACTTGGAACTTATAAGCCATAATATCAGATATAAGTCATATAAATCACTGTAACAGTTAACACGAGGAATAAGCATAGAAATGGGAAGAAACAATCGGAAGATTGAGTCCTTGAAGGATGCTAATGTTTAGGTTATGAAGATGTGGGAGAACCAGCAAGAGAGAATGTGGTAGGCAGAATAATGGCCTTCCAAAGTTGCTCACATCCCAGCCTTTCAAAACCTGTTAATATATTTTGGAGAGACTGTCCTGGAGTATCCAGGTGGACCCAATGTAATCAGAATACTGCTCATAAGAGGGAGGCAGGAGGATCAGAACCAAAGACAGAGATGTGATGACAGAAGCAGAGGTCAGTGAGGTAATATGATTGCTAGAAGGGAGGCACAAGCCAAGGAATTCAAGTAGCCTCTAGAAACTGCAAAAGACAAGGAAACAAATTCTCCCCTAGCACCTCCAGAATGTTTGCCACCTTGATATTAGCTCAGTGAAACTCCTTTTGGAGTTTTGACCTCCAGAACTGTAAGATAAATTTGTGTTGCTTTAAACCACTAAGTTTGTTGTAATTTGCCAAGGGAGGGATAGGAAGTAAATGCAGAGACTGAGAAAGGAGTAGTTAGTGAAGTAAACAGATAGATAAGAGAGCGTCATGTCCTGGGGGCCAAATGAGGAAGTGTTTCAAGAAGGAAATAGAATAATGGTCATTTGATAAACTATGTCATGTGCTGCTTATAGGTCACGTAAGATAAAGCCTGAGAAATGAACATTGTTTTTAGCAACATGGAGGTCATGGATGACCTTGACAGGAGAAGATTTGATAGATGGACTATAGAGAAAGCCAAATCAGAATTGGCTTCAAGAGAGTGGAGGGTAGCCGGGCATGGTGGTGCATGCCTGTAGTTCCAGCTACTCAGGGGGCTGAGGTGGGAGGATGGTTTGGCCCCAGGAGGCAGAGATTACAGTGTGCCAAGATCACACCACTGCACTCCAGCCTGGGTGATAGAGCCAGACCTTGTCTGAAAGAGTAAGTAAATAAATAAAGTAAAATAAGGGAGAGTGGAAGGAAAGAACTGGAGAAAGAATTGCTGTGGAGTAGTGACTGCTATGTGCTTCCTGTTTTTCCCATTTTTGAATGAGAGTCTCTTATCTCCATACCATTGATTAAAAAGAAATAACTATTAATTCATACAATGACTTGGATGGTGTATTAGTCCATTCTCACATTGCTATGAAGAAATACCCGAGACTGGGTAATTTTTGAAGGAAAGAGGTTTAATTGACTCACAGTTCCTCAGGGCTGGGGAGGCCTCAGGAAACTTACAATCATGGTGGAAGAGAAAGCAAACATATCCTTCTTCACATGGTGGCAACAAGAAATGCCGGCAAAAGGGGAAAAAGCCCCTTATAAAACCATTAGATCTTGTGAGAACTCAACCACTATCATGAGAACAGATGAGGGAAACTGTCCATGATTCAATTATCTCCACCTGGTCCCTCCCATGACATGTGGGGATTATGGGAACTTCAAGATGAGATTTGGATGGGAACACAGACAAGCCATATCAGATGTTCTCAAGGGATTTATACTGACTGAAAAAGGCCAATCTCAAAAATCATATCTCCTCCGTGATTCCACTTATTTAACATTCAAAAAATGGCAAAATGATAGAGACAAACAACAGGTGAATGTTTTTTAGGGATTAGGGAGGGAAGTAGACAAGGAAAGGGTGTCAACAATGAAAGGAATCCTTGTGATGGAACTGTTTTGTATTGACTATTGTTGTAGTTACACAAATTTACATGTGATAAAGCTTCATGGACCTAAATACACACACACACACGTACACACACTACATGAATGCATGTAAAACTAGTGTAAATGGAATTAAGGTCAACAGTTTATATCATTGTCAATTTCTGGTTGTAATATTGTACTTTGGTTATGCTATCACTGGGGGAAACAGAGTGAAAATTAGTTTCATGTGAATATACAATTATTTCAAAAAGTTAAAAAAGATGGTAGAAATACATCTAAAGTAAATTGACTAAATTTGCAAGTTAAATGGCAAGACTTCTCAAAGTGGATTTTAAAAAAGTAGTCCATCTGTATATAGTTTACAACAGACTTACCTAAAACATAAAGACACAAAATTATGAATGTGAAGAAATGGAAAATTATATCTGAGGCAAATATAAGCAAAGAAAGATGATGTTACTTCTTATAATAATGTTTAAGAACTATATTTTGAAGCCAAAGCATTATTGGGAAAAAAGCAGGTTACAGAAAAATAATAAAAGGAGCAATTCAGCAGTCTGCATATACATTTAGTACATGTAAAGACTGTAAAGAGCAGGCACACAGGACATTATGAATGTTTTTAATACCACTGGACCTTATGCTTAAAAATGGTTAAGATGGTAATTTTATGTTATATGTATTTTTACCACAAAAAAAGAGAAATTATAAGGTTGATACATTAGAAATCTGTACTCAAGAATTAAAGCGTTTTCATTTTTGAAACATGTATGAAACTATTAAGAAATAACATATTTTGGCATAAAATGAGTCACACAGATCATGCTTCTGCTGATAATTCAAAAAAATTTAAAAGAAGAAAAAATATAGCAAATATAATCTCCATATATACAGAAATTTTATTTTATTTTATTTACTTCAAGCCTTTAATTTGAGACACGATGGAAAAATCTTGTAGGCACACATGGAAAAGTCATGATTACCGCTGAGTGAAAACAATCTAACTGGAAAGCTTTAATGCCTGTCAGCTAATGTCAAAGCTGAAATTCTGGAAGTATGACATGCTGCAGGGCTGAAAGGAGTGGAAAATTAGTGTTTCCCTTCTTTTTTTCAACAGAATCCACACCAACCTCCTCATAATCTTTTTCAAGGGCAGCCATGTCCTCAGAGGCCTCAGAAAATACTTCTTCTCCCATCCCCTCACCCATTTCCCAGAAAACAAAGGAACAGTTGCATAACTCAAGTCAAACTTGTGGCCCAGGCAAACCCAGGCCTCAGCAATGGCTATGGTGTTGCTCAGCATGCATGCAGCTCTCTTTAGGTTGGCCAGATTTCCAGCAGGTACCACAGTGGGAAGCTGGCAATTAATGCCAACTTTGAGGCCAATGAAACACCAATCCACAAACTGGATAGTGCATTTAGTCTTGTTAGTGGAATAGCAGTAAGTATTGACGTATTTGGGAACCACATTACCACAGTGTCATAGGCAGTAAGCCATGTATTTACCATAGTGAGAGTCACATTTCACCATCTGGTTGCCTGGCTCAGAGTGAGCACTGGTGACTTCTGCTATGCATGGTAGTCTTACCCAGCAGAGATGACAGGGCATATGTGACCAAAGAGAAGAGGATGCAGGAAAAGGGTACCAGGTCAGTCTGGAATTCTGTCAGACTCCATGAAATCTGAGAGAAGCAGTGATGGGGAACATAATCTGGCTAAGAAAGCAGTTAAGATTAGGGTACTTTGGGTGCTCAGTATTGGGGTTTCTACAACAGATGCCATAGATGGCCTCATTGTCTACCATGAAGGCGCAATCAAAGTGCTGCAGGGTGGTGCTGGTGGTGGAATGGAGTTGTAGAGCTCAACCACAGCTGTGGAAACCTGCAGGGCTGGATAAATGGAGAACTTCAGTTTAGACTTTGTGGCATAATCAACAGAGAGAAGTGAACCCAGAACCAGTTTCTCCACCAAGGCTGTGGAAAACCGAGAAGGCCTGAAGACCTGTGCACTGGTGAACCAGCTTGCGAATTTGGTCCAAGATGAGGCCAATGATCTTGCCAATGTTGTGATGCCCGCAGGCATAGTTATGGGCAGCATCTTCCTGGTCTGTGATGAGCTGCTCAGGGTGGAAGAGCTGGTGGTAGGTGCCAGTGCAAACTTCATCAGTGACTGTGGGTTCCAGGTTTATAAACACTGCCCTGGACACAAACTTGCCTGCTCACTGAAGAGGCGTAGAATCAATCATCTCCTTACCCAATGGTCTTGTCACTTGGCATTGGGCTATCGAGCTGGATGCTGTGTTCCAGGTAGTAGAGCTACCAGCAGGCATTGCCAATCTGGACACCAGCCTCGCCAATGTGGATGAAGATGCACTCACACGTAGTGGCTACAGGTTAGAAAAGCAAAAGTCAGAAGACACTAGGTCTCTGTTACCGTCCCTGATGTGTTAAGAGTCAAATAGGTAACACACTGTATTTGGAAATTTTTTTTTTTTTTTAAAAAGGCATAAATAACTCATGAAACACTTTAAGAAGAAATGATAATGGAAATTAGAAAATATTTCTATCTGAATGATAATGTAAATGCTATAAAACAAAATGTGTGGGATTTGGCTAAAATCACAATTATAAGGCAAAAGCCTTAATTGCATATATTAGGAAAGAAGAAAAACTAAAAATCAGCACAACTTCCAGTTTACACAGGCAGAAAAAGAATAATGAAGTCATCCAAAGAAAGTAGAAAGAAGGAAAAAAGTAAACATGAGAATAGAAGATTTTTAAATGGAAAATAACCCATAGCTACCCCATCAGGGGCTGGAGGGAGGAAGAAATGGAGACATTCTGTTCAAGGGGTACATGGTTTATTTACAAAAGATGAATAACTTCTAGAGGACTGCTGTACAATTGTACTTAACAATACTGCAATGTACACTTAAAAATTTGTCATGAGAGTAAATCTTAGGCTAAGTGTTCTTATCACAATAAAAAAATACAGAAACAGGCCAGGCACGATGGCTCATGCTTGTAATCCCAGCACTTTGGGAGGCCGAGGCAGGCAGATCACGAGGTCAGGAGATCGAGACCATCTTGGCTAACATGGTGAAACCCCATCTCTGCTAAAAATACAAAAAATTAGCCAGGGGTGGTGGCAGGTGCCTGTAATCCCAGCTACTCAGGAGGCTGAGGCAGAAGAATGGCGTGAACCCGGGAGGTGGAGCTTGCAGTGAGCCGAGATCGCGCCACTGCACTCCAGCCTGGGCAACAGAGCAAGACTCCGTCTCAAAAAAAAAAAAAAAAAAAAACAGAAACAGTAGAGTAAAAAGTGCTCAAAGTTAATTCTTTTAAATAAACTAATACAATAGACAAATCACTGGCAGATTAATAAGAGAGAGAGGCTTTAATGAAAACTAGACCACACAATCATAAAATAACATTTTGCCAATTATTTTGAAAATATGTATTTTTTTAGAAAAAAATACACTTTACAGAATAGATTCAAGAATAAATAAAAGTCTGAGTAATCCTATTAAAATAAATGAAATTAAATCAGTAGTCAACAATTTAAGCATTGGTGGAAAACACAACAACAAAAACGACAATAACAAAGCAAAACCAACAATGACTGAAACAAACAAAAAACATGTATTCTAAATATATTTACAAGATAAGTTCAATAAACAAGGGTTTGATAGTGTCTATTTTATTCACACTGTTCTAAAGTAAAAGAAAAAGTAAGACAGCTCCTCAACAATTTTATATTTTGGTAAACTATACTTTGATAAAATCTGTCAGGGATATTAGTGAAAGAAAATTTCAGATCATTATCTTTTATAAAAATGGATATAAAAATAATAGCTTAAATATTACCACATATAACAAAGAAAAACATGCACATTTAAATCATGACAAAGAATGATGAATTTTTTTCTTAAGAATGCAAGCATGACAATGTTAAAACATGTGATAAATTAACATGTAATTTATCACAATAAGAAATTAACAATTTTTAAAACATATGTTTATTTCAATACATGCAGTAAAATCATTCAATAAACTCAGGACTCCTTTACAGTATAAACTCTTAACAAATAGGAGTAAGGGACCCTATTTAATATGATAAAAAGTTAGCTACCAAATATTACTTTAACCAAGATACTTTATAATAAAATATTAAAAACATGCCTTTAAATCGAGAACAAGGCCTCAGTGCCTTCTTCTATTCATCATTGTATTGGAGTTCCTGCTAAATGAAAAAGGTATGCAAAATAAATTTGCAAGGATTAGAAAAATATAAAACTGTCGTCATTTGTAAAGATTATGATTATGTATATGAAAGTCCAAGAGAAGTTACAGAGAATGGTTATTTAAAAATTAAAGAAATTCATATATACAAATAGCAAACAAAAATATAATTTCAAAATATAGCAATCACAGAAGCAATGAGAGTACTAGAAATAGATGTAACTTCACAGAGGGAAGATTTTAATTAGAAAGTCATAAACCTTTATTGAAAGTTATAAAAGACCTAATTAAATGTAGAGACATATTACTTACATATAAGACTTACTATAACAAATATATGAGTTCTTCCTCCTATTTATACTTTCAAAAAAACCCAAGATTTTATCACTTTTATGGAACATGATAAACTCATCTTAAAACTTATGTTAGACTATAAAGTGCCTAAAATGGTTGAAACTTTCCAAAAAACAAAAATGATAATGGTCTAGTCATTCAAAATATATTATGAAACTATAGTAAATAAAAGTTTAACTGAAAAAGTAATAGAAAAATCCATTTACTGAACAGATTGAGCCATGTATATGTGGGTCCTACCCATGTATATATGGGTTCTACCCACATACATGGCTCAATCTGTTCAGTAAATGGTTCTGGGGCAATTGGCCATACATACAGAAATAACTAAGATCAAATATATCCCTACTTTTATAAAACACACATTTTTCTAATTGCATTAGAGGCATGAAATGAAAAGCAAAACTAGAAGATGTTTAGGAGAAAAAAGATAATATTTAAAAAATTTTGCTGTGCCTATATTTCTTAAGCAAATTACCCTGAAAAGGGTGAAAAATCAATCTGGATATACAGAAGATATTTGCAGTTCAGAAAACCAAAACTCATTCGTGTATGGAATATGCAAATAATTTCTTCCAATCAAGAAAGAGAGAACATAGTTATTGAAAATGTTTAGCAAAAGATAATTGATAGAAGAGAGCATAAACTGCAAATTAACATTAGAAAGAATGTTATATTCCATTAAGGATAAACAAACTAAAACTGCAATAAAGTAACATTTTATATCCATCAGATTGGCAAAAATAATGTCTGATAAATCCAAGTGTTGGGAAACCAGGTCTCCTATTATCTGTGGTAGCTTAAGTTTGTAGAGATATTTGAATAGAAATTTGGTAGAGTAGTTTGGAAGAATTTGTCAAACATATTTTTTTTTATTTTTTATTTTATTATACTTTAGGTTTTAGGGTACATGTGCACAATGTGCAGGTTTGTTACATATGTATCCATGTGCCATGTTGTTTTGCTGCACCCATTAACTTGTCATTTAGCATTAGGTATATCTCCTAATGCTGTCCCTCCCCCTTCCCCCTACCCCACAACAGTCTCTGGAGTGTGATGTTCCCCTTCCTGTGTCCATGAGTTCTCATTGTTCAATTCCCACCTATGAGTGAGAACATGCGGTGTTTGGTTTTTTGTCCTTGCAGTAGTTTACTGAGAATGATGGTTTCCAGCTTCATCCATGTCCCTACAAAGGACATGAACTCATCATTTTTTATGGCTGCATAGTATTCCATGGTGTATATGTGCCACATTTTCTTAATCCAGTCTATCGTTGTTGGAGATTTGGGTTGGTTCCAAGTCTTTGCTATTGTGAACAGTGCCGCAAGAAACATACGTGTGCATGTGTCTTTATAGCAGCATGATTTATAGTCCTTTGGGTATATACCCAGTAATGGGATGGCTGGGTCAAATGGTATTTCTAGTTCTAGATCCCTGAGGAATCGCCACACTGACTTCCACAATGGTTGAACTAGTTTACAGTCCCACCAACAGTGTAAAATTGTTCCTATTTCTCCACATCCTCTCCAGCACCTGTTGTTTCCTGACTTTTTAATGATGGCCATTCTAACTGGTGTGAGATGGTATCTCACTGTGGTTTTGATTTGCATTTCTCTGATGGCCAGTGATGATGAGCAGTTTTTCATGTGTTTTTTGGCTGCATAAATGTCTTCTTTTGAGAAGTGTCTGTTCATGTCCTTCACCCACTTTTTGATGGGGTTGTTTGTTTTTTTCTTGTAAATTTGTTTGAGTTCATTGTAGATTCTGGATATTAGCCCTTTGTCAGATGAGTAGGTTGCAAAAATTTTCTCCCATTTTGTAGGTTGCGTGTTCACTCTGATGGTGGTTTCCTTTGTGGTGCAGAAGCTCTTCAGTTTAATTAGATCCCATTTGTCAATTTTGGCTTTTGTTGCCATTGCTTTTGGTGTTTTAGACATGAAGTCCTTGCCCACGCCTATGTCCTGAATGGTATTGCCAAGGTTTTCTTGTAGGATTTTAATGGTTTTAGGTCTAACATGTAAGTCTTTAATCCATCTTGAATTAATTTTTGTATAAGGTGTAAGGAAGGGATCCAGTTTCAGCTTTCACATATGGCTAGCCAGTTTTCCCAGCACCATTTATTAAATAGGGAATCCTTTCCCCATTGCTTGTTTTTGTCAGGTTTGTCAAAGATCAGATAGTTTTAGATATGCGGCATTATTTCTGACGGCTCTGTTCTGTTCCATTGATCTATGTCTCTGTTGTGGTACCAGTACCATGCTGTTTTGGGTACTGTAGCCTTGTAGTATAGTTTGAAGTCAGGTAGCGTGATGCCTCCAGCTTTGTTCTTTTGGCTTAGGATTGACTTGGCGATGCGGGCTCTTTTTTGGTTCCATATGAACTTTCAAGTAGTTTTTTCCAATTCTGTGAAGAAAGTCATTGGTAGCTTGATGGGGATGGCATTGAATCTATAAATTACCTTGGGCAGTATGGCCATTTTCACGATATTGATTCTTCCAACCCATGAGCATGGAATGTTCTTCCATTTGTTTGTATCCTCTTTGATTTCATTGAGCAGTGGTTTGTAGTTCTCCTTGAAGAGGTCCTTCACATCCCTTGTAAGTTGGATTCCTAGGTATTTTATTCTCTTTGAAGCAATTGTGAATGGGAGTTCACTCATGATTTGGCTCTCTGTTTGTCTGTGATTGGTGTACAAGAATGCTTGTGATTTTTGTACATTGATTTTGTATCCTGAGACTTTGCTGAAGTTGCTAATCAGCTTAAGGAGATTTTGGGCTGAGACGATGGGGTTTTCTAGATATACGATCATGTCATCTGCAAACAGGGACAATTTGACTTCCTCTTTTCCTAATTGAATACCCTTTATTTCCTTCTCCTGCCTGATTGCCCTGGTCAGAACTTCCAGCACTATGTTGAATAGGAGTGGTGAGAGAGGGCATCCCTGTCTTGTGCCAGTTTTCAAAGGGGATTTGTCATACATATTAAAACTTGTAGCTGCATTTCCAGAAGTCTTTCATAAACTCCTGCATATGTACACAAGAAAACATAGAAAGGTGTGCTAATTTCAGCACTGTTTGTAAAAGCAAACACATTGGAAATAGCCTAAGAGTTGAAAACAACCTAGGTAAGAGAATGGATAACAAACCATTGTTTTTTCACTAGAAAAAATATCAGACAAAAGTGAAAAATAAAAATGAATAAATTATATCTACCTACATCAACAGGTATAATTCTCAAAAACATACAATGTTGACTAAAGCAAAATGACACTAGAATACTTATCATTTGATACCATTTATGGAAAATTTTATACATGAAAATAATATTATATATTGCAGTGGATATATTTACGTTTACTAAAAGTACAAAAACAACATAGGTGAATGGAAACACAAACTAAAGAATAGTGTTTATAAGGTGTGAGTGGGAAAGAAGAGGTAGGAGCAGGAAGGGCTTTTGTCTTAGTTGTAGATTTTTTGAAAAAATAGAGAAAATTGAGCCAAATATAGAAAAATATTGATATCTCTTAGGCATCAGTGGGGCCTATAGTTTTCAGTTATTCCTTTGTTTGCAATATTTTATTATTAAAAATTATAACAAGAATACATAAAATATTGTGACTGCTTTAACATTCAGGTTCAATAGGATCACTGAAATCTACATATGAAAACCAAATTATTTGGTTTCAGTGTATGTGTGAAATGCGTTTGGATTTGGTGTCATTGATATACTGCATTTAGGAAGAAATAAATTCAATACACAGGAAACTGATAAATGTATGATTTTTATAGAAATATTAAAATATTTACTTAAGAAATCTTGTTCTCCCATTTCCTTCCCTGCTACTCAAATAGAGAAACATGTATTTGAAATCACATATTAAGTCTATGAGAAAATGATATGAAGCACAGATACCATCTCTGTGTAAGTTTTCAGTAATGCTACACATGTAAAAAGTAAATAGTTATTCTTGAAAATAAAGTCAACTTAATATGCCTGATAAATACTGCCCTATGCCATGGTCTAAAAATTTTTATTATTTAAAATGTTACAAAGGCATGATGAACAATTATAATCAATATTTCTCATATTACATTCCATTTGAGTTTAGTAATATGAGATTAGCATCTTCTTGAGTCTTTCTGCTTTGCTATCTCATTTTCCTTCAGCAGTAATTATTGCAATTTGTCATGGTGTTACAGCAAAAATCCAAAAAACATAAAAAACCTCTTAACTCATCTTGATGCCCTAAATTTTCTTGGATTTCACCAATTTTGTTTATTAGCTCATACAATGTCTAATTCTATATTAGCTAAGCTTATGATTTAATATTGATAGTGAGAGTGAAAATAATTTGGCCATTACATTACTCTATTAAAATGGAAAGCTCTATAAACACAGCCAGCTCTTATTAGCTCCATCTAGTCTTTGTTGCCATTAATCAGCTTTGGAGATTGAGAGTTTTAGATCATTGTTTTCAAAATTGGTACTTGCTCAATTTCATAGCCTCCTTTACGTGTCTTGAAAACACAGAAAGTAGAGATATCTACAGAACAAGACCATAGGGCACAGGATTTCCATCAAGCAGAGGGCACTAATTTGCACATATTTTTATTTTGCTAAATGATTACTACCAAGTGCAGATTCAGGCTTTGTACTAAGGTAATGTGGAGAGCTTTCAGGAAGGGCTATCCTGGGTCCAGAAGCTTAATGTGTAGGAAATCCAGTACTACACATTAAACTAGTCTTGTAAGTCTTTGTTCATCTTTACAGTCTCAAGAAGAGAACTATCATCGAAAGAAACTGAAGTGGTAGTCATTTTATTTATATCACATTCATGTCCATGTACTCTGTGCTACAATCTTCAAAATTATGTTTATTGCTAAAATTCTTCCAGAAAACCCAAATCTGGTGTACGTTTTGTTTCCTTCTTAGATGTTTTACCTGTTTTGTTGGCATATACAACTTGAGGTAAGCCTGTTTCATCTTATGAGATTGAAACAAAACTCTATTTGAGCATAAGGATAGAATTGGACAATTCAGAGCAATTAGTGCTCTTATTGTCTCAGTGGGCTCCTTTGAAATGTTTATAGTAGGCTACATTGTGAAGATATTGTGAAAGTATTTTTATGTTTCAAGATAGCAAACACTTTGAATAAATCAGTAAAAATAAATTTTATTGGAAATTCTTGTTTTCACACACATTTTTGCCTCTTCTGTTGATAACCAAACATTAGAGTATTGCTCATTTTTGCAGAATTTAAAGGTGTCTCAAGCAGCAGACTACTAGGATAAATAAAAATTAAAATGTATTTTCCTAGAACACCAGGAAAACCTTTTAAATGTGAATTCATTTGGAAATGTATTTGTGTTAAATGTTTTTTGAGTACCTATTCAATGAATGACTAATTAGGTCCCATTTATTAGACAATAAATGACTCTGGTGTTGCTATCATGGAAGCTACAGTGTAATCAGGATGATCAGGAACATATATAGGAAAAGTTGAAAAATATAAGGCTAAATGACAGCAAGAGTAATGAAAATTACCCTCCACTAAGAATATTAATGCCGGAAGATAAGAGGCCACACAATGGGTTGGAGTGGTGAGAAAATCTATTGGAGTTTGAGCTGTAGAAGTTTAGGATGTAAGAAAAATTTTAAGATGAAACTTTTAGAAAAGCGCATTAAATAGGCTAGGGAAACTGAGAATAGAAGGAAGGGGAAAAATTAATAATGATTTAGCTAAGAAGACAAGGTCAAAGAAAGATGGGGGAGAAAAGAAATTAGGAGGTTGAGTTAGACATTAGCCTTGGGAAAAAAGATGGGCATGTATTCACAGAGAAATATAGAAAGGAAAAGACAGGTTAAAGTTTGAAATGTTTGGAACTTAAATATTTTTTAAAAAGACTCTATTTGACATATTGTTTGCATCATATGAAGTTAAAGGTGTTAGACTATTTTTTAATTTATACACCAGCACATTCATATGGTTTAACATACTCAATCAGCACTTCATACTTCTAGCTTTCATATCTTCCTTTCCTTTTCTCTAATGTGTGAGGTTTTTGTCATAGCCTCACATATTATATAGTTTTTTATTTCCTTTCCCAGCTAGAAAATTATTTTAGGAAGACAGGAATTTTTCTGATGTTATTGTTACTGAAAAACCATTGCAACTAGAACTAGAACTTAATATTGTTAAGTGAATAAATAAGTTTGTTTATACTTTTTGTTTTTGCTCTTCATTATTTTTCCTTGCTTTCTAATTAAAGATGATTTTTGGAATTATCAAAAAGCAAGACATGCATTCAATACACAGTCAAGGATGATCAAAAGCAGTGTTGCTTCCAAACAGGGCCCAACTGAAACCAGGTAGCATGAATGTGCAGTGGGCAAGATCACTGTATTTCTAGGATGAATGCTGTGTTAGTCCATTTGCATTTCTTTCTATAAAGGAATAGCTGAGGTTTATTTGGCTCACAGTTCTGCAGGCTGTACTAGCATGGCACCAGCATCTGCTTGGCTTCCTGGGGAGGCCTAAGAAGTTTTTACTCATCACAGAAGGCAAAGGGGGAGCAAGTGTGTCACATGGCAAGAGAGAGCAAGAAAGGAGTTGGACGGGGGAGCACCACATGCTTTTAAACAACCAGATGTCTTGGGAACTCATTCCACTCATTACTGCAGGGATGGCACCAAGCCATTCATGAGGGTTCTGCTACCATGCCACAAATGCTTTCTTCCCATCAGGCCCCACCTTCAACACTGGGGATCACGTTTTAACATGAGATTTGGAGGGAACAAACATCCAAACTATAACATATGCTCTTTTAAAAATACTATATTATAAAGTGCTCCTTATAAAATTCCAATGGTGGACAAAAAATTGAATTGGAGATAATTACTAGAGAAAGGAATTGATTCATGTAAGAAATAGGCAGGGCCCAGGTGAGGTTTTCCAGTATAGCCATGAGGCTAATGAAGATAGTAGCCATCAGTTGACAATTGATCCTAGTAAGGAAAAAAACTTCAGCGGGTCTGGGGAAGCAGGAAATTATGTTTGTAAAGAGGAAATACGAAGTTTAATATAGAGGGGATGGTGATCAAATGGAGTTTGTGGGTTCAATCTTCTTCATAACCAGAGAAATAGTATGCATCTCCTTTACTCTGAAAGAACACTGCCTGGCCCTATCAAAGTAGGCAACATTCTTGTCCAGTCACCAAATACCCTCTTCTTCCTACCCTGGTTTATGTGCATTTCTTTTTAAATTCTAGTAACCCCTTTCTTACTCCATTAAGTGTCCATATATAATATCTCTTTCTCTTTCTTTCTCTCTCTTTCATGCAGTACCCCCTGGCATCCATGTTATCATCAATTAAAAGGGTAAAAGGAAAGTTTGCTTTTTTATATTATAAGGATTTCAATCTGACAAAAGGTTTAAATCATTACTACACAGTTTTCCTTGTGGAAACATATTGAAGAAGACTCAGTCAAAATATTTGTGGGCATAATGTTCATTTTAGGAAATCAGAGCATATCTACTTCCTTTAAATGTCCTGAATCTCCCACCTTATTTGTTGGTATGTCATACAAACAGTTTCTGTGATTTACTGTGAACTTAGTGAATTGAATATCTTTTAATATGATTTTTGTCTATTATTAAACATATGTGTAATTAACTTTAAAGAATTTTTATGTTTTATGAGTTGGGAGTTCATTTGACAAAAAAATGACTGGCATGTGTGAAACATTGTGCTAAATAATCAGAAAAGTAACTTTTAATAGAGCACGGTTAATTTTACCCTAACTTAGTAGAGATAGTTATATCATCTTGGCAGTGTTATTCTACAATCTCAAACATCTTCCAGAGAAAAAGCAGCAGCATTAATTAAAAATTCCAGAGCAAAATTAATGTCAGACTTCAAATAAAAATAATTAATTTTCAAAATTTACCCTCTGCTGGTATTTTGAAGTATAAAATTTATTTACTGTATATTATTAAAATAATGACATCTAGCATTTATAAAGTATTATACATTTTCCATCTTCATCCAAATGTTTTTACATATACTCCTCAATTTTGCCCTCACCATCACCTATTTTTGACAAACTATTTGACCAAGATTTTAAATATAAAAAGGGCAGCAAGCACCTAATATTTATATCATTTTTTAGTCCATCAAAAATGTAAATTGTATACTCATCAGGAAAGTGAGTCACTAATAGACATAAGAATATGTTGTATTTATAATAAATTTTACAGGGATTGCTTTGTATGCATTTAGACTGCAAATGGGAACTACAATCATGGCAACTGTGTGATTCATTATGTTTCACAGTATGAGATGCCTTGCCTCAACCATAAGTGATGAGAGTTTTAGATTGGACTTATTAAATGTGTAATTATATACAGAGATAGCAACATGGACTATTGAGGTTTGAGAAGATTTGTACATACTTTGAACCCTAGAGCACATGACTTCTAAGAAACAACCGGAGGAATAATTTTCAAAATAAATAGCCAATTTTAATTTGTTTTTTTTCTGTGGGGGAAACAAAAATTAGTGAAAGTTTGCTAAAATGTTATAGGTTGTGAGTTTTTATGATACCATCTGCGGTTGTAGGATAATTAGATATTTTAAAAATAGCATTTAATTTTGTAACAAGTAGCCCTTTACATATGTAATTTATAAAGTTACCTGTGGTGTATTCTTTTGAGATTCTCATTAATACTAATGGCTTCCTGTCCCCTAAAATGCAAATGATAAGTATTAATAGATAGGTAGGTAGGTAGGGAGGGAGAGAGAGAGAGAGAGAGAGAGAGAGAAACTAAGTCTAGCTGATAATTTCAGGGGGATCGCAGATCTCTTGAGTCTTTAAGTATCCATTGATCTCGGATGCTCTCCCATGACGGTTGCTTCATATATTTGAATATGTCAATAAACTGCTTAGATCCTGGGTATAGAGAACTCACCTGAGGATAGTTATGTTATTTTGATATAAGACCCCAGCTTGAGATACTCATTTAAAATTTTATAAATGAAATAAACTATTTAAATTGAAATCCTCACCAGCTCTTATATTTCTATATAGGGTTTAAACTATTTAGGATTATAAGGAGGAATGATATTTAAAAGTTGACATAGCCAGGCGTGGTGGCTCACGCCTGTAATCCCAGCACTTTGGGAGGGTGAGGCAGGTGGATCACAAGGTCAGGAGTTTGAGACCAGCCTGGCCAACATGGTGAAACCCCGTCTCTACTAATAATACAAAAATTAGCTAGGCATGGTGGCACATGCCTGTAATCCCAGCTACTCTAGAGGCTGAGGCAGGAGAATCACTTGAACCTGGGAGGCAGAGGTTGCAGTGAGCCGAGATTGTGCCACTGCACT
Organism: Nomascus leucogenys; assembly: GCF_006542625.1. Lineage (NCBI taxonomy): Eukaryota > Metazoa > Chordata > Mammalia > Primates > Hylobatidae > Nomascus > Nomascus leucogenys. The sequence continues at coordinate 24,430,150 of NC_044397.1, read as the reverse complement.
CCAGCCTGGGCAACAGAGAGAGACTGTCAAAAAAAAAGAAAAAAAACACGACATAATTAGGTATACTCTATTTTACTAGGACAATTTTTACTGATGTTATGGTTGCCTAGTTTAAGTTAATAACCTATTTTTTTTGCCCTTTCTTTTTTGTCTTAGGCCTTGAGCATCTTTCCAGATTTTTTCTGCTGAGCTCACCATTATTTTGGCCTTGAAGCTCAATGTGATAGAGGTGATCGTGAGGCATGCCATGTGTAGATGTCTTTCAGCTAATAAATGACCATCCTCAAACTGAGTTTGTCAATAGTGGCTTTTCAGATGAGAGCAGGGACAGAACCTTACCTAGGTATACACTTGGCTTGATTTAAATTATAATTGCACAAAAACAGCAAAGAAGTTAGCAGTAGTTTTGCCCCTTGGTTCTTCAGACCACGTTCATCCGATTACAAAAGTCAGAGCAAGTGCTGGTCATCCTCCTCCTCCCTTTCTAGGCTTCTAGCCCCTCATTTTGCCTTACAGGAGAGCTCTACTGGACAGACAATTAGCATGGGATTGGAGGCCATTCTCCAGCTTTCTGCATCTGCCAAATGATGGAGAGGGTTTGCCTTTTTCAGATCTTTGTGAAAGGGATCACTCATTTCTTTTAACTTCTAATATATTTTACACAGAATGGCTATAAAAAGTAAACAGTTACATGTATAACACTATTGCTTTCTCAACAATCAGCGAAGACAGTTGGATTTACAGCCAGGAGACAATCACATTATATTGAACCACATATTCATACTTCATTTATTTCTCCCTCAAGCACTGCAGCTGTAATAGCTCCTAGGAAGCTTTAAAAAATATGCAAGAACATTTTAAACTTCCAGGAACACTCAGACTTCAAACTACTTTTTCTTCTTGTATAACATCTTTAAATAATTAAATTTTTTTGTTTCTTTTTTAGTGTTCTGGTTTGGGAAATACTAAGATAACTGGAAATGGAAAAAAAAGAGAAGGAATTTGTGATTTTTCAATTTCCATGAAACCAACAACCTTGCTTTCTAGAGTGGATTCTTACAGAGGTCAATAGTACACTTGCGTGCTATCGAAAATTGTTAGCACTCCTATCTAAAAGCCAGAGGATAGTATTCCAAAGACTGTGAACAACTCCAGGGCTCCCTGGGATCCTCGGTTGCTATTACCACCAGTGGATTTTTTTCAAAAGCATTTTTAAGAAATGGTCATAAGCAGGAATCAAATGGTTTGGAATGAATCTGTTTTGTTGGAAGAAGGGGTTTAATTAACTTTCGAGCTGCACAAATTAATCTGGACTTTAGTGAGGGCCTGAAAATTGATTAAAATGTGAGCACCTATTCAGAAAGTATTTGACAGGGAAATAGATTCATTTCTTCAAGGTCGGTGACCCTACAAGTTGACAAGTGATTCAGATTAATACACACTTGGGTTTCAAGTTTCACCTATTGCTTGGCAGAAGCTTCTGCCCCATCCCCCACCCCCAGTGCTGCTTATCATCCACCTGATCTAGTTGTCACCTTTTTCTCTGGGCCATTTTTCTGACAGAAACCCTTTGCAGAGTTTTTTTTGGGCGGGGGGGGGGGGGGGGGCTTGGGGGGAATTGCAATCAGTGCAACGTTTCATTTTAGTTGTTTTATTCAAGATTGAATCATAACATTATGATTTAAAAATAAGACAGAAAATAACTTTACCTAGATTAAACTTACCCTCTTAAAGATAATAAATGTCCATCAAACAGAATGATTTATAAAATAGTTTCGAAAAATCCCACTTGATTTAATGATCTACCTAATTTTTGCAGTGTCTTTTATTGTTTCTTCTTGGGGGCTAAACACACATAACATGCACTCATGCGCGTGCACACACACAGGCATATACATAGACACTCCAAGCATTTGGAGACTCTCCTCTATATTATCTAGTAATACAAGCTTGGAGGTCAAGCTTTACTGTAAAAGAATATCGAAATAATTAGAGAAATTTTGTGTTAGAGTAAATGAAGAGACTCACTATTCTAAGAAGAGAGGAAATTGCAAAAATAAAAGGTCTCATCATTAATTTCAAAGGAGAACTTGAAACAGGATTCAATCTTGCTACCCTCATTGAAAAAATAAGAAATTGTGGTCTTAGAAGGTTCTGATCTACCACATTCTTTCATAGTTCACATGAAGTGGCAATGGGATGATTTAAAGTGTTTTTATTTCCCCTTGATTTAATGTCAAGTGTAATTTAGTGGACAATTATATGCAATACCTTTGATAATTAATTCTCCACTCCAAATTAGGCTTTGGCAATCCTTCTCTTATCCTGGTGTCATTATTCTTGTAGAATAATGTAAACGGTAACTTTGTTTTCTTTTCTCTTTCTCTATTAATGCTTGTTTTTTCAAATAAATATTAACTATTCCACATAACTTCTAAGTAAAGTTTCAGTTTTTAATAATACATTTTTTATTACAGAGTCAGCATATGCTTTGCAAAAAAAAAAATCCTTAGCAAATACCTAGAGAAGTTAGAGTTTAGCAGAGCAGGAATTTTCTTCATTTTTTAAATTAAAAAATTGAAACAACTCTCCATGTACTTCAACAACTTTTCGCCCTCAAAAGAGAAGAGTTTTAACATGGTTAAATCTGAACGTATATTTGAAAAAATTAGAAATAATGGCCTTATCAGATAGTTACTTATACTTTTTAAAAATTACTTTAAGTTCTGTGCAGAATGTGCAGGTTTGTTACATAGTATACACATGCCATGGTGGTTTGCTGCACCCATCAACCCATCATCTACATAAGTATTTCTCCTAATGCTATCCCTCCCCTAGCCCCCCACCCACAACAGGCCACAGTGGGTAATGTTCCCCTCCCTGTGTCCATGTGTTCTCATTGTTCAACTCCCACTTATGAGTGGGAACACTCAGTGTTTTGTTTTCTTTCCTGTGTTAGTTTGCTGAGAATGATGATTTCCAGCTTCATCCATGTCCCTGCAAAGGACATGAACTCATCCTTTTTCATGGCTGCATAGTATTACATCGTGTATATGTGCCACATTTTCTTTATCCAGTCTATCATTGGTGGACATTTGGGTTGGTTTCAAGTCTTTGCTATTGTGAACAGTGTTGCAATAAACATACGTGTACATGTGTCTTTATAGCAGCATGATTTATAATCTTTTGGGTATATACCCAGTAATGGGATTGCCGGGTCAAATGGTATTTCTGGTTCTAGATCCTTGAGGAATCATCACAGTGTTTTCCACAATGGTTGAACTAATTCACACTCCCACCAACAGTGTAGAAGTGTTCCTATTTCTCCACATCCTCTCCAGCATCTGTTGTTTCCTGACTTTTTAATGATCGCCATTCTAAATGGCATGAGATGGTATCTCATTGTGGTTTTGATTTGCAATTATCTAATGACCAGTGATGATGTGCTTTTTTCATATGTCTGTTGGCCACATAAATGTCTTCTTTTGAGAAGTGTCTGTTCATATCCTTTGCCCACTTTTTGATGGGATTGTTTGTTTTTTTCTTGTGAATTTAAGTTTTTTGTAGATTCTGGATACTTGCCCTTTGTCAGATGGATAGAATGCAAAAAATTTTCCAATTCTGTAGGTTAGCTGTTCACTCTGATGATAGTTTCTTTTGCTGTCCAGAAGCTCTTTAGTTTAATTAGATCCCATTTGTCAATATTGGCTTTTGTTGCCATTGCTTTTGGTGTTTTAGTCATGAAGTCTTTGTCCATGGCTATGTCTGGAATGGTATTGCCTAGGTTCTCTTCTAGGGTTTTTATGGTTTTAGGTCTTATGTTGAAGTCTTTAATCTATCTTGAGTTAATTTTTGTATGAGGTGTAAGGAAAGGGTCCAGTTTCAGATTTCTGCATATGGCTAGCCAGTTTTCCCAATGCCATTTATTAAATAGGGAATTTCTCCCCATTGCTTGTTTGTGTCAGGTTTGTCAAAAAACAGATGGTTGTATATGTGTGGCATTATTACTGAGACCTCTATTCTGTTCCATTGGTCTATATATCTGTTTTGGTACCAGTACCATGCTGTGTTGGTTACTATATCCTTGTAGTATAGTTTGAAGTCAGGTAGCATGATGCCTCCAGCTTTGTTCTTTTTACTTATGATTGTCTTGGCTATATGCACTCTTATTTGGCTCCATATGAAATTTAAAGTAGTGTTTTCTAATTCTGTGAGGAAAGTCAATTGTAGCTTGATGGGGATAGCATTGAATCCATAAATTACTTTGGGCAGCATGGCCATTTTCACCATAATGATTCTTCCTATTCCTGAGCATGGAATGTTTTTCCATTTGTTTGTGTCCTCTCTTATTTCCTTGAGCGGTGGTTTGCAGTTTTCCTTGAAGAGGTCCTTCACATCCCTTGTAAGTTGTATTCCTAGGTATTTTATTCTCTTTGTAGCAATTGTGAATGGGAGTTCACTCATGACTTGACTCTCTGCTTGTCTATTATTGCTATATAGGAATGCTTGTGATTTTTGCACATTGATTTTGTATCCTGAGACTTTGCTGAAGTTGCTTATCAGCTTAAGTAGATTTGGAGCTGAGAAAATGGGGTTTCCTAAATATACATTCATGTCATCTGCAGAGACAATTTGACTTCCTCTCTTCCCATTTGAATACCTTTATTTCTTTCTCTTGCCTGATTGCCCTGGCCAGAACTTCCAGTACTATGTTGAATAGGAGTGGTGAGAGAAGGCATCTTGTCTCGTGCCGGTTTTCAAAGGGAATGCTTCCAGCTTTTGCCCAATCAGTATGATATTGGCTGTGGGTTTGTCATAAATAGCTCTTATTATTTTGAGATACGTTCCATCAATAGTTAGTTTACTGAGAGTTTTTAGTATGATGGGGAGTTGAATTTTATTGAAGGCCTTTCCTGCATTGATTGAGATAATCATGTGGTTTTTGTCATTGGTTCTGTTTATGTAATGGATTATGTTTATTGATTTGTGTATATTGAGCCAGCCTTGCATCCCAAGGATGAAGCCGACTTGATCATGGTGGATAAGCTTTTTGATGTGCTGCTGGATTTGGTTTGCCATTGTTTTATTGAGGATTTTTGCATCGATGTACATCAGGGATATTTGCCTGAAATTTTCGTTTTTTGTTGTGTCTCTGCCAGGTTTTAGCATCAGGATGATGCTGGCCTCATAAAATGAGTTAGGGAGGAGTCCCTCTTTTTCTATTGTTTGGAATAGCTTCAGAAGGAATGGTACCAGCTTCTCTTTGTAACTCTGGTAGAATTCGGCTGTGAATCCATCTGGTCCTGGGCTTTTCTTGGTTGGTAAATTACTGCCTCAATTTCAAACATTCAAGTCTGCTGAAGCTGTGCCTACAGCTGCCCCTTCCCCCAGGTGCTCTGTCCCAGGGAGATGGGAGTGTTATCTACAAGCCCGTGACTGGGGCTACTGTCTTTCTTTCAGAGATGCCCTGCCCAGAGAGGAGGAATCTAGAGTGGCAGTCTGGCTACAGCGGCTTTGCTGAGCTGCAGAGGGCTCCAGCCAGTTCGAACTTCCAGAGTGGCTTTGTTTACACTGTGAGGGGAAAACCGCCTACTCAAACCTCAGTAATGGTGGACAGCACTCCCCCTACCAAGCTCGAGCATCCCTGGTCGACTTCAGACTGCTGTGCTTGCAGCAAGAATTTCAAGCCAGTGGATCTTAGCTTGCTGGGCTCTTTGGGGGTGGGATCCACTGAGCTAGACCACTTGGCTCCCTGGCTTCAGCTCCCTTTCCAAGGGAATGGACGGTTCTGTCTGGCTGGAGTTCCAGGCACCACTAGTGTTTGAAAAAAAACTCCTGCAGCTCGCTCAGTATCTGTCCAAATGGCTGCCCAGTTTTGTGCTTGAAACCCAGGGCCCTGGTAGCATAGGCACCCAAGGGGATCTCCTGGTTTGCAGGTTGCAAACACCTTGGGAAAAGTGGAGTATCTGGGCCGGATTGCACCATTTCTCAAGGCACAGCCCCTCACAGCTTCCCTTGGCTAAAGGGGGGAGTTCCCACATCCCTTGTGCTTCCTGGGTGTGTTGACACTCCACCCTGCTTTGGCTTGCCCTCTGTGGGCTGCACCCAGTGTCTAGCCAGTCCTAATTAGATGAACCAGGTACCTCAGTTGGAAATGCAGAAATCACCCACCCTTTTCCCATTTTCCCTCACTTTTCTCTATGCTTTGCTCTCCAGCCATCTTGGACTTTCTCTAATTCCATAAATATGTCGCTATCAATTCATCTTTAAGACTTGAGTACTATTTTTTATGTGCGGAGCACTCTTCACTGAGTTTTCTATTATTTACCTTCTATCCTTAGGATCACTGCTTGAAAGTCAATTTCTCAGGCCAGGTGAGGTGGCTCACACCTGTAATCCCAGCACTTTGGGAGGCCAAGGCAGACGGATTGCCTTAGGTCAGGAGTTCCAGACCAGCCTAGCCAACATGGTGAAACCCCGTCTCTACTAAAAATATGAAAATTAGCCAGGCGTGGTGGCGGGCTTCTGTAATTCCAGCTACTCTGGAGCCTGAGACAGGAGAATTGCTTGAGCCCGGGTGGCAGAGGTTGCAGTGAGCCGAGATCATGCCTTTGCACTCCAGCCTGGGTGACAAGAAACTCCGTTTCAAAAAAAAAAAAGTCAGTTTCTCATAAAGCCCTTCCCATTCTCCCAAGATTATGTTAGATTTCTTTTGCTCTGTAATAATCTCTCCTATAATTGTATAATTTATCTTGACAGTGCTTAACTGCAGTTAGTAATTTTATCTATCAATCATTTACCTACCTAAATGTCCATCTGTCCATTCATCCATCCATCTACATATCTATCATCTATCCACTTATTCATCTATCTACCTATCTATCATCTATCATTTACCCATCCATCCACTCACCCACCCACTAACCTACCTACCTACCTACCTGCTTACACATCTACCTAGGGTGATTGTTAACGTTTATCTCCCTCTTAGATCATAAACGCCATGGAGTTCTTGTGCTATGTTAGTCACAGAACAAAACATATAGTACGTACTCAAGAAATACTTTTTGAGTGAGGAATGAATGAATAAATGAATATAGTCTGATAAAAATCTCGATCTGTTCAATTGTATTTTGACTATCATGATTGAGGAATGTGTTATTCAAAGATTTACAAAGTGCGCTAGCAGAAAAGCATTTATCTTTGCTTTCGATTTGATGGTATGACTAGAGTGTAAAGAGTATAAGAATAATACTATTTTATAGGCACAGTGACTGTTAATTTTCAAATCAGAGAAAAATGCACTCCATTTCCAATGATGTACATTGATAGATAAGAAAATATAAATCTTTAAAGTAGAATATTAGATAATTTCGCCCTTTTTGGCATGTCATATAAATGAAATCATTCAATATGTAGCATTTGTTTTCTGCCTCCTTTAACAAAATGCATTTAAGATTTATTCATGCTGCTATGTATCAGTGTTTTTTTCTATTAATTGCTAAGTGTCATTCCATTGTAGGTATGTAAGTTCTGTTGAGTCATTCAACTGGTGAAGGACATGTTAGTTGTTCCCAGCTTGTGGTGTTTCACATACAAGTCTTGTGTCAATATAGATTTACAATTTATAATACTTGAATAAATACCAAGAATTTAGATTGTATATATTTAATGTTATTAAAAACTACCAAATTATTTTCCAAAATTATTGCACTTTTACATTTCCACCAGAAATGAGTTCCTATTACTCAACATTTTCCATAGCAATCAACAGTGTCAATCATTGAACTTTTAGCCATGGTAATACATAAGTACTGATTTCTCATTGTGGTTATAATTTAGATATTCCAAATGTCTAATGAAGCTGAATATCTTTTCAAATACTTATATGAAAACATGTCTGTTAAAAAATTTGTCCATTAAAATAACTTTTTCAGATATACACAAGTAGAATATTAGAATATCCATAATTACGCTTCCCCATATGAGAAGTCTAACAAGAATAACCATAAGTTGCCCCATGAGATGCAGAAAAGACATATGATAAAGTTTATTCTTTATTATTTATTTTAAAAATAACAAAATAGGAAAATATAATGATTTTTTTTTTGACACATAGTCTCACTCTGTCACCCAGGCTGGAGTGCAGTGGTATGATCATGGTTCAATGCAGCCTTGACCTTCTGGGCTCAGGTGATCCTCCTGCCTCAGCCTCCAGGGTAGCTGGGACTAGAGGTGCATGCCACAATGCCTGGATAGTTTTTTGTGTTTTTAGTAGAGACAAGGTTTTGCTGTGTTGCTCAGCCTGGTCTCAAACTCCTGGGCTCAAACAATCTGCCTGCCTTGGCGTCCCAAAGTGCTGGGACTACAGGTGTGAGCCACCATGCCTGTCCTATAATGATTTTTTAATATACAAATTCATTTAAAAAAATCTCTATTTTCTCATATATATCAATCATGGAGATTCAGGGGTATTTCTCCTTATATATTTCTTACCCCCAAATCAGCATTATACTTGATAGTGAATAATGAGCATATACATTAAAGTCAGGAAAAATGTCAGGATGCCCATTCTCATCACTATCTTTTAACATTGTTTTGAAATTACTGTTAAGGAGTGGGATTGAAAAGATTAGGTGGTGGAAAGATGATGATTTTTGTTTCTAAGTTTTTTCTTTTTCGCTTTATTCCTTTATATGTTATTTATATTTATTACTTTTAAAAGATAAAAACACTATCACTACAAACAGACATCTCTATATATAAAGTTTATATTACATAGCATGGTCTATATTAAAAAAGAATTAGAGTCTGACTCACTTCTCAAACTTGCTAAATTCTGTTACTTGGGACTATTGAGAGCAGAAGATTGTAGATTTAGGGGTAGGAGTTAGGCAAAGTAGAAATAAGCCAGGTTGGAGATTTTAGGATGAGAGGCGGACGTTAGTTTTGGTCAATACCATTGTGGAATTTGGAACCAGGTGAAGTAAATCATTAAGATTCAGGAGTCAACATAGTCCACCAAGCTTTGAACTAAGGAAGTGTATGGTAAGTACTTCCTACATATCAGGCACAACTTATTTTGGCTGAGTTAATTCTATAAATTTTCTTAGAAGGTAGAACTAGCCATCTTTATTTTACACTGGGGAAATATGGAGAGAAATTAAGTAATCTAGGAAGGCTTGGGCTTGAACCCCTGTCAGTCTAACTCTAAAGACTACACTCTTAACTACTGAAGTATACTTCTACTTATTTGGATGTTTCTCAAGCAGCAGCTCTGAACTTCAGGTGAATCTATCAGATTAATTCTGTTGGTTTATCTTTCCCACATGGATACCATCACTATTTTGAATACTACTTTCAAACTCAGATTTTCCCAGTGATTTACAGGAACTACACTGATTTTTTAAAGCATTTTTCAGAATTTTTTGCCTATAGGTGTATTTTTCAAACTCTCGATTCGAACCCAGTAATAGGTCATGGAATCAATCTAGTGGATTGTGATTAGCGTATTTTTTCTTCTTTTATCTTTTATTTTTTCTTCTTTTATCAGACCCAAAGCATCAACACTCATTAGGTAAGCTGCTGCTGACAAAAAATATTGTCATCCTAATAGTGTATTTTAAATGTAATAATGCAGAATAGGAATACAGAGATACATGGAAAATATCAGTTTATTAAACATAGTGATGACAGATATTCTGTGAGACATTATTTCCAGATATACAGAGACACACATATTCTTTTCATTGAAAGGTTTAAAATATATTCTTTACATTGAAAGGTTTAAAAGCCACTGGCCTATAGAATATCTTGGCTTCAGATTAAGCGCTCTTTTGTTTCCTGATTTTTATTTCAATAAATATATCTTGTCTTATTTCAATAAATAAGTCTTGTCGCCCTAATAAATATAAACCTAACTGCAAGCGTAAAGGTAAAATGGCATACATCTCTAAGTTTATTATTGCACCTAAACTGATGCTTGGCACATAACAGATTCTCAACAAATATTATAGTAATTGTAAATGTAGGTGAAGAGGCTAGGATAGCACTGGGGAGCAGTGGGCAGCTGGCCAAATCCATAGCTAAGCTCTCATAGCTCTGGCCTCCAAAACTGCTAGAGCAAGGCAGGACTGAGAGACACCAAACAACAAGATGCGAGATGTCAGATGGGAGCACTGATTATGTCATATGGCTTGTTTTTTTTTCTGATGATCAATGTGGAAAATATGCACTACAAAGAAATAAAGGGGAAAAATACACTTATAATCCTAAAACTGAAAGATAACCACGATTATTTATAACATTTACAGCCTATTAACATTTGCTACATCTTTCTCATGTCTTTCCTGTAGTATTACTCTGGTAGTACCCTATGCGTGTGCCTTACCATATAATAAATTCTCTTCATAATTATAGTTTTATTGGTTATATAATAGCTAATTCTAGCTCTGTTTCACAGCTTATTCAAGCATTCTCTTACTCTCAGAAAGTTAGATTGTTTCTAATTTGTAATATTATAAATTATGACCTAACAGCCTTATGTTAAACTTTTCCTGATTTTTTTATTTCCTTGGATTCTCAAAAATGAAATAAATTGATTTAAAAAAATGGACTTTTAAAGGCTCTTGATATATATTATGAGGTCTTGGATCATTCATTGTGATCAAATTTTAAATGGCAAGGCACTGTGTTCTAGGACACCCCACTTAAAGGGCCATTGTATTTTTCATATGGATTGATTTTTGGAGATTTTAACTACCCGCATGCATTTCCTCTTTTGTTACCTGAAAGTATCCATTGAGTTAAATCTAAAAAGTCTCAATTGACCTACAGAGCAATTACCATTTCCCTTACGAATGTTTGCAAAGCCAGAATTTTAACTGTAAATGAGGTTTGTGCATCTATGTTTGGATTGCATATGATGTCTCAGATTTAGGGTACTGATATGGATAAAATACTTATCCTTTCTTCAAACAATAATAATATACTGTCTTTATTTTTTGGTTGCATGTAGTGAAGCATGTTGCTTTTCTATATTTATCAACACTGCCCACAATGTGAGTGGGTGGAATGGAGGATTAATAAGGAAACCTTGAAGCCAACTTATTTTTGTGTGTTTCCTAGTTTATTAGAATAGAATTGTATTTTCTTTCTATTCCTCTAACAGTTTATTTTTTTTCCTCAAGCAGACAAATCTTTGTTGTCTAGGAACAAAATTTATATAATGCTCCGGTTATGATAAATCTTCTGTTATGGAGGGAGATATGTTTGGTGATAAATTAGACATTTTCTGTAGCCTAGCATTTGATCACAACTATCAAATCTGCCGGCATATATTGAGTTGCCATGATGGTAATTAAGAAACACATATTTCACTAAGTCGTATTAAGTTCACTCAATTCTTCTGTTTTTTGTGTTTTTTTTTTCTCCCGGTTCCATTAAAAATCAGATTAAAAGAATACCATGAGAGAATGCGCAAGTTAACCTATTCTACCTCTCCCCCTTTTCTGCATCTCAGGACACTGTTCAGGACCTCTTGCTATCTCAGGGACTCAGCCAAAGGCACCACAGTAGGTTCAGTCAAAGGCAGTGCTATGGACTGAATGTCTGTGTCCCCTTAAACTCATATGTTGAAGCCCTAACCCTAAATGTAACTGTATTTGGAGATGGGACCTCCTAGGAAGTAATTAAGGTTAAATGAGGTCATAAGAGTGGGGCCCTGATCCAATAGGATTAATATCCTTATAAGAGACACCAGAGAGCACGTGTGTGCACTTTCTTTCTGTCTCTATCTCCCTCTCCCTGTTTCTCTCCCTGTCTCTCTTTATCTCTTTGTGTGTCTTTCTGTCTCTCTGTCTCTCTCTCTCCTGTGCATGTACCAAGGAAAGGCCATGTGAAGACATATGGAGAAGGTGGCTGTCTACAAGCCAGGAAGAGAGCCCTCACCAAAAACTGAATTGGCCAGAAACTTGATCTTGGACTTCTAGCCCCTAGAACTGTAAAAAAATATTTCTGTGCTTTTTAAGTTACTCAGTCTATGGTATTCTGTTATAGAAGCCCAAACCGAATACCAGAAGGCGGGGACCAACAGTTTGAGGACAGGAGGAGGGGAGGTCTGCTTACTTCTCACCATTTCCTTCTGCATCCCGTGTTGTCTCTGCAAGTGCTTCTCTTTCATAACTCCAGTCCCTCAAAGAAGCCATGCACCCTCTGATCCCACTTCTGACCAAGATGTTTCCACCATGGCTCTGGCTCCCACACAGTGGAAAGCACTCCTTTCCATTGTCTCTCCTGCCCTAGAGATGGTAATGGCTTCTTGCTGTTGCCAATCTGTATTTGCACTACTCACCTCTACTTGTTTCTCAACAATTGCATTATCTATTGTCTTAGTCTGTTTTGTGTTGCTATAACAAAAATACCTTAGACTGGGTAATTTATAAAGAAGAGAAATTTATTTTCTCACAGTTCTGGAAGCTGGAAGTCCAAGATCAAGGTGGCAGCAGATTCAGTTGTCTTGTAAGGGCTACTCTATGCTTTCAAAAGGTGCCTTGTTGCTATATCCTCCAGAGGGGAGAAACACTGTGTCCTCACATGACAGAAGGTGGAAGGGTAAGTGGGATAAATGTTACTTGCATCCGCTTTTATATAGGGGTCATAATTCCATTCATGAAGGGAGAAGCCCTTATGACCTAATCACCTCTTAAAGGCCATACCTCTTAATAACATCACATTGACCAAGTTTCAATGCCAGAATTTTGGAGGGGACATATTCAAACCATATAATCTGGAAAACAGTTTTATATAGTAAATCTTTCTGGTTGAAAAACCCAGAGTATGGCTTCAGCTTTCTTGGATAGAGTTGACTGCTACAGAGGCATTTTACTTAACAAGGCTTCATCATTCAGGGTTTAGAATGAATCTTTCAGGTAATAATTGTTGGAGAGTTCATGTAACCGATCTGACTTGTCAGATTAGTAATGTGAAGCCTATTCTACCATCATTTTCTACTAAAGTCTTCCTCTTTTATTCTCATAACTCATAATGCATTTAAACGGCAAAACTGCAAATTAAGTTTCTTCCAGCATATTATACGTTGCTGCGTTCACTTTTTATTTTAACTCATGTTTCTTTTTCCTCCCCTATCTTACTCAACCACTTAGTTTTTGTTATAAATATTTTTCAGTTTGAATAAAAAAAAGATTGAAGCAAAATGATCCATGATCAAATTTAACATTAGGAGACTCAGAGAAATCATGAACTCAGATGCTGATTTTGTCACTGATTGCTTCAGTAAAATCTTTAATTGTTCTTTAGATGATGTATTGGATGATGAGTTCTGATTCCCACAGATCATTGAGTCCTATACCCCTAGGTTTGATTTTTTTTTTTTGGTCCACACTTTAAATTGTGCCCAGAAAGTTCTCTGGATAGAATTTGATTACAGACGTCTATTATATTCCGATGAACACATATCAGTTCGGTCTTCCAAAGCATTTTATAATGGAGTGAAGCTGACCTTGTAATATGGTAGCACACTTATCAGGCCATTAAAATGTCTCTCTTATGTAATAGTAGCCAGTTGCAATTGACCAAAGGAAACTTTGATGGGCTTTCACTTGGAAACTTGTGCAAGTATGTTCTTTATTTTCATTTCTTTTCATAGGACCCTCAGTTTTCCATAGCATGTTTCAAAAGAGGGATGAAAGTAAACATGATACAATATTTTAGTTAGGACCTATCTAATGTCTCACAGAGAAGATTTTCTATGAAGTTCAACCGTAAATACAAATAAAGCATGTTCTGTACACAATTCATTGTCATACTTTGATAGTTATCAAACACCCCAGGGAGGCATGATGTGCTTTCTTCCCAATTGCTGTATATTTTCAGCCTCCATCAAAAAGTATTATAATTAAATAAGTATTAATATACCAATAATTTAATTGAAACTATAAAAATAATCTAATTTATAACCTCCAAAAATATATTTTGACCTAAAATTATCAGCATTCATTAGTAAATTGTGTGTTCCTTTATACATTTTAATCTAGTAAATAAGATTATTTTCTCACCCAGTACTGGAATTAGCTTTAGCCTGTTTTTAGTAACCTCTTCCAACCCATATATAACATCATTTATTGTCACAAAAACCTTAGCTTCAGTCTATTATAATTTGTAAATGTACAGAATTTTTCTCTTCTCAAACTTGGTATGAAATTCCCAAAGTATGAGTGCCTTCATCACCATTATCATTGTCAAATAATACTGCTCTCCCCCAAGTGCATGAGGCTGCTGGAGACTACTAAATTGCACTAAATTCTTTCTGCTCCATTTTAGCAAGAGAAATTTGCCCAAGTGTATGCAGTATAGAAAGAGAAAGTGAGAGTTAAATATCACATCCAGATAATGCGCTCCGAAGTGCTCCACCAAAACTAGCGTTTTTCAGTAATTCAAATGTACTGTATGTTTTTGTTCTGAACTAAAACTGAACTTGGGAGAAAATTTCATTTTCGATACTATAAATTTACTGTGAAAGAAATGAGAAATAGTGTCCCCAGGCAGTGTCAGAATGACTGCTGCTTTCCCTTCTCACTGCAATTAGAGTTCAGCCCCAGGCAGCAGGTAGGTGCAGACACTGGTGACTGACTTTTGATTGGCAGGCTCGTGAAGCAGCTAGATGGGGGATTCCTGGGACTGAGTGGAGGATTCATTTACCTTCAAGGCTGGTTTTGGAAGCCCTGGCTTCTTGACTAAAAAATGTGGATTCTCTTTCATATAGGTTAAAATCAAATGTTGCATTGGCAAGCATCTGAAGGACAACCTCCTAAACAGCCAGCATCGCTTGTACAGCTTCTGTAATTGACATTGGTTTGGTTTTGGTTAACAAGTTTTCATGAGAATTTTATAACTTAGTGTTTACACTTTCAGCACTTGATGCTCTTTTTGTCTGCTTAGAGAGCTTCCTTCCAACTGATGCTGTGGCCCAAACAACAAAACATATGGCATAAGAATATGCTCATTTTCCTGAAATTTATATGTGATTTTCTGACCAAATCACAAATTGCAGGATTAAAAGCATCTTTACTTAATTTAAAAATAAAAGAATATCCCGTCTCTACTAAAAATACAAAAATTAGCCGGTCCTGGTGGAGGGTGCCTGTAGTCCCAGCTACCTGGGAGGCTGAGGTGGGAGAATCGCTTGAATCCGTGAGGTGGTAGTTGCAGTGAGCTGAGATTGTGCCACTGCACTCCAGCCTAGGCAACAGAGTGAGACTCCATCTCAAAAAAAAAAAAAAAAAGAATATGAGTATCATATGAATTTAGTTTTAAGTGAAATAAAATATTTTACAGCAGTGAAATAAATTATTATTATACAGCATTTCAATACAAAAGTAGGTTCCTTCTATCTAGTATTATCATTTAAATCAAAATAGAATGATAGTCTTAGAAATCATAGATGACACAAACAAATGGAAAAACATTCCATGCCCATGGATTGCAATAATCAATACTGTTAAGATGTTCATACTGCCTCAAGAAATCTACAGATTCAAGCTGTTCCTATTAAGCAACCAACATTGTTTTTCATAGAACCAGAGAAAAACTATTCTAAAATTTATATGAAACCAAAAAAGACCCAGAATAAGCAAAGCAATCCTAAGCAAAAAGAACAAAGCTGGAGGCATTACATACCTGACCTCAAACGATACTATAAGGCTATAATAACCAAAATAGCATGGTACTGGCACAAAAATAGTCGTACAGATAAATGGCACAGAATAGAGAACCCCGATACAAAGTCGCACAGCTACAGCCATCTGATCTACAGCCATCAAAATTAATAAGTGGAAAAATGACACCCTATTCAATAAATGGTGCTGGAATAGCTGGCTAGCCATATGCAGAAGAATGAAACTAGACCACTACCTTTCACCATATTCAAAAATTAACTCAAGATGGATTAAAGATTTAAATGTAAGACATCAAACTGTAAGAATCCCAGAAAAAAGACCTAGGAAACACAGTTCTGGATGTTGGCCTTGGGAAGGAATTTATGACTAAGTCCTCCAAAGCAGTTGCTACAAAAACAAAAATTGACAAGAGGAATCTAATTAACCTAAAAAGCTTCTGCACACCGAAAGAAACTATCAACAGACTAAACAGACAGCCCACAGAATGGGAGAAAATATTTGCAAACTGTGCATTCCATAGAGGCCACATATCTGGAATCCATAAGGAACTTAAACAATTGAACAATAAAAGATATATAACCCCATTAAAAATTGGCAAAATATATAAACAGACATTTATCAAAAGAAGACATATGAGCAGCCAACAAACATTAAAAAATGCTCAACATCACTAATCTTCAGAGCAATGCAAATCAAAACCACAGTGAGTTACCGTCTCACATCAGTCAGAATTGCTATTATTAAAAAGTCAAACAACAGCAGATGCTGGCAAGGCTACAGAGAAAAGAGAATAGTTTTACACTGTTGGAGGTAATGTAAATTAGTTCAGCCACTGTGGAAAGCAGTTTGGAGATTTCCCAAAGAACTTACAACAGGACTACTATTCAACCTAGCAATCCTATTACTGGGTGTATAGCCAAAATAAAATAAATTATTCTACCGAAAAGACACATGCATTCCTGTGTTCATCACAGGACTATTCACACTAACAAAGAAGTAGAACCAAAGTAGGTGCCAATCAACAGTGGATTGGATGAAGAAAATGTAGTACATATACACCATGGAATACTATGCATCCATAAGTAAGAATGAAATCGCATCTTTTGCAGCAACATGAATGCAGCTGGCGACCATTATCCTAGGCAAGTTAATGCAGAAACATAACTAAAAATACCGCATGTTCTCACTTTTAAGCAGGAGCTAAACAGTGGATAATCATGACCATAAAGCTGGCAACAATAGACACTATTAGAGGAGTCTAGTAGGGAAGGATGGAGAAGGGCAAGTCCTGAAACCCTAACCATTCAGTACTATGCTCAGTACTTGGGTGACAAGATCAATTGTACCCCAAACCTCAGCATCGCAAAATATACCCAGGTAACTTGAATCTAAAATGAAAGTTGAAATTATGTGTATATATAAAGAACTGTCTTATAGTCTTAACTGTCGCTTCTTTACTAAGTCATCCAGATCCTACTTTAAGTAATTTCTAGACCTGGCTAGTAAACTCTGAGACTGCCCATTTTCATAGCCTGCTGCAGAATAAACTTGGCAGCTGAGACCTGTTCTTTGAATTTCAGGCAGTTGTATCTAATTACTTACTAGAAAGCTCTTCTTGGATGCTCCTTGGACAACTGAAACAACCTATAAAAAACTGAAGTCATTATTTCTCCTATGAAAACCAGTTTCTACTCCAGCATTCCTTAGTTCAGTGAATGTGATCTTACAATGCATTCACATTACGTTACATTACACATTACATTTGTCCAAGAAAGAAAGAAACCTGGGAATTGTCCTAGACTTTCTTGGTCCCCCATGTGTTCAATTTTATATACCTTCCATATCTCCTCTCCACTGCTACTTAGTTCAGGTTTTCAACATGTCTTGAATGAAAAGTATGTCAAGACCTGTGAATGCATGTATGTGTGTGTATGTGCAGGCACACATTAGTGTACTCACACCAACATTCTTTGTAAAATTGTAACAATAGAGGATTAGTTATATAAATCATTCATGGATAATATTCCATACAACATAATACTGTGCAGACATTAAAGGATTGATAGGTATATATTTTTACATGTAAAGTTCTGTAGAAAGAGGTGTGTAGTATGGTTCCATTTATAACTTATAATGTATATACATGTATATTTGAGTAAATCTGATTTTTTTGAGTGCGGAAAGAATATAACCCGAAAGTGAGTAAGTGTTTACATTGGGGATAGGAAGGAAGGGTTGGGTAAGGAAGAAGGATTTTCTGTTTCTTTTCTTTGTTTTAGGTGATGCTTGCATTTTTTTCTCATTCAGTTCTTTAAAAATGTATTTTTATAATTCCAGTGAACTTCTTCATATTATGATAACTTCTCAGGCCTAAGAAACAAGGGATAAAATTTAAATTCAAGGAACACAAGTAGAGGAGTAAAATCCTTTAATGGGATGAATAAAATAAGAAGGTAGCTGGGAAGTACTGAAGTAGAATATTTCCCTGACCGCTTTGTGGGACTTGCCCCAGGGGTTCCTCATTTACTCCGCCCACCGATCTCAACTCCTTCCTTGAAGAGAGCACATGAGCGAATGAGTGCGGGAACTGGAGCGAATGAGTGCGGGAACTGGAGCGAATGAGTGCGGGAACTGGAGCGAATGCGTGCTGGAACAGGATGGCTGCTTGGGTGCCGGCAGGATCAAACTCCACTCACTCGGACCCATTGCCTTCCACCCTTCATGAGAGGGAGCACATAGGTGAGCGGGTACAGGAACCAGACGGATGCTTTAGTGCCAGCTGGAGTAAACTCCGTGCAGGCCTGCAGCAGTATCTAGGCAGGAGTACCCACGACTCCTGAAGCCCCAGAGGGCGTGTTATGGTGCTCGTTTAGCTCTGCTGTCCGCGGACAGCTTAAGTGTTAACAGTTCAGTGAACCCTTTGCCTTTTCACGTGAGGTAGCTGCTCTCCAGCAGCGAGGGCAAAGGGCCAGTGTGGCAGCCTTTTGTGTCTGCATTTGTGGCTCCCGAGCTCTTGCCTGGTGTCCAAAAAAAAAAAAAAAAAAGGAGGTAGCATAAGTGAATTGAATGATGGTAAATGCGGAGCATTTTATTGCCAATTAAAATGGCTCTCAGCAGGAAGGGGAGCTGAGAAGGGGACTGATCAGAAAGGTACTAGCCCCCTGAAGTTTGGCCCTCTCCAGCCGAATTCTTCTCCAAAGTTACATCATCAAGCTGTCTCTTCTCTGCGACGCCCAGCCATAGTTCCATCTACCAGCAGAGTCTGGAATTTTTATAGACACATGATGGGGCAGGGCGGGGCCATTGGTGGTTTAGGAAAAAGCAACGTTCAAGCGGGAAAACAGTTCTCACTTTGGGCCATGATTTCAGGCTTTTTGGCTTGAGGGTGGAGTTTCTCCAGGGACGCGCCCTTTTCTGCCTAGAATGTATCTGCTCCTGTTGCTATCAGTACTACCATCTCAGAGATACTGAAATTGCATCAAAATGCTGGTCCCTTTTCTAGAGTCTTCCAAAATGGGCCCTTTCTAGGCTTTTACAGAACCTAGATTTGATCTATCCTCCAAAGAAAAAACATGAATTGGAAATGCTGAAGTCTGGATGTGCTAATATGTGGCTGAGCATTGATAAAGCCTGGTTAAGGAAAGCTCAAGGGAGGAAGTGATGTTTACTTGGAGTGGCTTCCTGAGAACAGTATTGAAACCTTCAGAAGAACGCCTAGTACCTATTTACTTCCTCAGTACCTAGCCATGAGCACTAATCTGTTGCTATGTTCTCTTCTATGGGCTTTATATATGTTTTTAATCCTCATAACAACTTGTAAATTAAGTATTACTAATATTCCTATTATGCAAATGAAAAATCTTAAGTTTAGAGAGGTTAGGTAACTTGTTATTGTTAGATAGTAAGTATCAGAACCAGGATTTGAACCTAGGCTATCTTGCCTCAGAGCCTGGGTTGTTAACTATGAGTGTTAGCAAAAGAAATGTCTGGATTACACATGCGGATGAATGCAGGGTCCAGGCGGATAATATAAGTGAATGCAAAGGATCAGTTGTAAGGCATCAAACAGGAAGTAGAGGCAACCATGTGAACCAGAGAGCTTAGAGCAGATCCGGTGCTGTCACAGCGCCTGATTTTCTAGAAGTCAAGATTCAAAATGGCTGTTTCTGTATGTTCAGGCCTTCCTCTCCTACTTTGAGTAAGTGCTGATTTTCTTGAGTCCTTTGACACAGAGTGGTCAGGTGGCTGGCTGTTTCCTTGGCACTCATTGGTCTCAGCCTGAAGATTTCATGCCTTCTGAGCTCCATATATTTTGGTGTAACTGGATTGTTAGGATAAATAAGCAATTCACTTGTGTTTTATGTGGAGGTAATTTTGACAACTTTCATAAAGTAGGTAAATACTTTTTAAATCTGTCTCAAAATGTATAAGTTACTGTTGCATGTAGGAAAATGTCTGCCTACCTGCCAGACTAGTACTTAGAGAACAGATATAGCTAATAAAAGTATTTAACTAGAGATATATCATCCATTCTCCTTTATTTTCTCATATATCAGAAATGGAGACTATTATATGAGCAATATATAAGGTTGCAGCTCAAATTGAAAATGGGACTTTGCTTCTCTCTCCTCTGACTTTTAAAATAAAAATGTTATTAAGCACTTATTGAACTAGACACTTCATCCATATTATTTCATTTAACCCTCATAAAAACCCTATGAGTAGATACAATTTCATATCCTTAAAATGAGAAAACCAAGACTCTGAAAGGTAATTATGTACTTTAAAAAAAAAATCACTGAGTAAATAGAATCATGGGGATTTCAACCTGGTTGTGTGTGATTCTAACATCACAGCCTGAATTTCAATTCTCCTGTTTTTTTTCTGTGTTCTCCTAACGCTTTTCATTTTCATCTTTATTGCATAACTCTCCATTAGGCATTTTCAGCTGTTTCTAAGTTGTTATCATTGCCATTCCTGCATGAACACTCCATTGTCAATAACTCTGGTCATGTTCAGAACAAACCTCATGATCACCTCATGTTCCATACCCTCCCCATCCTGTTGATGAGGCCAGAAACCCTGGACTACCTCATCCCCCATACAGTTTATCTTAAAGCCCTACTGATTTTACCTCCTAAACATCGTTCAATTACAAATGGCTCTTTTTGTTTCAATGGTTACCATTCTAGACAGAACTGCTATAAGCTCTAACTTGCACTTCTGCTGTAGTTCTTATCCTCTATGGCCTCTCTTGATTTGTTGACTTTATTCTCCATGGAGGGAAAGCCAGGAAGATCATTTCCATGCAAATACTGATCAAACCAAAAACCCAGTCACCCCTATTCCACTCTGAAATCCTTGCTTTAAAAAAAAAATCAGTAGTTTTTTTTGTCATTTTTAATGCAGAGATCAAAATATTTAACCAGATCTAAAATGCCCACCTCAACTGCCATTTGTGGACCTCTCATGACTTCTCATACCACAAAACCCATTTCTCTTTTCATTCGGGCTTCAGAGAGAGGTAGAACAATCCAAGTTCCCCCTGCCATTGGGTCTTTGCACACATCGTTTTTTTGTATCTAATAAACTCCCTCCTACTTCTCTTTCATGGTCACTACCCACTCTTTCTTTTTCCCTCAGTTTATTATTTATACTTTGGGAAACCCTCTCCCAGCCTTCCTAGCCAGATTTTCCCCACTATTGATGAAGCAACACTTCACTTCTTAGACCCAGAACTTAGTTTTACATCTACTTGGGTGATATAATCTGAGGACAGATTCTAAGCTTCATATTTTGGAGCCATTTTTGTACATTGTTGTATTCCCTAAACCTATCTCAATTCTTGGAAAAAGTAGTTACTTAATGTTTCTTGAAATGAATGAATGAGTGAATTATTTTTTGTTTATGTTATTCCCCCTGTGCAAATCAAAAATGGTCTTCCTTTCATTCGGTAACTATTTTAAAAAGATCTGTGAAGTCTGCTCCAACAATTTCAGTGAGCAATATCATCTTTCTTTGAATATCACAAAAATTATAAATTCCATACTATTGGCCTTTACTTGTTCTTTCTCTGTTTCTAGGAGATATGACTCTTAAAATCTAGGGTCAAACTGGGCACTTTTGCTGATTTACCTCTTCCACTGTCTCCCTCCCTCCAATGCTTGTTTCTTAGTGCCACAAATAAAATGCTACTAGTTTAGATTTGGTACTAAAAAAATACTAATTGATGCGAGGTTTCATGAAGCTCATTAGGAAATTCATGGATAAAATGTGAGAGGAATAACTTCTCTAGATGTTTAAAAAATAGTATGACAAAACATAAAATATGTTGAAAAGAAAAACAGGGAACATAACAGACGAATGCCAACAAAAAATTAAGGATAGAAACATGAGAGTCATATGGCACGAAACCTAAGAGGAAACTGTATTAGAAAATAAAAGGAATCATTTATATTGATTACAAAAGAATCTGCCAGGCACAGTAGTGTGTGTCTGTAGTCCCAGCTACTCAAGAAGTTGAGAGGGAGGATCCATTGAGCCCAGGAGTTCAAACCCTGGGCAACATAGCAAAACCACCTCTCAACAACAACAATACAAAAAAACAAAACAAACCAACCAAACAAAAGATATACTCAGTACCTTTCACATTATAAACCTATATGCACTGAATTACATGGGATCAATATTGACAGAGCAAAATCTGACAGAAATACAAAGCAAAACCGAAATAACAAAATCCTATGGAGCTTTAATCTAAAACCCTCAGAAATAGTCATGAACACAAACAAACATATAGGAACCCACTTAAATACACAGAAGAACATACTCACACAACACTAAAGACAGCAAGTAGAGATCTCACCTTGTTTACTAATGCCCTCATGGTATTTATAGAAGTTTTGTGTATGTTTGGGTCAAATAAAATTTCATTGACTTGCTAAAACTAGATACCACTAAAGCCACGTTGTGTGGAAACAAAGCAAAATAAGGAGAGCATGGTGAAAGGTTATCTAATCACTAGAAAACTGTATACATTAATTTTTCCAATGAATCTTAAGTTAAAAATGAAATCACAAAACAGCTGTATGAAAGGTATCAGCAAATTATACTAAATGCAACCAAGTGGTACTCAAAAGAAAATTTATGGTATATGAGGATTTTTAAATTAAAATATATACATTTAGGTAAGATACATATAAGAAAAAATATGCCTATATTTGGACAAATGTTGCTATTTTGTGATATTTCTTTGCATCTTTTTATGATAAATTATTTCAGATGAAGTTGAATTTCTTCTCACTTCCCTCTAAGACCCAACACCCTGTATCACAAATTGAATGTGTTGGAAGTACTTATTTCAATAATCTTAATAGTTATTTATAGCATGAAAAACCATATAGTATAATTTTATTTTTAGTCACCTGTATGTTATGTAACAAAACTCAATTTGCTTTTTTCCTTGACATTATGTTTTCAGGATCAACTCATACTGATAAATGTAGAGAGACCTCATTCACTCATTTTATCTGCTATATAATTCCTTCAGTTTATTCAGTCTATTTACCTACGATTAGACCTTTAGATAGTTTTCAGTGGTTTGTGATTACAGACAATACTGAGGAAGACCATCATTATTCCGATCTTCTTATTTACCTGTGAAAGAATTTCTCTAAACCAAAAATTGGATTTATACCTAAGAAGTAATCTTATTAAGTTATGAGTTACATATACAAAGATGTTCAGTGCAGAGTTAAAGAGCAACAAATTAGAAACCACTTGAGTATCCATATGGTTAATAAGGTACACGCTGGGGTGATAGTAAAAATAGTAAACAATAACAAAAATAAACAACAGTGCAGCCCTGGTGCTGACTAAATAGAATGCATTAATCAGAGTGGACATGGATTGTACATAATTGGCACAAGAATACCACTGTCTACTGGTTTGATTTCAGCCACAGATACATCATTTTAGGCAGCTGCTTTTAAATTGGGGACTGACTTGTATGAATTACACTTGAAGAATTTCCATAATATTCTGTTTAAAGGAAATAGAGTAAGTTGCAGATTTCCATCTATAAATTTAACATGACTTTTTTTTGGTGAAAAATAGAAAGAAAGAAAAAATTCTCTGTTTTCATGACAGAGTTGTGGTGTATACACTTTCCTGTAATTTTTTGCAATATTTAGTAATATTTAACTCATAATTTGCATTAATGTTTTTGATTTATCAAGTGTATATCCTTCACTGTATTTTCTTATTTGCCTTAATCCTTCCTTTAAACAGCCTGTCTCTTTTGCTTCATGTCTCACCAAAGGTTTGGCAAATTAGAGAGAAGAGGGGAAAAATGTAGTCAGTTTTTAGAGTTTTGAATTTCAGAAGTTTAACATGCGGGAATAAAAGGAAAGAACTCAAGAAATGGAGAAGAAATTTGGGAGGACACATGAAAGTTAGAAGATGCTACTCTGACCACTTTCCCACCAGAGAGAAAAGAGAAGAGTTAAAGAGTGAGCAGTAAGATTTTGATAGAATTGAGTAAGCGAGAAAGACACTTAGAACCCCTTCCTTCAGCCATCCTGGGTCAAAGCCAGATTAAGCCCAGGGTAGGGTAATGACAGACTAAAGATGGGTTTGAATATCTAAAAGATGTGAGGACTGGGGCCCCTCTCCAGAGAAGAAATAGTTGTACATCGTGTCTAGGCAGATGAGTCTGGGTTAATTTCAAAAGTCAGGACAACCAGGATCGTGCTGGAGTGGTATAAGGATTCCTGTACTCCCAAGGGAAGATCATAATACATCTCCTCCATCCAAGAATGACATGAACTTAATACTGGGAGTCATCTGACCTGCCGAGGCTCCACAGGGAAGGGACCTCTACAAATCCACAACCCAGACCAATTAGACAAGAATTACCTCAGTAGATGCCACACTGGAAAGATAAGAACAAGAATAAGATGCCATGTGTGCTCCTCCCTAAGCCTTCGCATTTTGTGAGCTCCCAACTATAGACTTAACTCTGAGGAAGAAGGTGGGGGAGATAGAGGGAAGAACTGCTCTGATATTATGAGAGCCGCTTCTATAAGTTATAGAAAAATACAATTACAGTATTTGTATATTTGATTTTGTAGAGTAAAACTTGTATCTGCTGCCACCTGGATCTTTTTCTCCTTTCACTTTCTCAAAATCCCAAATTTTACCGTTGCACATCCCATAGGGAGCTTTTATGGAATAGATAGAGATTTTCACTTTTTTTTTCCTAGAAGCTTGTATGTTACAGTGAACTTTATTTTTAACGGCAGCATGCACTTCTGTAATTAAAAATAACAAAATTAAAATTGATATTTCCCTCCATACATATAAATAGTAGGTTAAAAAATCTTAAATTATTTCTTGAAGGTTACATATTTCTAATATATCTCTTTTGTTATTAACTACAGTAATCATTCATATTTTCTGCATTTAAATTTAAAATTATTTGATCAAGTAAAATAGATGAAGACATTTTTTAAATAAAAAGAGAATATTGTCAAATGGACCTCTTCTTTTCATACTCTAATTTCTTGGCAATTGAAGCAATTATTAGCTCTGCTTATGCCTGTTAATAGCTGGACGGAGTCTTTCAGAATTTTCTTTCTAGGACAGCAAGGCAAAATCAATGGCAGTTTCATCTCTCTTGAAGATTGATGCAGCCTTGCAATGCTTAGCAAAACCATGTGATCTTTTAATCAATCACTGAAATAAATCTATGCAACTGGTGTCAGGAACCAAAGTCATTTCACACTCACCTTCCCTATTGTTTAGAATCAAAGGAAATGAAATCTAAATTAGACTTGCTGAGCCATACTATTCAGCCTCCACTCCCAAAGGAATTGAAACTTTGTCACTGTTCAAAAGACTTGTCTTGCAATAAGAAAATATGAAGGTTTGTCTATAAATATGAAAGGGATGGAGAATCTCCTATGGTCCTGGCTCATAAACAGGCTAAGCCAGAATATTGTTGCATGAAACCATAACTTCTAATCACTGGCATATAAACAGTAGCTCTATCTTTTCATAGATTCTGGAAAGATTTTGCAGAGATCTTATGATTCACTACCCTGTCTCGCATAAGATTTAATGAAACATTTGTATACTGAAGATTATCTTTTTACTCTTATCCCGAGGAAAGACATTTCTCTGAAAATGTAATTTATAGCCTCACCCTCTTCACTTCTAGGAATTTCTTCCACATAAAATCAACTCTTTATTCAATCCAGGTAAAGGGAAAGATGAGTGAACCACAGAGTACAGAATGATAAATAATTTAAAAAGTGATTCAACCTTGCCCTGCAGTGTTGTGGGAGAATTGCATAGTGAAGAAAAATATGATGATATCTTAGTAATGTTTTTAAGAACTTCCATTAGCTGACCCACCCCAAATCCAAGTGTATATTAGGGAGTGGCCATATTCAGTGTTTTTCTCAAATTCAGGAGAAAAATAGCACTTAAGTCACCTCTTCAGTCTCTAATCGAACATGTAGCCTCTCTCTGAACACTTTGTTCGTTGCCTAGGATCTAATTAGATTTGTAAGTACAGGAAGAAGCAGAAATATATAGTTGACTAAATAGATGTATCTCCCTGCCTTATGCCTATAGCCAAACAAAGTCACTAAGTGAGCCTGCAGAACCCCTCAATCCCTCCTCCAACTCCATCTATCTTTTGCTTTCCATTCATAGTAGTCAGCATGATGTAGCATATGAAACCTAGACTCAAAAGCATGCTAGGATCTTCTGGCAGATTAGAGGAATGGAAAAGGAATGGAGAACATGAACAGTGTTGAGAAGTTAACTCAACTGTAATCACGGCTACAGATGAGGGGAGTCAGTGACCATCCTTATCCCCGGATCCATAGAGGTATGATTAACTTGAACTTGATTCTGGCTGTTCTAAATACCCGAGAGCGTGCACTGTAATAGTTGAGACAAAACAGTAGTAGTTCCAAAGCGGTATTTTATGAGGGGAGGTGGTGGTATCACAATTCTAGACTCTCCCAAGCAACAATTAGGTGTACATCCAAATGAAATTCCAGTTCCCTGGAAGAGGAAAGTTTCAGCAGTATCAGGGTTAGCCCAGTGTGCAGCAGAAGCCAGGACATATGAGTAGACTAGACAAACAAGTGGACTTCAGGTGGAAAAGCTGTGGTTCTCTGGACGAAAGATTGTGCAAGCATCACCTTAAGCACACCAGGTATCTGAAGATCAATCAGATCCCATTGGCTGGTCACCTGGAAGCTACTGTTACATGCTCTACTTTAGTCAAAATTGACTCAGAAACTGGACAAAAATGAGCCTTTAGGTTGAGGTCTCAGGGCTGAAGACACAGCAGAGCTGAAGTCCTGAGCACCCGTTTTGTATGTTAGCCACATGTTTGGGATCTTCTCCCACCCCATCACTGGGCCTCCAGGTGCCCAGGGGATGTATGACATGGATAAACTACAAGATTCCTTCTAGGAAGCATTTCTCTCTCTGATCAGAGTTTAAGACCACATCATCTGTTATTTTTAAGTCTAAGTTTGAAGATGATTTATTATCATTGCAAAGCATATGCTACTTTGTGTTTTATAAATGGAAACTGGGTGAGATGTATCCTTTGAAAGACATTCTTCCGGGCTATGTTTAATCAAACTCTAGCACTCACAATGTTGTTCTTGGCAGAATTTCAAAATAAAGGCCACTCTGAGGACAGGACATAAAATTATTATAGAGAGCAGTATTTAAGCAAGATATCAAGATGACAATGCTGATTGCAGTGACTTTGGAATACAGGACTGTAAGGTCACACTATGTTGTAAAATTAGGTCAGAACATTTTTGATAATAAGTTATGTTTAAGGGTGATATCACCTAGAAACAGACAACTCGGGTCTTATGATTCCATGGTCTTGTTTTATTACGAAATATAAAATATATCATTAAGAAGATATTTAACCAATGCAAGTGTAACATTTTCTTTATTGAAATAAAAGATAATAAAAAGCAGGTGATGTATGAAGAATAATATAAACTATACAAGAAGTAGATTGTTACATATTGGAAGATGCATATCTACAGTTCATATGCCAGGGATTAGACACAGGCAACACAGTAGTATGAATTCTAACAGTACTGATTTTGATTCAAAATTAATAAGTGGTCTCCTCCACAGTGGTGAAGTCTATTACCTCCTCTGTTTCCAATTTGATGAATAGGATCAATCAGCATTCAGAAAGGTGGTCTTCATGTCTCCACGTGTCTGTGTCTACTAAGAATGCCTCTACCACCTGGAGAGGAGTCTAGCCTGAAACATTACTCTTGTTGGAAATTTTTTTCTGAGTATTTTTCTTTGGAGGTATGTCATAGTATGCAACTACAGTATTGTTGAAAGAGATTTTGGAGTTTCAAGAGCACACTAGCAAAAACCTCATATCCTTCAGAGCATGGTCTGTGTTCTTTGCAGTTCTGTGCAGATTCTGAAATAGAAAGCTAAAATTACAGACTTGGATTCTGTGTTTGTTCTCAAGCCTTGTGACATAAAGGTATTAAGTTTTCTTCCCAGGTAACAATAAAATGTTTCTTTCATTTGACTATCTAGTGTGGCTGAGACTACATCTTGTGCCAGATTAGAAAGAATGATTTATCCATTAACACCTTTTACTCACATAGTAAGGAAACAAAATCCTGTTAAATCCATGAGTCTGTACCTCAAGGATCCTTTTGTTTTGGATAAATAGGTGCGTCTGAGCCAGTTTAATTTTCCTTTAGAGGTAGGGAGCTTAATGCAAGGACTAGTCTTTGAGCTTATAGAAAGCTGAGAGGCTATGTCTGCACCTGCTTCAGTTAAATAATCACAAAGCCATTTTGAGTGTAACTTCTGGACAAATCAATTAGAATGGCCTATTTCAAAGTGAGATCAGAAATTTATGATATATGTGGCAAAGGTGAAATAAAAGATGATTTTTGCACAGTAAGGAAGATGTAAGAAAAAGTCACATGTGAGTGAGAAAGTCTACAGGTCTTGCTACTTCAAAAACGGCCAAAATCTCCTAACTCAGGGTGGGCTTTCTCCAAAGACCCTGAGCAGGCTGCTGTTTGTTTAGATCAGACAGCATAGCCACCTGCCAGGTGCCCGTTCTTTCTTGTTCAAAAGGAAAGAGCCTAGAATTAAAAAAAAAAAAAAATCACAGGATTGAAACTCAAAGATCCAGTCTAACCATCCATCTAATTTTTGTATCTCTGTTGCAATATCTGTTCTGCATGGTCATCCAGTATCAGAGAATTTATCCTCTCTCAAAACAGTTCATTTCATATTTGTAAAGCTCCAACCATTAGAAAGATCTTGCTTGTTAAGACTTGAATCCTCTGTTTATAGCTGCTTCTGCTCACTCTTGCCAGTTTTAGTACTTGGGGTTGTACTAAATAAATGTAATCCCCCCCGATTGTGTCAGTTCCTCAGATATTGGTGGACAGCTATCATATTATCCCTGAGGCCTTATTTATTGTTTTCCTCAGTGGTAAATACTGCCAACTCTTTTGATCATTTTTCATCTAACATAGTGTTGAAACCCTTGCTTTCTAGTTGTTTTCTTTTGAATATATCTGAGTTTGTTTATAAGTTTGTAAAAATGCAGTATTAGGCCTAGAACCCATTCTAAGATTGTAATAATCCAAAAACAGAGGGGAGCTGGATCCTTGCTTTCCTCTAATGAGGTTCAGTGCCTCCCTCAGTGCAGATTAAGTTCACTATTTTTGGCATCCTCAAAATTCCATTGACTTTTCTAGAGCTTCTTCTTCAGCAAAAGTTCTGCATCTTTTATATTTACAGTCTGTTGATAAGACACATTTTTCTCATTCTGTACTTGGGCAGTTGTTTTAGACTCAAATACAGGACCTTGTATTTTTCTGGGTTAAGTTTTAGCATATTAAAATCAGACCAATACCCAGGTCTCCCAGAGTCTTTTTGTATCTAAATGTGCTCAATAAACATATTATCCCTCTGCACTCCAATTTCCTCAGCAATGGGAATAGAGACTACCTCATTTCCACATGTGTGATCCAGCACATGGAAAGTGCTCAGAATAGGGTAAATATATAGTAAGTGCTCAATAAAAAATTATTATAACTTTGCAAGCATAGATAGTCCACAAAAAAGTCTTTTAACTATGAGGCATATTCATTGATATCATGAAATAAGCTCCAACATATTCGAATAAAACATTTTAGTCAAAATTATACTATTGGTGGAGTTTAATGAAAATGATTTAAGCAACATGATATATGTGAACATTAGAGACCTTTATAATTAGAGTCCAAAGAAAAAATATATATGTTTTAACCTGTATACATTTCCAGGTAAGGGGCTATATAATTGGACAAGTTGAGGTTCATTTTGAATTGCCTCCTAAAATCTACATCCCCACCTCCTAGAGCCATTTGCTACTAGAAAACTCTGGATCTACCAAAATGATCAATTTCTCCGCATATCCTCTATGTGAAATCATTACCCAAAGCTGTATGGGTGGATCCAAGTTGTTAATGACAAAGCACCATGTGTGTGAGAAAGTTGAAACTGTCCTTACTGTCCATCCTTCACCAAAAGAATTAGCAGAATGGCAGAGAGGAAAATGCTGTTTGTATTATTCTCAGATCTAGATTTACATCTTTAATCTAGATTAGCATAAGAATATTTTACCTGTATGACCTTGGAAAAATTACTAGCCCCTCCTTCCCTCCATTTTCTTTTTCATGGGAATGGGATGATGTAACTTCTAGAGTTACATCACTCTGAAAACTTTGAACTGACATCCATAAAATACCAAATATGATTAATACTAGCAGTAACTGCAGTCAATCACTTATCTAAATGGATGATGATAAGTATCAACAAGAATTTATTTGATGCTGACCAAGTTTCCATGAACAGAATTTGAAAATTATCCATGTCAACAATACAATCCAATTAGAAGAAAACAGTGAAAGGAGAATCAGAAAATAAGACCATATCATATGGTGATTATGTGCTTCGGAACCAGTGTGGAAGTAAGATCTTAACATACAAACTTTTCATTTATTAATTGAAAACAAGATAGAAGAAAGTCAGAAGAGTTTATAGAATAGTCTAATATTCCAGCATATAATTTCAATGAAACGCAGGAGTATTAAAACTCTGTAACTTCACTCAATCTTTATTAAATGACTGTTACATGCCAGGTAACCTAGACTCTAAGAAGACAATGCCCTTGGTGGTCATAAAATGTGTCTCACTGCACTCTTTCAGAGTCTATGCACTCTTTCTGAACCGTGGAATCATAAACTGAAAATATTCTTATCTCAAAAATCATTGAATCACGGAACACTGTTACATTTTCTTTCTTTCTCTACACAGCACATTAAGCATGAAATGGAACTCAACATTAAATTGCCAAGGTTCATTCTTTGAATGGCTTTTTTATCTCAATAGTCCGTGAAGTCTTTGTTTGCTTTGTAGAATGGAAGTATGATTTTGGAGAATTAAAGTACATTGACCAAATGCAAAGAATTCAGTCAAATTTAGTCTCTATACAACATTATTGAGGCATACAATCTCATATAACATACAGATATGAATTTACTTTAATTTGGAAGTAAATGTTTACAGAAAATCTAAAGGAATCTTTCACCACATTCTCCTTTGAAATGGAGAATACTTTTCAATTTTCAATTTTCAAGTTTTCAGTATTATAATTTGGTTCCTTATGTATTGTTATTGTTTAAATGATACATCTGATATTTACCAGAGGTTTTGCTTTGGCATCTCTAAAATTTTCTACTTATAAATATTCTAAATATTAGAGAATTTAAAAGAACATTTTGAAATAAATCATTATTCATTGAGAAAATATCAAAAATCTTAAATACTTAATTTTTAAAAAGAAAATCCAAGTAGGCTTGGAGACCTCTCCTCAAATACACTAGGGTAGCACACGGTTTACTGGGTCATAGTAAGAATACAATGTTATAAATCACTGTGAAATGAATTTTGCCACAGTGGTTCAATCTTGAGACTACCAAACACTGACTGAGGAAATTAGTGGTATAGAAAAAGTATCACTGAGTAATAAATAGATAATTAGCTATTGGGTGTAAAGCAATCAGGAATTATTCACAAAGTAAATCATGTCTAGAGGAGAATGGCTTCTGTTATTAACCACTGAAAGTTATTTGTTTTTGTAAAGTTATTCCTGAAAAAGAAATTGTCCAAATATAGGAGGACCATCATGCCAAGAAAAAGAGGATATATTGTCTAAAAATGAGAGTGCTCTCTTATATGTGTACAAGTGTGCCTTAGAGGCCATTAAGTATGTTGCAAACACAGAGATGCTTTACTGAGAACACTGTGCCTCCAGCCTCAGATTCAGGTCTCACAGCTGGAAATTTGTAGAGGAGATGAGTTTACCTGTGGTGATGAGCTGCAAAACAAACTCCTACACACCAGTCTTTATGGTTGAGAAATTTTCTCTTCCAACCACACCATCAGCAACCCCATCCCCTCACCTGTTAATAAGAATCAAGAAGTCCACTAATGCAAGTCTCAGAGGGGGAGATGATACTTGCAAAGCAGACAGTCACAGTTAGGAAGGTAATTTTCCTCATCAGAAGTACGGAACAGGCAAAGCAGCTGCAAACCCAAAGAAATGAACAATGACGGTTCAATTTCCATGCACATGAGAAAGCTAAGCCAACTCTCTGGGTTAGGATGAGTTCATATGAGGAGCAATTTAAAAACAGAATTAGGAATGTTTCCAAGAAAAGTAATAAAAGTATTTCATGTGCTTACAGGGCAGCATTTCCAAGCAAGATGGGTCACGAGAGAGGCTCCATCAAAATAAGTTTGTTAAAGCGGTTTGGGTAATGCTGAGTATTTTATCCATCTCACGGAGAGTCACAGAGCTTAACTTTTTAACATAAAATTTACCATTTCATATAAAATGGATATTTAAACTCAGCTAGGTCCAGGGAGGGCAGATGATTTTATTCTCATGAGCAAAGAGAGATGTCAAATGACTGATCCAAATGACCAGGTGCAAGGTAGTGGCAATACCTGCCCCAGAAATTCAGAGCTATTGTCCAGGGCACTTGGAGCTACATCAACTCAACACAGAGAACCTTGAAAAAAAATTATAAAAGTCTTTTTTCTTTTCTCATCCTTGCTGAAGTAGTTGATAGAATAAATAGCTTTAAAAGAAATATTAAGAGTCAGAAGACATAGATCCCATTACCAGCTCCACCACTGACTAGCTGTGTGGAACTGTGGGAAATGACATACTGTCTCTAGGCTTTGGATCCATTGAGCTAGGTGACCATTGTTATAGGTCCTCCAGCAGGCCTCTTGCTTTTTTTGATACTAGAATTCCTTCTCCTATGAGGATGCATGGCCTTGTATTCTCACAGGACCTACAGAAGATTGGTTTGAATAGAACCAACTCTCCTCCCCCATGTTCTCTCTCCTCTCACCAGAATGGATTCACTGGCCATTGACTGAGTACACCCTTCTTCCTGCAGCCACCCAGTCACAGTGGTTTGTTCAGCAATTGACACAAGTTGCCAACTGGGCCAGAGTTCTCCCAGGAAAAAAATCTCTTTCTGCTGGGGTTATTAAGAGGATGAGATATGAGTGTGGGCCCAGGGGCATCCATGTTTTTTTCTTTTCTTACCATGTGGAGAGAGATTTTCTGAGAGATGGAGAAAGAGTCTGAGTGACACTAGACATCAGCTTCTTTCATGCGTGATGCACCTGTATCCGGGAACTTACAAGTTACATGAATCAATAAATTGTTTTTAATTTAAAATTAGCTTAAGCTAGATTTTTGTTGATTGTAACCCAAAGATTCTTAATTAATAAAGTCCATTCTAGCTTGAACTTTGATGATATTAGGAGACATTAATGTTACTTAAAAGAAGAACGTATAATTTCCTTAGAAAGCTCATCTATGGAATATAGGGGAGGAAATTTTACACTTGATCTTAATTATTCAGTCCTTGAAAATTCACAGTGGGGAAAATGAATAAAACACTTGTTCCTGAGCTGAATTTGTAGAAAATTATAAGTAGCCTCCAGATATTCATTTGGAGCACTTTCTTCAGGCCTTCCATATTCATGTTCATCTTGAGTTTGAATATGTAAAGTGGAGTCAGCTTTGTGTATGCTACCTGAAGACATGGGGAAAAGTCCAATTAAATTGTTGGAGTATTTCAGGCCCCATGCTAATTATAGAGAAGGGTAGAGAGTACTTCATTTTCAAGGGAAGAAACCAGGAGAGTGTGTGGCTCACACAGATAGATCCCGAAGGACATGTGCAAGCAGATTAAGCAGAAGATAGGATATTAGCACAGAAGGCTCCTTTAAATTCCATGATTCTTTGCACCAAACTTCCAAGGTCTAAGTTAGTACCTAGTGCAGAGTCATGACTATAATAGATACTAAATAATAAATATTTATTGATGATAAAGATAAGAAGGCCTGGCAAGGCCTCTTTCTCCTTTGGATATAAGAAAACTCAGCCAGCTGACAGGATGTTTGCAATCATTCCAAGACTCCACAGAGAAGAAAAGAGAAATAGAGAAGGAATTTACAACCTTCCACATTCTCACAATGTTTAATCCTTCCTCTCAGCAGTCTTTGATCCTTTTATTAAGCCCTCTAAATGTAAAAGTTTCTAACCACCATTTTGAGAATTTAGAATCTGCCTGTAAATTTCTAGAGACTTTACTTGATAGGTTCTTTTTGTTTTCATTGACCTTCTTCAAATTTAGGGTCCCAGCTCATTTCTCTTAACTTAGCTTTTAAAGATTTTCAAGCCTATGCAATATATAATCTTTGACTTTTCTGTCTCTTCGGGTTTCAGCTTCTTTCCTTTACAATTCTTAGATGAAGATTAAAGCATATATCTTGAGATACAGATGTATTGTAAGACTCCAGACACTTCAAATAAATCTTCTTTACTGAACATTTTGAGACAATTTACTTGCAACGTTTCCTATGCATTGTTTTACTGTAAACAAATAAATAATGTAAAACAAAGAATTGGGGAATGTGGAATGTGTGATGCTCATTTCTAGTCTGTAGTAGAATAAACATGTTTCATGGGTATACAGTAAGGGAAACACTGAGTATGAGAATATGTGCGCATGCATCTGCCTTAATCAATACTACTTAGAATATGAACTACATGGTCCTGCTCAATTTATAGGAAAATAAATAAAGCAAAAGAGACACTCTGGATCCCAGAGGGATTCTTTTTCCAAAGCAATCAGACATCTGGAGTCTTGGTCTGATAAAAATCAATGACTCTTTCAGGGCAGTATATCTTTAGATGTGGGTGCGGGAAGAGTGCATAATGAAAGCGGAATTGGTGAGGGTATAAAGCAAATATTTAAAAAATAAGAAAAACTATAACTTTCTCTCCCTGTAATAAAAAATACCAAATGTAGGCTATGGCATAATTATATGTGTATATTTATATTACTATGAATTCTAGAAATAATAGGAACAATTTCTTATCTTACTCTTGTGGGTAGATTATATACCTTCCCTTACATATGTTTGTCTGTGCCAGTGTTTTATGGTTCAAATGGAAAAGAATCATCCCATTTTTTCCAGTAATAAGTAGTAATGTACCATCTATACATGAGTGCTTGAGAAACACTATATAACTCTTTGAATTATGGGGTCATAAAATATTACTATCTAATGGAAACCAGTTTTAAAATGGGGTTAGGCAGGGCAGGATTTGTTCCAGCATTATTGCAGATCACTTGACCTTTTTAGTATTGATCATTCTATACCTGCATTTACCCACTCAAGAATACTTCAGCAAGCATGCCCTTAAATATACTTAGAAAATAAAACTATCCATTATCCCTTCAAAATATACATAAATAGTTAAATAAATGAAAATAGGCTTTGTTTATTCTCATTTAGTGTCTATCGTTATTTAGGTTGGATGGAAGCCACTGTTTGCAATGTGACTGAGAAATATTTAAAAATACATGCAGGAACATGGATGAAGCTGGAAACCATTGTTTTCAGCAAACTAACACAGGAACAGAAAACCAAATAGCACATGTTCTCACTCATAAGCGGGAGTTTAACAATGAGAATATATGGACATAGGGAGGGGAACATCACACACCAGGGCTTGTCGGGGGGTGGGGGGATAGCATTAGGAGAAATACCTAATGTAGATGACGGACTGATGGGTGCAGCAAACCACCATGGCAGCACGTGTATACCTATGTAACAAACCTACACGTTCTGCACGTGCCCCAAAACTTAAAGTATAATAATAAAAAAAAAGAAAAAAATACATGTAGTTATCCTTACAACAGTCCTTAGAGGAGCTCTGTCTGGAATATTTTAAGCTTCTCAAATATAATAATAATAAAAAAATAAGATGTATACATATAAATTCAAAGTATGTTACTATGATCACCATAAATGATATATGACTGATAATATTATATAATTAATTTTTCTGAAAGTTAATCCTGGACTTTCAAGTCTTTTAAACATTTAAAACAACACAAAAATATCAGGAAATGAGAACAAAGTGAGATTGGCCACGGAAAACAACTTACTATTGAGCATTTAAATTCAGACATTAGGAAACAATTACTACTGAGGCAGCTGCTTTTAAAACATACCCCATTTTAGCTATTGTGCACAGGTCTGCATGGGATTTGACAGATAGAAAAAATATTTATTGATTCCTATTTGGAGGATTGCTGCAGACTTGCTGCTTCCACAGGCTTTCAAATTAGGTTTGAGTCTTACAGAACAAACCGAACCCTGGAATCCTTTCCTGTCATTGTAACCCCCAAAGTGAGAAGTAAAATAAGCCAGGGTTAAGGAAGGCTGTAAAGTGCATGTGGAACAGGTGCTGTGTGCTATTGCAGAAACTCAGAAGGAAAAATGCTTTAGGGAGAAAAAGTGGATGTTAATGAGTCTTCAAACACCCTAGTAGTTTCTATAAACACCAGTGCATATTAGTCTGAATGTGTACCTAGAAGAATTGCTTACTCCCCAGTACAATGGGCTTTACTTTCATGGCTTCATCCTTTGAGAACACAGAGACCTGGAAATTTAAGGCTCTGGTGAGATCATGCGTAATCTATCAGGTTAAAAACTGTCATCTACTCTGGCCTGGCTAGGTGTCTGAAATTTTGCTTTGATTATTGTGAATAACTTATTTCCAGTAGAGGAGCACTTGACTTTTGTGAGAAAAACAGCTACACAAAAGATCAAGACTGGAAAGATAAAATATATTTTTAAGACACACAAAATATATTTTAAGAGATTTATGAAACATCTTAAGAGACAGAAAATGTTAAACCAATTAATTCAATGGAATCATAGAATTGGAAGGTTCTTTAGAACCTATCTTCTTTATTTTAGGGATCAGGCCATTCAGCTGCCTAGTGAGCAGAACCAAAATTTCTAAAAGCTCAGCCCAGTGTGTCCTTTCTCTTCCTAATTCAGAGTTAGTATAGGAAGACACAGTAGCAGGATTGACTTGGATCCAGTGAGAAGCCAGGATGGCTCGGAAATCAGAAATCATGGACCATTTATCAGGAACTAGTGTGATCTCAGAGTTGACAGAGAAGTGTGACCTCTGCTTTCACTTTCCTAAAGCTGTCCAGGACTCAACCTCTTGCTACATTTTCAGAGAGAGTGGAGAGATTTGTATCAACAATCTTAAGAAAAAGAACACTTATCAACAATTGGTTAAGCTACTTATACAGAGGCCACCCAATTAAGCTAAGAGGTATCACTAGATGTCTGCCCAGCCTGAGATCCCACTAATCCACCAGCTGTGTCTCATGAAAACTTCTCCCTGCATTTGCTGTATTTCCAGAAGGGCTTCAGGAAATATCAGATAAGTCCCCCTGGGCCATGCCAGATCAAGCAAGCTTTTAGAGGAATCTGTCTCTCTCTCTCTCAGGGCCTCCCACTAATTACTGACCAAATGGTGGACTTCAGTGTGGCATGGTAGAACCTGCCTGTTTGATTATTTATGTATCTAAACTTCTGGTCTCTTAAGGCTGACATTGTCTTCTTAGGTGAAACAAAGAGAGTGGCTTTCAAAACCTTTTGTTCTTAGAGAATGTCTCTGGGAAAGGACCGACAGTCCATAAATTCTGAGCAGGATTAAAATGTTTCATTTAAAGCAGTTGTTAGAATGAGGGACAAAGAGAGTCAAAGGCAGAGTGAAACAGGGAGTGGTGTGGCCCCAGAAAGTGGTTGCTCTGTGGCCATCAGGGAATAGAGAGTGGAAAAAGCTTCTTGCACACATTGCCTCATCTATAAAAACCAGAACTACTTGGCATCTCTCTAAGTAACAAATGGATCTAAGGGCTGGAGAGAAGTATTGTTGGCAGAAAATAGTCTCCAGGGCTATGTGCATTGCAGACTGCGCATTTCCCTGTAGTGCATAGATCATGGATTACAAAGCTGTGTTCACATACCTTTTGTACCTACGGACTACATTTTGCAGGTTTTGGTGTTTTTCATGCACAATTTCTGGGAGTGAGAGAATACATATGGATAGTCGAGATAAAGAGAAACTGCATTTTGCTTTTGAGATGCAGGGAAGAGGAAAGAGATGTGAAGAAATATTAAGAGGAACAAGATAGAGAAGATAGAGGTCTTCAACCTTGGCTCCTCTCTCAACTTTCAGGACTTTCAGGACTTTTGTTTGAAATGAAAACCTGTGTTCTGTACAATCTAAAATTGACCTGTAGGTTTGACCCTTCCTTCAGCCTCCGCGTGTCTGAAACTCTAAGCATGTGCCCGTACACAGCAGAGTACAATGCAAGATTTCTACACTCTAGCTGATTTGTTTTTTCATCCCAAATCGAATTCTACCAGAGTACTGGATTCACAGGTGAGCTAATAAATCATCCAGAAGAAGGGACCCTCAGAGGATGTTGCAGCCACAGCCTGAGTTAAATTTTAAGTGTCTGGTTTGTCCCAGAGAATCCATTGCTCTGCTTTGTGTCTCCCTTTGAAACATGCAGGCAGCAGATTAACTCGGTGCCACAGAAACAGTCTACAAAATAGGACATTGCCATTACTTGTCCTGTCGGTTAGCAAAACTAAATTGTCTTCCAAGACTCCTGCTGACTGCCTATTGACTATCTCTTGACCCTGCCCCCTGCCCAGATACCAAAACAACAAACAAGCAAACAAACCCTTACCTGTTTAAAAGACAGGAACAACAAGCAAAACTTCAAAATCCTCTTTTCTCAATCCTGATATCCATTAGAATTCAAAAAACCATCCTAGATTGTGATTTCTAACAAGGTTTACTTGAGAGTAAAATGGACACTTAATAGTGGATATGACATTAAAGGCACTCAAAACTTTTGATCCCAATCTTTGAGTCATTAACATTGTTTACACCAGTTGTGCTTCTTTCTGAGTAAATGGAACACTTTACTGTTATTTGATTTTAGTTACTCTTATAGCTGCCATTGTGAAGTCTTTGAAATTTTAGTTGCTATATAGCATCCTAGTGGATTCTTTATAGTCTTGAAAATATTTAGGATCCTGTCCCAGGCATAAAAATAAACTGCTCAAAACCTTTTGTCAAGTTTACGCTCGAAGCTATTGTATCCTTTGGGTTATTTTCACAGGCACGGTTTTTAGGCGTTTCTTTCTAACACTGTTGAATTTCTGAGCCTTAAATGTGTCAACGGCCATCTGTAGCTCTACTCCAAATATCCTTCCCAGTTGGGGTTGTAATACTCATCTCCCACATTCAGGACCTCGGCTAACTCCTCTCAACCCTTTGCCTGGTCTGGGGCAGACTAAATTACAAAGAACAGGCTGAATCTTTCTTTTAACCCGGTCTTTTTGCTGGAAAAAGTAACATCGCAATGACAGTAATGCATCTCATGTTTTAGTAACAATGGTTTACCCCAGGGAGCATTAACGTCACTAACGTCACTGTGTACCTTGGCAGCTACTTTTCTTCGCATTTTATAATTCCCCTTCCCTCCGCCCCCCGGCCCCACCCGTGGGCAACATCCCAAAGCCGCCGCCTGGCTGACGTTGGTTAGGGTAGAGACGCCCTCCCTAAAGGCTGTCCAAGCTGTCTCTTCCTTTCATTAGCGGTGTAATCCTGTGTTCCCGCCGGAGCCTGGCACGGAAGTGTAATCTTCCCGCAGAGGCCCTCCTGTCATCTTGCCTACCTGAGAGCTGAGACTAAATGAAATATAAAATATTCACGATAAGAGGAAACAAAGGATGCTGCCTCCAGGACGGCTACTGTGCCTGAGGCTGGGCTCTTTCTCAGTCATCCCAGGGCCTCTCCTTCTGGCCCCAGCCGCGCCCCTCCGTGGGATCCACAAGTTGAATCGCAGCTCTCCAGGGTTAATTGCCCTGGCCGGGAGCCAGACTCCTCACCGCCGCCCCGTTCCCCCCTGCTGGGGAGCGCAGAATGACCACCAGGAGGCCAGGAACAAAACGCTTAAATGTTGCATTTATTAAGGAAATGTTAAGAAAAAAACAAAAAGTCAAAACGGTGTCACGGATGTCAAGAGCACTTTTGTGGCGTAAACCGTGCAGTCACGAGCTACGAGTTCTATTCTGGGTCTTTGTCCCAGGGCCAGCAGGAACGCCAGACACCTCCCAAAAGACCCAGTGGGAAATGCACTAAAAGAAACAACTCGCCCCGTTCAAATTCGCAGGCTTCCCCTCCCCCCACCCCTTCTCCCACAATGACAAAACTCTAACTCCTCAGGCAGGCAAACAGGCCACTGGGGCAGAAAAAGACTTATCAAACATTTGTATTCAAGCAAACAAACACAAAACCTCTTAAAACGGCACGTTACAATCAAAGGTATTTATCGCCTCTCCCCTCCAGGGCGGGGGGGGGGGGAGCAGGAGAAGAGTGGGAGGGCACCCGGACACGGATTTGTGAGACCCCATGAGTCTGCTGCGTGGCTTTTAACAGGTCACTCTTCCGGTCACAAGGCGATCAGTGCCTCTGGCTCTCTCCCCTGCCCGCCCTCTCCACCTGCCCCCAGAGCTTGGCCCACCTGCGGGTGGAGAAGGGCCTTCGCCCCGTCGGTCTCCCCGCATTCCAAGTAAGTAGCAGCTTCCAAAGTTCTACGCCCTAATCGCCCTCTTCTTGCCACTTTCTGCTGAGTCCAGAAGTCTGGGCGCTCTCCTCCGACTGCCAGGCATGAGGACTTTCAGAGGGCGAGGGAGAAACCGGTCGCTTGTTTCCGAAAGGCCGAAGTCGAGAGAAATAATTGACTCCGACAGGTTTGCTTCGCCCAGTCTCTGATAGTGAGGGGCACAGCCGGGCTGGCAAAGTGGGCAGGCGTGGGAGCGGTTGCCGCGGGGGAGAGGGCGGGTCAGTAGGGCCCCACGACCACCGCCTCCACCTCCTTAGACGGTCTCCGGTCCTTCACGAGGAAGTTGATCATGCCCTCGGACTTGATGAGCAGATTGCAGCCAAGGAAGAAGATGCCGAAGACCACGGTGAGTGAGAGCACGCACATGACGGCGATCTGCACCACGCGCATTATGTACAGGCTGCGCTCGTCCGGGCCTCCTTCCGCGAAGCCGTCGTCGGTCACCACGGACGCCTGGGTGCAGCAGCGCACGGCTCGCTCCAGCGCCTCGCTGCTGTTGGCCAGGAACAGGCCCGCCACGTCGGTCTGGTTGCCCAGGGCCGGATTCATCGCAGGAACGGGCGGGCGCCGCAAGCGGCGCGGGTCCGAGGGGTGGGAAGGCGGCGGCGCTGGAGGAACAGGTGCCGGGCTGAGCGCTCACTCGCAGACTAGCGCGTGCGAGGGCTCCTCGCTCTGCTTTCGAAAGTCCCTGGGCCGTGGGAGTTTCCCAGGAGCCTCTCAGACGCGCGCAGCAGCTAGGCTCTTCTGAAGCCGTCCGCTCCAGCCCGGGCGGTGCTCGTTCCCGGCGCTCGCTCGACTGGGGGCTGTTGGAACTTGGCGGGGCCGGACCAGCCCGGCCGTGGGAGGTGCGGGCCGCGGCGGCTGCAGCGGCGGGGCGGCTGCGCTGAGCAAACAGCGACCCCTTCCGGCCGCACGGCCACGCTGCGCGCTGCTCTTGGGAGGTGGAGGAAGCAAAGGGGCGAACCTGGTCTTGCTTTTTATTGCTTGCTTCTTTTGCAAACTCCAAAGGCCAGGCAGAGGTCACTGTACTTTTCTAGCTTGATGGATGATTAAAGAGTTTGTCGGGGGAGGATGCGGTCAGCTGAAAGTTTCAGAGGAACTGGGACACACCAGCTCTGCGTGTCCTTTGCCTGCTGCCCCCCTGACTTCTGGGCGGATGGAAAGTGGCGATGAATCGCAGGTGCCAGATGGTGTCGCCTGAGGCCACCCGCCCACCGCCAGTGCTTGATTCCGTCTCGTTGCGTTGGATTTCTAGTGGAGTGGAGGTGATCTGAGAATGTTTATTACAAAGCAATGAATTTGGAAAGACAGGCATGTAAGAAAAGGAAGGAAGGAAGGAAGGAAGGAAGGAAGGAAGGAAAGACAAAAGGAAAGGAGGGAGAAAGAAGAGCTCTATACCCAACTTCCTTTACAAAAGCGATTGGGAGACAGAGCAAGGCAGGTTTTATCGTGAGGTTTGAGGCCAAGGAAAGGGGGTTAGAGGAAGGAGGAGTTCTTCTGTGGCCCTTGGGTGGAGGTGGTTGCCCGGAGCAGGGTCACCTCTCTGGTAAAGGAGGTGAACAGAGTGACCACTTGCTTGTAATTTTAATTGCAGATGAGTTTTTGGATGTGCTTCCAGCATTTTGTCCGTTGGCAGTAAATCTGTTGTTTAAGGGAATTGCTCATCAACATCCATCACCTAGAACGCTGGCCAAATACTGGGAGCCCTCCCCATTTTCCATAAGCTGATGTATTTCACCCTTAGTCATTTAGACTAAACACAGCTGTTTTTACAGGCCTGATTGACGCTTCAGCCATTGTGATTTTGCTGTAGCTTCCAACGAAATTTTATAAACCTGTCAGATTAAGTTTCTTAACTCTGAAAGAATACTGCATGTTCCTGCGCCCCCTTTTCTGTTTTCTTTCCCCTCCGTCCTTTTCCCCATTACTCCCTGCCTTCCTCCTTCTTTCTTTCAGTTGTAAGAGCTGGAAACCAGTAACTTGAGCTTTCAATAGAATACATTTACTTTCTATTAAATGTTCTCACCACAAAGAACTGATGAAAATTTGAGAGAATGGGAATGCTAATTACTCTGATTTGATCATTCCACAATGTATATGTGTATCAAAATATCACTTTGTACCTCATAAATATGTACAATTGTCAATTGAAAATAAAATAAAACTGAAAAATAGTAGCTGTCTTGCCATTTTCAACTCTACTCTTGGTTTCATTCTGTTTGCTTGGTAAATCCTCTTATTTCTGTTTCTTAAAACATCATTTATTCCATCTTCAGAGTGTTCCTTAATGTTTTTGCACTGCTTCATGACTA
Organism: Nomascus leucogenys; assembly: GCF_006542625.1. NCBI lineage: Eukaryota > Metazoa > Chordata > Mammalia > Primates > Hylobatidae > Nomascus > Nomascus leucogenys. Next base: position 24,386,944 of record NC_044397.1, on the reverse strand, counting down.
TCATAAAATAGAATGAAATGCCTTCTGGTTGAGTTTTCAATTTTTTGATGTTTATGGTATATCAGCTGCAATAAGTTTGATTTTTTAAAATAGCTATTATTATTTTAAGGGGGATGTTTAACAGCTAAAAATTCAGGCTTGGGCTTCTACCACAATTCACTGGCTTATTGTTCTAGTTTCCCATAATTTAATTAGAACTGAAGAATACCTCACTCTCGACAATTTCTTCTTTGAAGAAATGTATTAATAATTGATTAGTAAGAATTTACTTAAATCTCGTCATACAATCAGTCTATCTTAGTTAATGTGGGTAGTCCTTAAGAATAATAAAACGTAATGTATACATGGAAAAAAATTACAAATTTAAGGCAATATAAAGTAATCCTGAGATGAATGGTAGAGAAAAGTAATAGAAATTTAGAAAAGTAAAAGGTCAGAGAATAGAGGCCCACCTCCAGGGATCAAGTTGTACAGAACTGTGTATGTGCAGTAGAAGTTAGGTGTAAGCAAATGAAGAGGGACTAGCCCCTTCTTTATGTGACAAAAACCAAGAGTTAGTTTATAGTACATTTGTAAGGTCCAATATGGAAGGATGCTAAAAATGTTAGTTGAATCATTATCAGAATTTGAGTATATTTATTGCTAGGAACAGCATTGCTGTTTTAGTCAGGTCAGTGTTAAAATGATCAAACCTTGGAGTCCAGGAGAGGTTTTATATTTAATCAAATCTTTGGGTGGGATCTTTTCTCTCAGGTTTAAGGACTAATCAGTCACAAAATTGTTGACAAGGTAATAGGTATTTCCCCCATCAGCTAGTTCAGCTCTCTGGTTTTGTTCAAGACAATCTTGGGATTGTTTCCCTTATTTTCCCTCCACTCTGATTTGGTTTAATAAAATTACTTAGAACATATAGATGGAAATTAATTATAAACTTAGTCATACAAAAATTATATTTATTATTCATTCATTAATTGACTTAAGGGGATCTGTGTTGCTAGAGAAACCTTTATTTATGTTTTACAGAATCCCTTTTATTTATCTTTTCCTTTTGTATTTTCAGTGAACAGTTTCCTCTCAGTTTTTCTCCTTTTGTTCACCTGTTTCTTGGGAGAATCTTACAAGTGTGAAAAAAGAAATCTTTAAGAAATGTTGACATTGAAAAACTTAATTTCCAGAAAAATGAATGAACATATGGTATGCAGGGAGCATACTGGTAATTCACTTTAAAGCAAAGGTTTTTGATACTGAGAAAGACTAACTGCTGTATTTATTTAACTAGTGTCCTCTTCTACTTAATTGGAAATAAGTAGGTGTGATTTTATGAGAGTTAAAGGCTCAGTATTTTATAACATACATATTACACAAGGACAGAAACACTGCCTACTCTTTCTGGAAAATATATCCTTGGCTTATAATGCATTCTGTAAAGGTATTCCAGGCTGATATGGATGGTTGCTGTAATTTATAGTTTGAATAGCCTTGAAGTAGGACCAGACACTCAATGCCAAAAGATTTTTGATTTTCTCTTTTTGTACGTTATGAAAATATTAAGCAGATATTTTAAAAAAGGAAATATCAAACATTGAAAGGATATTTATTGCTTTGGGGCAAGTTTTTTAAAAAATAAATTACATTATATTACACAATGTAAGTAGGAGTAAGAGTAAGAACTCATATTCAGAAGCCATTCATAATAGCAGATTCCATAGCCAAAACATAAGAAAAAAGCCAGAAATAAGCAGAATAGGTTATTGAACCACCAAAATAAATGTCATAAAAGATAAATACCTAAGCTCATATGTTTCACCTTTAGATTATCCCTCCCCAAATTCTTTCTCAGAACCTACGACTTTCACTTTTCACAGTTTTAACTCACTTCTTTGTCTGTTTTTCTTAATGACAGGATATCAGTATCAACATGTGTTCTGAAGAGGAGGAAATGGCTAGGGGGTAGGTGCTTTTACAACCACAAAGAGTAACAACAGAAGGAAAAAACAGAATGTTAAACAGCATACACAGATTTTCTAAGAGTATTAAGTAATAATTTGGAGACATTTAATATAGAGACAAGCAGTCTAAATGGCAAGTAGACTACATAAAGGTATGGCTTTCAATCCTGTTGTCTTTACTTACAACCGTGTAATCTTGGGCACGTTTTTTGTTTTGGTTTTTGTTTTTTGAGATGGAGTCTCGTTCTGTTGCCCAGGCTGGAGTGCAGTGGCACGATCTGGGCTCATTGCAACCTCCGCCTCCCAGGTTCAAGCAATTCTCCTGCCTCAGCCTGCTGAGGAGCTGGGCTTACAGGCATGCACCACCACACCTGACTAATTTTTTGTATTCTTAGTAGAGACAGGGTTTTGCCATGTTGGCCAGGCTTGTCTCAAAACCCTAACCTCAGGTGATCAGCCTGCCTTGGCCTCCCAAATTGCTACGATTATAGACGTAGCCACCGCACTCAGTCTTTTTTTTTAAAACAAAACAAAACAAAACAAAACAAAAAAAACACCTCTATGTACCTCATTTACTTATCTGTTAAATGGGGATAATACTTTACAGAATTTTGAAAGGATTGATTTATTCTATGGAAACAACTGGAAAACAGTACCTAGCACATAGCAAGATCTCAAATAAAGATATATTGCAATAGTTCCTGAGGTGGACATCAATATGCATAAGTCATTAAATGAAAAAAGCCATTAAATTTTATTCAACAGTTTTCTTCTAAGAAGGCTGGAAAGTGAGTGAAACATTTTAGAAAGATTTCCATATAAAATGGTTGACCTTGGTGCGTAAAAAATGCTAAGGATATGGAGAAATTGGAACCCTCGTGCATTGCTGGTGGGCATGTAAAATGGTACAGCCATGGTGAAAAACATTATGGTGGTTCCTCAAAAAATTAAACATAAAATTACCACATAATCCAGCAATTCCACTTCTAGGTATATACCCCTCAACATTGAAATCATGTGCTTATACAGGTATATGTATACTAATGTTCATAACAGCATTGTTCACAAATGGCCAAAAGGTGGAAGCAACCCAAATGTCCATCAACAAATGAAGTGATAAACAAAATGTGGTATTTACATAAGTGGAATATTATTCCTTCTTAAAAAGGAATAGAATTCTTTTCTTTTTTTTTTTTTTGTTTTTTGATGCCGAGTTTTACTCTTGTTGCCCAGGCTGAAGTGCAATGGCACAATCTCAGCTCACCACAACTTCTGCCTCCAGGGTTCAAGCAGTTCTCCTGCCTCTGCTTCCTGAGTAGCAAGGATTACAGGTATGAGGCACCATGCCCAACTAATTTTGTATTTTTAGTAGAGACGGGGTTTCTCCATCTTGGTCAGGCTGGTCCCGAACTCCCGACCTCAGGTGATCCCACCTTGGCCTCCCAAAGAGCTGGGATTATAGGCATGAGCCACTGCGCCTGGCCTTGAAATTCTTATAGATGTTACAACATGTATGAACCTTGAAGACATTATGCTAAATGAAATAAGCCAGATAAAAAAGAATAATATGGTATGATTTCACTTTTTAATGAGGTACCTAGACTAGCCAAATTCAGAAAGCAGCATGATAGTTACTAGGGGTTGGGGAGAGGAGTAACAGTAGTTATGGGTACAGAGTTTGAGTTTGGAATGATGAAGAATTTCTGGAAATGGATAGGGTGATGGTTGCACAAAAATGTGTATCTACTTAATGCCCCTGAATTGTACATATAAAAATTGTTAAAATAGTAAGTTTTATGTTTTATGTACTTTACCACAATAAAATATTCTAAATATTTTCAATTAGATTTGACATAAATATTTACATTTTTGAAAATACAGAACACTTAGAAAATAATCCCCCCAAATGTATTACTCTCATAGCTCAAAGATACTCATCCTAGTTGTAGACTATTTTTTTCCTTTTTACTATACTTATTTGAACATAGCCATGACTATGTAGTAAATACAGTTTTATACCTTGCTTTTTCTTCTTAATACTACATTTGCCCATGGCATTAAAAACTTATATGCGCATTTTAATGAGTATAGTATTCCATTATGTGACCATACTATAATTTATTTATTAAACCATAACTGAGCAGTTATATTGATCTCAAATATTGTTATTGAATTAATTATGCACAAATAACATTTTTACTTATAATGTTTCCTATATTTAAATTACATTTTTAGTATGAAATTACAAAATTGAAATTTTTAGTAAAAACTATTATTTTTACAAAAAGCAAAAAGCAACCAAATGGTTTGCCAAAAAAGGTGTTACCAATTTTTACTCCTATTTGTAAAGCATGCAAATATCCATTTTATCATAATCTTTAGAGCATTAGTTCTCAACTTTGGCTACATGTTAAAATCACCTAAAGATGCTTTAAAATTTTTTATACCCAAACCAAACTCACAATGATTAAATCAGAATTTCTGGAGGTAGGGCCCAAATGTCAGCATTTCTTAAAATTTTCCAAATGATTCAATAGTCTAGCCTGATTGAAAACCATTGTTTAATGTTTTCCAAGCTTGCCTTAAGATCAACTAGGATGGGGATGGGGGGTAACTGGTTTCTGCCTCCTATTGCCAGTCAATTGAATTAGAGTTCCCCAAACTTGCTTCCTGGGTCTATCTACTGAGATTTTGCTTTGGTCAGTTTGAGGGGATTCCTATAAATTTGTGTTTTTACTGCATAACCCCAGAAAGACTGTTCTTGAGCACCAAGAATTATGATTTTTAAAATTATAGTTGCAAGTTTGACAGGGAAAAGGTGGTACCTTGTTTGAAGTTGCATATTATTATTGTAGTGGACAAATTTTCTATAACTTTCTTATAGGACTATATATCCTGCTTTGTAAACTTTATGTTCAGGTTCTTTGTCTTTCTCAATTGATATTTTATCATTCATATTGATTTATAATGTCTTCTTTTATCACATATATTAACCCTTTTGTATGACATATTTGTAAATTGATTTCCAGCTCATTTTGCCTTTTAAATTAGGCTGTATTCTTCTTGGATATATGGAATTTTCTTACATATGTAGATAATTTTCATCTGTGATTTATTTCATTGCTTTTAAACTTAGAAAGTTCACTCTCATCCAGAATGTAATTATTATTTACACATTTCCTTTTTATTAAAAAACATTTTTGATATTTGCATTTGCTTTACATTTAACACAATGGAATATCTGGAAGGTATTTATGTGTAAGATAGGTTTGCCGCCACCCAACCAGTCCGCCAATAGGTAAATAATAATGCTGACACAATTTTTGAATTCAGAACTTAAATGAGGGATTTCAGGTATCTTTTTCTTTACAAAGGAAAATATATTACTGGGCCAGGCACAGTGACTGACTCCTCTAATCCCAGCAATTTGGGAGGCAAAGGCAGGAGGATTGCTTGAGCCCAGGAGTCCCAGACCAGCAACATAGCGAGACCCCATCTCTATAAAAAAAATAAAAAAGCTTTAGCCAGGCATGGTGGTACATGCCTGTAGTCCCAGCTACTTGGGAGGCTGAGGTATGAGGATGGCTTGAGCCCAGGAGGTTGAGGCTGCAGTGAGCTGTGATCGTGCCACTACACTCTAGCCTGGGTGACAGAGCAAGACCCTGTCTTAAAAAACAAACAAAAAAGAAAATAAATCACCTTCCTTTTGTTTTTTTGTTTTTTTTTTTTTCCTCCAAGAGTCTTTCTCTGTCACTCAGAGCTGGAGTGCAGTGGCACGATCTCGGCTTACTGCAACTTCCACTTCCCAGGTTCCAGCAATTCTCCTGCCTCAGCATCCCGAGTAGCTGGGATTACAGGCATGTGCCACCACGCTTGGCTAATTTTTGTATTTTTAGTTTCATGGGGTTTCACCATGTTGGCCAAGCTGGTCTCAAACTCCTGACCTTGTGATCCACCTTCCTCAGCCTCCCAAAGTGCTGGATTACAGGTGTGAGCCACCGTGCCCAGCCTCAGCTTCCTTTTAATGAAATTTGTAAACTTTAAGCTTCTAAAATGTAGAGACTGTCTGTCTATTTTATCTTTTGATTTTAGTATTTATATTCTTATGGCATTCAAAATTATTATGTAATAAGGGTAGATCAGAGGAAAAATAACCTAGGTTGCAGGGGCAGCAGTAAAAATTAAACCTCTTCGTCTTTTATTTAAATACATTCCCTCGATCTCTTACCTGTGACATCTGATGACAGTGGACTTCTTTCTGTGGGAGGAGAGTGAAGACTGTCGTTGTGTTACCCAGTTGACTGCACTGAGTCAGGGCTTTCTTTACATGCCAGGCATGTGAAATAACGTTGTGAGTAGTAGCCACAGCGCTCTCTCATCTGTTAATATCTCTTTAATGTCATTGAAATAAAGGGCCAAAGAAAGCATGTAATAACTCACCCCAAGCTTGATTTAAAAATTCTGACCACTGAGCATGCAGAGCTTTCCCGAATGATACATCATAGACCTATAGCATCCTATTTTTAGATGTGCAGCATAGACAATTTTTGCCTCCACAGAATTTTTGTCATTATTTCACTCTGATTCTCCGTGTACTCTTTAAAGTCTGCATGATTTAGACTTTAGAGTGAAAAAGCCACTGAACTGCTTATAATCTTGCGTGTCACTGATGTATCCCTTCCCATTCTAAGAAACAAGAGTTGCACCAGCTTCAATATGGGGAAAAGCAGGTGGCTGCAAGGAGGAACAAAAGTTGCAATTTTTCCAGTTTATCAGGTTCAGCTTGATTAATCAGAGGCGGGATTATATCTATTTCCATAGGACAAGTGTGTGTTATTTTACTCCAATATTTATTTTAAAAACATGAAGGAGAAATCATCCCAGAAGCAAAGGAGGAAAACGAAATCTCTACAATAGCATGTTCAATTTAGACTTGTATATTTGTACTCATGAAGATTTACAACTTCTGCAAGAGAGAAACAATGAAGGTCACCTATTTTCAGATAACAAGCAGGGGTAGCAGCATTTCTGTGTGTATACACTGATCATAGTGGCAACAATAGTCCAATATTTACTGTATGCACACCTGTGATTCTGCAGCTGACAAATATTAAAAGTCAATGTGATGGATGTCATTGGGCAAGTCGCCTACCAACATCATTCTGCTCAGTTTCTTTATCTGCCAACCATTTCTCTTTTCCCTCCAATATTTTTATGGTAATTAATTAGTGTATTTATCCAGGAAACATTGACAGAGTATCTTATGTGTATAACATTCTCTAGGGGTATAGATCTAAGGGTAGATCTAAGGGACACAGTCTCTGCCTTCCAGAAATTAGGGAAGCAGACCAGCAAAAAAACAATTATTGTAGCCTGTGATAAATTCTATGGGAAATATATGAAGAGCATGTAATCCAGACTGGGGCACTGGGAGAGTGGTAATGAGGACATGATACATGAGCTGAGTCATGAAGGATAAATAGGAGAGCAGCTAGCCAGGCGAAGCATGCCAAATGCACCAAGGCATGAGAGAACATGCATTTTACTTTTGTGCATGCAAGTAGTTCTGTATTTTTGGAGTATCGACTATTACAAGTTTGGGAACAATCAAGGAATTTGAAGGGTCCAGATCATGAGGGCTTTGTTTTTTTGCATCTTAAAGAATTTGGATTTCCACTTGAAAGCCATGGGGAGACATTGAAAGGTTTTAAGCAGCAGACTAAAAAAAGTCAGATTTGCATTTTAAAAAGAACCTTTGCAGGCAGTCCAAAGGAATATTAAGGTAAATGAAACTTCTGGGAACAGTACAAAGTCTTATACATTACATGTTAAATAAATCATACCAGAGGTGCCTGGAAGCCAAAGGAAGGAGGTGGCTTCTCATTTCTAGAAAACTCATTTTGTAGTTTACTGACAACAGCATCCAGAACATGAATATCCTTGTTTTAGTTTCAGTTTCGTCAGTTGTGCCGGACACCTTAAAAGAGGACATTGTCACAATGGCAAACCTGACTGAAATGCCCAGAGAAGCCACTTCCACCTGGTGAGCCTCAGTTCTTTCTCTGTGAAGAAGGCTCCTCTTGTTGTAGTCTGTCTCCACATTCAGCATGTCACATTCACACACACTGAGCAGTGACACTCAGTCCTTGCTAGGGTGTTCTTTTAGACACTATGTTTTTCCTTAGCCACCTAGAGCTATAGTATACTGCTCCGAATGAAGGTTTTGTGATGCTTAACAAACAATTATTTTTCAGGCTGCTGAGTGACCCACTTTAACCTTAACAGTCACCACCCACCTCTATGTCCTACCCAGATAATGATGTTTTTGGTGGGTCTTGAATCCAGCTGATGGTCTGACTGCATTCCACAACATCATTGCTGGAGAGCCTGCCTTGAATTTAATCTCTATGGAGCTGGTGTAGTGACATTGTTGAGTCCAAATTCTGTAAGATGCATCTGTGATACATCCAGAGCTATTTCCAGTATTAGAAGACGCAGACAATTGAAAACTCTTAAGAAAAAAATAATGGAGCCTGCTACGGTTTGACTGTGCCCTCTCCAAAATTCAGGTGTTGCTAATGTGATACAATTAGGTGAGGCCTTTAAAAGGTGATTAGGCCACAAGTGCTCCTCCCTTATTAGTGGGATTAGGGGCGTCTGCAAAGGAACCAGGCGAAGGGAGTTTGCCCTGTCTTGCCATTCTGCCTTCTGCTATGTGAGGACATAGCAAGCATATTGATCTTGGACTTCCTGGCCTCCAGAACTGTGATAAATAAATTTCATTAATTTAAGTGAAATAACTGAGAGGCAGAAAGTCAAATACTGCATGTTCTCACTTATAAGTGGGAACTAAATAGTGTGTACCCATGGACATAGGGAGTGGAATAATAGACATCGGAGACCAGAAGGATGGGAGAGTTGCAGGGGCTGAGGGGTGAGAAATTACCTATTAAATAAAATGTACACTATTTAGGTGATCGCTACACTAAAAGCCCAGACTTCACAACTACACAACATATCCACGTAATAAAACTGCACATATACTTCCTAAATCTATAAAAAAAAAAAAAAAAAGGCACATGTAAGCATGCTTTCTTTTTCAAAAATAAATCTTTGTTGTTTATATATTACCCAGTCTGTGGTATTTCATTATAGTAGCACAAAAGAGACTAAGAGCCTCATTCTACCTTTTCAATAATTGACTCTTAAATGTTAAACATCTCTTGATGCTCCCTGTAGTACAAAGATTGTTTGGATAGCACTCAGACATTTAAAGAAAAAGAAGACAGTTGGTGGGGCATGTTTATTGTTCCTAATGCAAGGTTATATTTCACTGTTGCCGTATATCCAAGGTTATATTTCATTGTAGTCAGTAATTACTAAATACAAGGGGAATTACTAATCCCCAACCGATGTTTTGATTAACACAAGATAGGGCAAAATCAAGGCAACCCACCATTTTGGAGAAGGACTTTAAATTAAGGGCCTAATAGGTAAGATCAGGTGTATACGAATGGTTCCTAGGAAACATTGGTTCTCAAACCAGATATTTAAGAGTAAATAAATTGTGTTTATAATAGCATATCAAAACTGTTGCAAAGTAACATTTCTTAGCATGCATAGTTAGGTTATGTCACTCAAAAGAGGAAGCTTCACTGAGGTGGGAGGATTATTAGAGCCCGGGAGTTTGAAGCTACAATGAGATATAATCACACCCCTGCACTCCAGCCTGGGCAAAGCAAGGCTGTGTTACACACACACACACACACACACACACACACACACTACAAAACGGGGGAAGCTTCAGCAACGCAACATTCAATGATGCTGATCCGAAGCAAGTAAGCTTGCCAATGTGTTTCCTATTCTGTCCAGAAGATGAAGTGTCCTGGCGTGTGGAATTCATTTGTTCAGTTCTTGTGACAGGAATATCTCTGTTAAGATGGCTGCCTTTGGATAATATTCTAATGGTATTAAAAGTTATCTATGTTTTCCATTAACTTCCTGGAAAATTTTTTAAAAACTTTAATGTTTTGGATTATTCATAGATAAAATAAATATAGACAATATATTTTAAAAAATGATTGGTATTTTTGCCTGTTTAAGAAATTTTTAGTCATTTGCATGGATAAAAGAGAAATATTTTATTTATTTATTATTTATGTATTTATTTCGAGACAGAGTCTTGCTCTGTCACCCAGGCTAGAGTGCAGTGGCACAGTCTTGGCTCACTGCAACCTCTGCCTCCCAGGCTAAGTAATTCTCATGTCTCAGCCTCCTAAGTAGCTGGGACTACAGGCATGCACTGCCACTCTTGGCTAATTTTTGTATTTTTAATAGACAAGGGGTTTCACTATGTTATACATTTTACAAATGTTGCCTCAACCTCAACCTTCAAGGACAATACCAAAATAAACCACAAATCAGCTTCACTTATGAGTAAATACAAAATTGGCTGAGCGCAGTGGCTCACACCTGTAATCCCAGCACTTTGGGAGACCCAGGCAGTCAGATCACCTGAGGTCAGAAGTTCAAGACCAGCCTGGCCAATATGGTGAAACCCCATCTCTATTAAAAATACAAAAATTAGCCAGGTGTGGTAGTGGGTGCCCATAATCCCAGCTACTTGGGAGGCTGAGGCAGGAAAGTCACTTGAACTCAGGACCTGGAGGTTGCAATGAGCCGAGATTGTGCCACTGCACTCCAGCCTGGGTGATAGAGCCAGACTCTGTCTCAAAAAAAAAAAAAATTATAAAGGAATATCTATTAACCCGATAGTATCAATATAATTTTATACCACAACTATGATTTATTTTAGGAATAAGTGGATGACTTAATACTATAAATCTATTAATATGGGACATACTAATTTGATGTAATATGTGAACATAATTTATCTAATTAGGAAATTAAATGAAAAAAGGAAAATCATTCAAACACAACAATAATTATTCTTTAGCTCAGCAATAACAGATTACATTATAAATAAGTACATTAGAAATAAATCACTTCACAATAGAATAAAAATTTAACAGATATACAATAAATATAAGAAAAAATGTGAAGCTTCACAAAGGAAAAGTTTGAAATTTTAGTAAGAAACATAAAAGAAGATTTGAGCTAATAACGTACCACATTCCTGGATAAAATACTTAATAGTAAAGACATTAATTAGATTTATAACTACAAGGTGATTTCAGTAAAAATCCTAAAGGGCTTTGATACTTAGGAAAATAACTGAAATCATTTAGAAAGGGAGATAGTGAGCACATACTTTCCCTGTGAGAACAAGAACAGTATGGTATTAATGAAGGAAGAGCCATGCCAGAAGATCATATTTGAAAACTCAGAAACACACCCAAACCATATTATCTTTATTTATTTATTTATTTTTTCTTCAGACAGAGTCTTGCTCTGTTGCCCAGGCTAGAGTGCAGTGGCGTGATCTTGGCTCACTGCAACCTCCACTTCCCAGGTTCAAGTGATTCTCTTGCCTTAGCCTCCCTGGTTGCTGGGATTACAGGCGCCCGCCACCGTGCCCAGCTAATTTTTGTATTTTTGGTAGAGACAGGGTTTCACCATTGGCCAGGCTGGACTCGAACTCCCGCCTCAAGTGATCTGCCTGCCTCGGCCTCCCAAAGAGCTGGGATTGCAGGTGTGTGCTACCATGCCTGGCCATATTATCTTTATTTCTATATGAAGCATTTTGAATCAAAGGAAGCATTTTGTTAAATAGAGAGCCAAGGAAACTGTTTGTTTATAAAATACTAAAATTCCAATTCCATTTAAAAAATTAAATGTGAAAGTGACTAAAATGGCAAACTACACATAAAGGAGGAAACATTAGCAAAATGCTAGGAGTTCAGAGGATTCTGGCAGAATGATGGTAGTGGGTGGTAGAATAGTTTATGAGTCTTCTCAAATCCAACCATTCAAACACATAGGGAAATTAGGATATGAAAGTCTAACCTGAGGATAGCATCTACAACAAATGGAGGTGACAACACATCCTCATTAACCCTAAAGTATGAGTGAGTAAGGACAAACCACCAACAGCTACAAGACCAGTGTAGTATCAGCATCTGCAAAGGAGGAAGCAGAAGACAGCCACAGTGTATCTGACAGACATGAGAACACCTGATTAACTAAAAGGTACTAATCTAAAAGTTTAGCAAAGCTATTGAAGAACATTAGCTACAACTTTAGGTGTGTTGCTTTGCACAGTTCAATAACAGGTAAGTGCAAGTGGTCTACATAAAAGACTAAAGAAGCTAGCAAGAGAGGCTGAGACATAAACTCTCAGCATTAACTAGCCACATCTCCTTTCAAAGTCCCCCACTGCTGGGAATAGAAAACAATTTGAGCATAACAAGAACAATAGAGGAAAAATGAAATAATGTTCACATGAAAGTGCAGATAGGAACAGAGCTAGAAAAACTAAAAAATAAGTGGCAATAATCTTGACTCAATTGATATTTATGGAATGCTGCCCTCAGCAATTGCAGAATATAAATTTTCAGCATGTGTGATACATTCACCAATATAACACATGTGTTGGGTCCCAAAATTAGTTTTACTAATTCCAAAAGTATTGAAATAGAGTATATTGTCTGATCATGACATAGTTAAATTAGTATTCATTTACAATAAAACATCTAGGAAAACCTCAAATACTTAGAAATTTAACAAACAGTTTCTAAATAATTCATGGGTCAAAGGGAAAAAAAGAAAATTAAATGCTCAAACTGAATGATAATGTGAAAACAATATATTAAAATGTGTGAGGCATAGCAAAACTGGTGTTTAGGAAAACACTTAAAGCTTTAAATGATACAAAAGAAGAACCTAAAATGAAGAGCTAAGGTACCATCAGAAGAAGCTAAGAAAAAAAAGAGCAAAGTAAATAGAAGACAGAAATAATAAAGCTGAGAGCAGAAAGTAATGAAATAGAAAGCAGGCAAACAATAGAAAAAATTAATGCAGAAACCTGGTTCTTTGAAGATATCAACAAAATTGATAAGCAGCAAGCAAATATGATCAGTTTCACAGAGAGAGAGAAAAGGAGGGAGAAAGAAAAAATTGCTAATATTAGAAATGAAAGGTCTTACAAATATTAATGGAAAATAATATAATATTGTCAACAACCTTTATTTCAAAAATTCTACAACTTAAATGAAATGGATAAATTTATTGACAAATGTAACAAAAAACACAATACAAAAATAAAAATTTATTTTAAATAATTTCGTTTTAAATCAAAAAGCCTTCTTACTCAGAAATTTTCACATGATTTCAGTGGTTAATTCTGTCACTATCTGAAGAGGAAATAAGACCAATCTTACACAGCATTTTTCAGAAAAATAGAATAATAATAAAGAGGGAACATTCTCCAACGCATTATATAAGGCCAGCATAATCTTAATAGAAAACCTGACAAAGAAACTACAAAAATGAAATCATTATAGATGAATATTCTTATGAATATAGATATTAAAATCCTTAATAAAATATTAGCTAATCAAAGCCAACAATGTATGAAAAGGAAAATAAGGACTAAGTAGGGTTTATCCCAATAATTCAAGCTTGGATTTCACATCAAGAAAAAAAAATCATAGTAGTTTGTTGTATTAGTTCATTTTTGCATAACAATAGAGGAATACCTGAGACTAGGAAATTTATTTAAAAATGAGGTATAATTGGCTTACAGTTCTACGGGCTATACAAGCATGGCTCCACCATGTGCTTTTTATAAGGTCAGAGGATAGCAGGCTCATATAAAAACAACAAATACATTTTTGTATAATAGCAACAAATAACACTTAGGAATAATTTTAGCAAAAAATGAACAAGACCTCTTCACTTACAACTACTGAACATCACTGAGAAAAATTTAAAAGGCCTATGTAACTAAAAAGATATGCCATATTTACACATTTCCTTTCTTAGTATTGTTAAAATTATAATTTTTCCCGATTGTGTGTATGTATTTTTCGCAACACAATTCCAATCCGAATTTTCCACAGACTTTAAAAAAGTATAAATTTATCAGATAACTCAAAAATGTATGTAGAAATCAAAATGACCTAGAATACTGAGGGCAATTTAGAGAGAAAATTAATTTGGTGGACATGCACTATTTTAAATGTGGTTTGGCAACAAAAGGATAGACATAAAGGTCAATATAACAGAATAGAGGGTCTAGAAATAAACTTATACATACATGACCAATTGATTTTCAATAAGTACCCCAAAACAATCCAATGGGGAAAGGAACATTTCTTTTAAATGTTGCCAGGATGACTAGATAAATATATGAGGAAAAGTGAACATTTACTCTTACCTCACACTGTGCTAAAAAACAACAAGAAATGGATTATTAATACAAAAGTAAAAAAGTAAAATTATAATATTTCAACAAAGAAACAGAAGAGAAACCTTTGTGACCTTAATGTAGGCAAAGGTTTCTATGAAAGGAAAGTATAAGTAATTCAAGAAAAAATGGTAACTTAGATTTCATCAAAATTTAACAACTTTCAACTTTGAAGGAAAACTTTAGCAAAACAAGAGAAGTAAGCCACATAGTAGGAGAAAATATACATATCCAGAATATATATAATACTCTTATGAGTCTATAAGAAGACCAGAGACCTAATAAAAATGAACAAACTATTTGAATAGATACTTCTTAGGAAAGATGTACAAATGACCAGTAAGTACAGTGGAGAAGATTCACAATATCTCAGTTGGGAAAATGCATTTAAAATCAGAATGAGATAATACTACATAGACTAGTTAATCTTGCCTACTGAAAATAGACACAATTTTACTTCTTTTTCTTGATTATTTTGCCTTTCTTTTTATTCCCTTTTATTACAATGACTAAAACTAAAAAGAATATACTAAGTGTTAGTGAAGATGTATAACAACTAGAATTCTCATACATCACTGGTAGGACTACACGATGGTACAATCCTTTAGAAATCTGTTTGGCAGTTTCTTAAAATGTTAGACATTCACCTACTGTAAGCACACCCCAGCCTGGGCAACAGAACGAGACTCTGTCTCAAAACAAACAAACAAACAACAACAACAAAAGCAAATAACAACAACAACAAAATAAAAAGACCAATTCATTTCACTCCTTGGCATTTACCCAAGAGAATAAACACATTTGTCCACATAAAAATGTATCCAAGAATACCAGTACAATAGTAGTAGCTTACATCATAGGAGCCCAAATCTGGAAACAACCATAATTGCAATAAAGACATGAATGTATAAATACATTTTGTTTCATGCATGCAAAAAAAAAAACTCAAAAAAACAAAACAAACAAAAACCAAAGGAACTTACTGATGCAAACAACATGTTGGATGAATCTCAAAATGCTGATTGAAAAAATTCATACAGAAAAGAGAACATACTATTTTGTTTTGTAGATATAAAATTCTAGAGAATGCAAACTACTAATCTATCATATCAAAACACAGAACAATGGTTTCTGGAACAGTGGGGAGGGAATCATGGAATGCAAACGGGACCATGACACTTTTGTTTTGTGTCTTGTTTGTGATGGCTGTTTTCTGTGTAATACACATTTGTCAACACTCACTTGAAAGGAATTATGACCTTCCATTGAGGGAAAAGTTAGCCTGAGGTAACCTTACAGGAAAGGAACCAGGAGAGTAAATATCCAGACCTCACTCTTCTTGGGTTTGTTAGTGTCTTGGCAGGCAGAGTTCCTACTGGCTGAACTGACAGGAAACCAAAGGTTATAGCCCTGTTGATGGTGTCCAAACAAATCAGTCTCTAGCAGCAGCATGAAGAGTGGGGAAGGACAGAGTGGAACCAAAGAAGGAAGAGATGCAGCATTGATCATTTGCCTGTGTTCAGACTATATTTTAGGGTTTGACTTTCTCCAAGCCTCATTAGTAAATGTTATTGCAATATATTCTTCATAGCATTGTTCCATTTTCTTTAGCTCAACAAGTTCATATAAACCATGGTTTATCCTAATAGAATGGTTTCTGGACCTTTTCTTTTTAAGGAATCCCTAATGGCAGAGGGAGATGAATACTTAACTCTTAGGAAATCTGGGAGCATAGCTTGAAATTTACTGTGTACATCAAATTTCTCCTAAGTTTCTTTTTGTTTGTTTCAGCTAAATAATTGATGTGAGTTTTGAATTGCACTGCATAGAACATTTGTTTGATATTACATCAAAGTTACTTACAAAAAGGAAAAATCAAACTAAAAAATATCTGACTGTAAAATAGTTTTTTTCAGATCAATTTCCAGTAATTGGGTAAAAATAAGATCGCAGATTTTTTTCTAATCTATAAAATATTAACAGCCATAAATATTAAATCTTCATATTCCAAGTAGCCACTGTCATTTCTTCTACTGCTTTTCATTAAACCTGTTAGGTGGGAAACTACTGTTTCTTAAGAATGTATATCTTGGCTGGGCACAGTGGCTCACGCCTATAATCCCAGAATTTTGGGAGTCCAAGGTGGTTGGATCATCTGAGGTCAGTGGTTCGAGACCAGCCTGGCTAACATAGTGAAACCCCATCTCTACTAAAAATACAAAAAAAAAAAAAAAATTAGCCGGGTGTGGTGGTGCATACCTGTAGTCCCAGCTACTGGGGAGGCTGAAGCAGGAGAATCGCTTGAACCCCGGAGGTGGAAGTTGCAGTGAACTCAGATTGCGCCACTGCACTCCAGCCTGGGTGACAGAGCAAGACTCTGTCTCAAAAAAAAAAAAAAAAAAGAATGTATCTCTCATTAAGACATAATAGGTACTGCATTCCTCTTTGAGATGAAATTCACATTCAAATAGTAGACACTCTGAGAACTTCTGCAATTAAAATATGCCTGTTGGCTTTTTAATAGCCAAAATTTTTTCAGACTTATTTGACTGTGGAATTCTTTTCTGCTAAACACCTATTTACATCTCACAGAGCACTAAATATAGTTAATAAATGTTGCTCGAGCCTAAGGAAGCACAAATAATAGCCACCTCAAGTATTTAAGTTTTTTCAAATGAAGATTAGCTGTTTCTTTTGAGACTGGTGCCTGTTGCCTAATTCCTTTATGAGCCTCTTCTCTTATGTTCCCACAGTTCTTCACGTGTCCTTCATATTTTATGTCTCCTCCTGCTTATTGGTGCTTGACACACAGAAAGCATTCCATAATTATGTATTGGATTTGGAAAACATTAACTTCATTAGCTAATTTTTATTTTCTTTACGTTTCTCCCGCATTTTTTTTTTTTTTTTTTTTAGACAGAGTTTCGCTCTGTCTCCCAGGCTGGAGTGCAGTGGCGCGATCTTGGCTCACGGCAACCTCTGCCTTCTGGGTTCAAGCAATTCTCCTGCCTCAGCCTCCTGAATAGCTGGGATTACAGGAGCCCACCACCACCACGCCCGGCTAATTTTTGTATTTTTAGTAGAGACGGGGTTTCACCATGTTGGCCAGGCTGGTCTCGAACTCCTGACCTCAGGCGATCTGCCCACCTCGGCCTCCCAAAGTGCTGGGATTAGAGGCGTGAGCCAGTGCACCTGGCCATGTTTCTCCCAGCATCTTTTAGATTAGGGACTATCTCATCAATGCAAACATATTCAGAATTTGGAAAAGAAAGAGTCGATAAAAAGAAAAATGATAATGTTGCTTTGCAGGTTAATGTATAGAATTGCTGTGTGAGTTCAGAAGAATTCATTTTTATCAGTACAATGGTCAGATACAAGTAAACCTGCCTCTGTCAGGACATGTGCCTGGAGATTATTTTGTACTCTTACTGATCTTGCCTATAAGGAGAGTAAAGAAATAGATCAAGTTAGAGCCAACACTGCATGTCATGCAGTGACATCTAGCGTGTGTAGGAAACGGCATTTTGGAATCACACGGTCACCTGACTCTTAAAAGATATAACCTTTTAAAAAAATCTTTCAAATCTTTTGTCTTAAAATTGTAAAGCAAAGATAGTGTCATGGGATCCTTGGGATGTCACTTCACCAGCTGAAAACCTCTGTGGCTGGTGGCACCTTCTGCTGAGTATATCTTGTGCCCACTGGGCTTGTTCCGCCCTCGAAGGCTGGCAGGCTGTGCTTGGCTAACGCTATTGGCCCAGATCCCATACTTGCCAAGGGCGAGCCAGGCGCAGAGCAGCTAGGGGTATGTAGGTGAGTGAGCACGGGGTCCAGCCACATTGCACAGCCAGGCATGCTGGCTGCTGTGGTGGGGAGGGCAGCTACAGGTGCTGGTACAGGTGCCACCTCTGTGTGAGGCTGTGGCTGGACCAGATGTACCATGTGTGGCTTCTTCTGCGGGCGCCCGCATCTGGACAAGGGGAATGCAGTGGTGTCCAGAAGCTTGGAGATGACAGGAACTTCAGAGCTCCAAAGAGGTTGTCACAGCCCTGGCTCAGGGAGCCCCTAGGTCTGGACTCCCTAAAGGGCCGCAGCTCTTCTCTCCTTCTCATTGCCTGAAATGTGGTGAGCAGGGTTGGGGGCGTGTTTCAGCCCTGTTTGTGTTACAGCTCTTTCAATCTTGCCATTTTAGTGGGTCCTGAGTTCTTTCTTTTTTTTTTTTGAGATGGAGTCTCGCTCTGTTGCCAAGCTGGAGTGCAGTGGCGCGATCTCCGCTTACTGCAAGCTCCGCCTCCCGGGGTCACGCCATTCTCTTGCCTCAGCCTCCCCGGCAAACCCTTGGTATTTTTAGTAGAGACGGGGTTTCACCGTGCCAGCCAGGATGGTCTGGATCTGATCTCCTTACCTCGTGATCCGCCCGCCTCGGCCTCCTAAAGTGCTGAGATTACAGGCGTGAGCCACTGCGCCCGGCCGGGTCCTGAGTTCTTATCTTGCTTTCAGGAAGAATGAGGTACACAGACAACTGGAGGATGAGCAAGGTGAAGAGGAGCTTCACTAAGTGACAGAACAGCTCTCAGGAGACCCAAAATGGGTGGCTCCTTTCTGCAGGCAGGTCATCACAAAGTCTGTTCGAGTCTGGCTAAGTCTGGGATTTTTATGGGTTTAGAAGGGAGGAAGTGCTGATTGGTTCATGAGTGGACATGGGTGGGTCTGGAAAAAGTACCATAAGTTCTCACTCTGGTTTGTTAACTTCACCTGGAACTGACAGCCTGCTCCCCATGCTTCAGGCCATCGCTGGCTTGAAGGTGGGATTTCACTGGGGACCTGCCCCTTCCAACCCAGGAGTCTGTCTGCCTCCTGCCACCATCAATCATGCCGTCCATGATGCCCAGGCTTTTCATGCCGAGGAATGCCCGCAGACCAGTGCCAAGCCACCCTACACTTCACTTCAGCCTCCCTCCTGTGCTCATCAGCACCCAAATTCCAGAGGGGGCTGAGGGGGCAGGGGGCTGGCATGTCAGCATTGCCTTGGGCACATGCATATCCAGCTGGGTAGTGACAGGGCCCAGGCTTGGTGTCAACTTTGCTCCTAAGTCAGAGCATCCACCTGGAGCTGGGAGAGGCCAGGCAGTGGGAGCAGGCACTTCTGAGCCTCTAGGGGTAGGGGGCTTCCCAGTCCCCTGAGAATGCAGGGATGCCTGGGTGCACAGCTGTGGCTGGGCAGCTGCAGCTGAACCCAGGAGTGCAGGGCTCCCACAACTGCCAACTTGGAATGGGGCAGGTCTACCGCCTGCTGCTTGTTCCCACCAGCTCCCTGGAGTGCACAGCTCCAGCCATGCCTCCCCCACTGCAGCTGGCATCCCCACAAGTGACTACTCCAGATGGGCTGCTGCTGCCATCAATCCCTCATGTGAAGAGGTACATCTAACTGTCATTAGGATAGGGATGATGACTCATCTTAATTGCTTCATAATGACAGGGGGCATGTTTTGGGGAAAACAGCAGTCAGATCTCTCAGAGGCCTATCTAAGGGTTCCCAGTAAAAGGGAGCCATCATCCAAGGCTCCATTTGCATGACCATTTGGAGTTTGATGGCCTGAAGACAAGAATAGACAACTGGGTTAATAGAAGACATAGATCAAAATGAAACAAGAGGGTAAGGACAGCTCAAAAGTCCTGAGGCTGCTGACACACCTAGATAACTGGTAGCTACAGTTGTGCTTGCTAAGACTTGGGTGCATGGAGATTGGCTTCCGTTAGCTCCTTTGGTCTTACTTTTTCAAAAAAGAAACCTGCGGGTTATGAGGACCACATTTAACCCCATCACCTGGCAGGGTTTGCAGGATTATTGCCCAGAGTTAGAATATTGGTCCAGATTTTTACATTATGTATCCCTTTTGTTTCTTCTGAGCTGCAGTCAGAGATCACTGGTTGGTCACAGGAATAAGCAGGGTTAGTCTAAAATGCAGACAAAAACTTAAAAACAACTAATAAGCACCTGTCAAAGTCCTATAGCTGATTATAAACTATCTTTAGAAGAGGATCAAAACAAGGCAACAATTGTCTGTGAATGGCAAAATGTTTTAGGGTAGTCACAGTAAAAAACCTGATTGACAAAGAAATTTGGTTATTTCTGTGGTTTACAATAACATAATAACCCTAGTTATGATTGATACATATACTCAGGCATTAAAATTTAGAAATCTCATACAATTTTGGAACATATATTAATATTATTCACAAAAATATAACTGAAAAAGATTAAGCCTTATTTTTATTTTGACAATCCCATGTAACTAAGCACATCAAATAATCCTGTTTACCTGTCTTCTGGATGTTTCAGGGGCGCTCTGTAGCATCCCAAAGTTACCAGTAAAAAAAAAAAAAAAAAAAAAAAAAAAATTGAATTTGAAATTTCATTTTGGGAAGCCTATCAAATATATTAAAGGTTTAGAACACTTGATATTATGAAATAGAATTCCAGATTACCGTAAGTCATTTATTTAGCCAAAATGATGACTCAAAAATTTTCAAAGAAGGCAAAGCCTTTACTCATGAAGAGGGAAGACTTAGCTTTTCAGTCTGTTTTCTTTCAGTAGTTTAGTTTAGTTTAGTTTAGTTTCACCTCCTTTGTTTTTTGTTGTTGTTGTTGTTGTTGTTGTTTGCTTTTTGTTTTGTTTTTGTTTTTATTTTTGCTTTTGAGATGGAGTCACTCTCTGTCGCCCAGGCTGGAGTGCAGTGGCGCGATCTCAGCTCACTGCAACCTCCACCTCCTAGGTACAAGTGATTCTCCCACCTCAGCCCTCCTAGCAGCCAGAATTACAGGTGCAAACCACTATGCCTGGCTAATTTTTGTATTTTTGGTAGAGACAAGGTTTCACCATGTTGGCCAGGCTGGTCTCAAACTCCTGACCTCAGGTGATCCACCTGTCTCAACCGCCCAATGTGCTGGGACTACAGGCATGAGCCACCGCACCTGGCCACCTCCTTTGTTTTTCCCAAGGAGTCCCTGGACATCAGAAGTTATCTTAGGGCTTCTCATGTGTGCATTAAGAGAGCCAAGACAAAATGGAGAAAAATAATTCAGTCGACTGAGAAGAAAAAAAACTTTTTTTCAGAAAAACAAGATCCTCAAAGAGAAAAGACATAAAGGCTTTTGAAATATACCTATAGCTTGGCTATCCACTTTTAATTAAGCTGGCTTTTAACCATAGCACTCCTTTTAAAATAAGTCCTTTTAATTCTCTTATTACCCAACCTTAGCCATGCCAAATGGCCAATACTTCCGGTTTTTGAACTAATGGAGGGGCAGAGAATACAGTAATTTTTATCATTCCTACAACCAGTTTGCACAGAGGGAGAGAAACCAGAAGTCTGACCAGTAAGAAAAGTTAAAAAAATTATTTATTTTTTGTGAGGCATTTTATTTATTTAAATTTATTTTTTATATTAATAGGTTTTGGGGGGAACAGGTGGTGTTTGTTTACATGAATAAATTCTTTAGTGGTGATTTCTTAGTTTTTAGTGTACCCATCACCCAAGCAGTGTACAGTGTACTCATTGTGTAGTCTTTTATCCCTCACCCAACTCCCACCCCTTCCCTCAAGCTCCAAAGTCCATTGTATCATTCTTATGCCTTTGCATCCTCACTACTTAGCTCCCACTTATGAGGGAGAACATGCAATGTTTGGTTTTCCATTCACGAGTTACTACACTTAGAATAACAATCTCTAATTCCATCCAGCTAGCTGCAAATGCCATTGTTTTGTTCCTTTTATGGCTGAGTAATATTCCATGATATATATACCACATTTTCTTTATCCACTCATTGATTGATGGGCATTTGAGCTGGTTCCATATTTTTGCAATTGCAAATTGTGCTGCTATAAACATGTGTGTGCAAGTCTGTTTTGCGTATAACGACTTCTTTTTCTCTGGGTAGATACCTAGTAGGATTGTTGGATCAAATGTTAGATCTACTTTTAGTTCATTAAGGAAACTCCACACTGTTTTCCATAGTGGTTGTAATAGGTTACATTCCCACCAACAGTGTAAAAGTGTTCTCTTTTCACTGCATCCACACCAACATCTACAATTTTTTGATTTTTTGATCATGGCTATTCTTGCAGGAGCAAGGTGGTATCACATTGTGGTTTTCATTGCATTTCGCTAATAATTAGTGATGTTGAGCATTTTTTCATGTTCGTTGGCCATTTGTATGTCTTCTTTTGAGAATTGTCTATCATGTCCTTAGCCCACCGATGTGACTTTTTTTTTAATTTCTTGCTGATTTGTTTGAATTCTTTGTAGATTCTGAATATCAATCCTTTGTCGGATGTGTAGATTGTGAAGATTTTCCTCCACTCTGTGAAGATTTTCCTCCACTCAGCGGGTTGTCTGTTAACTCTGCTGATTATTTCTTTTGCTGTGAAGCTTTTTGGTTTAACTGAGTCTCATCTATTTATCTTTGTTTTCGTTGCATTTGCTTTGGGGTTCTTGGTCATGAAGTCTTTGCCTAACCCAATGTCTAAAATGATTTTTTCAATGTCATCTTCTAGAATCTTTATGGTTTCAGTTCTTACATTGAAGTGTTTGATCCATCTTGAGTTGATTTTTGTATAATGTAAGAGGATGAGAATCGAGTTTCATTCTCCTACATGTGGCTTGCCAATTATCCTAGCACCATTTGTTGAATAGGGTGCCCTTTCCCCACTTAATGTTTTTGTTTGCTTTGTCAAGGATCAGTTGGCTTCATTTCTGGGTTCTCTGTTCCGTTCCATTTGGTCTATGTGCCTATTTTTTAAAAAAATAATTAATTAATTAATTTTGAGGCAACGACTTGCTCCGTTGCCAAGGTTGGAGTGCAGCGGCACAATCTCAGCTCACTGCAACCTCTCCCTCCTGGGTTCAAGCTATACTTGTGCCTCCACCTCCTAAGTAGCTGGGATTACAGGTGTGCCCCACCATACCCAGCTACTTTTTATATTTTTAGTAGAGACAAGGTTTCACCCCATTGGCCAGGCTGGTATCAAACTCCTGGCCTCAAATGATCCACCCACCTCGGCCTCCCAAAGTGCTAGGATTACAGGTGTGAGCCACTGCACCCAACCTATGTGCCTATTTTTATACAAGTACCATGCTGTTTTGGTGACTTTGGCCTTATAGTTTGAAGTTGGGTAATGTGATACCTCCAGATTTGTTCTTTTTGCTTGGTCTTGCTTTGGCTATGCAGGCTTTTTTGGTTCCATATGAATTCTAGGATTTTTTTTTCTGGTTACATGAGGAATAATGGTGGTATATTGATGGGAATTGCATTGAATTTGTAGATTGCTTTTGGCAGTATGGTCATTTTCACAATATTGATTCTACCCATCCACAAGCATGGGATGTGTTTCCATTTGTTTGTTTGTGTTGTTTATGATTTCTTTCAGCAGTGTTTTGTAGTTTTCCTTTTAGAAATATTTCACCTCCTTGGTTAGGTATATTCTTAAGTATTTTATTTTTTGCTATTGTAAAAGGGGTTGAGTTCTTGATTTGATTCTCAGCTTGGTTGCTGTTGGTGTATTGCAGAGCTACTGATTTCTGTGCATTAATTTTGTATCCTGAAACTTTGCTGAATTCATCTACCAGTTCTAGGAGCTTTTTGGATGAGTCTTTAGAGCTTTCTAGGTATACAATCATATAATCAGCAAATAGCGATGGTTTGACTTTCTCTTTACCAATTTGGATGCTCTTGATTTCTTTCTCTTGTCTGATTGCTTTGACTAGGACTTCCAGTACTATGTTGAATAGAAGTGGTGAAAGTGGGCATTTTTGTCTTGTTCCAGTTCTCAAAGGGAATGCTTTCAACTTTTCCCCATTCAGTATAATGATGGCTGTGGGTTTGTCATAGATGGGTTTTATTACCTTAAGGTATGTCCCTTCTATGCTGATTTTGCTGAGGGTTTTAATCACAAACGGATGCTAGATTTTGTCAAATGTTATTTCTGTGTCTATTGAGATGATCATATGATTTTTGTTTTTAATTCTGTTTATGTGGTGTGTCACATTTACTGACTTGCAGATGTTAAACCATTCCAGCATCCCTGGTATGAAACCCACTTGATAATGATGGATTCTTTTTGATATACTTTTGGATTTGGCTAGCTAGTATTTTGTTGAGGATTTTTGCATCTATGTTCATCAGGGATATTGGTCTGTAGTTTTCTTTTCTTGTTATGTCCTTCCCTGGTTTTGGTATTAGGGTAATACTGGCTTCATAGAATGGTTTAGGAAGGATTCCCTCTTTCTCTCTCCTGTCGAATAGTGTCAGTAGGATTGGTACCAATTCTTCCTTGAATGTCTGATAGAATTCAGCAGTAAATTCATCTGGTCCTGGACTTTTTTATTGGCAATTTTTTAGTTCCCGTTTCAATCTGGCTGCTGGTTATTGGCCTGTTCAGAGTTCTGTATCTTCCTGGTATAATCTAGGAGGGTTGTATATTTCCAGGAATCTATCCATCTCATTTAGGTTTTCTAGTTTATGTCCATAAAGATGTTCATAGTAGTCTTGAATAATATTTTGTATTTCTGTGGTATCAGTATATCCCATTTCATTTCTAATTGAGCTTATTTGGATCTTCTCTCTTCTTGTTTAATCTCGCTAAAGGTCTATTATTTTATTTATCTTTTCAAAGAACCAGCTTTTTGTTACATTTATCTTTTGTATTGTTGTTGTTGTTGTTGTTTCAGTTTCATTTAATTCTGTGCTCTGATCTTTGTTATTACTTTTCTTCTGTTGGGTTTGGGTTTGGAATGTCCTTGTTTCTCTCGTTCTGTGAGGTGTGACCCTAATTTGCTCTTTCAAACTTTCTGATGTAGGCATTTAATGCTATGAATTTTCCTCTTAGCACCACTATTGCTGAGGTTTTGATGGGTTGTGTCACTATTATTGCTCAGTTCAAATAATTTTTAAAACTTCGTTTCATTTTTGACCCAATGATCATTCAGGCCCAGGTTATTTAATTTCTATATATTTGCATGGTTTTGAGAGTTTTGTTTGGAGTTAATTTCCAATTTTATTCCATTGTAGTCTGAGAGAGTACTTGATATCATTTTGATTTTCTTAAATTTACTGAGACTTGTTTTGTGCCTTATCATGTGGTCTATCTTGGAGAATATTCCGTGTGCTAATGAATAGAATGTATATTCTGCAGTTGTTGGGTAGAATGTTCTGTAAATATCTGTTAAGTCCATTTGTTCTAGGATATAGTTTAAGTCCATTGTCTCACAGTTTACTTTCAGTCTTGATGACCTGTCAGTGGAGTACTGAAGTCTCCCACTATTATTGTGTTGGCATCGATCTCATTTCTTATGTCTTGTAATAATTGTTTTACAAATTTTGGAGCTCCAGTGTTAGGTGCATGTATATTTAAGATTGTGATATTTTCCTGTAGACTAGAGCTTTTATCATTATATAACATCCTTCTTTGTCTTTTTTTATTCCTGCTGCTCTACAGCTTGTTTGACATATGAATAGCTACTCCTGCTTGCTTTTGGTGTCCATTTGTATGGAATATCTTTTTCCACCCCTTTACCTTAGGTTTATGTGAGTCTTTATGTGTTAACTGAGTCTCCTGAAGACAGCAGAAACTTGGTTGGTGAATTATTATCCAGTCTGCCATTCTGTATCTTTTAAGTGGAGCATTTAGGCCATTTACATTCAATGTTAATATTGAGATGTGAGGTACTATTCTATTTGTCATGCTATTTATTGCCTGAATACCTTTTTTTCATTGTGTTATTGTTTTATATGTCCTGTGAGATTTATTCTTTAAGTAGAGTCTATTTTGCTGTGTTTCAAGGATTTGTTTCAATATTTAGAGCTCTTTTAGCAGTTCTTGTAGTGCTGGCTTAGTAGTAGTGAATTCTCTCAGCATTTGTTTGTCTGGAAAAGATGTTATCTTTCCTAAATTTATGAAGCTTAGTTTTGCTGGATACAAAATTCTTCACTGATAATTGTTTTGTTTAAGGAGGCTAAAGATAGGACCCTAATCCCTTCTAGCTTGTAGGGTTTCTGCTGAGAAATCTGCTGTTAATCTTATAGGTTTTCCTTTATAGGTTACCTGATCCTTTTGCCTTACAGCTGTTAAGATTCTTTCCTTTGTCTTGACTTTATATAACCTGATGACTATGTGCCTAGGCAATGAACTTTTTGTGATGAATTTCCCAAGTGTTCTTCAAGCTGCTTGTATTTGGATGTCTAGATCACCAGCAAGGCTGGGGAAGTTTTCCTCTATTATTCCCTCAAATACGTTTTCCAGACTTTTAAATTTCTCTTCTTCCTTGGGAACACCAATCATTCTTAGGTTTAGATGCTTAACATAGTCCCAAACTTCTTGGAGGCTTGGTTCATTTTTTTAAATTCTTTTTTCTTTGTCTTTGATGGATGAATTTGATGGGTTAATTCAAAAGCCTTGTATTCAAGCTCTAAAATTCTTTCTTCTGCTTGTTAGATTCTATTGCTGAGACTTTCCAGTGCATTTTGCATTTCTCTAAGTGTGTTCTTGATTTCCAGAAGTTGTGATTGTTTTTTATTTGTTATTTCACTGAAGAATTTTTCTTTCATATCCTGCATTATGTGTTTTCTTTCTTTCCTTATTTATTTATTTTTTTTTTTTGGAGATAGTCTCACTCTGTTGCCAGGCTGGAGTGCAGTGCACTATCTCAGCTCACTCTAAGCTCTGCCTCCCAAGTTCAAGCCATTCTCTTGCCTCAGCCTCCCAAGTAGCTAGGACTAGAGGCCCGTGCCACCATGCCCAGCTAAGTTTTGTATTTTTAGTACAGATGGGATCTCACCATATTGGCCAGGATGATCTCTATCTCTTGATCTCATGATCTACTTGCCTTGGCCTCGCAAAGTGCTGGGATTACAGGCTTGAGCCACCATGCCCAGCCCATGTTTTTTATTTCTTTAAGTTGAAGTTCACTTTCCTCTGGTGCCTCCTTGATTAGCTTAATAATTTACCTTCTGAATTCTTTTTCTGGCAATTCAGAGATTTCATCTTGGTTTGGATTCATTGCTGGTGAGCTGCTGTGATCTTTGGGGGTGCTAAAGAAACTTGTTTTGTCATATTACCAGAATTGTTATTCTAGTTCCTCCTCATTTGGGTAGACTATGTCAGAGGGAAGATATGGCACTGAAGAGCTCCTGTTTAGATTCTTTTGTCCCACATGGTGTTCCCTTGATGTGGTGTTCTCCTCATTCCCTTAGGGATGGGGCTTCCAGAGAGCCAAACTGTGGTAATTGTTTTTGCTCTTCTGGGTCTGGCCACCCAGAAGAAGCTACTGGACTCTGGGCTTGTACTGGGGAGTGTCTGCAAGGGTCCAGTGATGTGATCTGCCTTCAGATCTTTCAGCCACGGACACCAGCACCTGCTCCAGTGGAGGTAGCAGGGGAGTGAAATGGACTCTGTGAGGGTCCTTGGTTGTGTTTTTGCTTAGTGCACTGATTTTGTGTTGTTTGGCCTCCAGCCAGAAGGTGGCACTCTCAAAAGCACATCAGCTCTTACAGGGAGGAAGCAAACATGCCCTAGGGTCGCCTGGTTATGTATTCAGGTTTCTCAGGCAGTGGGCAGGGCCATAGAGCTCCCAAGAGATTATGTCCTTTGTCTTTGGCAACTAGGGCAGGTAGAAAAAGATCACCAGGTGGGAGCAGGGATAGACATGTCTGAGCTCAGACTATCCTTGGATGGGGCTTGCTGCAGCTGCTGTGGGGGATGGTGGTGTGGTTCCTAGGCCAGTGGAGTTATGTTCCCACGTGGAGTATGGCTGCCTCTGCTAAGTCATACAGGTCACCAGGGAAGTGGGGGAAAGCCAGCAGTCACAGATCTCACCCTACACCCATGCAGCCCACAGTCCTAAAGGCTGGTCTGACCCCTACTGTGCTCCCCCAACAACACTGAGCCTACTTCCAGGCAGCTGGTGGCCAGGGCTGAGAACGTGCCCAAACTACCAGCCTCCCCGCTGAGAAAGCAAGTTGACTCACGGTTTTTTAGCATCTCAGGGAGCCTGCAGCAGTGATCCAGTTCCTTCAAAGGGTTTATAGATTCTCTCAGCTTTCCTGGTATGTTGCTGTGGTAGTTCTTGGAGCAAAAGCTCATGATGTGAGTCTCAACACGCTGCTCTCTCCCCCAGGTGGGAGCTGCATGGTAGTCTTGACTCCTATCTGCCATCTTCCCCCCAGTAAATCTCCTAAGAACTTTCACCCTTTTGTCGGCATGTCAAGTTTCTGGGTTCCCTTCCTCTGAGCCCTTAGCCCTATCAACCTGGAGTCCTGTGAAGGAGAAACAGACAAAGAAGTTGTCCCTCCTCAAGAGACCGGCAGACAGTTTAAGGTTTGGGGAAATTAAACCCTTCGCAGTTTGGGGGATGCATCCGAGGGAAGTGTCATGTGGTTATAGAAGCGTGATTACCCATCCAGGAAGAGAGGACAGGGAAAGAAACAAGGAAAAAGCGGGCACTGTGTGTGGGGAAACGCCAGGCAGCGGGAGCAGGTACTTTTGATCCTGCGGGGAAACAGGAGCTTCCGGGGTCCCTGAGAGTGCAGGGATGCCTCAGTCAGCAGCCATGGCTGGGCAGCTGCAGCTGCGTCAGGGAGCTGGGGCTCCCACCCTGCCAACTCAAAATGGGGGTGGGGCTTCCACCTGTTTCTTGTTCCCACCAGTTCCATGGAGTGCGCAGACCTGGCGGTGCCTCCCCTGCTGCAGCTGGAGTCCCCGCAGCGGCTGCTTCAGATGGGCCACTGCTGCCATCAATAGTGATTCCATTGCTTATATTTAAGAACTTGAAACTGTTTTAATAAATAATTAGAATATTTTAAAGCACAGACCATAAAGAAAAACCCTAGAGGCAATGTTTAAAGAAATGTTGTAAATAAATTAACTGAAACTTCTTGTTAAAAGTGTTATTGTAGATGGTCATTTAATTGCTTCTGTATAGATAGGAGGTATCAAATTCCAGCAATCAACATTTAACTCTCTGTGTATGTGTGGGACCTTGGTTGAGCCAGGTGTAGTGAATAATAGTCACTAATTACAACTAGTTTCTTCCTCTCCCAGAGCTAGACCATGCAAAGCTTTGGCCCCTAAGGGACTCAGATCTGACTCTAGCAGAAGGCCTTTTATGTTTTCCTCAGAGGATTATAAAGTTTTTTAAGAAGCCTAGCTTCATTTCATTAATTGATGAGGGAAAATCTCGTAATTTAAAATTTTTAGCTATAGGGCCTAAATTTGTTTTCAGTGAGACTTATTTTTACTAGTAAGCATATTTTTATCTCATTTTTACACTGCACTATGTTGTTTGAGTGCACTTATTTGAGAAATATTTTGGTAGCAATATCAGGACTTGTCTCACGGGAGCTGTGACCCTTTAGGGTCTCAGGAAATTTAGGAAAGAAACAGAGTATCGAATTGCAGGCAAAAAATGTTCCAGCCTAAGCATGACTCAAAGAATGCAAATCTCACAATGATTTATTTTAAGCCACAATATTGCAATATCATTTTTAGTCTGTCCCAATTTCATCTCCCCACACAAATCTGAGAGATGTTCCTAACAAAAGGGACAAGGGTAAAGGTTTCTGGGGGTACATGTTGTTTCCAAAAGACTCGTCTGGTCCTTTGACATTTTATTACTACGATAACGCCACATAAGCTACGGCCAGAATCTTGAGCTGGACTCATTTACTCAATACATGATTACTGAGTGTCTACGACATGCCAGGAACCATTCCAGGCTTAGACAGAGACCCTGCCCTTAAGAAGCTTGTATTGTATCTGAGAAAACTGGAAACAAACACGTATATAAAGCCAACACAGGTAACAGGGAGTGTAGGCTAAGGAGGTGCTATTTTATACAGACACACCAGTGTTGCCAGGAATTATCAGCCTGGCGGCACATTAGAATCACCTGGGAGTCATTAACCAAATTGACCAAGCCTTTCAACTCACCCTCAGCGATTCTGCTTTAATTAGTCAGAGATTCTGATTTAATATGTTGAGGCCTGGGCACTATTGTAGTTTAAAAACTTGCCAGGTGATTCTTATGTGCAGCCAGAATTGAGAAGCTGTGGTCTAAAAGTAGGAGGGATTAGGATGTATCAGCAAAACAGACAGAGACAGTGTGGTTGGCGAGGTAGGAAGCAGACAGGAGAGCTGTGGTGTTTAGGTTTCAACTGAAGAAAATGTTTCTAGAAGGAAGGAGTTACCCAGCAAATACAAGCAGAAGGAGAGAATGGGCCACTCTGTGGCATCTCGCAATGGAGCAGACACTGTTGGACAAGAGCAGATTCACTGGAGAGGTAAGGATGAAAGACTGACCTAGGAGTTACAAGAGGGAGCGAGAGAAGCAGAGAGAAAAAGAATAACTCTGTCCAGAGGATTTGCTTTATTTGGGAGCAGAGAAAGGAGTGGAAGGTGGAAGAGGATGTAGAGTTGGAGGAGGAGGATTCTTAAAAAATCTATTTATGCCTTTTGATAGGAGCTATTAAAGTACATTTGTATGGTCCTGGGAATGACTCAGCAAAAAGGAAGAAATTGTTGAGATAGGAGAAAGAAGAAATTTCTAGATGTCCTGGAATGTGGTAGAAGAGTTTGGGTCCACTGCAAAAAAAAGGGGCGGGGGTTGGCTGTAGATTAGGGATGACCCAAGCAGGTTCCTGTAGATTAGGCGTGATCCAAGCAGGTTCCTGTTACCTGTGGATGGGTAACAGGTGAGAAAACCGAGCATGGGGGGTACAGAATCAGTAGGGTTTCAAGAGATGTGGAACTCCTTTTCAGATTATTTTTGTATTTCTTTTATCTCCATGAAATAGAAAGCCAGGGAGGGGAATGTGTTAGAGGTCTGAGGGAAGAACATAACCACTCTAGGAAAAAGGGAAAGTTATTGGATCTTGACCACAGGAGGTTAGTGGTCATGAAATTGAGTTTATGCTAGTTAGCGTGAGTCTGTATTTTTCACTAGCCACAGTCAACTGTGTTGGGTACAAGTTCAGAATAAATGAAGTGGATAACAAGATGACTGATTTTGCCAGGGTTGTAGTTTTGCCAAGTGAGTACAATAAACAAGACTGAAACAGGAGTTTTCTGGGTGAGTATAAAGAAGTATTTATATTGATAAACCATGTAATCCCACATTGGTAAGAGAAAATTAAAACACAAAGGAAATGAGAGGTAGGGATAGGTGGTCAGACAAAATAAATTATGTCCCAATGGGGTTGAAGAGGAACTGGAGTCCGGAGTCCAGTGTCCTGGAAAGATAAGAGGTTGTAGGCAAAGAGGAAATTTCTTGAAAGGAAGATTATGGAGAAGGCACAGTTATTGGTAATCTGCGTATGTATGACCTACAATGTAACCATGGGGAGAGGGGCTGAGATATGATAGGGTCAGGGTCAATGGAGGAGTTGGGGATAACTGAACTGAGAGGTCATGGAATTGGAAGGCTTACCTATGAGGACACTGAAACCACTAAAACCCATGGCAGGGGAAGCACTGAAGAGAAAGACGGTTATTCAGACCCAGATCTTCAGTGAAAGGGAGGATGACCCTGGAGTTTGTAGTTGACTGCCACAAAGCAATGTGACAGGTGGTGTAGACTTCAAAACTGGGTTTTTAGAGAAGAGAGTGTCAATTGTTTGAAAGCAAAAATGAGAAGCATGAAGAACACCTACACCACTTCTAGACACCATGAACAACACCTGTGGAAGAAAAAACAGCCACGCTTCGTGAGGGCTACAGGCTTTTTACACTAGATGAGAGTGAAAGCAGTATTTGTAAATTCATTGACAGCAGCAATATGTCATGGTGGTTAAAAGTGTGAGCTCTGGAGCCTGTTTATATTCCAGTCACACTTCCTTTACTTACTAGCTTTGTGACATTAATGCCTGAGTGCCTTGTCTTCTTTATCTATAAAATTGGGAGAATAGCAGTATCTGTCTCCTAGGGTTACTGTGCAGAGTAAACGAGTTAATACGTGTTAAAACACTTTGGATAACACCTGGCACATATTAAGAGTATGCAGTTAACAAATGTTAGCCATAATGATGATGATTAGTCATTTTAATGTGCTTTTGAGGGGTAAAAAAGATTATTATTGTTGTTATTATTATTTCTCATTTTTAATTTGCCTTTAGGGGACAGAAAAACGGATGCCTGGCAAAGAATGAGTAAAACTGTTTTCTGCCCAGCTGAGTTTATTCCAATTTCATTTGAACATTTGGTCCCCACATGATATACATTAGGTTTCTGTAGCATCAGGTCCCTGTAATATTGTTTTCAACATGTTATTTGCTAATTTAAAAAAAATTCTAAAATATTCTGAGAAAAGAAATTGTAAATAAGGGGATGATCTGTTGGACGCTTGAGTCCCCAGCATAGTATTGAATTCTAACCCATAGTGTAAAATAAATACCTGTTGAGTACATATGATGGAAGTAAATAATTGGATAAATTAACTTCCAGGTTTTTTTTTTTGTTTTCAGACTCTCTTGTATTCTTCTAGGTGAAATACATTTCTCATAGACAACTTATTCATCATCCTTTTCTCTTTCCCATTTGAGTGCTTCTGAATCTTATTTAATTACTTTTATAGATTCATATTTATTGAAATTGCTGCTTTGGAAACTTAACTTTGCCATCTTATTTAGAGAAGTTGATTTTCCACAAGTCCTATTTGTTTTGTTTCCCTTACTCATTTCCCTAAACAAATCAAATTATCAGACTTGTGCTGTTTTCTTTTTCTTATTAATCACTAATGCTTATCAATATCTGTCTATCTCCTGAATAAGAAAATAATCTGAGCAAATTTTCACTTCCTTCAGGTCACTACCACCTACCCTCTTGCTCAGTTAGTTTGGTGCCTAAGTTTTAGTTGTGTTTATTTTTCCATTGGTCATCTTTCATCTAGAGAAGAAAACACTTCAGTAATTCCATTATTCCTTTACTTTCATACTTGTTTCCATCCCCATACCTAGGGCTTTTCCCACCACTCAAGCTCAGGGGAAGTCCATGGGTTTGGGATCTAGCTGAACTAGAGGCAAACTGACCAAGGAGGCACAGGAAAGCAGAAGCTGGCAGACAAACCCTTCTCATTTCCTAACCCTGAAGACACTTGCCTGTCTGGAATATAATAAATATAACTAAGCCTCCAGCTGCGGTTTTCTGTGTGTTTGAAGCTGTAGAGAACTTGGAAACACACCACCTGTACTTGCTTTCCCTCCTTCCTTTCTTTACTTTCCTTTTCCTCTCATTCTTGCCACCCTAGAATTGCAGTTTCTAAAAGATCTTTAACCTGTAAGGTTTGTCTCAAGCTCTATTTTCTAGGGGATATTAAAAACATTACATTATTTCCAATCTAAGGTTTTTAATTTTTTTTCTAATTCTGGGGAATTCATTTTTATTATTCAAATTATCTTGTTTAGTCTTTCTTAACACTTTTATTTTCATCCTCATATATCTTATCTCCATTCTTTCCTCTCTTTAGCTTTTGCCCATTTCTATTTGAAGAGTTTCTTGCCGTGACATTCTAGCTTCTGAAATCATTCTTTAGGTCTATCAATTTTTTTAAACACATCCATTGGGTTATTTATTTCGGTGACTGTATTTCTCAAGCCCACTGTTGCCAGTTGATTGTTTTCATACTTCATCTTCCTGCTTCATTTTGCTCATATTTTTCCCATCTCTCTGAAAGCATTTGGTCATTTTATATTCTTACTCTTTTTGTTCCATTTGTTAAAGTTCTGCTTTTGTAGTGTCCTGCCAAACCTGTCAGTCACTTTTTGCCAAGAATGGTAACCTTGAGGGAAGGATAAAAGCCTGGGCCCTGGTTTCTGCTCCTCTGGGAGAGTTAAGGGATGTGAGGTGAGGACATTTTACGGATGGGCATTTCTGAGTTCACATCTTCCCTCTCTTCTCCTCCGCACTGTCCATCATTCCTCGCTCCAAAGGAACTTACCAGGATTTCTTGCTCCAGTCCTCTTCATTATCCAGGCATTACCATTCATGTTGCAATTGCCTATGGATTTTTCAAGGGGTGGGGATAAGGGACACTCAGATGCTTGTTCTTTATGCTATTGGCTGCTTCCTCCATGCTTTTGGATACTTGCTTGGATCCTGCAGTATCTAACAGGTGCTGTGCTGAGAATGCTGCTTTAGTGGCCAATCATCCTGGTCAGTAATCGGGACAGGACAATGTGGGAAGAGCATACAGACAGAATGCTCTCCCTCTGCCCACCCACTCTGCCCCATCCTGTTTCCTCTGTCCTTCTCCAGGAAATTCAGAAGATTTTTATTGCTTCCCACCCAAGACCCCTAAGGGTTTTTAAATGTTTTTGTTGGGAAGATGCTGAGAATCACCCTAAGATCCATTAATCTTTCTGTTTTTCTGGTCCATCTCCAGGTTTGGATGTTGGGGGAGGGATATTGTAGCCCAAATTGGTTCACTGTCTTTTCTCCACTGGCAGTATTAGAGGGGTTTAAACCCTTCAGTGACTTTCTTTAAGATACATCCTAAAGTGTAAATCACTTGATAGGTCATAGAAACCATCCCTGATCTGGTCCCTCTTTTTCCCAGCCCGATGCCCCAACCTCTCTGCCGTAGCTCCCTCTTTGCTGCTCATTGAACACATGCTGTTATTTCAAGCTTCTGTGCTTTGCACTTGCAAGTCCCTTTGCTCTGAAAACCTGGCTTTATCTACAAAATTCCTAGAAAATGTTTACCCATTCTCCCACCATCAGCAAGCACTGAACAATCTTGATCATTTATTCAGGAGACAAATATTTGCCAAGCAACAACCGTGTACCAAATCCTGAGAAATAAACTAAGGCAGCATCGGTGAGCAAGATAGCCTGTGCCTTCTTAAAACTTCTACTGAGAAAGCCAGCTTGGCGATTGACATACAGATATAATAAATTTAATAGCTAGACGATTAAGTATATGATCCTATGGGACCACTTAGTGGTGGTACCCAGTGCAGTTTAGGGGAAATAGGGAAGGCTTCCTGCAC
The DNA here is from genome assembly GCF_006542625.1 of Nomascus leucogenys. Taxonomy (NCBI): domain Eukaryota; kingdom Metazoa; phylum Chordata; class Mammalia; order Primates; family Hylobatidae; genus Nomascus; species Nomascus leucogenys. The sequence continues at coordinate 24,351,588 of NC_044397.1, read as the reverse complement.
TAAATAACCTCTCATGGGTTAAAAGTTAGGTGGAAAAAATGATCCAGAAGGTGTTCCCTGCTAAGAGAATGTTATATGTTGAAAGACACTAAGGTAAAAAAAAAAGTATGTGAGGAATTAGAAGGATTCTCTTTGGCTGGAATATATGTTGGAAGAGTGGCAAGAGGCTGGATAGATTAAGTGCCAGCTCCACTATGGCTGCTGTTAGACGTGGTAATATCTTACCAAAGGGCCATGACAGCAACTGAATGTTTAAATTTATTTTTGAGAAATTACTCTGCCTATTGCATACAAGAAGAACCGTAGGGGCAACCGTAAGACAAAGACCAGTTATGAAACTGTTGCATTTAATTCAAATAAATGATATGACTTGGATTAGAGTAGTTGAGGGCAAAGTTCTCATTCTATGCCACTTTGATCTACCATTGTTGTATTTATTGCACGGTATTTTAATTATTTATTTATAGATATTGTGTCCGGAATTGGTGGATTCTTGGTCTCACTGACTTCCAGAATGAAGCCGCAGACCCTCGCGGTGAGTGTTACAGTTCTTAAAGGCGGCGTGTCCAGAGTTTGTTCCTTTTGATGTTCGGATGTGTTCGGAGTTTCTTCCTTCTGGTGGGTTCGTGGTCTCGCTGGCTCGGAAGTGAAGCTGCAGACCTTCGCAGTGAGTGTTACAGTTCTTAAGGCAGCGCGTCTGGAGTTGTTGTTCCTCCCGGTGGGCTCGTGGTCTCGCTGGCTTCAGGAGTGAAGCTGCAGACCTTCACGGTGAGTGTTACAGCTCATAAAAGCAGCGTGGACCCAAAGAGTGAGCAGTAGCAAGATTTATTGCAAAGAGTGAAAGAACAAAGCTTCCACAGTGTGGAAGGGGACCCAAGCGGGTAGCCACTGCTGGCTCCGGCAGCCTGCTTTTATTCTCTTATCTGGCCCCACCCATGTCTTGCTGATTGGTAGAGCCCAGTGGTCTGTTTTGACAGAACCACGGGGAGGCTGGGGCCGCACAGGAGCCCATGGAGGGGGTGGGAGGCTCAGGCATGGCGGGCTGCAGGTCCTGAGCCCTGCCCCGCGGGAAGGCAGCTAAGGTCCGGTGAGAAATCCAGCGCAGTGCTGGTGGGTCGGCACTGCTGGGGGACCCAGTACACCCTCCGCAGCCGCTGGTACGGGTGCTAAGCCCCTCATTGCTTGGGGCCGGCCGGCTGCTCCGAGTGGGGGGGCCTGCCAAGCCCACGCCCACCCCCACCCGGAACTCCAGCTGGCCCGCAAGCGCCGCACGCAGGCCCAGTTCCCGCGCGCGCCTCTCCCTCCACACCTCCCTGCAAGCTGAGGGAGCCGGCTCCTGCCTTGGCCAGCCCAGAAAGGGGCTCCCACAGTGAAGCGGTGGGCTGAAGGGCTCCTCAAGTGCCGCCAAAGTGGGAGCCCAGGCAGAGGAGGCCCTGAGAGCAAGCGAGGGTTGTGAGGACTGCCAGCACGCTGTCACCTCTCAATATGTCTTCAAAAGTAGGCCTGCACTGTTTAATATAGCTAATATCCTTTTTGGAATATGGATTCTCAGTGCCTGATAGTGCCAAAGTCCTCAGTAAACACCTGTAGAATGAATAAGCGAATTATCTTACTGGATGATTAATTTGGCAGGATTGATTAAGGAGGTGGAGAGTCTGAAGGCAGGGAACTGACCAATTAGGAGTTAGGAGACTTTGCAACAGCTAGGAATGGTAGAGGATGTATTGGATTTTGATAGGAATAAAGAAACGTCACTTATAGTAATAGGTTAAAAAGAGAAGTAGAAATAGAGTTTTGGGGAGATTGCAAGTTAGGTGGTAGGAAGAGAGGGAATTTCCTGTCTGGTTTCTTCTGTTTCCTTAATGAAATATGAGAAAAAGGGCATGTGATGGAGGATGGGAGGATAGAGAATAATCGAAGTGAGAGAGGATGTGAAATGGCAATTTTATAGAGGGAGAAAGGAAAATTCTCCCTAGGAAATTGCAGTAGCATCATGTGCTGAGTCCCATTTTTGTTTGACAAATAGTTAAATAATTGAAATAATTAAGCATGAATTCCATTTTTAAAAACTCAGATCTACAGGATATCAAAAAAGATCAGGTTCAGGGCCAAAAGATAGCTTTTATACTTCCTTTACTCCTTCCCACTTCTCTTTACACAGTATTCAAGGGCTCTCTTTTCCTCCCCACAAATAACTTACTCTCTTGTAGGATTTAGTTTTTCCTTACCTTCCACCTCCTTCTCCACTCTTTATTTTTTAATTAGTAACTATTTTTTCCTCTGAGTTCTTAGTATGTGCGTCCCACTATGGCCAGTCTTCTCTGCTCAGATTTTGGTTCCGGGTGAGAGGCTCAGAGTCTGGGAAAGAAAATCTATGGGGTTTGCTGTTGCAAGGGACTAGTGGTAGTAAGTGGGTTAGTCGATGGACATTCCCACCTTCATTTTTATCATGTCATAAAAAATAGTACATATACTGTCCCTGCCTTTTAGAACACTAGGTCTCAACCATGAAACTGTATATGCTTACCTCTATGGCTTTTAAAATATTCAGTGGCTTCTTCAGGAATTCAGATTCAATAGACCTGGAGTGTTTTCAAAAGCCCAGGGGGTGAACCTAATACGTGCTCTGAGTTAAGAATTACTTTTCTTACTCGATAAAAGGAACCAGAGCTTCTAGGAGAAGTGATTGACTTCAGCACTGGGACAAGAAAATATAGTATGAGGCTTGGAACCCTTTGTAGTGCCAGAAAGCAGACAAATGTTCAAAAGAGAGAGGTTTGTCAGAGAAACACAAGAGACAAACCTGAAGGAACTAATGGCCAACATTGGAACAATTCGAGTCAGAAAATATTGATAGTATTGAATTTTACCCATAGAATCAAGCAAATTTCCATGAGTCCTTACTACTATAAATGAATAATTGAATAAGTAAATGGGAGCTACAGATAGCTCTTCCTCATGGTAGAATTTCAATTAATGTAGAAGGAAAAGGGAAATAGAGAATCACCATTAGCCAGACACCATAGTAATAAATATTGCAGATAAATATCCACCAATGTGTGCTAAAATCAGTGGGCAAAAGTTTGAAGAGAAAGAGGATATATATAGTTTCAAAGTATCTCCCCTAGGATGCTTATCAACTACGGAGAAGAAAATAGTAAATTTGCAGTGCAGTAACCAAATACACAGTGACTGAAGTGACCAAGGTAAACATCCCCAATAATAAGACATATCAAATAGCATGAAACACTTGATATGATGCACTGAGCAGGACACAACATGATTTAAAAAACGATTCATGCCAGAAATGAGTATCTTCTTTATGGTGCTGAGAAAACATGGTGGCTCAGGAGAGTCACACATTTTCTTCTTCCTGGGTGTACTGCCCTCATCTCCAGACTCCTGTCCAATACACACACCCTGGCCCTTCCTTTGGTAGGTTCTTATTTTTTCAGTGTTCTTCCAATGGCTTCAGACATGTTATCTGACCAATCCAAATATGTTCTTCTATTGTTTTTCTCATAGTTCTTTCTTCATAGCCCTTATCATAATGAAAGTCACACCAATCTGTCTCCTTGGTTAGTGCTGTACTGCATGCTGTTTGATGGGAAGGAGCATGTATATTTGTTCATCCAGGATACTTAATACCTGACATGTTTCTGAAATGAGTATGGAAACTATGAAGATTTTATAAAAATGAGAATGAATAAGTGGAGAAACAACAAAAAATATCCTGTTTCTGAAGTAGAAATCCAAAATATACTAAGAAAACAGTCAGAAGACATGGGCTTGAATCATGCCTGTTACTGACTATGTGCTTAGGCAAGTATATTTTAAACCTCTTTGTATTCTAGGTACTGCTAGATTTATAAAGTAAAGGGTTTGTGTGAGTTCTTAGTATTGGAGAAAGATTATTATTTTAAATTATAAAATTGTTATTTGAGTTCAATAACTAAAACTAGAAGTTACTGAACTAGAATAACTATAAATATCTATTAGATGGTGAAATATCTGATATCTGGTTCTATAAATGTTTAGTGGGTTCCTAGAACAATAATTAACTTCTCTGAGCCTTTTTTTTTTATCAGTCCCAGAGGTGGAAAATGGGTTTCATATGAACTGAGAGCTCTATTGAAAAGGCTAAGAGCCTTGCATTGACTCAGCACAATACAGTACTGTAATTGGGTAGTGATTTCTGCCTTGGGCACAAAAGGGTGCATAAGACACATGCTAGCCAGATCATTTCCATCCTTGGAACAAATGACTTACTATATTCTTTACATTTCTGCTAATTATGTCATTCTATATATGTTAAATTGTTGCTAAGCCATAGACTAAGAAGTTAATGGATAAGTCTGTTGTGTCCAAGGCTCCTAGGACTTTTAGAAACCCGTTTAGCTTAACTTTACTACAAATTGCTGCTATTTCACCCGTCCAAACGGGATTCTGTTGATGAGCTGTAAAATCGATATTTTCCATTTAAATGGCTTGATTTAATAACTCACAGGGTTGATAATATGTTTATTACAAATTTTGATTGTTGATATTGTTAGCAGAGTTAATCTATCAATCCTGCAGGTCTAACAATTTCCTTTGAGTTCTGTGCTGAATGAAAACAACTGGGCACAGCATGCCATAACACACCAAGATAAAAGGATCGGGAAAAGTCTAAACAGGAAATTACAGTCAACAGGATAGTACAAGTATTCTTAGATTTCCAATTGGCTAACAATGATGGATTGCAGCGCCACCTGCTGGTCAGAAGCATTGTCTTTTTTTCTTTTTAACTGTTTTATGATTTTGTTGCCCTCTCATGGGCTTTTTGCTTGCATGTCATCATTAAATGTAGGGTTTATTCAGATAAAGTTTCCTCTTCAATCAATTGACAAATCAAACCATTCTAGTGCTAGCTCATTTTTGCTATAAAAGATACAGCAATAGGCTTCAATGGGAAATATTTCATGTGATTAAAAATTCTCAACCTTATTTTTTCTTCTATTTTGTATTACAAATAGAATCCTCCTGTAAGAAGCTAAAGTTATAAGAGTCACAAAAATGGAATGACAAGGCACCATTGGAATCTATTTCATTTTATTCCTTTGGGCTTGTTTTAGCACTTCAAGTTTAGTATTATTTCTTAGGTAAATCTAGAATACCTGGAGTGTTCTGGACCTGTCACAAATTATGGCTAGCAACCTAGCAGCATATAATGTGGCCGAATATCTTTGTTTTCTTAGAGTCTGACTGCTTTGATTGGCTATTACTAACTGCAGATGTGGTCCATCTTTAATCTCTCTCCATGTAGGGCTGGCAGCAAATGCACCAGATGCTCAATTAAACTATTAAACATATGATGATGTTAATATGAGCCAGACATCTGCCTGTCTTACTAGGAAAAAAATTTACTCATTTAAAAATAATATTTAACAACATATTTGAGTTATTTATTTTAATGATCTCTGTACATATAATTTTTATTTCAGGCAGTAAGTTACCTTAAGGAATGAATAATTGTTGCATCTGTTTTTCCAGAGGTCGTAAAAATAATACAAACACTAAGCAATTCAGGCTAGTGTAGATTCTAATTGGTTGGGAAGGTTAGCAGCTAAATTTTGTGATCTCAGGGCATCATTTGAGGTTCATAATTCTTCAAAATTTTGTGGTGATCAAAGAACACAGATATCTTTTCAAGCTTAGTCTGGGCTTTCAAAACTTTATGAATTGTTGGCTTCGTTGAGAATCTAAAGATTTATTCAAAAATGCAATCTGAAGAAATCAGAACTCAGTTTGACCTCAGGAATGCTTCATTTCTTTATTTCTTTATTTTCTGGTCAGAAAAGGAGAACTCATTAGAGGTTCCCATGGATGAGTTTTGTCTTAATGCTCGAAAAATAAAAGTAAATGCTGAGAGGTTGGCTCATTGGCATCTAACATTTTCCTGCTATTGACTGCCCTACTGCTTTTCGTTTCTCTTATAATTTATTTCGAAGACATTTTCTCTTCTATTTTGATTATTCCCAAAGTGATTTTAGAACCCTTTTAGTGGCACATTATTATCTTCATAAATTATTAGAATATAATAATCAAATCTGAATAATTTCCTTTCTATAGACAAAAGTACATGAACAGAAGAGACCATGAGATATGTAAATCATAAATAGGTTATTTTGCTGATGAATATGAGCTCATGGAGATAATTGAATAGTAATTTCTTTTAAATTGCACATTTTATTAGTGAATGTTTATACATTCCTTATAGCTCCCCAAATTCCTTTTGGTGCATGACAGATTTGATTTTAACCCTATTGTATACATTTAAAACATGTTATTATTTTGCTTTAAAGGAAGACAGTGATGTTTAGGAAGTATACCTGAAAGCGCCGTATAAAGTATCCTTGTAAGTTATATTTGTTCTATGTTACAGATGTTTTAAAGCATAGTCCTTCTTCTGAAGAGCTCCAAACATTTTTTTAACTCATTCTAATTTTTCATTAGTGTTTTCATTCTAATTAATTTACACAGGAACACTATGGTAGTGGATGATAAATACCATTAGGTTTTTTTTTCCTAATGGAAAAGCTTTACCATAAAGTTTTAAGTTGCTTGCCTAAGTTTTTATAGTCCAAAAACATAAACTACATCAAATTTTTAAAAGACTATTTTTGAGCAGTTTTAGGTTCACAGCAAAATTAAGAGGGAAGTACAGAGATATCTCATATATCCTTCCATCTACACATGCACAGCCGTTCTCATTATCAACATCCCCCACCAGAGTGGTACATGTTATAACTGATGAACCTACAATGACACATCATTATCACCCAAAGTCGATAGTTTACATCGGGCTGCATTCTTGGTGTTGTACCATCCTGTGGATTTTGACAAAGGCATAATGACATGTACCCACCACTATAGTATCATATAGAGTATTTTCATGGCCCTCAAAATCATCCGTACTCTGCCTATTTGTTCCTCTCTCCCTCTACCCCTGGCAATCACTGATCTTTTTTGGTCTCCATAGTTTTACCTTTCCTAGAATGTCATATAGTTGGAATTATACAGTATGTAGCCTTTGCACATTGGTCTCTTTCCCTTAGTAACATGCATTTTATGGTCCTCTGTGTCTTTTCATGGCTTGACAGCTCAGCTCATTTCTTTTTAGTGCTGAATAATATTCCACTGTCTGGGTGTACCACAGTTTGCCCATTTGCCAACTGAATGATATCTTAGTTGCTTCGAAATTTTGGAAATTATGAATTAAACTCCTATAAACATCTGTATGCAATTTTTGTATGAATATAAATTTTCAGCTTCACTAGCTAAATTAAAGAGGAGGACATCATGCATGTAATCCCAGCACTTTGGGAGGCTGAGGTGGGCAGATCACGAGGTCAGGAGTTTGAGATCAGACTGGCCAACATGGTGAAAGCCTGTCTCTACTAAAAGTACAAAAAATTAGTCAGGTGTGGTGGCACGCGCCTGTAATCCCAGCTACTCGGGAGGCTGAGATGGGAGAATCGCTTGAACCCGGGAGGTGGAGGTTGCAGTGAGCCCAGATTGCGCCGTTGCACTCCGCCTAGGCGACAGAGTGAGACTCTGTCTCAAGGAGAAAAAAATAAAAAGAGAGAAAGAGTGGCACAATAGGTGAATCATATGCTAAGAGTAAGTTTAGTTTTGTAAGAAACCAGTGTACTGTCTTCCAAAGTAGCTTTACTATTTTGCATTCTTAACAGCACCGAATGAAAGTTCCTGTTGTTTCTGTTAGTGGTGTTTGTTTTCAATCTGGATTTTGACCATCCTGAAAGGAGTATAGTGGTATCTTGTTGTTTTAAATTTGCATTTCCCTGAAGACATATGTGGAGCATCTTTTCAGGTACTTATTTCCCATGTGTACATCTTCTTTCGTGTGGTGCCTATTGAGATATTTGGCCCCCTTTTTAATTGAATGTTTTCTTATTTTTGAATTTTAAGAGTTCTTTGTGTATTTTGGATAACAGTGCTTTAATAGATATGTCTTTTCCAAATATTTTCTCCCAGTCTATGGCTTTTTGATTCTCTTCATAGTGTCTTTTGCAGAACAAAAGTTTGTAGTTTTAATGAAGTCCAATTTATCAATTATTTCTTTCATGGATTGTGCTTTTGGTGTTGTATCTAAAAAGTCATTGATAAACCCAAGGACATGTATGTTATCTCTTAAAAGGTTGACAGTTTTGTGTTTTACATTTAGGTCTGTGATCCATTTTGAGTTATTTTTTGTGAAGGATGCAAGGTCTGTTTACCTTTTTTTTTTTGCATGTGGGTGTCCAGTTGTTCCAAACACCATTTGTTGAAAAGATTCTCTTTTCAATTGCGTTGGCTTTGCTCGTTTGTCAAAGATCAATTGACTATACAGGTCTATTTCTGGGATCTATGTTCTCTTTTGATGATCCAAATTTTTCTGATTACTGTAGCTTTATAGTAAATCTTAAAGTCAGGCAATATCAATACTCCAACTTTGTTCTTCTTCTTACATACTGTATTGGCTATCTGAGTCATTTACTTCTCCATATGAACTTTAGAGTCAGTCTGGTGATATCTACAAAAATAACTTGCTGGAATTTTGACTGGAATTGCATTGAATCTATGGACCAAGTTTGAAAGAACTGACATCTTAACAATATTGAGTCTTTTGTTCATAAAAACAAAACATCTCACCGTTTATTTAGTTCTTTCATTTCTTTCATCAGAGTTTTATAGTTTTCCTCAGATAGACCTTGTACATATTTTGTTAGATTTGTACTTAAGTATCTTATTTGAGTGCTAATGTAAGTAATAGTGTGATTTTAATTTCAAATTCCACTTGTTTATTGCTGGTAGAGGGGAGAGTGATTGACTTTTATATATTAACCTTGTATCTGGCAATCATGCTATAATCACTTACCAGTTTCAGAAGAATTTGTTGACTCTTGAATTTTATATATAGATAATTATATCATCTGTGAACAGAGTTTTATTTCTTCCTTTCTAATCTGAATAGGTTTTACTCTTTTTTCTTCTCTTATTGCATTAGCTAGGACTTCCAGTATGATGTTGAAAGGCAGTGGTGAGATGACCTTGTTCCTAATCTTAGTGAGAAAGATTTGAGTTTCTCACTATTAAGTATGATGTTAGCTGTAGGTGTTTTGTACATATTTTTAAGTCAAGTTGAGTTATATATTTCCCTGTATTAAACATTTACTGAGAATTTTTTTTAATCACAAATGGGTGTTGGATTTTGCTACTTTTTCTGTATCTATTGATAGATTCATGTGTTTTTGTTTGTTTGTTTGTTTTCTAACCTGTTGATGTGATGAATTACATTCTTAGTTTTTTAAATGTCAAATCACCTTTGCATATCTGGCATAATTCTCACTTGATTGTGGTATATAATTCATTCTATACATTGTTGAACTCAATAACTGATATGTTGTTGAGGATTTTAAAATTGATATTCCTGAGAAATATTGGCTAATAGTATTCTTGTAATGTCTTTTTCTATGCTGGCTTCACAGAATGAGTTAAGTATTCCTTCTCTTTTTTTTGTTGGAGCAAGATGGCAGAACAGAAGGCTCCACCAATTATTCCCCCTGCAAGGACACCAATTTAACAACTATCTACACACAAAAAACACCTCTATAAGAACCAAAAGTCAGTTGGGCACTCACAGTGCATGGCTTTAGCTTCATATCACTGAAAAAGACACTGAAGAGGCAGAAAAAAACAGTCTTGAATTGCCAGTGCCACCCCTCCCCCATCTCCCTGCAGTCATGGGTGGTGTGGGGAGCATTTCTGTGTGCTGGGGGAGGAAGATGGCAGTATTTGTGAGTAGTGCAGTCCTGTTACAGTGGAAATGAAAGCCAGATCAAACTTGGCTGACTTATACTCATGGAAGGAGCATTTAAACTAGCTCTAGCCATAGGGGAATTGCCAATCCCAGCAGTTGAAACTTGAGTTCCTACAAGCCTCATCACCATGGGCTAAAGGTGCTCTGGGGCTCTAAATAAACCTGAAAGGTAATCTAGGCCACAAGGACTGCAACACCTAGGAGAATTCTTGTACTGAACTGGGTCTAGAGTCACAGGACTGGGGGAGGCACATGATCTGCTGAGATACCAGCCAGAGTGGCTAAGGGAGTGCTGGCATCACCATCTTCCCTAATCCCAGGCTATACAGCTCACAGCTCCAAAAGAGACCCCTTCCTACCTCTTGATAGAAGAGGGAAGATTGGGGAGGACTTTATCTTGCATTCTGGATACCAGATCAGCCACAGTATGATAGGGCACCAGTAAGAGCCATGGGGCTCCTCTTTCAGGCCGTAACTACTGAATGACTTTCCTAGACAAAATCCTTGGCCAGAAGGGAATCCGCTGCCTTGAAGAGAAGAAACCAGTTCTAGCGGCATTAATCACCTCCTAGCTAAAGAGCCCTTGGGCCCTGAATAACCAGCAGCAATACTAAGGTACTACATTGAGGGCTCAGGCAAGACTCAGACTTACTGGCTTCAGGTGAGACTCAGCACATTTCCAGCTGTGGTGGCTATGGGGCAAAACCCCTACTGCTTGAGAAAAACAGAGGGAAAAATAAAGGGGACTTTGTTTTGCACTGTAAGCACCAGCTCGGCCACAGTGGGATAGAGCCGGGGTCCCCAGTTCTTGGGCCAAGGACCCATACTAGAACCGGTCCGCATGACAGGAGGTGAGCGGCTGGTGAGTGAGCATTGCTGCCTGAGCTCTACCTCCTGTCGTATCAGTGGTGGAATTAGATTTTCATAGGAGTGTGAACCCTGTCGTGAACTTCACATGCAAAGGATCCAGGTTATGTGCTTGTTATGAGAATCTAATGCCTGATGATCCCCCACCCCCACCAGTATGTGAAAAAAATGTGTTCCATGAAACATCCCTAGTGCCAAAAAGGCTGGGGACCACTGGAGTAGAGTACCAAGTGGGCCTTTGGGGTCCCTGATTCTAGGGCTTAGTTCTTGGATGGCATTTCTGGACCTGCCCTGGACCAGAGAGGAGCCCAGTGCTCTCAAGCATGTGAGTCCCAGGCCAGACAGCATTCACAACACGCTGACTGAGGAGCCCTTGGGCCTTAAAGGAACATTGTTGGTAGGCTGGCAGTACTGCACATGGACCTGTGGTGGTGGAGGCCACAGATGAG